>NC_140495.1:106494993-107107493 GCF_964271855.1 Acomys minous
CTGTCTTATTACCTCAACCAGAACTATTTCCAAAAGTTCTGTGAGGTTAGATTTCTGAGACAGGTCACGAGAGCCAGGCGCAGATGGATGAGTTCTGTTGAGGATCCCAGGGTGATCTTCCCTTAGTCTTGAAAATACTCCCTGCCTGTCATTCTGCGCACAAGAGGCTGTGGCAAATCTGCTGTTGGTGTGATTCAGGTTTCTTTGTATTTTATATCATCTCTTCTGGGAGCCTTTTGCTTTACTTTCCCCAGCATTATGAATCTGAGTTTTCCATTTTTTTCTTTATGTGTGTAGTGTCTGTGTGTAGGGTATCTGTGCGCGGGGTGTCTGTGCATGGGATGTCTGTGTGTGGGGTGTCTGTGGGGTGTCTCTGTGCGAGGTGTCTGTGTGTAGGGTGTCTGTGTGTGGGGTGTCTGTGTGTGTGCGGACCTCAGCTGACAGCGCCATCCTCCCTGAGGATGCTCCACTTTATTTAACGGGGCAGGGTCTCACTGAAGTCTGAGCTCCCTGTTTGATCTGTTATTGTTCCCGTTCTCATCCCTGGGCTCCTAACATGGTCCTGGTCTTAGTTCATATTGGTGACACTTCACAGTGCTCGTCACTTACACATACTGTCGTAGCCCTTTGTCCATTGTTCCAATTTTTCGTGTTGAATTCAAATCTATAATTCATTGTTCTGTTTTTTTTTTAATATATATAATTATGTTCCTAGATTATGTTAGTTTGGCCTCTGAGCTATTTTTTCCGACAACTATAAGCTGTTGTAATCCATCAGGCCATGTGACTGGTAGAATAGTCCCTAAGGATCTGTGT
Organism: Acomys minous; assembly: GCF_964271855.1. Classification (NCBI taxonomy): domain Eukaryota; kingdom Metazoa; phylum Chordata; class Mammalia; order Rodentia; family Muridae; genus Acomys; species Acomys minous. Next base: position 106,495,810 of record NC_140495.1, read on the forward strand.
GACCTCAGGAACACAGGCTGGATAAGCCCCGGACTGAGCTTCCTGCCTACTGGAAATGACAGCTCTTCCTGTCAGAGGCTTTCCCCCCCACTCAGGGCAAAGACATGTCTGCAGCCGCTGAACCTGGCCCCCAATGTGGATGGGGGAGTAGGGGAGGGTACTCAAGGTCAGAAGGCTTATTTTTTCTGCCTTCTTCATTCACTATTTTTTTTCTTTTCTTTTTTTCTTTTTGGTTTTTTGAGACAGAGTTTCTCTTCTCTGTGTAGCCTTGGCTGTCCTGGACTCGCTTTGTAGACCAGGCTGGCCTCAAACTCACAGCGATCCACCTGCCTCTGCCTCCTGAGTGCTGAGATTACAGGCGTGCGCCACCACCGCCTGGCTCCTCATGCCCTCTTGAGGACGCCTTGAGGACACACTAGTGGAGCCCCTCCCTAGTGTAAGGCTTGGTACTGACTGCCATGGGGAGCCAGAAGCAGACACCCTGTTTGTTCTTGTACAGGCACACAGTCAGAGCTTGTGTTTTGACTTTAGCTACTTTCTGTCTAGATCAGGTTAAGTCACTGCCATCCTCAGCTGTTCCTCCTCCGCCATCACCTTGAGCTAGCTTAGCTGTGTTTCACCCTCTCTTTTCCACCCTTATTTGTATTCCTTGACACTGGGGTCAGGAGGCAGACACATGAGTAAGAAGAGTTCAGCATTTAGTCCCCGAGAAAATCAACCTCACAGGCCACATTCATACATCTAAGTGAACAACTTCATCTCCGTTACAATCCCCAAGAGGCACAGTTGGATTGACAGTGCTTGTATTACCTAGTGCATTGTCTAATAGGATTTCTATGACCCAGGCGTCTGGGGTCTCAGCCAGGTGAAGAAGCCACATTGCCCGTTCCTTGAGCACAGCTCTATCTTCTTTTCCTTCCTAAGTAATTTCTGTGACTGGTGATACGGTAATGTTCACTTGAGGCAAGAGCCTGACAGCAGAGCTGTTTCCAGCTCCTTCTGGAAAGTGACATTCTAGGCATTAGGATAAACATGGTACCACCATAACACAGCCTTCCTAGAGTAAAAGCTATCAACAATCAGTTTCATTCAAGTGCATATTAAAACTGTAATGAAAATTTTTGTTTTGTTTTCTTTTTTTAAATGTACCTTTCTAGTAATGGGAGGTTTTTGTTGTACAGGTAAAATGAAAGGTCTGGCGTTCATTCAGGATCCTGACGGCTACTGGATTGAGATTCTGAATCCCAACCAATTATCAACGATTGTTTAATTCTGTGAGAATTCTCTTTTGAGGTATTGGGGACAAGAAACAGCGTGATTCAAGATGCTGAGGCACCAGGCACATCAAGGACTGATGGATCTTCGCTCCAGTTCAAATCATTAGAAATCCTTTTCATTGTCCTGTTTCAGCAGGCTTTTAAAATCTCCCATCCTCTGTTTAGCAAACCTAATTTTCTTTCCTTTCTTTCTTTCTTTCTTTCTTTCTTCCTTTCCTTTCCTTTCCTTTTTTTTTTTCTTTTTCGAGACAGTTGTTTCTCTGTGTAGTCTTGGCTGTCCTGGACTCTGTAGACCAGGCTGGCCTTGAACTCACAGTGATCCACCTGACTCTGCCTCCCTGAGTTCTGAGATTAAAGATGTGCCACCACACCCAGCAGTCAACCTAATTTTCAAGTAGCAATTTATGTTATGACCTTGACAAAGTTGTGTGACTTCATTTTTCAGATAATAATTAGAACAGTTCCCTTCAGAGACTACACTTGCTATCGCCTGTCTCTTAAATACGACTCAAGTCTGTTTCTGATTCATCATTTAAGATTTCGTTTTAAACATTTCTTTTTTGGAGGCTGTTACCTGCTGGGGTTTCAGTCCTCAGAAAGAACTTCATAACAGAAAGTAAAGAACCCTGAACAGGAAGGAGGCTTCGTATGTACTTCAAACGGCGTAGTGTTTGGTTTACAAAAGAGAGGGTATTCCTGAGAGCAATTCTGAATCATGCTGTCAAGGACACTGACAGTACTAATTATTATTTTTTGTATGTATATGTATAAACTACTTTTAAAGTTCAAGGACTAACTTTACTTTTCTGGGAAAGTGAAAGCAGAGGGGATTACTGTTACTGCGTACTTAGCGGGCTTGGCTGTAGCATACTTTATGAATGAATCCTGCAGTTCCCACCTGACTGGCCTGAGGGCTCGGATGCCATCACTCTTAGCAGCTGCGTTATGCCTCACAGTACCTTCCACTCTAGTTTTCTACTGTGAACCTTGGTTCTCGGGCTTGAACACCGTATCAAAAGAAACCCAGACCTCTATAGTGCAAGGCTGCTAGGGGACACCTGTGTCAGTGTACCCCCGCCCTTAGGGTCTTCATGAAGCTTGTGATCCCTTAGGGTAAATTATGCTCAGTGATAAGTCAGATACCAGGAGTCAGCTCTGTGGTCTTCTCTGCTGACTGACCATGGATGAAGTCTAAGAGGCAATTTGGAAAACTTAGGACTGGAGAATAAAACCCAATTTGAGGTCAGACTACATTGAAGGTTTCTGCAAGCTGTAGTAAAAGACGTGGGTGGGCATGGGCAATGTCAAGGGTTATACAACTATGAACACCCTGTTTCTTTTTGGGATGAAGTGGATTTATGTGAGGAGTTTAAACAAACCGTAGACTGAAATAAAACGAACGCTGTTTACTATGTAAAGTTCTGTGTGGCGAGTCCCTCTGGGGAAGGTCTCGTAGGTTCGTGCTGAACCAGGAACACACATGATTGTGTGCAGACTGTAGTCAGGTGGTTTCTATGGTTGAAGCACTCTGGGAGAGAATACCGAATTAAAGGGTTTTAGGGGGCTGGAGAGATGGCTCAAAGGTTTAAGAGCACTGGCTGCTGTCCCGAAGGTCCCGAGTTCAATTCCCAGCAACCACATGGTGGCTCACAACCACCTGTAATGAGATCTGGTGCCTTCTTGTGGTGGGCAGGCACATGTGTAGGCAGAATACTATATAAATAACAAATAAATCTTTTTTTAAAAAAGGGTTTTAGGGAAAGAGGTACATTCAGGAGAGAGACAAACCTAAAAGGTGGGTCACAGGAATTTAGGGGGGCCAGTGTCTGATGTCTAGTGCTTGAATCTCCAGTACTGGGCCAACCTACCCAGTTCATCTCACAACTTGAACCTTATTCCAGGGTGGGGGTGGGGGTGGGGGGAGCACTACTTGCTCAGTGCATCTTGCCAACAGGTAATTCTCATCCCCGAAGTTCATTCCTACATTCATTGAGAAAATGGGTGTGGCCCTGGCAGGAACGGGAGCAGTGCGTTTTCTAATCCACTTGCCTAGGAAAAATGGACGGGAGCTCGGGAACCTTGCTCCATGGCCACACAGCACCTGAGCGCTGCAGCCCTGCATGTGTGCTGGGACTCATACTGCAAGCCGCTTGAATAGAGCCAGTGGCTAAAGAGTCGCTCATGGCTTCCCAGTGCAGCGTTTTGACCATGATTTGGTCACAATTAGGCTGCCGTAACAAAAAGACATAGATTAGGTGACTTAAGCATTTGTTTTTCACACTGAAACGTCTAAGGTGAAGCAGCAGCAGATGCCATGTCGGTGAGGGTCCTCCTGACTAACAGGACACAGGCACTGTCTGTGTCCTCACATGGTACAAGCTTACTAAGACACTCAGCCCATTCCGGAAGCTCCAAGTAGAGAGCTCATCAAGTGTCACTCAGGGGAGTAGGCTTAGACAGGAATTTGGGAGGCCCCCAGAACTGCCCATAGCATAGTACGTAGAACATGACAGCGTGGCTGTGGAAGGGGCTGTGTTCCCAAGATGCTGTTAGTCCATGGGAAGGCCCGATAGCCAGCAGCGTAGAGAACTGGCCAGCAAGAGCGCCATTTGTCTCTAGCTTGCTTGTCCCTTCACTTGACATTTTTCTCCTTGGGTCATGGTATGTATGACCAAAGATGGCTAGCTGTGTGCGTCAGCAACATCTAGTGAAAGGAAGTCACCTGGGAGCCCTTGCTGTCTAGAGTAAGGACTGAAAATGTTTCCTAAAGCTCCGTAGCTGAACTCTCATCTTACGTTCTGCAAGACCAGCACGTTCGTGGAGTGTTATTTACAGGTTTTCCCAATTGGGGTTTTCTGGGTTTGTGTGACTGCACCGATGACAGCGAGGGAGGGTGTGGATCTTTAAGTTGAAGACCGCAGGTAAAGCGCCCTCTCAGGAGGGCACTGTTCAGCCTGGCCACTAGCTCACTCCTGGCCTGCTGAGCTCCTTTGTCAAGGTCTCTGATAGAACCTTTTTCTCTGCCCACCTTTCCTACACTGTACTCTTCAGAAGAACATTAACCATGTGAATCCCCAACTGGGTAGTCAGGCTTGACTTCTTTGAGAGGGGGGAAAAATCAGGCTTTTATTGACACTCTGGGATTTGAGATGCCAACCATTTTGGTCTGTCAAATGTCCCTGCTCCTTATCCACTAAATAACACACTAGTAAAACTGACTGGAAACGGCCCCCATACATTCCCAGAGTAACCCCTAGGGGTTGGTACTGCCCTGCTGAAATCATGGGATTTAAATGTCTGACTCTAGTTTCCGTGGAGTGGAGTGTGCTCTAGTAGCACTTACGAAGGAATGAGCACCGTCTACACTTCGATGCTTTCCTGCTTATGTCACCTCTTATCAGCAGCTACGTAGCTGAGCTGTTTCCTTTGGGAGCCCATCTGTACAGTGTTTTACATAGTGGTTTGCTAAATTGCACACTTAGAAATATAAGGCAGCCAATGGAACATGTAACAGACATAGTTGAGTAGTACCACCAAGGAAGTGATAACATCCGGGTGACACAGAATGGATAACTGGTGGCCATTATCTGCCTTAACCAAGAGCACTGGTTGGTGGAAGATGCACTAGTGAAGGGAAGTTGCACAGCATCAATTTGAGGCCTACTGGCCAGGTGGTGGTGGTGCACACCTTGAATCCCAGCATCCAGGAGGCAGACAGGCGGGATCAAGGCCAGCCTGATCTACAGGAGTGAGTTCCATGACAACAGGACTACACAGAGAAACCCTGTCACAATGCCCCCCCTTACCACCACCACAAAAAATAAATTACATATGTGTCATCAAACTACACATCAGGGCTGGAGACAGGGCTAAGAGCAGGTGTTGCCCTTGCAGAGAGAAGACCTGTGTTCAGTTGCCAGCACCCATGTCAGGTGCCTCACAGCCACCTTTTAAAATTTGGCACTCTTTTATGGCCTCTGCACTAGAGAGAGAGAGAGAGAGAGAGAGAGAGAGAGAGAGAGGGAGGGAGAGAGAGAATGTGCATGTGCACATGCAGTAGGCTTAAAGAATTTAAAGGCTTTTAAATGATCCTTTTATTTGGCCAATGCTGGGCTAGAGAGATGGCTCAGGGATTAAGAGCACTGGTTGCTCTTCCAAAGGCCCTGAGTTCGATTCCTAGCAACCACATGGTGGCTCACAAACATCTATACTAGGACCTGATGCCCTCTTTTGGCTTGCAGGTATGCATGCAGATAGAACACTCATATACATAAAATAAATACTTGCTGGGCATGGTGGTGCATCCCTTTAATCCCAACACTTGGAAAGCAGAGGCCAAGGCTACACAGAGAAACTCTGTCTCAAAAAACAAAAAACAAAGCAAACAAACAAAAAAAATCCTTATTTGCTCAATGCTGTGGTATTCTGTATCCTAGAAAATAATCAGGGATTTTTTAATTTTTAAACTAAATGCAGCTTGTTGCTTGTATTACTTTTTATACAGTTGAAAATAAAAAAGAAAAGGTAGAAAAAGCCCCCAAATGAAGAAATAGTTAATTTTATATACCCATAATCTATTCTTTTTTGTTTGGTTGGTGTTTTTGTTTGGTTTTGGTTTTTTGAGACAGGGTTTCTCTGTGTAGTTGTAGCTGTCCTACACTCACTTTGTAGACTAGGCTGGCCTTCAACTCACAGCGATCTGCCTGCCTCTGCCTCCCAACATTTTTTCTTAATTTTTAACATTTAGGGTTTTTTTTTTTAACTTTTGGGAAATGAGGTGTTTTTAAAATGCATGTCTAATCCAGAGTAGTGGTTCATATATTTAATTCCAGCACTTGGATGGCACAAGGAGTGGATCTCTGTGAGCTCCAAGCCAGCCTGCTCTTACCTAGTGAGGTCTAGGACAGCCAGAGCTACCTAGTGAGACCCTGTCTTGAAATAAACAAACAAAACAAAACAAAATAACAACAATCATTTGTCTGATGCCCAAACTTCTATTCAGGATGGCAACATATTAGAGATTAGAAAAAATGTTTAAGTTGTTTGAAACTCTTTGCAGGGTTAAAAAGTCATATTCCAGCCAGGTGTTGTGAGGCACACCTTTAATCCCAGCACTCAGGAGGCAAAGGCAGGTGGTCGCTGTGAGTTCGAGGCTAGCCTGGTGTACAAAGTGAGTCCAGGACAGCCACGGCTATGCAGAGAGACCCTGACTTGGGGGAGCGGGGAGGAAACACTCAGGAAGGAAATAGGAACCCTCTCATCCCGTGCCTGCTCTTGCTGACGGATTCTGAAGCAGCTTTTTTTTTTTTTAATGCTAACGTTGGTTCTGTACTTTAGAACCGTAGTCTCCTAGGCACACCCTCACAACCATTCCTCCTCAAGCATACTGCTGACTTCTAGAAGCTTTCCCAGAAGCCAGAGACAAGCCTCTGCCCTCACAGATGGACAGATAACCCACACCTCAGAACTGTGATTTCTCCATTTTCTCAGTTAACTACAGAGGGACTCACTGACCTTCAGGGCTGCCCTCCCTGACTCCCCTCCCAGGCCAAAGCTTCAAGGTTCAGAGTGTTGAAAGTTAAGAGCCCCTTTCCTGTGTGGCAACTGCGGGGCCTGTGGTCTAGCTGCCTGGATGGATGTGGGCCATGAATTACCAAGACATGCAGGGAGACGGATTAATGTTTCCAGCATCATGTCATGTAGCGATGTAAAGATTTAATGGAGCGTGCAGAGCATGATCGGGGGCAGAGAGTCATATTAAATGTCTGTGTAGAACAAGGCTGAGAATACAAAAATGTCTGGTGTATTGAGAAAAATTATGATCTGTGGAGGCAAAATGGACAAAACAGAACAGCAAGCAAGCAAAATATCAATAGGAGGGAACTAGGTTTAAAGTCGATACTAGCTACCCTAGGTGGGTCTATCCGTGGCAGTTTCTAGCATCTGATGGACATTTGTGGATCTCAAAATTGGATATGTATCACAATTACTTGGGGGTTGTTGAAACAGGCGTCTGGGCCCCGCTGATGGAACAGGGCTGCAGAAGGTTGTACAATGAATATTTGAATAAATATTTGCTGAGTTGTGTGTGAGAGACAGGGCGGGGGGGGGGGGGGAAGAGAATGTGAGGAGGTCAGGGGTTGACCTTGGGCTATCTTCTTCCACTGCTACATTTTTGGTTTTTCAAAACCATGCTCTATGGCTGAGTCTGGACTTCACCATTTTAGCTAGACTGCTGTCCGTTGACACCCTGGGTGTCACTGGTCTCCAGCCATGCTCAGTATTGGGGTTACAGGTGACATGGGCCACCACACCAAGCTTTTCACATGGGTTCTGGGGACCCCAATGGAGGCCTTCATGCTTGTCCAACCATTGAGCCATACCAAGTTTCCCAGTGATGCTGATGTGACTGGCCAGTCATGGATCACACATAGAGGAAGGCAGCACTAGTTACCAATGTTCCCCATGGATTTGTGGGTAAGCAGCACCTAGAGTTGTTGGGACAGGAAGTCCCAAAACTGCAGGCAGATAACAGAGAGAGCATGCTGGATAGTTAGCTTGTAAATGAGCAGTCCTTCTTGGGAACTGTGGGAGATCACGACTGGTTCCCGTGCTGTGACGTGGCTGCGTCAGTCTCCCTGGAAGCCACTCAGTGGATTCCCAATCTGAAAGCGAGTTCAAGTGCTGAAACTGGGTAAGCACTTCTAATTTTGCATCAGTGGCCCTTGGTTTTCTTCCCTCACCCATCTCTGATTTCTTTTGAGAGCACAGAGTGAGCGGGACATTGGGTGGCTGGCCATTGGTTTTCTCTTTATGGTCCATGTCCTCATAGCTCTCTCCACGACCCTGTTAACTGACTTTGCTAACCATCACCTTTCTTTCTATTGAATTAAGCAGCTTAGTTACGTCGCAGTACCTCCTACTTTCAGCTCTAGGGAATACAGAGCCACTGCTGAACTCTCAATGACACGTGTCTCACCGTTAATGGATGTGTTTCAGAAATTGCTCTATCACAGTCAACTGATAGGTTTTCAGCGAGGACATAAGCTAACCCTGCCCCCATGTTCATTTCTCTGAACCAATATTTCATGTCAGGAGAAATAGTTGCTGCCTGTGGGGAATAGGAAATGGCAGTAACTGGAAGTGGTAGGGGCCTGGGGTGTGTGTGTGTGTGTGTGCAATGTTCCTTTTTTTTTTTTCTTTTTACTAGGGTACACTGTGAATGTCTAACAAGCTGTATTTGTGTGCCTTACTGTTCTTGTTAGATGTCAATGAAAAACAATACTCCTCTCCGACAGGAAACTACCTCAAATGGGAGAAGAGTGACAAGAGGGGCACTCTGTAGGTGGGAACAAAGCACAGTTGTCCATGTGTCGCCGCCCCCCCTCACCCCCTCCCCACCCCCCGCCCCATGCATCACTCACCTTGGTATCTCCTTACCACAGGGTATAGTTGGTCATTGGAGAACACACTCTGCTCAGTTTTTTAGGGACTAAGGAGACAAAGCACTAGCCATACAAATTAGAACCCACATTTTAAAAAGGGAAAACCCTGTTATCCCAGCAGTCCTGGGTGAGACAGGAGGTGGGGACAGGGGGATGGGCCAGAGGCTGGCAGGTCAGATTGTCTGGAGTACACAATGCTGAAAGTTGCCCTCTGAATGTCCTACATGCCCCCTGGCACAGGCACACACAGGGCCCTCCCTGACAATGCCCTCTGCCTCCATGAGACAGCCTGTGATCGCCAGTTCTGACTTCCCTGACTCTTCTGTCTCCAGGTTCTCTTAATATACGTGAGATCAAAGGGAGCTGGCCCAGGCAAAAATCTTGACCCCATCACTAAAGGGTCTGAGGTGATTCTTCCTCACAGGCAGGGGAGGGGCGGGAGGTGGAGGCAGGGAGTGATGTGAAGGATTTTGCACCCTGTGCCTGGAATAGGAAATATTCCTTTACTATTCGGTCCTCAGCACAGCCCCTTTTCACGGACTCTTCTTTCTTTGGTGATGCCTCCCACTCTCAAGGCCTTCGTTATCATCCCTTTGATAAAATGGTTTAAGGAGATAGAAAGAGTAAAACTGTAACGTAGAGCAAACAGAGACATATAACTGATGCATAGCACACAGTGTGTGTCAGTCTTCCTAGACTTTGGCAACAAGACTGATAAGCTTATTTTCCCACTTGGAGGACCGCCTTTCACTTTTGCCATTTGTATGCCCCTTTGGTCTCACACCTCTTTTCTATCTCCTCATCTTTTTGTGTCCTTGGTCTGTCACACTCCGATTGACTGCTTCCTCTCTATTTCTACCCCAACGCAGCCCTTTTCAGATGCTGGCATATCGTAACCCTCAGAGAAAACGGTACACTGTATGAAAGAAGCCAGTCACAAAGGACCCCAGGCTGCGTGATTCTGTTCCTTCGAAGTGTCTACAGCAGACAAATCTGTAGAGACAGGAAGCACATTACTTGTTGCCTCGGGCTGGAGATGAGGGGTAGGGGAAAAGGAGTGACTGACAACAGGAATGGGATTTCTTTTTGTTGCATTGAAAATGTTTTAAGTTGGACTAGATGTTTGCAGAGCTTTGGGAACACAATGAATTTCACTCACCTGCACTCTTTAAACAGTCATATTCCAGTAAAACTATTAGAAAAAACAAAGAAACAATAAACCATAATGGTGCAGGTATTGATCAGCTGTCAGTTAAAAGGAAGAAATAATGAATTTACAAGGAAAGATTGATTTTTATTTTGCATTTGTGTGTGAGCGTGCATGTGTGGGGTGCCTGTGCAGGCCAGAAGAGGGCGGTGGGTAGCATGGAGCTGCAGTTACAGGGCTTGGGGGCTGCCCAGTGTGGATGCTGTGAGCTCAACTCTGGTCCTCTGCAAGAGCAGTAAGTGCTCTGAATGTGGGGCCATCTCTCTGGCTGCAGAGATTGTTTCAGAGGTTTGAGTATGTGGTCACTTGGCCTGGCTGCTCTGGGCCTGTGCCAAGGCAGGAACAGTGTGGTGAGGAGAGCATCTGGCCTTGTGGTGGAGAAGCAAAGGCAGACATTATTATTACAATAAAATCCATTCTCCAAGCCTAGTAAGCTGGGAGTCTACCACCAGACCCACGCGTTAGCAGGTCAGAGGTCCTCCATTCCAGTAACCTCCACGGCTTCCTCTTTACCCGGCTGCACAGGGGTCAGGCCCTCCGTGGATGGGTTTTGGCAGGGCATTCTAGATCTAAGCCATAGCAGTTTGTTGAAAGAAACTTTGAGCCTTCACCCCGAGCTGAGTAAGTAGGCTTTCTTCTGTAGGGTTCAGAGGGTCTGAATTAGTTGAAATATTGCATTTAGAAAGAATTCCGACGTGCTGCTGCTCCTGAGCCCCACACTGAGAATCACTGTCCTGCAGAAGCGAGAGCCCTACATTGGAAATATGAATCAAGCATGGTGGGCTTGCCTGTGACCCCAGCTGCTCTGGAGACCAAGGCAGGGGTCACCTCTCCCCTTCTTTCCTAATGTGCGAGTTGCACTTTACAGCTCAGTATAGGTACATGCCTTTCTTTTTATTAACTGAAAAGTACTCCGTACTATGTTTCATAATTCACTCAGGCAACTTCCCGACTGAGCAACACTCTAGGCACTTCTGCTTTATTTTTAACAATGAATCTAGTATTGTAGTAAACATCCTTTGTGTGTGCACACGCATGCGTACATGTGGTGTGTTCTACATTGGTAGTTTTCTGCAGGCACGGAGATCGGGTTCCCGGAAAGGTATACAACAAAGTACATTTCAATTGCAGTAGATAGAGACGGGTTACTTTCCAAGGAAGCTGTAGTTCATTTTTTTTTTCCTGTCGAATGTTTTAGAAACTTTTCTGTTTTTTTTTTCAGCAAGTATTTAATTTTACTCTATTAAACTAGGACAGAATCGTCATTTTCCATTTACATCTAAACGAAACCCTACATTGATTTTCCCCAGGGAAGCATATTTATGTTCTACATTAGAGCTACATGTAAGTATTTGTCAAACAACAACAAAAGGAGACTTCCTCAGAACTCTTCCTAGAGAATTTCTGGTGATAGGGATCAACACGTCCAAGCCGAGCTGGGCACGGTGGCGCACACCTGTAATCCCAGCACTCGGGAGGCAGAGGCAGGCAGACCTCTGTGAGTTCAAGGCCAGCTTGGTCTACAGCCAAGGCTACATAGAGAAACCCTGTCTGGGATGGGGGTGGAGAGCTGGGGAGGGGGTGGGGGTGGGGAGGAAAGAAAAAGAAACATGTCCAAGCCATTCTTTCATCACTCTCCCTTACCTGCCCAATTCTCATATGATTTCTAGACTGGCACAATCCAACAGAACTTTCTGCAATATCCCAAACATTCCATATGTGAATGTTTCACTACAGTGGCTAGTGGATTTCTTAAAGTGTAGCTAGAGACTAAGAAATGAATGCACAAACTCAGGCTGCCACATTGAACCTTGGAAGTGGAAACCCCACCTTCATTGCTGCATTCCTTCCTTGTCTAGTTCAAAGTGACCTGAAACTGAAAAATGGCAGTAAGAAAGCCTAGGCCATCACTAGTTTTTAAGGTTCTTGGTATATTAAGAAAAGAGGAGGCCAGTGGTGGCGGAGCACACCTTTAATCACAGCACTTGGGAGACAGATGCAGACAGGATCTCTAATTTTGTGGCTACCCTGGTCTACAGAGTGAGCTTCCAGGACAGCCAGGAAGACATGGAGAAAGCCTGTCTCAAAAAACCAAAACCAAGACAGGCAGTGGTGGCGCACACCTTTAATCCCAGCACTTGGGAGGCAGAAGCAGATGGATCGCTGTGAGTTCAAGGCCAGCCTGGTCTACAGAGTGAGTCCAGGACAGCCAAGGCTACAGAGAGACCAAAACAAACAAACAAACAAACAAACAAACAACCCCCACAAAAAAACAAAACTAAAACTAAAAACAAAAACAAAAAACCGCAAAAAACCCAAACCCAAAACTAAGATCCCCCCCAAAACCCAAAAACTAACAACAAAAACCAAACCAAACCGTAACACCCCCCATCAAAAGACAACAACAAATCTCTTTTTAAATCTTTCATGTACTTTATGTTAAAATACACACGTAGAAACATATGTACTACAGAATATAATCAAATTATTAATCTGTGAGGTAAAAGGGAATTCTATTCACGCCTTATTCACACCTACTGGAAGAGAGCATTGAGAAAGAGGAGAGCAACTGAGCGGCTTAGAGCACTTGGGACTTGTTCACTCTGATTTCATTTTTCCATCTCCTTCAGAAGAAAAAGCAATGTCATCCTGCAGGAAAGGCAATACTCAAACTTCTCTGAAGGGAACTCAGGGTTCTCACTCTTCCTAAACCCAGGACTCACTAGACACACCCAGCCACCCAGCCACCCAGCCTGCAGTGACGGCACAGTGCATCAGACAGCCACCCAGCCTGCAGTGACAGCACCGTGCATTAGACAGCCACCCAGCCTGCAGTGACGGCACCGTGCACCAGACGGCCACCCAGCCTGCAGTGACGGCACCGTGCACCAGACGGCCACCCAGCCTGCAGTGACGGCACCGTGCACCAGACGGCCACCCAGCCTGCAGTGACGGCACCGTGCACCAGACGGCCACCCAGCCTGCAGTGACGGCACCGTGCACCAGACGGCCACCCAGCCTGCAGTGACGGCACCGTGCACCAGACGGCCACCCAGCCTGCAGTGACGGCACCGTGCACCAGACGGCCACCCAGCCTGCAGTGACGGCACCGTGCACCAGACGGCCACCCAGCCTGCAGTGACGGCACCGTGCACCAGACGGCCACCCAGCCTGCAGTGACGGCACCGTGCACCAGACGGCCACCCAGCCTGCAGTGACGGCACCGTGCACCAGACGGCCACCCAGCCTGCAGTGACGGCACCGTGCACCAGACGGCCACCCAGCCTGCAGTGACGGCACCGTGCACCAGACGGCCACCCAGCCTGCAGTGACGGCACCGTGCATCAGACGGCCACCCAGCCTGCAGTGACGGCACCGTGCACCAGACGGCCACCCAGCCTGCAGTGACGGCACCGTGCATCAGACGGCCACCCAGCCTGCAGTGACGGCACCGTGCACCAGACGGCCACCCAGCCTGCAGTGACGGCACCGTGCACCAGACGGCCACCCAGCCTGCAGTGACGGCACCGTGCACCAGACGGCCACCCAGCCTGCAGTGACGGCACCGTGCACCAGACGGCCACCCAGCCTGCAGTGACGGCACCGTGCACCAGACGGCCACCCAGCCTGCAGTGACGGCACCGTGCACCAGACGGCCACCCAGCCTGCAGTGACGGCACCGTGCACCAGACGGCCACCCAGCCTGCAGTGACGGCACCGTGCACCAGACGGCCACCCAGCCTGCAGTGACGGCACCGTGCACCAGACGGCCACCCAGCCTGCAGTGACGGCACCGTGCACCAGACGGCCACCCAGCCTGCAGTGACGGCACCGTGCACCAGACGGCCACCCAGCCTGCAGTGACGGCACCGTGCACCAGACGGCCACCCAGCCTGCAGTGACGGCACCGTGCACCAGACGGCCACCCAGCCTGCAGTGACGGCACCGTGCACCAGACGGCCACCCAGCCTGCAGTGACGGCACCGTGCACCAGACGGCCACCCAGCCTGCAGTGACGGCACCGTGCACCAGACGGCCACCCAGCCTGCAGTGACGGCACCGTGCACCAGACGGCCACCCAGCCTGCAGTGACGGCACCGTGCACCAGACGGCCACCCAGCCTGCAGTGACGGCACCGTGCACCAGACGGCCACCCAGCCTGCAGTGACGGCACCGTGCACCAGACGGCCACCCAGCCTGCAGTGACGGCACCGTGCACCAGACGGCCACCCAGCCTGCAGTGACGGCACCGTGCACCAGACGGCCACCCAGCCTGCAGTGACGGCACCGTGCACCAGACGGCCACCCAGCCTGCAGTGACGGCACCGTGCACCAGACGGCCACCCAGCCTGCAGTGACGGCACCGTGCACCAGACGGCCACCCAGCCTGCAGTGACGGCACCGTGCATCAGACGGCCACCCAGCCTGCAGTGACGGCACCGTGCATCAGACAGCCATCATAAGCGTATTGACCCTTCATTTCCCCCAAACATCCTGAGAGGCCTGCTGTAGTTACACAGAGACTGCAAACGTTTATACATGAATCCGAGCAAGCAAAACCCAAACATGCTTGAAGCAGGGAACAAACTAGAATGCAGAGAGGCAGGCTATGCCTTCATACCTGGGCACTCACTCAATCGTAGTATTTTTCCCTTATCTTTGTGGTGCTGGGGATTGAACCCCTCAAGGTCTTGCACAACCTAAAGGAAATCCTCTACAACAGAGCTGCATCCTGGCCCAGAGCCGCAAATCTGACTCAGTGCTTCAGGGCAGCCAAGATGAAAAGAGGAAGCACAGAGTCACTCGGTTTCCTTATCTACAAAAATGATGGCTTTGAAGAAATTGTCCTGTGGGAAAATTCCTGCAGGGATGCAAAGCCATCGGGTGCACGGTAGCCTGACAGGAAAGAGATCTGGAGGGTCTGGGGAGCTGTTCCTTCTGGGGAGGATACTTGACAAGTTGGTCCAACACGTGTGGCAGGGGGTGGAGGTGGCAGGCGTGGGCTCAGGACAATATGGACAAGCATGTTTTCCGTGGGACCAGCTAGCATTGTGTGCCTGGCTAAAGACAGGTACACAACTGTTCAGAATTTGGTAATATCAGTGGCAGATGGGAGGGAGTTGACGGCTTTTTGTGGAGAGTGAGTCACCGCATGTGACCATTCCTGTCTCTATGGTGGTAGCCAGGGGGTGGGGTGAAGGGTGGGTGGGCACAGGCAACCTAGGAATTTTCGTAAAACCAGGTCTCCAAAAATAAGGGGGGAAAGTGTTCAAGATTATAATGTTTTATCCAGTAGAGCAGAAGGTCTGTAAACTCACAGGCTATTTTCTTGTTTTTTCTTTCTTAAGTTCACACTAACTGCCAATACTTGGGGATTAATAGATTTCAAGTCTGACAATTCTGGAGGTTCTGTTATACCACATGGCGAAACTCTGCTAAGTGGGGACAGAACATCACCATCTGCCTGAGCTATTTAAGTGCTGGCAAGCTCTGTTGGAGAGTGATGAAATATTTGGGTTAAATTTTTTTCAAGAAAGCATTAGTATGTATATTGGTATTAGTATACACATGTGTCTCTGCATATGTGAGTACAGAAGTTTGGTGTCCAGAAGAGGGCGTTGGATCCTCTGGAACTAGTGTTCCAGGCAGCTGCTCCCTGTGAATGCTGGGAAACTGCCAGCTCAGGACCTCTGTGCAAAAGCTGTACATACTCGTAACCACTGAGGCATCTCTCCAGTCTCATTGCTCCCTGCTGACTGTAAGCACAGCCGAAGGGGCTCTTACATGATGCATGGCTATTAGCAAAGTGATCGGTTAATATATGTACCTGGAAGGATCACATGCAAAACGTATCCCTGGTGAAGAGGTGAACCTCAGGCATGGCACAGTGGCACATTCCTTTCATGCCAGCACCCAGAAGGCAGGCAGACCTCTGGGAGTTCAAGGACAGCCAGGGCTACATAGTGAGGCCCAGCTTCACAAACAAGACAAAACAAACAAAAAGAGGCTAACCTGGTATTAGTTACTGGATTTAAGCCAATTAAATTTAGGACATGTTGGCTGCGCATGCTGGTGCACACCTTTAATCCCAGCACTCGGGAAACAGAGGAAGGCAGATTGCTGTGAGTTCGAGGCTAGCCTGGTCTACAAAGCAAGAGAAACCCTGTCTCAAAAAACAAAAAACAAACAAGCAAACAAATTAGGACATATAGTTTTGGAACTACATTCATTCTTACTGACAAATGGTGAGCAACAAAGCCAACTACATGTATTTAACTTCATCATAACAAAATATCATCAGCATTTAGAAAAACAGACTTTCTTCTAAGGCATGGGGAATATGTGTCAAAAGAACTCACACATTATATAGACTATGTATATAAAAAGAAAGGCCACAACTTGTCTGTTTTATAATACCTGTACCTGAAATACTTTCTGGTCTGGACAAAGAATCTTTCAATCTGGAATTTCAAAGTCATGAAACTTCAAATTAGTTCTTATTCAGAATCTAAACGTGAGGAAATTAAAGTTACATTTTAAAAACTGTGTGGTCATGTGCACACCACAGCTCATGTGTGGAGGTCAGAGTTTAACTTTAAAACATTTTATTGCTGGGTAGTGGCGTGGCGCACGCCTTTAATCCCAACACTGGGGAGGCAGAGGTAGGCGGAGCTCTGTGAGTTTGAGGCCAGCCTGGTCTACAAAGCAAGTCACGAGGTGAGTGGGTTTGCTCCTCTGTGCATTGTCCCTTCATAGACTGGAACTTTTAGAACTGTGACCTGGAACAAACATGGCTATCTCGGAAACTACCACACCAATGGAGAGACATATACACACCAATTCACTCAGTTACAAATGCCAAGTGAACACATCTACGCAGGGCTTTTGGGCAGGGACACGAAGAGGGAAACCTGGTTACATAATTCAGTTATATAACCCCCATCACCTATAAAAAGAGACACATCAATTATCAAGAGTGACTAAAGGATTTGAAGCTTCCAGCTTGGAAAGAAGATTCTCTGGTGTTCATGTAAGGAACAGAGTGGGATCACACGCACATAGCAGCCCTGTAACACAAACACTGCTGAACTGTGAAAGCCATGTTTGCTAGCATCCCTCCATGTGAATCGGGCATACATGGTATAAATGGTTACAGTTTATTGGTTGGAGCATCAAGAACCCTGGCTCTACTACTTATTGATTTAAACTTTCTGTGATATAGCTTTCTGATTTATAAGTATTGTAATTAATACTATCGCCTTCCCCAAAGGGCTGTTAAGGACTTGAACGAGCTAGTAATGCCTATAGCATATGGATGCAGATGCAGCACGGTATTAGACCTGTGGACTCGGCATGCAGTAAGCACCATTATTGGAGTCAATGGTACAATGCAAGGGTATCATATTAACCAGATGAAGAAAAAGCATTTAAACCAGTTCAGAACTTGATAGAAGGTTTTCTAGAAAGGTACTGCTTGTCCTGGATCTAAACCTGCTCTAATAACTGTTTCACCCTTACCCAGGCCTGCTATACATGTCTACACCTCAACATCACCATCACCATCAAAAACAACCTCCCCCCAAAAACACCCCAAACGAAAACAATCCAAAACGTTATGGCAGCTAGTTATTTACCCATGTGTTAACCTTTCCTCCAAACTGAATTGCTCGAGTAACTGAGTGATAGCCAAATATGTCTGGACAGAAGTTGGCACCTCTTATGTTAACTCTCAAGTGCTTGGTGACATGGCCTTAGTTGGATTTGTTTTTGTTTTTTAGTTTTTCAAGACAGGATTTCTCTGTGTAGCCTTGACTGTCCTGGACTCACTTTATAGACCAGGAACTCACAGAGACCCACCTGCCTCTGCCTTCGAGTGCTGGGATTAAAGGCGTGTGCCGCTGCCTTCAGCTCTTAGTTGGATTTGCTTGTTTGAGACAGGGTTTCTCCATGTAGCCTTGGCTGTCCTAGACTCACAGCGATCCGCCTGCCTCTGCCTCCCAAGTGCTGGGATTTAAGGCGTGTGGCACCATATCTGGCTCTCAGTTGGATTTTTAAGGATGTTGTTATAAGCAGTTGAATCTAACATAAAAGGTGAGGTTATATATCTTTTGCCTTGATTGAACTCATCCATGCCTAGGGCTTACGACCTTCAAATCTCAACTTCTCTCATCAGTCACAGACCTGTGTAATGTGGCTATCTGACATTTTCCTCTAAATGTGGAGGGCCCTCCTCCAGACCACAGTCACAGTGCTGAGTCTGTAAGGCAGCCTGTTAGTTACACTGTCCTCTTTTCTCCCCAGATAGAAACTGACATCTTTGTTACTGACTGTACTAGTTTCTAATGACTTGTGCCACAGGGTAGCGACTGTAACAATCCTTTTTACAGTTCTAGAGCTCAAGCCCTAAATTCAAGAATCCAGTTGCTTGCCATGCCCGGCGTCTATAAGCTGCCAGCACTCTTCTGTTCTTTTCAAGGCTAACTGGGCAGTATCTTCAAAGCTGTGACATCGGCTTCTCTCATATGCTTTTTTCTGAGTCTGACGTTCTTGTCCCCAGCCCAGCAGGTCAGCTCAGGGCATTCTCCTCATATCCTTAACTGAACCATGTCTGCAAACTCCCTTCTGTCACGTTACAGGGGGTATTAACAGATTGTGGCGATGGGGAACATTTTTTTCCCCCTGTAAACCACCACTAGCAAAGTTGGGATTGGGAATTAGCTGTGGGCTGTTCCCTAATGTTAAATTCTAGGGCTTGCTTTATAGCCCTGGACTGGGCACCTTCCCAACACGCCCTAATAGTTTCTTACAAGACTTTCTACATCCTCTTTCTTTTTATTTTTTTTTTTTGAGATAGGGTTTCTCTGTGTAGCCTTGGCTGTCCAGTTTCTTTTTTTGAAATTTACCAACCCAGAAGTCAATTTTCCAAGGAAAAGTAAACTGGGACACGTGTAGCAAAAGCTACAAGTATTAAATTAATGGATATCATTCCACATGGAAGGTCTGAGTGGAGAGTATTTCCCCAAGCAACACAGCCACACTCAAACTCACTGTTCTACATAGTCATCGGTCAGGAATGCTTTTATGGTTTAGTAACTTACACACCTGCGGACACAAAGGCAGCGCTCTTTCCATCTTGCTAAATGTTACTCCCACCTACCTCAGCAACCAAACTAGAAACCTGGCTTACTTATCTCCCACTCAGAACTGCCAGCGCCTTGGTTGTGGTCCTGATCAATTCTTCGGAGCACAATGGCCTCAAATGGGCTTCCCTGGCCCAGCTCTTGCTGTTTCTGTTCATTTTCACTTCCTATTTAAGACGTCTTTGCTTGGAATTAAGTCTTTCATCTTCAGACCCTCGCACCCAGATAAATACTTAACTTCCAAGGGAGGCAGCCGACCCTCCAGTTTCAGCCAGTATCAGACTTGCAACCCAATTTCCAAGGCTTCAAAATCCAAGGTCCCTGCTTTTCTTGTTCTAGCGTTTTTTTTCTTACGTGAAGGATGAAGTCTAACGGGCTTTATGCTTTTCATTTAGTCCTGAAAGGTGGAATGGTGAGTATTTATGTCCGAGCTTCTGCCAGGATCGTGAAATTAGGAGTTCGAATGAGACCGAGTTCCCCGGCAGCCTCGCACGCATTATTTCGTCTGAAGTTGACACCTTTCTATTGCGGGCAGGACGGGTATTAGTCGTCCCACTTATAGAATGAGGAAACTGAGTTATGGGATGCCTGGCATTCATAGCACCTTAATCCTGTTAATGGCTCACTTGGCTCATTCTTTCTCCTTGTACAACTTTCTCGCAGCTAGCTGACTGGCTATTAGGCAAGCGACTAACTGTGGAAGGATGAGGCTTTCCCCAACTGGCACTCCGGCTCTTCCCCCGTCCGCAGTGACGCGCCGATGACGCTATTCAGTGACGTATGATGACGTAACTTATCCTGAGCCAGGTGCCGGCCAGGCGGCCACACCTTGAGGGCCCAGTTCAGGAGGGGCAGTTTGTCCGACCCGTGGAGACACGCCGTAAGACCCCACCGGAGGAGACCTGGGGCGAAATCCTGGGTCCTACCGGCCCAGGGTTGATCCGTTGCTAGGTGACGTCAGCGCGCAGAGCGCGTGCGCGGCCACGGCGGTGTGCGTGAAGGCGGGCGCGCGCCGCGACGGCGGCGGCGAGGAAGGCGGCGACGGCGGCGGTCGAGGGGGCGGTGGCCACGAGGCGGGTTCGCTGCAGGCGGAAGA
The DNA here is from genome assembly GCF_964271855.1 of Acomys minous. Taxonomy (NCBI): domain Eukaryota; kingdom Metazoa; phylum Chordata; class Mammalia; order Rodentia; family Muridae; genus Acomys; species Acomys minous. The sequence continues at coordinate 106,515,975 of NC_140495.1, forward strand.
GACGTGCGTGGCGGCGGCTAGGTCGCTGAGGAACATCGTCGGGGTGAGTCGCCGGGACCGCTCGGGGGAGGTGGGGCCTGGCCGCACCTGCTGCGCGGGCCCGGGGCGCGGACACGCGCGCCCCCCTGCCGTACCCGCGCGCGCCGCTCCACGCCCCTCGGCCGCTGGTTCCGGGGGCGGGGACGGGGGCTGAAGAGGGTCAGTTCCGGGGCCTGGCGCTCTGGAGAGGGGTGCGGAGGGACAAGAGACTGGATCCCATGGTGACGCTGAGGAATTCAAAGCGTTCCTCAACAGCCTCGCGCCTGAGACTGAGACGCGACAGTGCAAGCCTGACAAACGCGGAAACGGGGACTCTAGGGGTTGGGGTTCACAAAGTTTTGTGTTAACGGCGAAGGACTTCGCCGGTTCTACCCTGTCCTCTACCCTGCCGGGAGTAGGAGTAGGGAATAGGAGCCGGTTGTTATGGAGAGAGTTATGAGCCTCCGCCTGCGTGAGCGGTGGGCACACCCACGACCTGGGGAAGGCGACCTGTCAGTGTAGATGCCGGTTGGCTAACCTGTTGCCTGGATCTTCTAGCCTCACGTGTATGCCCATGTGCCTCTCTGACTTTTTTTTTTTTTTTAACTCAGTGTAGGTACACATTTTAAAGCCAAGGGACCATAGTCATCCTGTGTAGTTACTTCCTTACGGACTCAAATCTGCTCTTGCATTTGTGTCCCAGAACTGTGATGTGCTTTGGCCATTGCATGGGCCTCAAGGGTAGGGCCGACTTGCGTTTTATGTTTGTTTTTCCTAGAAGCAGTTGTGGGCTGTTATTGGTCGGGTGGATATAGACATGGTGTTCCATGTGTAGGCTGGGATGGTGAAGCTGGAGTAAAAAGATGCAAACAGCCACCAGCCAGTGCTGTCATAGTGTGCCGGACTCCAGTGCGTCGGGTGTGTGGCGGTGGCTCTAACCATCCTTGGGGAAGGAGGAGGAATGGAGACAAGCGGAAGGAATCATTTTTTCCCCCATTACCTATTAAAGGCAATGCCTAAAACCAGTAACAAGGTAGGGAGCGCTGCCATTTACTCACGGTTAAAAACTGAGGGTCATAACTTAAGAGTTTATCTCAGTAATCTGCAACCCAGAGATTCAGTTTTATAACAGAGCTCAGAGAAGTATGGCACCTAAAGTTCCCATGTCTTGGAATCCGTAAAGCGTGTGATATAAGACCAAATACTCATGATTCACTGTTCTTTCTTGAGCTTTTGGGACTAGTCACCTGTTTTCCATTTTTGCTCGCATCTCCTAGAAAACAGCATGCAAGAAAAAAAAAACTGAAATCCTACCAATTTAAAAAAAAAAAAGAAAGAAAGAAAACAGCATGCTACAGAGCAGACAGTAGATGCAGCATCGTACTGTGCATAATTAGTTTAGCAGTATTGGAGAAGCATTTAGTTTTGTCCTTTTCATATTTAATGCATCTGCCTCCCTCCTTCCAGAGTTGTGCTAAATTAGTGAGAGGAGGATTATGGGGTCACAAGTGAGGTGGGTGACCAGGCCTTTTTCCTTTAAGAAAGAGCCGTCTAGTCAGGAATTGAGAGCATTGTCTATGTAAAAGAACCATGGAACTAAATGGTGTAGTAGTGTTAGGTGGAACTACATACAGCATAGGAGAAATTTAGACAGGAGAGCAGCGACAGGCCTGGCCTATAAAAGAAGTGTGAATTTGGAATAAGGAATGAGTTAAATCCTGTGGTGAAAAGTTAAGGTGAATTTGGTCTTTGGATGGTGGAGGGATATTTTGAGGAGACTTGTGTGACTGGAGCAGAAAAAAAGTTCTTTATACAGAGATAGGGGAGAGAGTAAATTTAATAGGGTGAGAGGAAAGGAGTTACAGACATCCCATAATAATAGGGTAGACACTGAGCTGGTTAGTCTTTGTCACTGTGACACAAACTAGAGTCGCTGGGAAGAGGGAGCCTCTGTTGACAATCGCTTCCCTCAGATTGGTCTGTGCTGAGTCTGGGGGAGGTTCTTAATGTAGGAGAGCCTACCCATGCCTCTGCAGAGCCACGCCTGGCAGGTGGTTCTGGGTTGTAGGAGAAGGCAAGCCAGCAAACAGCATCTGGCTTCTGCCTCCAGGTTCTTGCCTTTCCCTTCCATAATGATGGACAAGTAAACAAAGCAAGCCCTCCCCCGAGGTGGTTCTGATCAGTGTTTTATCACAGCAACACCGAAAAAATCAAACTGGAACCCAGTCGGTTTGCAGGGTGGAATGATATGGTACTAATCAGAATAGTCTTAGACAAGAATAGCGTATACTTGTAATAACAAGTATTACTCTTTTAAAACATCTATGTTTCTTGAGATAGGGTTTTTTGTTTTTTGTTTTTTTTGTTTTTGTTTTTGTTTTTTTACCATCTATCCCTGGCTGGCCTAGAACTTGTTATGTAGACCATGCCAGCCTCAGACTTAGTGTGAACTTCTGACTCTGCCTCCTGAATACTGGGATTACAGATAAGAACTACCATGCCCTGCCTAAAAATAAATGTTGTTTTTACTGAGAGGATATGTGGTTGAGCCAGGATCACTTTTCTGTATCCTTTGATTTCATTTAGTAATTGGAATAAATGCCTCATTCCTGTGCATTTATCCTAGGTCACCAGTATTGCATGGTGGGCCCCCAAAATCTACCTAATGGGCTTAGGCAGCTGTTCTGGACATTTACAGAAATGATGTAACCAAAGTTGCCATCTAACCATACTCAGTGACACAGTTTCCATTGTGATTATCTGTCGCAGTGCCCTGCCAAGCTGTAACTGCTGATCCTGTGACAAAAATACAAATAATGTCCTGTGACAAAAATACAAATAATGTTAGCTGGAGAGGAAGGCTTATCTGAAGAAAGACATTCAGAAACATTGATGAAAAGATCTGACAGTAGTTAGACACTGTTGGAGAATATTAAATCATCGATAACCTTTTGTTATTAGAACATTCCTGAGCTCTCTGTAGTGACACATGTAATCTCAGCACTTGGAAAGTAAAGGCAAGAGGCTCAGGGGTTCAGCAGCATTCTCTGCAACAGTGATTTTGAAGTTGGCCAGGGATACATGAGATTTTGTCTCCCTTTTGTTCCTCCCACCCCAGGCAAAGACAAAATTCTCTAGAATGGTTTGTAAGCCTAAGGTTGAATTACTGAGATGTGTAGAGTTACTCGGCAAATGTTGCATTATTTAAAAGCTCAGCAAATATTTATGAGGTGCTAGCTATGAGTGGCTGTTCATTCCATCGGTGCTGAAAGGGCATGGATGAATGAGATGCTGTAATCCCTTTGACATACACGTGTTCATAAAAGATCATAAGCCACCAGTGGTTATATGTTGTGATAAGTTAATCACTTCGAAAATTAAAATACTAGAGAAGTTGACTACATTTGGGAAAACGTTGACGGCAACAGATTAGGAGAGATGCGGGTAGCCCTCAGCCCCAAAGGTTAAATAGATTTCTGCTGTATGTAAAGAGGAAGGGGAAGGGAGACAGTCTTTGCTGAAGGTTACAATTGAATGTCCTTTTGGAAATGTCTTGAGTTGTTTCTTACCAGCGTGCTGTGTGGCAGTAGGACAGGCATATTGGAGCCGACTGTGAAGGGATCTGAGGGGTCTTCTGTCCCATTCTGTTCTTTATTTCGTTCTTAGACAGCGTCTCTCTATGTAGACAGGGTCTCTCTATGTAGACAGGGTCTCTCTATGTAGACAGGGTCTCTCTCTCTCTAGCCCTGGTTGTTCTGGAAGTTGTTATGTAGACCAGGCTGGCCTGGAACTCACAGAGATCTACCTGCCTCTGCCTCTTGAGAGTTGGGATTAAAGAGGCTGGGCCAGCACATCTGGCCTCCTCTATTCTAAAAGGTCTAGACCCACAGTCCATTTGCTTGGCAGTGGAAAGCTAAAGCAAGTAGATGAAGTACATCGTCAGGAGCCAACCACACTGGTTGCTTTAGAGCAGAGAGGCAGGGGCGTGCTGGCGTCTCAGGAGAGGACAGTGGGAGGGTAGAGGTCGGGAACATTTTAGTTGTTAAAAGTTAAAGAACATGTAGAGGGAAGGAGAATAATTCAAGATGATAATCCACTGTGAGCAAGTGGGCGATTATGATGCCATTAACGTAGAAAAGAAAGGAGGGATGGTTTACAGCTCAGAGCACTGTAACACGCAGTGGTGCTACATTAACTTTAGGAGCTTTGTGGAGTTCACTGGACAGATTTGCTAGGTAGGTAGTTCAAAAATCTTCTTCAGCTTCTTGTTGGAATTAAAGAATTATTGTGAAGAGTGAGTAATGCAGTTTGTACTTGGTGATGTTGGCACATGCCTCACATACAAACATTGAACAAATGGCAGCTGTTACTCCAGTAATAGTAAAAGACGTAGCAGTAGATGGGCTAACTACATAGGAAGAAATCAGAGAGAGGGAGTTACAAAGGATAAAAAATAGAACTTGGGGAAAGTAACGGGTAAATCATCATTTAAACTCAGGTCATTTCTTCACTAGACTAGCTCTCAATCTGTTTTCTGTTTCTCTGAGAAAATACTGGAGACTAAAGGGTTTATGAACAACAGAAATTTATTTCCTCAGACTTCTTGAAGTTGAGATGTCCAGGATCAGGTGCTGGCATATGATGAGAGGTGTTGTCTGCCAGTCCCCTCTCCTTTTACAGGATCCCACTCCTGCAGCAGCATGGGAGGCCTCATGCCTTATTACCTCACCCGTGCTCTGCCTCAACACTAAGTCTCCAGTCCATGCTATCTGGAGAACCTTAAAACCACATCCGCTCCCATGCATCAGAAGTACATGGAGGCGTTGGTGAAACACAGAAATCCAGGCCCTTTCCTTGGAAGTTTCAGACTCAATGAGTCTAAACTAGGCTTAACGTTTTGCAGCTTGAGCAAGTGTCCAGGTGATGCGATGCTGAAACCAAAGTTGAAACCACTGATGTCGACTGAGCGTGGACATAAAGGACCATGTTGGGATTGTTTGCAGAAGAATCTGGAAGTAGTTGTTTCCAAACTGCAGACTCATTTCCTGAGTAGTTCCATAGATGTCCTTTGTAGTTTTCCCTTTTCCTGGGTCTACCAGATGGCTGGTGTGACAGTGTTTGAACGTTTTAAGCTGCTGATCCCTGTGGGTGACTGGACGTTGTTGTCACTGGGGTTCCTAGTGCTCTCTCATCAAAATAAGAATAATGTTTCTAATTTACGCACATACAATAACTACAGATCCCCCCCCACCCCCACCCCGAGACAAGGTTTCTCTGTGTAGCCTGGGCTGTCCTGGACTCACTCTGTAGACCAGGCTGGTCTCGAACTCACAGCGATCCGCCTGCCTTTGCTTCCCGAGTGCTGGGTTTAAAGGTGTTCGCCACCACGCCCGGCTCAGAATTTTTTTCATAAGCTGGTATATAACTTGTGCAGTTGGCTTTATGTTACTTTCTCTTCAATCCTTTTTTTCATTTAGAAAAAAATGACAGTTCAGTTTGTAAAATCTGTTTGTTTGTTTGTTTGTTTGTTTTTGTGAACTTGACACAAAATAGAGTCACTTGGAAGTAACTGAGGAATTTCCTTCACCAAATTGGCCCGTGGCCTATTGTGCTTGTTGCCACCGTGGCAGGAGCTTCTGGGTGGCGTGAGAAAGTTACAGAAGCTATGGAGCAGGCTGGTAAGCAGTGCTTCTTTGTGGTCTCTGCTTCAGTTGCTTCCTTGCCATTCCTCCTCCTGCGCAGACTTCTCCAGTGGTGGACTGTAAGCCGTAAACCCGAATAAACCCTTTCCTCCCCAGGTTGGTTTTAGTCAGTGTGTTAGCACAGCAACAGAAAGCACACTAGGACACACAGTCAGTGTGAATGATGTGTGCCAGGATTCCAGGGTGCAGTCATATTGTCAGGGAAACAGATACTCCTTGTTTCTAGAAAGTTTACAGAAGGTTTGGTAAAATGTGCATAGCCAAAGGAAAGAAGCAGGAAGTTTAACCATAGAGTTCTGGGTGTAGAGGACCCTGAGTCTCAGGGCTGAGGATGTAATTAGGGCCTCTGTGTCACATGTACTGAGGGTTTCTAACATTAATATTTTTTTCTAATAGGGAGTTGAAAAGGATATTAACTATTTACTGTTCATTCAGATTGTACGTGAAGTGTTAGGAAGAAATGATCATTGTTCTGGGCACTGTAGACTGTAAATTGCCTGTGTGACAGAAGAGAGCATCAGATAGATAGAAGAGGGTGCCAGATCACATTACAGATCGTTGTGAGCCACCATGTGGCTGCTGGGAATTGAACCCGGGACCTTTGGATGAGCAGCTCTTAACCCCTGAGCCATCTCTCTAGCCCAAGATTCCTGATTTTTAAAATGTTCAGATTATACTGATAAGAAAAGTATATTGAGAACTTGAAGTTAACTTTATTGGCTTTTTGTATGCAAGGGGCCATGAAGAGTACAGACATGTTTAACTTTTTTTCTTTGCAATCCAATTTGTAATTTAGTAGAAGAGAGAGTGCAATTAGAGAAAGAAATTAGATGGCACAAGGAATATGTTAAGGCTGGGTAAATATTGATTGCAGGTTGGGGAGTGGTGCTTGTTAAGTGGGTAAGTGTTCAGTTTTGATTTCAATTCATAAGCCATTGCAATCTTTCAGAACAATAACAAGACTGGGACTGGAGATGAAGCTTAGGTGAAGAAGCCTCTGGAGGACCTTTAAGATCTAGTCCCTGATAGTAGGGTCTAATGATTGCCTAGCAAGCATGAAACCCTGAGTTTGATCTCTAATACTAAATAAACTAACTGGCCATGATGACACCCAAACTGCCTACACCTGTAATCCCAGCATTTGGCAAGTGGGGACTCAGAAGTTCATGAATGTGAAGCCAGCTTGGGATACGGGAGACCTTGCTGGAAAAACAATCAATCAATCAATCTATGTCTGTCTGTCTGTCTACCTAAAACAAGCCATAAGTCTAGACATCTGGACATCTTCACCTCCTGGGCTACATTTGAATACGAGACACAAAAGCATTCCAGTTCATGACTTGGGAGGTATAACCTAGTGTGTTAGCCAGCTTTCCTTTCCTGTAATAAACCAACTCAAAAGGAGAAAAGGTTTATTTTGGCTTACAGTTTTGGAGCTTTATGTCCATGATTGGCAAAGTCGTTACTTTTAGTCTTGTCATGTGTGTTTGTATTGGGGAGCACATCATGACTAGAGAGTCCAGAGTTCTACATTCGCCTTTGAGGGCATAGTCCCAGTGACATAAAACCTCCCACTAAGCTCCACCTTCTGAAGGTAGCACTTCTGTCCCCTGCTAATCACAGACTGGGCACCAAGCCCTAATGCATGGATCTTGGGCTGCTACTCCAAATCCAAGATGTAGCATCCATACAAGAAGAGTGCTGGTTACAGTTTGTATCTTAAATATCCCCCAGCGTCCTGTTAATGCTAATGGCATTATTGTACGATGGCAGAACTTTTAATAGGTAGGGCCTATCAAAAGGAACTTAGGCTATTGGGGCACTATAGAAGATATTTGAGAGACGGCTCAGAGGTTAAGAGCACTGTCTGCTTTTCCAGAGGTCTTGAGTTCAATTCTTAGCAACTATATGGGGGCTTACAACCATCTATACCCTCTAATGGCCTCTTCTGACATGCAGATAGAGCACTTATATACATAAAATAAAGAAAATATGCTTGCTGGGCGGTGGTGGCTCACGCCTTTAATCCCAGCCCTCAGGAGGCAGAGGCAGGTGGATCCCTGTGAGTTTGAGGCCAGCCTGGTCTACAAAGCGAGTCCAGGACAGCCAGGGCTACACAGAGAAACCCTGTCTTGAAAAACCAAACCAAACCAAAAAAAAAAAAAAAAAAAAAAAAAAAAAAAAAAAGAAGAAGAAGAAGAAGAAGAAGAAGATGATGATGATGATGATATTTGGGACACCCTCAACTCTGTTTGCATCTCTGCTTCCCAGCCACTGTGAGGTAACTCTCTCATGTGTTTTCTGCCTCAGCACACTGCTTCAGTGTGAGTCTGAAAAGCAGCATACCAGTTGCTCACAGACAGAAATCTGTGAGTGCAAACCTTTGCTCCTTTTATCTTCGTAACCTTTGTCACAGTGATAGAAAGCTGACCAGCACAAGGGCCATTAACAGCGAGGACCCAGGTAGTGAGTGGCAGTATTGTGTGAGGCCTTTTCTATGTGTTCTTTAATTCTTATAATGATCTTGAACCCCTGACAATCATCCCAGTTGTACTAATGAGCTAAGTGAGTTCCAGAATGCGGAGCAACTCGTCTGTGGCGTGTAGCTCCTGAGATGGTGTTGTGCGTCAGCCCTAGCTTTGGACTCTTAGTACCAATGCCTTTTTTAGTTAATGTCAACTCCTGGTTTCAACATGGGGTCCTAGCATGGGAATGTCCTGATGGACGGACGGATGGACGCGCGCGCACACACACACATGCACACTTCTGCAGATTAAGCAAAAATTGCTAGAATCTCAGAATCTTAGTAAATACTTAAATGCTTGACGATAGTTTGGTAGCATATTTAAGTTTAGAGAGGAAAGGAGACTGACAGTTAAAGGCCATAATGTGGCTTATCCTATGAACGAGTGCTTTCTTTCTTTTCTTTCTTTCTTTCTTTCTTTCTTTTTTTTTTGAAACAAGGTTTCTCTGTGCCCTGGCTGTCCTGAAACTTTCCCTGTAGACCAGGCTAGCCTCAAACTCACAAAGATCCACCTGCTTCTGCCTCCTGAGTACTAAGATTAAAGGTGTGCACTGCTGCACCCAGCCCACAGGTGCTATTTTTTGATAATATATTTTACATAAATATTTGGTTTTCTTTATATACAGGCACAACATGTTCTAGAGAAAGAACTGCAGTTTCTCAAGCTCACCAATAACATTTGAAGTAAATTAAGAACTTAAAAAAAAAGCCCAACAAACCTTTGTGGTGGTTTGAGTGAGTATGGCCACCCATAGGCTCATAGATTTAAGTGCTTGGTCCTCAGTTGGTGGAACCATTTGGGAAGGTACAGGAGGTGTAGCCTTTTGGAGGAAATGCGCACACTTCATCACTAGTTCGTACTCTCTCTGCCTCCTAATCTGCTTGTGGATTATATGGGAGCTGCTCCAGCACATGCCGTGCTTCCTGTCGTGATGGTTATGGACTCACCATCTGAAGCTCTGAGCCTCCAACAAGCTCTTTCTTTTATATGTTGCCTTGGTCGCGGTCTCTCATATCTCACGACCCCTCCAGTGGAGTCTGTGTAACAAACATTACTACAAAACAGACAACGACCCCTACCAAGAGGCAGTTTCCTAAACAGAGTCTGATGTTCTTGCCAAGAGTAAACTAATTACAGTTTTCTCTTCTCACTCATTGTTTGGAAACATCCTGACTGTTCTTCTAAATGTTTTCTTTTCCCAGCTTTGTTTTTTATTTCCTTATCAAAAAACTTCAGATGTAACTAATGCTGCTAGGCGACCCTTGACTTAAAACTACAGCCAAGGGTCATTCAGTCAAGCTTACCACTAAGTTCCGTTCCACTTGTTAATGTAAACATGGCTAGAATTAGTCACCGATAATAGTTTATATTATGACTTACAAAAAAGTTTTGAGTATGACTCCAGATAGTGACAAATGAACTAAAAAAAAAAAACTGTCTTGACTCACAGATGTTTGACATAATGAAAAAACATTGACCTTTGATAAAGAAAATACATATACTGATACCAATCTCATGACTTATAAATGGTCATCCTGTATTTTTAAATTGTATGGAAAAATAATGTAACCACGTGTAAACACCCCCATTTTAAAATGTGTATATAAATCTGACTTACTGGTCTCCAAAATATACTCAAAATCAAACAACACCTCTACATTTGTCACTTGCTTATCTTTGTCCACCAACACTTCAAAAATCCCCGACCCAAAAACTGATACCCAATTAAAATGGTCCGCGACATTCACAGCCATAGAAAAGTAACCAAGACACCCTTGACATCTTATCCCAAACACTGCAATACTTAAGATTTAGTAGCTAGTTTCTGCTGTCTACATCACTTATCCTTCCATTGAAATGTTTATTTTTAAGTCTTTCCACAAAATAAATGCATTCTATTTATGGTATAATTTAGTTATTTTGATTTGGTTAATTCCTGACATTTTGACTGAGTCACTCTTACTCATCCTATTTTCTACATTCCTGGAAATACAGACTGTAATTATTTTTATAAAAGTCAGTTTCATCTAACTTCTCAGTAAATATTTATACAAAAATTAAATTTCTGCAAATGGACTAGCTACTAAATACCATACCAGTAATCTTTTGCAGTCTAATAAAGCAACCTATAATTTAGTTGTTTCAAACTGTACTCTTTTTTCTCACCGTTACTGTGTGTCAGGAACTCAGAAGTAGCCTAGCCAGGCATTCTGGGTCAGAGAGCCCAGTGAATTTCAGTTTGGCTTTTGAAGTACTGTGGGCTTCGTCCAAAGGTGCTGATAGGCTGGGAGGGTCTTGGCAAGACGGTTTACTCAGAGGCCTTACACCTTTCACTGGGGGCTGCTTGAGGGGCCTCCAATGCCACTGGGCTTCACCCAGAGCCAGTGATGAAAGAAGATGGAAGAACCCAAACATCGGCACGCCCTATTGTGAACATCAGTGTTCTTCTGTTCTGTTTCAGTTGTTACAGCTGAATTGCTAAGTTCAGCTCATGCTTAAGAGAATAGTTAGGCTCTACCTATTTTTGGAAGGAGGAATCAAAGAATTTGTGGACATCTTTGTTGTTGTTGTTTTCGAGACAGAGTCTCTCTGTGTAGCCTTGACTGTCCTGGACTCGCTTTGTAGACCAGGCTGGCCTCGAACTCACAACAATCCGCCTGCCTCTGCCTCCTGAGTGCATGGACATCCTTGTAAAGTAGACAAGTTTTAAGCAATCATAGTCTCTTTTCCCACAGGAAGGCATTTCATCAGCTAAAATTGTCTCTGTTAGACACATGCAGTCAGTTTTCTGACTTGTGTGTTCACATTATGGGAGAAATGGTTATTGAAGCATTATAAAATTAAAGCAGCTTTCTGTAACTGGCAGACTTGTGGATAGGAAAACTTCTGTTATGCTAGCATTACCAGTAATACACCCAGAACACTTTCATTTTATGTGCTCTTTTTATGGAGGAGAAAGAGGCGAGAATGACAGGGTCTTACTGTGCAGTCCAGGGAGGTGGGAGGTCTTGAACTTAGACATCTACGCTTCTGTAATTTCAGTCTGCCTTCCAAGTTCTGTGATTAAAGGCATGCACCACCAACTCCTGGCACACTTAAAAGTTTTAGTCTTTTAAAATATAGCTGCACAGTTTGTCCTAGTTAGTTTTGCTGTGAACTTGACACGTCTGGGAAGAGCGAACCTCAATTGAAGAATTGGCTCACTTGGATTGGCCTGTGGGCATGTCTGTCTGGCTAGTTGATGCGTGAGGAGCCAGCCCACTGTGGGCAGTGCTGTTCCTTCTGTCATTGCTTGATGATGGACTGTTAAGTGCGAGATGAAATGAGTCCTTTCTCCATTAGGTTGCTTTTTGCCAGTGTTTTATCACAGCAACAAAGAAATAAACTAGAACATTCTAGGTAATGTCATTGACCTTAGAAGCTTCTTCAGCCTCTCTAACGGCATGCCTTACCTATTTTTCTTCAGGGATCCTCTTGGCTCATCCATGAATACCACTAAAAAAACCCAAAACATACTCAGTTGACTTCTTTTGGACTGGTCATTTGGGCCAATTCCTCAGTCTGTGTCTTCACAATGCTTCCACATTCTTTCCCTTTCTCTCTGTTTTTAATTAGCATATTTTAATTGTACAAAACATCACGTTTCATGATGACATTCTATACATGTGTGAATATATTTTACTCTGGTGCAGTGTCTTTAGGCTGGCCTGGTTAGGTCTTTTGGCAGGAACACCACAGTGTTCTAAAGTGCTTCCTTTTAAGATGTTCTTTGTCCTCTTGGATATGTTAGCTTCGCACAGTTAGCTCAGATGGGCCTGCTGGCTCTCCACAGTGAGGCTCCTGTCTCTTCTCCTGTAGCTAGTGTCTCTGAGGAGAGGTGTTACTGGTCAAACTGTCCCCTACATTCAGCATCCTTTGATAATTCTTTTGGAATATTGTTGACAAGGTTTTTTTTTTTTGCCAAATTAAGATTTACTAGTTTCATCATTCCTTTTGCAGTTATTAGCTGGCTTTCCTTATTATCTAATTAGTTACTACTTCTATGAATTTGTGCCTAGATTCTTAAATCTTAAAATGAATCATCATTCTTTATTGTCTTTTATTTAAAAAAATTATTCCAGATTTGACTGATGGGAATCTTTTGAAGCTAGTGCTGTGTCTTTCTGGCTTGTTCCCATGACTCTTGGATGCCCTCTTTATTTTCTGGTTAAGATAGTCCAGGTCTGTCTCATATTTTCCTTACTCTTGCTCTGGATATGATCCATCCTTTGGCCTGAGGGTCAGAGCTATCAAACTTCAGGGTAATTCTCAGTTGCTGGGCTCTATTCCAGGTTGGTTCTGTCTCTTCCTGTGCACTCCCTACCTTGTGCAAGAGTTTCCTGCCACCTTCACTCTTTGGCTCTCTGACTCTTCACAGCTGCTTCTCTGGGGTCCTCACCCAGGGGCTAAGACAAGACAAACTGAGGCTCTCTAGGGTGAGATCTCGGTTTTGGGTGTTCGGGGTGGTTCAGTTTCTCTCAAGTTGATGCCTGGCCCTCTAAGGGACAGATGGAATTTCTCCTTGCTGCGACTTGTGAGTGGAATCCTTGTCTCACTAACACCTGCAGCTGGATTTGAGGCGTGTTGTGAGCTGCGGGCTTGTTCTGAGGGTAGGACCGCCCAACTTTGTTGGTGTGGCTTACCCTTTTGGAAAAGTCTGTGTAGCTGCGGCTGTGCGCAAAAGGCTGTGCTCTTCTCTTCACAGCTTTGTTTTTACCTTTCCCAGAATCCTTTCGCTTTCTGTGTGGACCTCTAAAGCTTTCCTTTGTCCCTCTCTTCAGGATAAGTTCTTTACTCCCTCTCTCTTTCACCAACTCACATGGAGGCAGCTACTAGGATATCGTTCTCAGAAGTCCTAGGTCTTTCTCTTTATTGCTGAGTCAGTCTCTTAGGTGTCTCAGGCTGGTCTCAGATCCATTATGTAACGGAGGATGATGGAATCCTCCTGTTTTACCCAATTCCTGTTTTTAAGCATTTACATCACTTTTCTATCCTATTGCATCTCGGAGGTTTTCCATATCAGTACATTAAATGTCTGTAGGTTACCATATCAGAGTAGATTTATTTATTTATTTACTCACTTTATGTCCGGTCATTGCCACATCCTTCCTCACCTTCCATTCCCACCCTCCCTCCTTCTTTCACATTTCTCCCCTCTGTTTCTCAGAGGAGGGGAACCCTCCCTTCCCATCCCCCCACCTCATGGACTCATCAAGTCATATCAGGACTGAGAGCATCCCAGGAGGGTTTTTGTTGTTTTTTGTTTTTTATTTTTAAACTACAGGTTTTTACAGGCTTACTAAATAAGCTAATTTTGATTATGAGAAAATATGTCGTACTAGTCTTATTTAAAACCCTTGACTTAGCTCATCAACCCCACACTTTATCAGCCACCACCATTACTAGGTATCTTGTCACCTGCATTCAAAGTATCACCATCAGAGCATCTTTCCATTTTGTTAATTGTTGGTGTACTTGTTCTGGTGAAAATACTACTTGTCAGATAGCAATGAGAAATGGCCTTGCCTGTGTGTGGGGTGAAGGGAGTGTTGGTATGAGCAGAGAGAGGGCAAGGTATGGAACAGTATATAACAACCATAACTCTTGGCTCCGCAATAGAAAGTGAGCTGCAGGGCATCCTAGGAGAGGAGGCTAGGGGTGTGCTGTGTGTCACTGTCCTCCAGGCCGAGCAGCCAACCTCTTGGGGAGTTTGAGCTGTGCCTGCTTGCCAAAGAGTCATCCCAGCTGGCCTTGTTGACTGCATATCCCCTCCTAGGGGTGGGTGGGTCATGAGGGTATCAGGTGGCACCTTACCACATGACCATCATCTCTAGACTAAGCAGACTGCCTTTTTCCCCAGCAAAAGAGGATGCTGGGGCCTCCCTGGAGAGGCCACAGCTGCAGCTATAGCCACAGTGCCCACTCAGAGTTTCTCTGACCCAGAGAACCAGCCTAAGTAGCAGGTGCAGCAGGGGAGAATAGGAGAATGGGGTCTCATTCCTTCTTGGCCGTGGGCAGGGTTGAGCAAAGTGAGGCAGCACCCCCAAGTTTACCAGGGATAGGAAACGCAGGGTAGGCACTGAGGAAGGGCGTGGAAATGGAGTGACTGAGAGAGTGACTGTGGAAAACTAAGTTAGGGCTTCCTGTTCATGCCCCTGTACCAAACATGGATCTGTGGAGGAAACAGTTGATGCAATGGGTGGAGTCATCTCGGGCTGTGTTAGGCCTTCCTTCTATTTAACTTGAGTATCTCATTATGGACTCTGTTCTTTCATCACCTGACACTAACTGGAAGCATAAGACAGTGGACTTTTCAAAGCTCCTCACAAGGTTGCCTCCAAGTCCCAGCAGCCATTAGGCGAGGGTGGCGCTCAGGGTTTGGCATCGTTGTTCTGCCCCTTCTCTGCATAAGGCTTTTGTTACGCGTGGATAGCAGAGCACTAACTATTGAGTGTTTGCAGATTCCGAGGTTCATCTAAGAGTGCACCTGAAGAAGCAAGCACGGGGAATTAGTTTAAAAAGATGACAAAGGCCAGGTATTGCTGTGGTGTTTTGGCGAGATTTAGTTGGGTAAGGCACAAGTGATATTCACCAAGGTGACTGGGAAAAGTTTGCCGCAGCCTGTGCCTGCAATGCTAATGAACACACAAAAGGTAAAAGTGGATGCTCTGAGAAGCCACGAGGTGGTTACGTGGGGATCCCAGTGCTAGAAGTGGGCTACCTCCCCGGGAGTTACTGGCTCTAAAGGCCCCTAAACAACACAGGCTATTGCCACAGTTGTTGGATGCATTCCAGGACTGAATGGCAGGCCTGTTACTAAGAGGTGTATGCTTTGGTTGCAGAGCTTGAAGAAACAGAGCTGGGTGGGCGGGGAGTGCCTCCCCTCTGTGATCTAGCTTTTCTAGTGAATTAAAGCCCAAAGTCCTACTCAGCCATGGGCCCTGCATGCTTCTGCTAGGCGAGATGGGCCAGCCTGTGCATTGGTGGTGTGAGGGGTTATGGGTAGAATTAGTTTTCTGTGGACCTAAGGCCTGATCTTTCTGAGGAATTCATGTCTAATACTGGGACCGTAGGGGAAAGCTGTGACCAGAAGGTCACAGGCTCCAGTGGAGAAGCCCTTTGCAGTACTTGGCTAATGGGCATATTCGCTAAGGGCTTCTCCACACTTGTGTTTACAATCATGGCTTATTACTTTAGGCTGCACCTGTTTGCATAGTTTATCATGGTCTCCTCTTTTGTCTTTTTTCTCACTAGTGTTTTGTAGTAGGAGGCGTACCTCCCACGGTACGCCTATATCCACCTTGGACAGGAGTGATGAGACAGCATAAAGTTTGGTATCTCACTGGAGTTGGAGGAGTGTGTCAGACATCTATGTCACTGCTTTCCAGTCTCAGAGACTCTTGAAGAAGAGGGCGTGCAAAGAGAATATAGGCTAAAGGGGGGGCTGGGGAGTGTTGGCTTGACTTGAGTTAGTTCATCTGTGTCCCCTTACCATTGCATCATCCAGCTGAGGCTGTGTATCTCCTCGTGGAGGCATGGGAGGGTCATGAGACCCTCACCTGGGCTGCTCCCTACCACCTGTTCTGCAACTCTGCCTTAACTCACATGACCTCTGCGAGGTCTGTAGGCTGGGGAAGCCCAGGGCAGGGCTGGCTCTGCAGCTATGGAAACTCTCTTCCTTGATGTGCTTACGGTTTCAGAGGGTGAGTCCACGGTCATCATGGTGGGGAGCAGTAGCTGAGAAAGCTTCAATCTGATCCACAAGTGAGAGTTGGAGAGCAAGGGAGAGATTGAGCGAGGGAGTGGGAGAATGCAGGAAGTCTCAAAGTCCACTCCCGGTGGCATGCTCACTCCCGGTGGCATGCTCACTCCCGGTGGCATGCCTCCTCCTACAAGGCCACAACTCCTAATCCTCCCAAGCATTTCCCCAGCTCTGGACCAAGCGTTAGATACATGCACCTGAGGGCTGGTCTCATTGAAGCCAAGCATGCTGGGTGAAGGCTTTCCAGGAGCAGCTCTGTGGGGAAGGAGCACCCCAGCACTGTTACCTGACACTCACAGGTTCCCCCTGGTGAACTTTGGTGGGATCCTGTGGTTTGTAGGTTTGTTGTTGAGACCTTAAGGAGGGAGGTAGACATTATTTTTCTCCCTCTGGGAAGGAATCTTAGCAACAAAGGGTAAGTGGGGACACATGTGCCCTGTTTATGAACTTGTGCAGTAGCCTGACAGTGGGTCGATGTTGGTTGTCAGGTGTTAAGCACTTAGTAGTATATGAACCAGGAACTGTTGAGTTTGCTCTAGGCATTGTTTAGTGCTGTGGGATAATCACAGGGAAACCAGAAACAGGCCTGTATGAACTCAGAGTTTTTTAATTAGATAATTGTTATGGAAGTGTCAAGCAAAGGAATAAGAGTTACTCTTCATTTTGCGTTGATTATTCTGTAAAGCAGAAATGTGATTGAGACTAAAATAGGTGCAGGAAGATAGGAAGCTGCGGAAGCCGTCCAGATGAGAGATGTTTGAAACCTCACTAAAAGTTAAGAGGTAGATGTGTTACCTTTATTGTTGCTATCACTAATACTGGACAAAAGCTATTTAAGGAGAGAAGTTTTTAGTTTGGCTCACAGTAGTCTATCCCTGTCAGGAAGGTGTGGTGGCAGGAGATGGGGGCTGTGCGCTCTTTTTTAGGTAGCTCAAGAAGCAGAGAATCCTAGAGTTAAACTGGCTTTCTCCTTTTTCCATTTTCCATTCATTCCCAAACTCTAGACCTTGGGATGGTACTGAGCCACAGTCAGGGTGAGTCTTCTGTCTTCAGTTTAGCCTCTCCTTTAGTTACACCTTCACAGACACACCCAGAGTCAGCTCACCGAGTAAGCCCTTGTTAGGCTGCTGTAGTCAGTGGTGGTTCTCCATTGCAGTGGGCAGGAATGATGAGCACACACAGATTTAGGCGATTAATTGAGAGCTAATTAGGAGGCATTGTGTGACCAGGGAGGAGCTGCCTCACATGTCAGTAGCAGGGGTTTATTTGGTGGTTGCAGTGTGTTAAGATGAAAGCACTGGAGGCAAACTTTCCCTGTTAGGAGATTAGCTCAGTGTGGAGAAGACTTGCAGAACTGGAGGGACCTGGGTTGGGATCATACTGCAGGCTTATGGATCTGTGCGGAGGGATCTGGGCTTCACAAGATAGGGCTGAGCTGGAGAGAGATTGGACGGTACCAGTGCAGTCTGGAGGAACTCTTTAAAGAGGAAGTAGTGACAGAAGAGAGAAAGGCGTAATGAGAATAGAGAGGGAGTATCACAGAGGTCAAGGGGAAGAGAGTGCTTTAAGAAGGGTGTGCTCTACAGAGTCAGAAAGGTCAGGAAATGAGAGTCTAGGGCTTACTTTCTCCTTTGAGTATCCCAGATTCAGCCACGGACCAGCTGTGGACTTTGATGGATCCCCCTGTGCCCCCCCCTCTCATTCAAAGATTCATTTATTTACAATTAATGCAGTATTCTGCCCACATGTGTGCCTGCATGCCAGAAGAGGGCACCAGATCTCATTACAGATGCTTGTGAGCCACCATGTGGTTGCTGAGAATTGAACTCAGGACCTTTGGAAGAACAGTCAGTGCTCTTAGCCTCTGAGCCATCTCTCCAGCCCCTCTTTTTTTTTTTTTTTAAACTGGTGCATGCGTGTGTGTGTGTGTAGTATGTATAGTATGTATGTATACACACCGGAATATAGGTACATCTCTCTGTGTATGCCTGTGTGGAGGTCAGAGGTGACTTCATAATTTAGTCTATTGCTTTCTGCCTTATTGTTTTAGACCAGTGGTTCTCAACCTTTCTAATGCTGTGACCATCATGTGCTGACCCAACCATAAAATTATTCGTTGCTACTTCATAACTGTAATTTTGCTACTGTTGTGAATTGTAATGTAAATATCTGATATGTGACCCCCCCCCCCAAAGGAGTCACGACCCCCAGGTTGAGAACCGCTGTTTTAAACAGCTGCTCACTGAGCAGAGCTCACTGTTTAATGCTAGACTGGCTGGCTAGTGAGTCCCAGGCCCCACCTGTCTCTACTACATCCCAGTGATGGGGCTGTAGGCGTGCACCGTCAAGCCTGGCTTTGATGTGGGTGTATTAGGGATCTAGTATGTTCCCACTGAGCCATCTCCTAGCGATGATTCCTCTCATCTCTATTTCCCAGCTATCAGTGGGTATTTATCTTATTCGGGCATGAAAAAGGCTAATAAGGGAATTTTTCCCTTTGCAGTGAATTAATAACTTAATAGTAACATTGTCAGGTTGCACAGACTAAATAATTTATTTTCCCATCACAGAGTGAGTTCCCATTATGTATGCGGCCTTAGAAGACTAGTGTAAAATAAATCAAGTAAATAGATTTGATGACAGGCCTTTCATCAATTGTTACTGGCCATGGCACATGGGCAGAGAGCCACCAACAGGACTGTGTTATGTAATGTTAGTGTGTTATAGGTTAAGTACTTAGTATTTTTATTAATTTAGGAAGTACTTTGGCATGTGGCCTTTAAAATTTACATTATTTTATTATCATAAATCTCAATTAAGGCAACAAAGCATATTTACTGTGGCCAACTTCACAGTTGGTGAAATATTTCATAACGTGTAATGAGCCGCTAGATGATGGTGACTCTCAGCTCTATCTGAAGAATTCGAGCTGGGAAATGAGTTGGCGTCTGTAAAGGTCTATGTAACTGTGAGCATTAATGTCAAGAATAATGCCATGTGTCCTGCGAATGCTTCCTTAATACTTGAGGACATTTTTTTGAGGACATTTTGTAAAAAGGATATAATAAGATATAATGCTAATATGAATGTTCAAAGATATACTTCCAACTAGATATACAAAGAAATGAAGTTGAGCTGGCAGGCTGGCTTTGTGTGGGTAAAGGCACTGCCACTGAACCTGATGACCAATGTTTGGTCCTTGAAACCCACAAAGTGGAAGGAGAAGCTGCTCTTGAAAGTTGTCCCATGACACCCACATATGTGCTCGTCCCATCAGATAACCATAATGTTTCAAAAAGAAATGGTTAGCTGGGCGTAGTGGTACATGCCTATAATGCAAGCACTCGGGAGGCAGAGGCAGGCGGATCTCCGTGAATTCGAGGCCAGCCTGCTCTCCAGAAAACCCAGAAAACCAACACCCCTCAAAGGTTAACAAATAGCATTCAATCAAAGATTATTCTCCTTAACTGGTATGCACATGCTCTATGACTGATGAAGGCCTGAAGTGAGGAGACCGTGGATGACCTCTTAGAAAACCCAGCATAGCCACATCCTGGCTTCCACTGTAGGTTTCACATGTCAAAGGCTGGAATAGGGCCAGCAAAATCAGTGCTTATGTGGGATGAAGAGAGCTGAACTCTTGGTATTTAGGAGTCACTGTCACCTCCTCTTTCAGAGTCCCCTGTGGCTGTGCTGGGCTTAGCTCATAGTGCAGTGAGCAGTCGTCAGTAATTGAGTGCTAGCTGAGAAGCAGATAGAGATCCTGGAGCAGAGCTGTGTGAATGGTTTCCTTCTGAGACGTCATTCTCTCATAGTTTCTTCTCCGAGGCCTCAACTACTGTAAAGAACTACCCAGGCCTACCCCAACCTGCATGACAGAGGGGTTAGCAACAGAAGCACTGGCTGCTGTCCTGCCAACAGGCTAGAGCAGTTGTGTGTTTCTGTGGCTGTGAAAGTGGTGAGGTGCTGTGGCTGAGATTGTGAGGCCGTGCTGGGCTCCAAGGGCTGCGGTGCTCACATCCTTCTACAAGTATCCAGAGCCTGAGAGTGCCGAGAGAGCACCTGGAAGGCACTGCACACTACATGCTTTTATATGTTTCGCCCTATTTGAAAAGAAAGCACTGGAAATAGCCACCAGGAGTCAGGGCTGACTGAGATTAGAGGAAAGGAAGCCCCTTTCCCCTGTCACTTAAAGAGTGTGTGTGTGTGTGTGTGTGTGTGTGTGTGTGTGTGTGTGTGTGTGTGTGTGTTGTGCGTGCGTGTGTGCGTGCGTGTGTGCGTGCGTGTGGTGTGTGTGTGTGTGTGTGGTGTGCGTGCGTGTGTGCGTGCATGCGTGTGTGTGTGTGGTGTGTGTGCGTGTGTGTGTGTGTGTGCGTGCGTGCGCGTGCGTGCGTGCGTGTGTGTGTGTGTGTGTGTGTGTGTGTACCCACAGAGGTCAGAAGAGGGTGTTGGAGTGGCTGGAGCTAGAGTCACCTGATGTGTTGGTAACCACAGCCAGCCCTCTGCAAGAGCCATCTCTCCAGCGCCAAGGAAAACCTCACAATTAAAGCATTTAGTTTAAATAGTTAAGGTATTTAAGTTATTTCTATGTATGTTTTGTGCACATATATGAATAGATTACATTATGACATCTTCATATATGCATATACTGTATTTTGAGCATACCCACCACTTTCACTTACCCTTTCTAGTCCCATTCCTGTTCCTCATGACCCCTTTGTTTTCCCAACTTGTTTCTCTTCTACTCTTGTGTGTTTTTGTTTATTCTGTAAACCAGTGAGTTTAATTAGGATTGCTTAAAGAGTGTAGGTAACTGACCAGTGGCAACACCATTGAAGGGACTTCATCTTTTCTAGGAACCATTAGTTGCCCATAGATCCTCATGGAGGAGGGCGGAGCCTCTGCACCTACCAGCCTAGCTGCCTCTAAGTCCTTGGAAAATGGTGGCTTTATAAGCTCTGCCCTTCTCTAGGGTGCAGTGTTGGCAGGCTCAGTCTCCTCCCCCCCCCCCCTTTTTTTTGAGACAGGGTTTCTCTGCGTAGCTTTGGCTGTCCTAGACTCACTTTGTAGATCAGGCTGGCCTTGAACTCCAGAGATCCACCTGCCTCTGCCTCCCGAGTGCTGGGATTAAAGGCGTGCACCATGCCTGGCGGACAGGCTCAGTCTTGAGCAGCTAACTTAACAATTTTATATTCAAGTCCTGACACTGACAAGATGTGTTATACTTGATTATATTTGCAGGAAGCAGGTGGTTCTTGCCTTCCAAGGGCTGCAGTTTGGATACACTTAGCTAATTCTTACAAGCCTGTCTTAGCTAAACACTGTCAGCATCCGTGCTCCTTCTACTCTCATTGTATTCTTTTCATCATGTACAGGTTGGAAATATGTACTGCCAACACTGATACTGTGTGTGTATATGTGTATGTATGTATGTGTATGCATGCACATGCATGTGTGCCACTGTGTGTGTGGAGATCAGAGGACAACTCATGGGGGTTGATTCTCTCCACCCTGTAGGTCCCAGGATCCAACTCGAGTCATTAGGCTTAGTGACAAGTGCCTTTATCCCCCTGTGTTTCTTTTGAAAAAACAAAACAAAACAAGCAAATGTTTATGATAAGCTTATCACATCTTTTGTTGCCACTTTTATAAAAGCTTTGTCTATTATTTGAAAAAGAGGCACTTCAGAAATATATTGAATTAAACACAAAGTTTCCCAGTTAATTCACTCTTTCCTTTCTGTGAGGCTCCTCCATTAACAGTGTGTTGTGTTGTGGTTGTTCAGATCCTTTTTTTCCCCACCTGCCTCTGCCTCCCTGAGTGCTGGGATTACAGGCGTGCACCACTGTGCCCAGCTAGTTCAGGTCCTTTTACAATGTGGATGTTTAGTTAATTAGCTTTGTCTGTATTTAGGTGTACATGCCAGGTATCAGAATATGGATTGAACTTAAGTAAATACACATATGGTGAGTGTCTTTATATAAATATATATGCATATACGTGCATAAATGTGTATGCTTACATAATAGGTCCTATTGTACTGAGGCCTGCTCCTGTCACTTACCTTGGTGGTCAGGTCAGATTGTGCGGAGCTAGGGCTAGGAGTGTGGCTTGGTAGTAGAGAGCTTACCTAGGTACAAGTGCAAGGCCTTGGGTGTGATCCTCAGCACTGCAAAAACAAAACAAAAAACCATGTAGAACTATTCCATGCTTTTGTTTGCTTTTATTATTATTTTTAGACAGTCTCATTATATAGCCCTGGATGGCCTGGAACTGATTATGTAGACCAGGCTGACCTCAAACTCCTAGAGATCCACTTGCCTCTGGAGTACTGAGATTAAAGGTGTGTGCCACCATGCTTGGCTAGTTTTTCATTATTATTAATGAATGCATCTCATTTTGTTTTTCTCTTACCACATTGCTGGTGTATTAGTTTCTCCCTAGCTTTTTAAACTTAGAACTAGTTGATAGCCTTACAAAGTCCTAGAAAGACAGTTGGTTGGACCATAAAAATGTATATATAAGCTTTTGATAGTGTGCAGAGCTCAGCTCCAAGAAGCAGTTTGTACTTCGCCACTTGAAGGACCACAGAAGGTAGCCTAGTATACCCTGGCCGCTTCTCAAGGTAGAGACTTGGAGACTTGAAGTTTCTGAGCCCAAGAGGAGGGAGGAGGAGGAAGAGGAGGAGGAAGAAGAGGAGGAGGAAGAGGGGGGAGGAGGAGGAGAGAGTGAATGTGTGAGTGCAGGTGCCTGTGGAGGTCAGAGGCTGCAGATTGCCCAGGAGCCAGTTACAAGTGGTATTGGTGCTGAGAACCAAAGTCGGCTCCCCTGAAGGAGTGAACAGTGTGCCTCCTGTACATACCCACGTCCTCTCACACAAGTGTAATTTAAAAAATCGTGTTAGTGACATTCTAAGTTGCTACTGTAGCTGATCTGGTCACATATGAAGATTATGGCATTAGGTAAAAAGTCAACTGACAAAATTCTCAAAACAGATCAGCCGTGATAGGGATTTTGAGCCTGACAAAAGAGAAGGAATTCAAGATTAGATGTGAATTAAGTTTGGTCCGTGAATGCTGTTCAGAACAGAAAATAGCAGTCTAATCATAAACCTATCAATTATTCAGTGGTGTCCTGGGGGTGTTAGTGCACAGAATACAAAAAATCCTTTACTTTTTTGTTATTGTTCTAAAACAAAGAAGAAAAAAATACATTATTCTCATCTTCGTTTGCTTTTAATTCTCCCACAGTGTAAGTGCAGGTTGCATGTACACAAAAGAGAATCAAAATGTGGATTACACACTTGTTTATTAGTGAGGATTTGTGGAAATTTGGGGGTAAGGCCAAGTTTAAAACATGACAGGGTGACAGTTTTATAAAAGAAAAAAAAATCCGATTTTCCTAGTGGGCTATAGGAAGCTTTGGACTTAAGCTTTTTTTTTTTTTTTTAAATTAAAGATTTATTATTTATACAGTATTCTGTCTGCATGTGAGCGAACAGGCCAGAAGAGGGCATCAGATCTCATTATAGATGGTTGTGAGCCATCATGTGGTTGCTGGGAGTTGAACTCAGGACCTTTGGAAGAATAGCCAGTGCGTTTAACCTCTGACCCATCTCTTCAGCCCTTGATTTAATTTCATTTAATCTCTTTTTATTTCATAATTTCACAGAAAGTAGTCATGATATCACGGTATAACAAACTACAGTGAAACTGTGCACAGCAGAACATTTTTATAATATTCTACAAATGAAAAGCCAATTTCCTTCACACAGACAATAATGTGGATGTCCACAGTGGCTTTGCTACAAAGAAATGATGTTGCTGCAGTTGATGATTCTACTGCTTTAATGGGAGCTTGTGCTGTAATAACCTTTATTAATTAGGAAACCGTATAATTCAAGTCTACGCAGTAATATTATAGTCCCATAAGTTGCCACTGAAGAAATTAAATAGGAATGAGTTGTCCTGTGTTTTAAAATATTATTACAAGTAATGACCTCTGTGTCATTCCTGTCTGTTTCATTGGGTTTTTCTTTGGCTCTAGATGCTTACGTTTTTCTGCTGTTAGCATTCAGTTCATACAGTGTTTAATGGGCTTAGGACCAGTAAGACTAAAAGTCCAGAAAAATAATTATGTAAATTCTGAGACACATAAATGATAGTCTCTTCTTGGCATTGGGATTTGTGACTTCCCTCATAAAAGTCACCCATCTGTGGGGGACTGCCCCATTAGAAGTCACAGGAGGAGCAACTAGCACTCGAGAGACTTGGGGGTGCAGTGCTGAAGTCTGGATGAGTAGGCACTCCAGAATTTGTAATAAGAGTCTGGTACATTTTATTCCTACCCCCTTTCTTAAGGCAGCCAAATAAGGATTTTATAGGGAAGAAATGAGCAAGTGTTTATATTGTGAGGGCACTTAAATCACAGTGGACTGCAGCTCATTTGGTCCACCGGCACTCACTTGCTTTACGGGTGTCCTTCTGGGATGCTGTGGTGTGTGTTTGCAGCCCTTGGATTGTTTTAATTAGAAGCTGGACTCACAGACTGTAAAAGGCTTAACTGAATATAAAGAAAATGCTTGTGTGAAGTATTTGCCTTGAGAGTCTTAGATGACTTGTGCTGGGATAATAAAGCTATAGCCTTGCTCAGCCACCACAGAAGTAGTTATCATTGCTAGAACGAGCCTGGAGCATTTCCTAGTTTAAAACAACATTTTTCAAACGGCTCCTGATAGGCCCTGACCAAAAAATATTGTCAACTAATGAGCATTGCTGTAGCCCTTCATTTTATATATAAAGTATACACATTTCTCAAAAATATACATATATATTACCCTCCATATTATACACACACATATATAATACATATACGTATACATGCACTATATGTATACTTATATATACTTTATATATAAAATGAAGGGCTACAAACAAATATCCTTGGGCAGCTTACTAGTAACCAATCAAATGAGGCACTAAAGGGAATGTGACTTTAGGCCTCCATAAGCAGAATGCTTAGCCCTCTGAGTCTGGCCACTGCACAGTGTGTGGCACTGTTGCCCAACTCCTGGCCTATGTCTGAACGTGTGTGGGTTAGAATTCTGTACAGGTGTCGAAGGACAGGCTCATCAGTATGCAAGTTGAACTTCTGGTCTGATTTTTTTTTTATTATAATAGGCTGCTGAGCTTATTTAACTTTGTTATGGGTTGTTTAGTTAACTCTACAGTATATATTGTCACATACTTGTATTAACAGTATTTCTGGTCTAGACTTTACACTGTGAGTCCAATATGAATTGTTTCCTCCCATACTAGTAGTCAAAGGTATGTGTGGCCCATCTCAAGATGACATGAAAATGGCTTTTTATTCTTCCCAACTAGGGTATATTTTTACTTGGTATGAACAAACTGTGTTTCTGTACTCAGCACTGGTGGTTTTATAGTGCTGGATTTATAAAGAGAGCTCAGTCAGTCTTCTGTTGAATGACTTACAGATTCAGAAACTAGTTTATCCCTTGACAAAGAAGTGGAGGATCAATATGATAGCGAGTAGAGTTGGTTGCATGGTCAGTAAAATAACCTTCTCAAGTATTTTTGTTTAGATGCAGCTCGTTAAAGCTGATGTCTGAGTGTTTATTTACAAACATAAAAAGTAGAATTTGTCACTTTGAAGGTGGCCTGGATGTGAATCCAGTCTTTCTCAGACAAAAGATATCAGGAAATGTGAGCCCCATATTTCCTGCTGTTGCTCTTCAGTGCCCCTTGTAGCATCCGCCTTCCAGAATATCAGAGTGAAGGTTATACCTCTAGAGTGGCCGTCGCCTTCAGACTGTCAGTGACAAGTAGGACATCTATCAAAAGCCAGGTGTACTCCAGTGAGAAGGAAGAGCGGGACCTCTGAGTGTTTAAGATGCAGGCAGGGCATAGTTGACTCCCTGAGCGCTATTAATTTAAAGTTTAAGGAGTCCTACTTCAAATTACACACCACATGGGTACCAAGAGCTGAAAGAAATAGCTAAACCATATGCCTGTAAATGCCATCTCTTTCCCCCAGAGAAAGATCATTTATATTTTGCAATTAGAGAGCAGAAGGTCTTTTTCCTCGTAAAGGCCTTTCAGTCAGGAAATATGCAGGGTGGAGAGAGTGTCCCAGGGGAGATTCAAACAGGTCTCAAGGACTCAATGGCATCACCACCTTGTGGAACCGCTTTGGCTGTTTCTTCATGAAATACTGGGGAATAGCCCTAATTATAAAAATGAAAATAGCCTTTTCATTTTTAAGTGTGCCTTAAGTAAGGAGAAATGGATATTTAGGACATCTTTTTTTTTTCTTCTTTGAGGCACTTAGAATACTGTTATGAGCTGCATATGGTGCGTTCATTTTACTGATGGACATTGTTTATTATTTTGGTGAGAAAAAATGGGCATGGGCTTCTTACTGCATAACAAGCAGGCAGTAACTATTGGTGTGTTAGTGCTGCTGACTTTGATGCTTCTGAAGTAACGAAAGTCAACACAAGGATCTACAACCTCTCAGCTGTATTTGAATAAGGCCCCATGGAAGGCACAGTTCCTGGTTGAGCCATTTTATTCTTGCCTAAAGTAAGCCCTTGTTGCCCGCCTTTCTACCACCCTGAAGGGGAAGTGGGAGGAATAAATTACTGCTGCCGTGTCTATGGAAGTCAAGTTTAGGCTTTAGGTTGGTAAGCAGGAGTAAGTCAGGTCCCACTGTGTCTGAGGAAGTCCTCCTTCAGACTGCATGAGTCCCATAGGGACGATCTCAAGGTAGAGTGTAGCAGATGATCATCCCCGAGGGCCATGTTACTCTAGCACCATTGTTACCTAGTTTTTGTGTGGACTGGCCTCAGACTTTCTTTTCTAGCTGGTGATGACCTTGAGTTCCTGCTCTTCTATCTGCACCGTCCAAGCACTGCCACCAAGGGGGTGTGCCACCATGCATGGCTTACTTTTTACTAGTAGAGAGAGCCCTCGTGTCTACCATTTCTGTCTAGTCACCAGATCAGATAGGACTGGTTGTGGAAAATTCAACGTACTCTCTCATACACCAACCAGTTAGTTTTGTAATGTTAACAATCAGGTAAGTGAAATATGTCTGTATACAAAAAGCATGATTATTATAAATAAAATTACTATTATGTCATGTCTAGGCTTCATTGACATATATAAAAATATGGATTAGCTCTCTTAGCAATATGGTAGTCCTTTTTTAGTGTTTGTTTTCCTTAACAGAACAAACTTCTTGATAGTATTGTGTTTTTTGTTTTTTTGTTTGTTTTTGTTTTTGAGACAAGGTTTCTCTGTGTATCCTTGGCTGTCCTCAACTCACTTTGTAGACCAGGCTGGCCTCAAACTCACAGAGATCTACCTGCCTCTGTTTCCCTGAGTGCTGGGGTTAAGGACGTATACCCCCATACCCCCTTTTTTTCCTACAGTATAGAGTTATAGTTATAAGAACCTGTTTTTTGTTGTGTTGTTTTGATTTTGTTTTTTCCAACAGAGGAAGAGCCAGCCGTTGCTAGGGAAAAGGATTTGAGGAAAGGATGCATTAGTAAGGATATTTAGGGCTTTACTTAGTAGATGTGCTGGGGCAGGGCTCAAGGCCACTGGCACCACACATCCCTGCATCCATGTTATCCTCATCCTACAGGTAAGCACTGTGGACTGGAGGAGGACGAGAACTTCCTAAACCCATGTACTTGGCAGAGGCCATAAAGTGCCAGCCAGCCACAGACTGCTGTGGGGATCATGACCAGAGTTACACAGGGGAAACTGAGGCCTAGAGACTGAGAACTTGCCAGACCAGCTTGGGGGAGGGTGCGGAGGCAGGGTTCTACTTATTGTGTCCCCACTTCCTAATGAGCAGTGGTGCTGACCTTGAACTTCTGCTCATACGGACTGAAGGTCCCTGGCCACTGTCTGAGCTTCCAGGCCTGAACATGCATAGGTAGGCTGTGTGGTTGTTGGGAGCACTGACTTGCATCTCTTTTGGGATTTCAAGACAACATTTCTCTGTGTAGCCCTGGCTGTCCTAGAACTCACTATGTACACCAGGCTGGCCTCAAACTTCCAGAAATCCACTTGCTATTGCCTCGGAAGTGCTGGGATTAAAGGTGTGCACCATCACCCAGCAGTAGTTCTGTTTATAGCATGAATTCTGGCATTCAGTGATGTGTATTTGAGATTGCTTCAGGACTGCAGTGTAGCTCAGTGGTAGAGTGCTTGCCTGACATGCACAAGCCCCTGAGCTCAATACTAGCCATGCTAAAACGAAACATTTTCATTGTTATTAGTCTTTAATTTTATTTGCTTTAGTAATTTATAATTAGCATTATTACTAATATTGAGATGCTACTATTTGTGTGACCAACTGCTCAGAAAAATAGACATTTAGACTTTTTTTAGCATGGCTAGTCAATTTCCCTCCCCCTCCCTCACCTCTCAATCTCTCTCCCTCTCCCTCTCCCTCTCCCTCTCCCTCTCCCTCTCCCCCCCCCTCTCTCTCTCAGGAAACAACACAAACCCAAAACTTGTCTAGCTTGTGTGAGGCTCTGTTCAATCTGAACACCCAAATAAAAACTTCATGATAAATACAAAATCTATACACTTAATTTTCTTTCTTTTTCTAAGGAGACTAGGATTGGACCAATGGTCCCAGCATGTTCGGCAAAGCACTGCATCATTGAGCTTCAGAAGAAGCCCTTGGCACCTGTGAAGTGTGCTCATTTGACACATTTTCCTTTTTTGGTGTGTGTAAGTGTGTATGAGTGTGTGAGTATGCGCATGCATGTAAAATGCGTGACTTTTCTATGCCTGTCCTAGTTCTGAATAATGACATGGAGACCTTTATATTTATAAAAAGCTTCAAGTCTGTACCTGGGCAGACACTAAGTTATTCTAACTTGACAATACTAGACTGGCCTACTTCCTGCCACTGCCATGTTAGTCTCACCCCAGCACCTGCTTCTTCATCCATGTCCTGATGGTGACTCTCCTTTCTGGTCCCTACCTGAGATCCTCTCCCTGGGCTTGGAAGCCCCACCTCATCCTCTCCTGCCCAGCTACTGGCTGTTCAGTCCATTGTTTAACCAATCAGAAGGTGATGAACAGTGTTTACAACATACCAACACAGGAGACGCTTCATAATAACGACAATGCCAAATTCCTGGACTGTAACCAGATCTCTGGAACAGAAACCAGCATTTGAATGCACAGTGCACAAACACCCTCCAACATGTGTGTGAGTGTGAGAGAGCTATGTCAGAGTGTGTGAGTGTGTTGTGTGTGATGTTTGTATGTGGGGTACATGTGTCTACGTGTGAGAGAGTGTATCGGGCATCCTCCTCTATCGGTTTGTTTTATTCTTCTGAAGCAGGGTCTTTCCCTCGAATCAGAGCTTGTGTTTTTGGACTAGGCTGGCAGCCAGCAACCCTCCATTCCCAAGGCCTTCCTGTCTCTGACTCTGGGCTTGCAGGTGCACACGAGACCATGTCTAGTTTCTTATGTGGGTGCTAGTGTGTGAGCTCAGGTTGCCTTGGTTGCTTAGCAAGCTCTTTTAAATATTGACATCACTAAAGCCCCCACTATTTTCTTAACCATGTGTCCTTCCAAGAATGCTCTGTTGAATTTCACCAACTGAAGTTTCTATTACAATGACATTTTTTGTTTACTATATAAAAAATATAAAATATCATACATGGGTTTTCATGTATTGGTTCAGGTATGATTGATGTTTTTACAATACTGAATCTTTCCTTAACAAAGGTATGCCTCTCTTGGTTTCTCTTAAATCTTCCAGTGGAGTTTTAAAGCTTTCTTTACATGTACTGCTAGTTTATTCCTAGATATTTCTTGTATTTTGAAAGTATATATTTCAGGGATTTCCCTCATATTTTCTAGTCAGTTTTTTTTGGTGGTGTGGCAGGAGAAATATTTTTATTATAATTACTTTACATGGAGACTTCAATGAACCTCCCTGACTTTTTAAGAATAGTTGTTAAGTTCTGAGAAGTTGAGTCCAGGACAGTCAAGGCTACACAGAGAAACCCTGTCTTGAAAAACCAAAATAAGTAGGGCAAATAGTCCATCAAGGCAGGGGAGCTATGGTGGCAGGAGAGGCAGCTGGTCACATGGTATCCAGAGTCAGGAAGCAGAGAGTGAAGAAGGCTGCTGCTCAGCTCTGTTTGCACCTACGCTAGGATGTGCCTTCTCACTTCAGATGCTGTAGAAGGTTGTTCACAGACATGCCACAGAGGGCTGCTTCCTTGCGAGTCTACACCCTACGGCTTTGGCAGGGTCCTCTAACTGTCACAGAGGCTGAGGCAACCATGAATGAGACTTTCTTCCTGAGTCTCTCCTGACAATTTTATTATCGGCATATAGAAAACTATTGATTTTTATATGTTGATTTTTGTATCTAGCCATTTTGCTTAGTGTTCATTAGCGCTAAGGAAACACTGATTCTCATATATGGCAACATAACAAAGTTCTCTAAAAGGTGATGGCTTAAGTAGATATCCATTTTAAATTACTATAATCCTGTGGGTCAGATGTAAGCAGGGCCCAGCTTGTGTCTGGACCACATGGGACCTGCTGGAGTTACTGTAAGAATCCAGCCCAGTTGGGGTGGCTCCGATGACTGAGCAGGTTGGAAGGAATCACCTGCAAACACGTGCTTGGCCTTGGTTTTCATTTCACCTGGGTTATTATTCATCTGTGTCATCTTGGGGCCTTTTGCTTTCCATCTGGCATGTCCACATGGCCTGGACATCTCAGAGCTTCACAAAAGCACAGAAGCAGACTTTCAGGAAGTTAGACTTCCTGAAGGCTCGGGCCTAAAGGCTTACTTCTGTTGGTTAAAATGATTCCAACTCCAGATTTCATGGTGAGGAGAAACAAATTCCATGTTCCTTTTAAAAAGACTTATTTAGTATTATGTACATTGGTCTTTTGCCTGCATGTCTGTGTGAGGATGTTGTATCCCCTGGAACTGGAGTTACAGACAGTGGTGTAGGCGCTGGGAATTGAACCCAGGTCCTCTAGAAGAACAGTTAGTGCCCTTAACAGCTGAGCTATCTTTCCAGCTACTTAAATTCCATGTTCTTAGTACAGGGAAGATGATGTTTGTGTCTAGGGAAAAGAAGGAAGTATAAGTCAGCCATCTTAAGGACTGTTTAACCCAATAATGATGCATATTTGTATAACTTTTCAAAACTTCCTATCTTATTAATCTTATTTTTTCCCATTTGGATCATTAGCATACAAAGTAAAATGCTTCACTATGGCATATTTACACTTTGCTTTGGCTGATCAGATACGACCTCTCCTGTTCCCTTGTGTGGTACTCTTCTGTCTCCAGTGCGTCCCTTTCCACCTTGTCTTATTACATCTATTCGTGCTTCGTAGCGGAAGTTTCTTGATTTTATATGACATGGCAAAAGCAGAATGGCAGTTATAAAATGTTACTTGAGAAAATAATCATCTCCTGTACACCTGCATTATGAGTGGGGATGGTCTCGTTCAGTTATCAGGTTCTGCAGGGTGACATGTGGTTAGTGCAGCTCAATGGAGAAAGTTCAAACATGTCCGCACTCCGTTCCACAAACTTTAGTCATCTTTCCCTCTAGTTTTATTATTAAATGGAAATTAGTGACTTAAAAATATTGGTGTGAGCTGGGTATGGTGGTGCATGCCTATAATCCCAGCACTCGGAAGGCAGAGCAGGCAGATCGCTTTGAGTTCAAGGCCATCCTGGTCTGCAAAGTGATTCTAGTACTGCCAAGGCTACACAGAGAAAACCCTGTCTTGAAAAAAAAAAAAACAAATAAAAAATGTGGAGTACACGCAGACTTACCAGCTTGTAGATAAGGTAGTTTATTGACACAATACCTGATTTTCTACATATATGCATATGTAGCCTGATAACTTTATCATTATTTGTCTCTTTGCAATAGTATCAAAATAGGATTTGTCCTCGTTAGTTTTTTGTCAGCTTGACACAAGGCTAAAGTCATTTGGGATGAGGATCCTCAAGTGAGAACATTTTTTCATCAGATTGGCCTGCAGGAAAGTCTGTATGTAGGGCATTTTCTTGATGGATGATTGGTGTGGGAGGACCAAGTTTGCTGAGGGTCCTGCTGGTCCTAGGCAGGCGGTCCTCAGTGGTATAAGAAGGTGGGCTAAGCAAGCCAGTGAGCAGGGTTTCTCCC
The DNA here is from genome assembly GCF_964271855.1 of Acomys minous. Classification (NCBI taxonomy): domain Eukaryota; kingdom Metazoa; phylum Chordata; class Mammalia; order Rodentia; family Muridae; genus Acomys; species Acomys minous. The sequence continues at coordinate 106,548,249 of NC_140495.1, forward strand.
TGGCCTCTGCTTCAGTTCCTGCCTCCAGGCTCCTTCCTGGCTTTCCTGCTCTGACTTCCCGTCTTGATGTACATGATGCCCTGTAACTATAAGGTGAAGTAAACCCATTTCTCCTGAGTTGCTTTGCTTCGTGGTGTTTTATCACAGCAATTTAAACCTAAGACAGAAGCTGCTTTCTTGTAGACATATTTTGCTTTTAAACTTGTGTGCCTAGGGAATGTGAACTGTATTAGCTTTGCATGTCTCTAATGACATATCTGAAGTAGACTAACTTGATAAAGAAAAGAGACTTATTTAGCTTATAATTTTAGAAGTTCAAGGGCATGACCTGCCATTGACGCAGGGCCTCGTGTGACAGGGTGGTATTACGATGATAGGAACACACGTAGGAGGAAGAGAGATCTTGAAGCAAGAAGTCACGAGCTCAGTGGACCCGTGCTTGCTGTGGCTGCAGCTCTTGAGAACACTGCTTTACCTCTCTTCAGTGACCTCAGGAACGTCCCATTGGGCCAACTCACCTCTTGGTTACTTGCCAGCCCCTGATTCTGTCACCTGTTGATTCTGTGATCTGTTGGATCAAGCCTCCAACAGATGGACCTGTGGAGGACAAACCCCATTCAAACCATCGAGTGAACCCGCACCTAGCTAAGCTGGTGTGATTCTCCACATTGCTCATTCGGATCACTTTAGTGTGGTGACTCCAGAGCCTTGGTTCCATTCCAGGCTAATTAAATAAGACTCTGATGGGAGGGACTCAAGCATCTTATTGTCATTTTTTTCTGAGCTTCCTCTGTGGTTTTAGTGTATGGCAAACTTGTTGAGAATCACTGGTCTAATTAAAATTATTTCTATATGCCAATAAAAATTGTGTTTATTCCACTCTAAGTGGCTGTTTTCTGTATCCAGCACTATTCACTTTATGTTTCCACTTGGAAAAACATAATTAAAATGTAAATTTAGCAAAGTGAAATTATACGTATTGAAAAGTGAAGATCTGGAGAACCCATTAAAGAAGATATTTACATATCCAGAATTAATGTGCATGATTTGTCAGTTGATGAATTGTAAATATCCCACTGAGCTAGTTAACTGAAAATCAGTCATTGTTCAGCCAGAGTCATTTAGCAGTGGGCTGAATCTTGGCCATGACTTAGATAAATATTAAGAGACATTACACCAGAGAATATTCATGCGGTGTATGCAGTGCATACTGTAGTGCAAATAGTCTGTCTGGTAACAGAGTGATGTGAGCATTCCTGCTGGGACGAATGGGATTTGAAGTCAGAATGTAGTAGTTTTCAGAGGTTTCTGGTCAACATAGGAAGTTACCGTGTTTTTTTTATTTTATTTTAATTTATTATAATGTATTCAGGTTACATCCTGATGTTATCCACTTGCTTGTATCTTCCTGTTTCCACCCTCCCTCCCTCTTTTGCCCTATTCTCCTCCCCTAGACCTCTGACTGAAGGGGACCTCCTCCCCCACCATATGACCACAGCCTTATTAGGTCTCAGCCAGATAGCCTAGTTTCCCTTCCTCTGAGTGCCCACTGGGCCTTCCCATCAAGAGGAAGTGGTCAAATAGGGGGTGCCAGAGTTCATGTCAGAGGCCGTCCCTGCTTCTCCAACAACTATGGAGAATGAGCTGTCCACTGGCTATATCTGAACAGGGGGTAAAAATTCACTGCATGCATTGTCCTTAATTGGTACAGCAGTTTGTGCAGGCCCCCCTGAGCCCAATTAAGCCTTGATGGTCTTCTTGTGGGGCTCCTAAATCCTCTGAGCTCTTCCATCCCCCTGTTCTTCCATACCACTCTCAGCGCTCTGCCCAGAGTCCGACAGGTAGTTCCAGCATCTGTCCCAATCCCTCACTGGTTGGAGTCTCAGAGGTCATCTATGTTAGGCCAATATCTACTTATGAGTATATAGCATGTGTGTCTTTCTGAGTCTAGATTACCTCACTCAGAATGATCTTTTCTAGTTCCATCTGTTTGCCTGCAAATTTCAAGATTTCCTTGTTTGTTTAATAGCTGAGTAATATTCCGTTGTGTAAATGTACCACAGTTTCTTTATCCATTCTTCAGTTGAGGGACATCTAGGTTGTTTCTACATTCTGGCTATTACAAATAAAGCTACTATGAACATAATTGAGCAAATGTCCTTGTATGGTGCAGCATCTTTCAGGTATATGCCCAGGAGTGGTGTAGCTGGGTCTTGCAGTAGCACTATTCCCAGTTTTCTGAGAAAGCAGCAGATTGATTTCCAAAGTGGTTGAACAAGTTTGCACTCCCACCAGAAATGGAGGAGTGTTCCCCTTTCTCCACATCCTTGCCAGCATGTGCTGTCACCTGAGTTTTTGATCTTAGCCATTCTGATGGGTGTAAGATGGAATCTCAGAGTTGTTTTGATTTGCATTTCCCCAATAACTTACAGATGTTGAGCATTTCTTTAGGTGTTTCTTGGCCATTCTATGTTCTTCTGTTGAGAATTCTATGTTTAGCTCTGAACCCCATTTCTTAATTGGATAATTTGGTTTGGTAGTGTTTAATTTCTTGTGTTCTTTATATATTTTGGATATTAGCCCTTTGCTGGATGTAGGGTTGGTGAAGATCTTCTCCTTTCTGTAGGCTTTCTTCTGTTGACAGTGTCCTTTGCTTTACAGAAGCTTTTCAGTTTCACAAGGTCCCTTTTATTAATTGTTCATCTTAGAGCCTGAGCTGTTGGTGCTCTGTTCAGGAAGTTAGTTGTCTCCTGTACCAGTGAGTTCAAGACTCTTCCCCATTTTCTCTTCTAACAGATTTAGTGTGTCTGGTTTTATGTTGAGGTCTTTAATCCACTTGGACCTGAGTTTTGTGCAGGATGATAAGTATGGATCTATTTGCATTTTTAAAAACATGTTTAACATCCAGTTAGACCAGTACAATTTGTTAATTCAGAAGAATCAGTAGCCCTCCTGTATACAGATGACAGAGGGCTGAGGAAGAAATTAGGAAAACTATATCTTTCACAACAGCCACAAATAATATAAAGTATCTTGGTGTAACTCTAACCAAGCAAGTGAAAGACTTGTATGAAAAAAACTTCCCAGTCTCTGAAGAAAGACATTGAAGAAGCTATCAGAAGATGGAAAGACCTCTCATGCTCATGGATCAGGAGGATCAACATAGTAAAAATGGCAATCTTACCAAAAGCAATCTACAGCTTGCATACAAATCCTATCAAAATACCTACACAATTCTTTTACAGACCTTGAAAGATCAATTCCTAACTTCATATGGAAAAACAAAAAACCCGGAATAGCTAAAACAATCCTGTACAATAAAAGATCTTCCCTAGGAATCTCCATCCTTGATCTCATGCTGTACTATAGAGCAATAGTAATAAAAATGGCATGGTGCTGGCATAGAAATAGGCTGGTTGATGAATGGAATCAAATTGAAGACCCAGAAAACACACACACACACACACACATATCTATGGACACTTATTTTTGGCAAAGAAGCCAAATGCATACAATGGGGAAAAAGATCATGTTATTTTGAATAGCAGTGGATAAACTAGCAGGAAAAAAGCAAGCAAACCTCAAATGCTGTCTGATCCTTTGTCTAGAGTTCTTGATCATGTTAGTCAAGCACTTGGCAAACTGTGGTCTATTGATCAATTCCATTTTAAAATATTTTAAAATATGAATGCACATACACACACACACACACACACACACACACACACACACACACACACAGTAGTCTGTGAAGGTCAGAGGACAACTTTGGGTGTTAATCCATCCTCAGGCACTTGTCTGTCTCTCTGTCGCTCCTCTCCTCTCCTCCCTCCTCTCCTTCACTGTCTCTGTCTCTCTCTCTTAACTAGACTAAGCTGGCTGGCCAGTGAACCCCAGGCATCCATCTCTCTCTCTGTTTTCCAGGGCTGGAATTACAAGCATGTGTTCCTCTGTGTCCTGCTATTTTTTTTCCACATTTAGTTTTTTTTTTTTTTACTTTATTAATTTATTCTTGTTACATCTCAGTGGTTATCCCATCCCTTGTATCCTCCCATTCTTCCCTCCCTCCCATTTTCCCCTTATTCCCCTCCCCTATGACTGTTCCTGAGGGGGATTTCCTCCCCCTGTATATGCTCATAGGGTATCAAGTCTCTTCTTGGTAACCTGCTGTACTTCCTCTTGAGTGCCACCAGGTCTCCCCCTCCAGGGGACATGGTCAAAGTTGAGGCACCAGAGTATGTGAGAAAGTAATATCCCACTCTCCACTCTACTGTGGAGAGTGTTCTGTCCATTGTCTAGATCTGGGTAGGGGTTTAAGGTTTACCGCCTGTATTGTCCTTGGCTGGTGCCTTAGTTTGCGTGTCCTGCTTTATAATGTGGGTTTTTGGAATGGAACCAGAGTCCTCATGCTTGCAATGAGCTAGTCTCCCACGCACCATTAAAAAAAAATAACTTTATTAAACCACAGGCTTGTCCATTCATTTACTCACTGCCTATGGCTCCTTTTAAGTTGCCAAGGCATACGTGAATATGTATGAGAAAGTTGCGTGGCACACAGCTGAAAATACTTACTATGTGACCTTTATAGAAAGTGCCCCAACTCCTATGTTAAACTGTCACATCACACATTTCCCATTAATTGCTTCTAAGTTGGTCCTATTAAGCTGAATTTGGTGTTTTACATACAAATGACTGAAGATGGTTGAGTTTTGACTCTTTCAAATGGAAGCTGCAATTGAGGAAGAGAGGTCTGCCTTGTGTATTACTTTTTCATTGCCATGATAAGACACAATGATCAAGGCAATTTATAAAGAAAGCATGTAATTGGACTATGGTTGCAGAGGGTTAGAGTCTGTGATGGTGGAGAGAAGACATCTCAAACTAATTTCAGAACCTTGCCCCAGTGACGCCTTCTTGAGCAGTGGCATGCCTCCCGATCCTTCCCAAAAGCTCTACCAACAGGGGTCAAGCATTCAAACATGAGCCAGTGGGGGTCATTCTCAATCAAACCACCACTCTTTGGCAACTGGAGAGGTGCTGCCAGTCATCCACCATGTTCTCTTTCCTCACAGCTCTTGCTGCTGTTCTCTTTGGGGTGTTGTGTGATAACCAGCAGCTAAAAAACTTGGTTCATGAAGGTTTCCACTGCAGTCACAGGAGACCGTGTGCTTTCACACACCTGCCTAGGAACAGATCTAGGTATGGAAGTTTGAGGATGAGAGATCTTCAGCCTTCATATAAATTTGATTAAAATTAATTGCTGAAGACAGTGGAGGTCCAGTGGAGAGAGTATATATGGCTCACTTTCCCTGGACTCAGTACAGAGGCCTCTGAGCCACCAGCCACCTCTTATCCAGGGCATCTGAGTACTGGTGGAAACACTCATGAATTTGCTGAATTACTATATCTGAAAAAGGCATGCTTGCAAATAAATTATAAGCAGTTCTAGCTTTCTAAGGTTTTAACTTCCCTTTTGAATATGTTGAACCCCAGCCCCTTGATTTTCATTTATTTTTATAGACAGACTGCACATAAAAGCAAGGAAGTACCTATAAATATGCTATTCTGGTAATGCCTTCAATCTGAGCGTTAGAGCCAGAAGTATGAAATAAAAGTTTTACTATGTAGCTTAGGCTGGCCTTGAAGCCATAATCCTGCCTTGACCTCTTGGGTGTGCTGGGTTTAGACATGCACAGCAGTTCACCAGGTTGCAAAGTGTCAATCCTAGAGGATATGCCAGGTGGACCCTCATTTTGGAAGAGGCTATCATGCTCTTACAAGTTTTCACTAATTAAGATACTTTTGTGACCACAGATTGTTTTTGTAAATTATTTAAGGTAGCTTCAGACCAATACCTCTTACATTGAATGATGCTATATTAACTTTGTAACTTATGCCTAGATCTCTACTTGAAAGACTGTGTGTATCTCTGTCTCTGTCTGTCTGTCTGTCTGTCTGTCTGTCTGTCTCTCTCTCTCTCTGTCTGTCTCTCTCTGTGTCTGTCTGTCTGTCTGTCTGTCTGGAGTGGGAAGCCGTATCCAGCCTTGCTAAGTCAGTTTGTGCCGAGTATAGGAGTACCTGGCTTGTTGGTTTTCTTTTCTGTGAGGGGCTGTTTGGAATAGAGCCAGCATTTCTAGACTGTGATGGCTTCATGCACTGAATTTATTACTCTCCTAGTATGATGAGGCAATGAAGGTGACCGAGTTAGTGAAAACAGCTTGAGTTGCTTCTTAGAATAAGCAGGTTAGTAAAAAAGAGACCTCTGACACTTTGGACTAAGGTGGGAGGATCATGAGTTCTAGGATAGCCTGATCTACATAGACTTTAAGGCCAGCGTAGTCTACATACTGAAGACTGTTTGAAAAAGAAAGATGTGCAATGACTGAAGATGAGCTTTGATGTAAAGAACATGTGCTTTTCTGCCTATGGTCCTTTTCCTCACTAACTCCTATTCTTTCTTTGACAGGTCAGTGACTATCATCTATTCCACAGGATGAGTAACAGCCACCCTCTTCGCCCCTTTACTGCAGTGGGGGAAATTGATCATGTGCACATTTTGTCTGAGCATATTGGTGCCTTGTTGATTGGTGAAGAATATGGCGATGTCACATTTGTTGTGGAGAAGAAGCGCTTTCCTGCTCATAGGGTAATTTTAGCAGCCAGGTGCCAATATTTTCGGTAAGGGTACATTATATATATTTTTTTAAAGATTTAAGTCATAAGTAGGAATCATGTTTTTATTTCCATGAAAAATATGTAACTTAAGTGTAACAAGTGGCATCCTCCAGTACAATGTCTAAAAACTTTACTTTGTAGATTTATCCTTGAGACTCACCATTTCTAGGAGCCAGCTAAAATGAAGGGATTGGAAGGCTGTCTGGGCTAGACAGTACCAATGAACTCTTGTTTTGAAGGTTTGAAGAACCTTGCTTGGCTGTGTGTGTTGCTTTTGCCTTCTGCTCACAGTAGATGAAGTCGTCTGAGTTACTGGTGGGGAGGCTTCTTGTGTAGGTGAGCTGACTTTCCAGACCAGTGACTGTGCTTCTCGCCTTTGGATACTGTAGCCAGCACTGTGGGTAACTTACCTAACAGAGCTCTCCAAGCATGTGGTACCCTCACTCAAAGAAGCAAGTAGTAACTGAAGCTGTTTCAGAGTTACTTTAGAACTCAAACAAATATATTATATATACTATTTATGTAATATATGACACACATATATTCACACATACTTTATGAGTGTAAAAAAAACTCCACTAATAGACAGCTGTTTCTTAGAGCCTTCATTTTCTAGGTTATAAAATTAAACTAACCTCTTAATTACATCTCATCTAATATTGGCTAAAAGGAAATCACCAGTGACTGGTTACCTATGTGATTGATTATCTTTGGCATTATTGAACCTTTGTCTTGTACAATAATGAAGCTGGTGTATATAGAGTCACAGTTTTCCTTGGAGAAATTGAGGTATCCGTGGTTTAGGGAAAATTTCGTTTGTCCTCTAATGAAAGCTGTGTCTGGCCTTGGGATGAAGATGAATGGGACTGCAGAGCAGGCCCGCCTTGGAGCCATACTTGCTGGTGTGCTGCCTGGGAGTGTGTGTTCTGTAGCTAGTACTGATTAACTCATGCATATTTTCACAACTTGCCATCCTGTAATCGGCATGAGCCTGCCACCTTCTTAAGGGTATCTGGCCTCAGCCTGGCCATTGCTTCTGGTTCCTGTCCTGGGCATGCCTTTTCCGTTTCTTGCTTCTAGTCCAGTTAGTTCTGTGACAGTGCTTTTAAAAGATCTTCTCTTTTCTTTTTCTTTTTTGAGACAGGGTTTCCTCTGTGTAGCCTTGGCTGTCCTGGACTCGCTTTGTAGACCAGGCTGGCCTCGAACTCACAGTGATCCACTTGCCTCTGCCTCCTGAGTGCTGGGATCCTTTCTTAATAATAGAAAAATTCAGCTTTATGTTTATTGTTTCTGGATGCTATATATTTTCTCTCCTCAAAAAACTGTTAAAACCAATGTGTGCATGTTATCAGTCTATTTAAAGATCCAGACACTTTCAGAAAGTTGAGCATGTGCTGAGCTGGTGGAATGCATCCCCCTCACTCACTGACCTGTTTGCTTCTGTGGATGTTGAATCTTTGAGGTTTTTTTGTGGCTCACTTGGGCTAAACCTAGTTCATCACCAAAGCCCTCTTGGATTCTTATTGATAATGCTATTCTTGTGCAAAACAAAGTTAATTGTCAGGAATCAGGGGAGTTCTGACTAGGCTTGTCATCAGAGCCTATCAATTCCCCATAAGGGCCTGCTAGCCGAACAAGAGGGACCTCCTCTTACAGGAAGTGCTGAACCCCTTTACTCATTACTGGGAAAGAGCCAGGCAGAGCTTTCCACAGTACCCATTGATCTCTATTGATCTTTCTCATGATCACATAGGATATGCACACTGCAGTCTTTCAACAATGCTCATCTTGCATCTTGATTTTCCCCAGTGTTCAGTATTCATGGCTATATATCATTGTTGAATTATTTTTCTCCAGTTGTGTCTTTAAAAAATGGTTACTGAGTTGAAGGGTATTTACATTTCGGATTTGATTAGGTATATTACTAAGCTGCTTTCCAAAAAGAGGGGGCCCACTTACATGGTCCTTTAAAACACTGCAGCACAGAACCCATTTTCTCATTGTTTGTGCAACTGTCAGAGGCTCCCATTGTGTTTATCCCGTCATAATCCTGTAGGGTTTTACTGTTTAAACTGCTTGTGGATTGATAACGTCTTTATATTGAGTTCATTGTTCCTCTCAAAAGATCACTTTGAACTTTCTGTGTAATCTTGCATTCTCAGGCTATCTCATTAGCTCAGTTGCTTATGGTACTAATTCAAAAATGGTTTTTAAATCATTGCTCTTGTTTCCTTTAAAGAACCATTTAAAATCACTTGCATTTCCTCACCTGGATCTTTGTGTCATTAAGAAAATTTATGTCATTAAGCAAAAATTATAGTGTTGATAACCAGTATTTCATATATTTTGTAGCAAATCATATTTGAGGTTTGCCAACTGTGTTTCTTCTCTGGTGTGCAGAGCATTACTGTACGGTGGCATGCGAGAGTCTCAGCCTGAAGCAGAAATCCCTCTCCAAGACACGACTGCAGAAGCATTCACAATGCTCCTCAAATACATCTACACTGGGCGGGCAACACTGACAGATGAGAAGGAGGAGGTGCTGCTGGATTTTTTGAGCCTGGCTCATAAATATGGATTTCCAGAGCTAGAAGATTCTACCTCCGAGTACCTATGCACCATACTTAACATTCAGAACGTCTGTATGACTTTCGATGTTGCCAGTCTCTACTCGCTTCCCAAGCTAACGTGTATGTGCTGCATGTTCATGGACAGAAATGCGCAGGAGGTGCTGGCCAGCGAAGGCTTCCTCTCCCTGTCCAAGGTGTGTTCTGGTCTGCTCTTGGTTTCTCGGCTTGTGTTACTTTACTTACATGTACACAGTGGCCACACCACAGTGGCCTATGAATTAAAAGCCTTGGTCTCAAAGAAGCCATCTGGCCCAGCACTGGCCACTGGCTGCTGGGCTCTAGATGTTACAAGGCTGTTGGTTCCTTTTTAATTTTCTCTTTTCAAGGTTTCTCTGTTAAGTTTATGTGTGAAAGGGATGGGTCTGCTGGGTAGTTGGTTTTCACATGACAGTCAAGTAAGATTTGTTGTTGTATTGCATACTGGTTTTTGAGTTTTTTTATTGCTTTGATGGAGACTGTAACCAAGAATTCTTTTTTAGCAAAAAGGAAAATTCTTTAGGGTTGGGATACAGTCAGTGGCACAGAGGGAACATTCATAAAGGAGATGTGACGTGCCCAGAATGTCTCCTCAGTCACTGCTTGCACTCCTCCTCCTCCTGCTGGTGGACCACTGCAAAACTGTGTAGCTGAAATCTGCCTTTGACCTGAGCAGTGTCTGTCTGTCTCTTTCTGTCTGTCTCTCTGTCATGGTCTCTCTCTCTCTCTGTGTTTCTGTCTGTCTCTCTGTATTCTTTTTTTTTTAATATTTATTTATTATTATGCATACAGTGCTGAAAACAGCATCAGATCACATTATAGATGGTTGTGAGCCACCATGTGGTTGCATGGAATTGAACTCATGACCTCTGGAAGAGCAATCAGTGTTCTTAACCGCCGAGCCATCTCTCCAGCCCTCTCTGTGTTCTTTTAAAAGAGCTATGCATCTTGATTTGAATGAACTGTATTTTAAAATTTGTATTATTTATTAACTGGGATTTATTGTCCCACTTTACTCTGTACGCAAGGAATTTTCAAGGCTGCATCAGTGTTTATGGAGGTCAGTCCAGAACCCTGCAGAAGGGAACCATGATAGTGCAGTGATACTGTGATAAGGAAGATTTGGAACTTATTACTGACTTACAAATGTTTACTTCCCAAAAGAATACACACATTCACTTACACACGTGTTCACATATGTAGTTTGTCATCTTTGTTCTTGGTGTTCTATAAAGAATGGCTACAAACTATACCCACTCCTGCATATGTACCCAAAGGACTCTAAATCAAATGCTGGAGATACGTGCACACATAGGTTTATTGCTTCACTGTTGGCAGTAGCTAAGAAATGGAACCAGTCCAAAGGTCCATCTGTAGCCAAATAAGTGATGCGCACATGTGCACACTGGACTTTTGTTTAGCAGAGAAGAACGGAAATGATGACCACTGCAGGAAAAAGGAAGAACTCAAAATCATTGTATTAGTTGAAACAAGGCATAGTAAAAAGGACAAATATCACTTGTTGCTCTCATAAAATACTGTGTGTATTTGTATATAAGTATGCAAATGTAAGGGAGTGGTATCTTAGTTTGGTTTCTATTAATATAATACAACACCATGACCAAAAGCAACGTGGAGAGGAAAAGGTTTATTTCAGCTAACAGCTCTTAGGTCTCACTCTGTCACTGAGGGAAGTCAGGGGAGGAACCTGGGGACCAGAACTGAAGCAAGGCCCTGGAGGAGTGCTGCTTACTGACTTGCTCAGCTTGCTTTTTTGTTCAGCCCTGGACTCCTCTGCACATGCATGGCACTGCCCTCAGTGTGCTGGGTCTCCTCAAGAGAATGCCCCACAGACTTGTCTATAGGCCAGTCTTATAGAGGGGTTTTCTCAATTGGGAGTCTCTCTTCTCAAATGACTCCAGCTTGTGTTACGTTGACACAAGTTAACCAACCCAGTAGGTGTAGGTCATGAAACTAGAAAGGGGATTATGAAAAAGGAAGGAGAGATTGTAAGAAAGAAGAGAATGGGGGACAAGTAAGTGTGTGTGTGTGTGTGTGTGTGTGTGTGTGTGTGTGTGTGTGTGTGTGTGTATGTAATACATATGACATGAATGCAGAAGTGGGGCTGTGGAAGGCAGAGACCGGGCACCAGCAAGAGGAGGGTGGTAGCATGGGGAAGTGGAGCAGAGAAGTATATATAAGAGCAAAATATGTGAAAACATCACTCTGTATTATAATTTTAAAAATTAATAAAGTAAATTTCTTTAAAACAAGAAAAGACAGGTATAGGTTTGTGGGAAAGATCTAATTGCTTTATATAGGGGCACAAAATGCCTGAATAGGAAGGAAAGGTACTACTCTTTTTTTTTTTTCAATGTAGTAACCCATGTTTTCCTAGAACTCATTATGTAACCCAGGCTGATCTCAGGCCCACAGTAATCCCTCTGCCTCTCAGCCTTCTCAGTGCTGTATTACTCATGTGGCTCATTGTTGCTGTTGATTCACACAGCCGGAAGAGGAAATGGGACTAGGTGGGAAGACCAACACGAGGGAAGGAGTGCTGCCTGTGGTCTGGCCAGGCTCTGCTGACTGGCTGTGCATGTGGCCGCCCTCCATGCTGACTCTTTCTGCCCTCTTTTGCATTGCAGACAGCACTTCTCAACATCGTTTTGAGGGATTCGTTTGCTGCTCCTGAAAAAGATATTTTCTTAGCCTTGCTAAACTGGTGTAAGCACAATGCGAAAGAGAATCATGCTGAGATCATGCAGGCTGTGCGTTTACCTTTAATGAGCCTCACTGAGCTTCTGAACGTTGTGAGGCCTTCAGGACTGTTGTCTCCAGATGCCATTCTAGATGCCATTAAAGTGCGGTCCGAGAGCCGGGACATGGACCTCAACTACAGAGGCATGCTCAGTAAGTACCTACTTCTTCTCACCTAGGAGTGTTGTTGGCGTCTTATGCTAGTCCTAACCACACAACTCCAACTGTAGAACTGTGGTGCAGGTCTGCAAAGCCTATGCAGGGCCAAGAGCACATAGCTCTGCTTCCTGTGGGTGTCTTTCCTTGTTCTTCCCAAAACGATGAGCTACTGCCAACCCAGCACAGCTATTTCCTGTCACTCCTGGATGCCTTTCCATCTGCTCCTCAGAATGTCCCTGGACACTTCCCTGAAAAGTTGCTTGTCACACTAAGATATTTTCTCCTTCTTGTGTTCCTAATTCTTTAGGCACCACACACAAAGGGTCTAAGTGATGACTGATTTAATTAACAATTATAAAAATGCTTTCACTGTAAGGACCAGCCTCCACATAACCATCCAGTTCTCCCAGTCCTTTGAGGAGATACATATCATTTTTTTTTGAAAATTATACAAGTGCGTGCGTGCGTGCGTGCGTGCGTGCGTGCGTGTGTGTGCTCTGTCTTTATGCACATCAGAAGGGGGAACAGATTCCATTACAAATGGTTGTAAGCCATCATGTGGTTGCTAGGAATTGAACTCAGGACCTCTGGAAGAGCAGCCACTGCTCTTAGCTGCTGAGCCATCTCTCCAGCCCCAGAGATACATACTGTTTTAAACTTGTTTTACAAATGAAGAAAATGAAGCACAGAGAATTAGGTAATTTACCCAAAGTCACCCAGAAGGATGGCACACAGAGAATTTTATATAGCTTGTCTCTGTAGTCTGAGCCTCTAACGATTAAACTATGCAGGAGAGCAGCCTCTTCTTTTGATCCTTCCAGTTTCATCATGGAAGACAGAAGGCCTGTGACAGACAAGTCACAAGTGTTGAAGCAGGTGACACACTGTGACTTCAGTAAAAAGTGGCTTCGGATGAGTGAGGGGAGGGCTTGAAACTTAGGTTTGGTTGGAGTGGCATTATGATTGGGTGAAGGCCGGTTTGGAAGACGGTTGAGATTAGTAGACAGTTGAATGTCTGAGAGGCCATGCCTAAAGAGCTTGGTGCATTCAGAAGGCTTATGTTGTTGCATGATGAAATGTCTGTGTGCCAGTTCAAACCAAATCATGCTGGTGCTCTTCTCTGTGGTTTGGAAGAGTTTATACTGGATTTAGCAAGACCCATGAGGAGGGAATTTAATCTGCACAACAGACACAGTGGAGTGAGGGCAGAAGGGGAACACTAACCGTATGTATAGACAGAGGGCAGGTCTTGGTGACGGCAGGGTTTAAAACTGAGCCTTCAGTTTAGGGTAACTTACCGTGGTTTTCTAAAGTAAGGTAGTGAACAGTGCTAGTTACCCTCAGCGAGGCCTGCGCCCAGAGCTAGTGAACAGCAGGGCCCTTTGCTTGAGAGAGCCTGGTTTTATGATATTTAGTTGGAGGGTTTCTGGTATTTGTCAGTTCTGTGGAGGGCTAACCATGTCCTGGAGTGATTCTTTTTGTGTGTGTGACTGGTTTGGGAGAATCTTGAAAAGCTAGTGGGTCCTAAATAGATGTCCGTAGCCTGGGCTTATTCCCTGAATTTATTTCTTCTCAATTGATATCGTAGTTTTTGGCCTCACAGATTTTGTGGGTGCACGTGCATATGTGTGCACAGCAAGTAGAAGCTAGAGGTTAACCTGGGCATTATTCCCTAGGGGTCATCTGACTTGATCTGCAGACAGGGTTTTTATTGGGAGCTGGGCGTGCCGCTGAGGATGGGCAGCAAGCCCCAGGGAGCCACCTGACTCTGTTTCCCCCAGTGCTGGGGTTTACAACTGTGTGCAATATACTCAGCTTTTTATGCAGGCATTGGAAACAAGGTTAGATCCTCACTGCTTATATGGAAACACTTCGTAGACTGAGCTATCTCCCCAGCCCCTGGGTCAGACAAATCTGATTTTAAGTCCTGAATTAGTCCTTAGCTGTGTGACCTGGCAGTAAGTTATTTGAGGCTTGTTTTTTCTGTCTCAGTGTTGTTCCAAGGATTAACTGAAACAGTCTGTGTAAGCTCAGCACTGCTGCTCAGTAGCAGAGACCTGCTAGTGTTGATATGGTTCTCCTCACCTCTGTGTGCCACTGTGCCAGTCTGCACAGGCACCACATTTTGTAGACAGTTTCCTTACTTACCTTTGGGTTTTGAGGGCAGAGCATTTTTTTTTGTGGGTCTTACTTAATTTTAACCTGACCATTCAACACACTGACCAGCATATGGCAGTGAGTGCTTGGTGGATGAATTTCAAAGACAGTTCTAATGAGAAGTGGACGCGCATTCTGGTGCTCAGTCAAAGCTAGGGACAAGAGTTGAAATCTGGGTGCGAATACAGAGAAAGGAGTAAGCATATCAGTCTGAGACTTGGAGACCTGTAGGCAGGGCACGTAAGGTGGAGAAGGAATTGGAACGGCAGAGACACAGCAGAGCTATGGGGAGTGCCACAGAAGCTAGCCAGGGGAGAGCTGCTGGATGGGGAAGCCCCTAATGGTGTCTCTTGATGCCAGACGGTCAAGGTGAGTGAGAATTGAGAGGACTGTGGGTGTGTAAATTGTGGTGAGCTTGTGCACAGTCTAGACTCTCAAGCCATTATGTTTGAAAGGATAATATTTGTAATGTGTTGGTGATTTGTTTGTGAACTGAGGGAAAAGGCAGTGGAGAAACAGATGATGCAGCTGGAGAGAACGCGGTGGAGAGGTCTAGTGAGCAGTTGGAGGGCCCAGGTGAAGGTCAGCCTTGGCTAGAGTAGGAGGGCGACAGTGTGTCCTTTTACACCTCATTTTGTACCCTCTTATGTAAGCTCGCCTCTTCTTTCCTGAGACTGGCTGATAGGACCCTAGGACTGGATTTGCTGAAGATGGGATTGGGTCACAGATGTGGGTGTGAGATATATTTGGCACCTCATACAGTTATGGTTCGTTGGAATTGGTGAGCTATGACTCCAGTGAGCTTCCTTAGGAAGGGAATCATTGAGGCCCTCAGCTCTGGAATGGGGCGTTTACTATGATTAGTGCTCATTGATGTCAAATTACTTATTTTGGAGAAGTTCAGCCAGAGCTCATGGACTAGACTGTGGAAGTGTCTGGCCATCCTAAGGCCATTGAGCAAATGGGTAAACAGCAGAGCACTTTCCTGATTCTTACTGTATTTGAATAGTAACACTAATAACAAATGCTGAGGAAGCACAGTGCACTCCTAACAGTTCCTTAAAGAGGCTGTTTTCTAAGAAATGTTCCCCAACATTGAGATGATGGGATAGTGTCTCTCTTGTTGGGAGTCAAGGGCTAACACTGCGGAGCTGTTCTTAGGCTGATGGGTGGGAAGCTAGCTCTGTTTACTTTGTGTCTACCGGCAGTCTGTGATTGTTTTGTTTTTCTCTCTCTGTCTGTGTCTGTGTCTCTGTATCTCTCTGTCTATGTCTGTGTCTGTCTGTCTGTCTGTCTGTCTCTCTCTCTCTCGTGTGTGTGTGTGTGTGTGTGTGTGTGTGTGTATGTGTGTGTGTGTTGGCTTACCAGGAAGTGCAGAGAGCCTGCATTGACAGTAGTGCTTTTTTTTTTTTTTTTGACAATAGTGCTTTTGTGAGTTCACTACCATCACTTTCTGGAAGATTTGTCCTGAAACTATGCTGAATTGCAGCATCCCATCTTTAAAAGAGGGAGGGGTAACCCAGAAGATGTTTTTGCTCAGGAATGATGGTTGATTTCTTTAGAAGGTAGTTTACATGAGCTTTATGCACATAATAAGCATTTATCTATATAGTTAGGGAAAGGAAAGTAACTTTTTACAAATGAAATCACTGTTTTCCTTAGGATGTTTGAACTGCTTCTGTTCCTTTCCCATAACGTTTAGTTTTATTTTGGCTCTGGAGATGCTCTGTCTACAGTCAGTGCTTTTTCTGATAAGACTGAGTTATACTTGGTTCTGTTTATCTCCTGTCATAGACTTTGGGAAAGAGAACAGCATGTTTATAGCAGGGAACTGTGTCATACATTCTAGCCTTAGGATTTTTCATTGAGAAAGTCAATATGTTCCTAAGACTGCTGAGGTAAAGCGTGTGTGTGTGTGTGTGTGTGTGTGTGTGTTATAGCCACTGGACTAGGGATCTTTTCAACTGTGATATAATTGTTGTTTTACTTATCTAGATGCTCACTGGATTGAGTTTTTTGTTTTTTTGGTATTTTTGAGCCAGGGTTTCTCTGTGTAGCCCTGGCTGTCCTGGTCTTGCTTTGTAGACCAGGCTGGCCTCGAACTCACAGTGATCCGCCTGCCTCTGCCTCCCGAGTGCTGGGATTAAAGGTGTGCACCATCATGCCCAGCCCTAGATAGAGTTCTTTAAAGCTTTAGTTATGTCTTTAAAAAAAAAAAAAGAAATATATATTATAAAACACTAAGTGAATCTTTTTCTTGTTTTTAGACTAGAATTTAAGTCTTCCTTACCTGTGACATAAACTCAGTTAAAACAGTGAACCTTTTAAAGCTTTTTGACTCCCTACTGCTGTTTCATCGCTGGTATGCGTTCATTTGTGGAGTTCTCTTGTGGTGTCTGTGGATATGCTCTTGTCCTGTCAGATGCTGAGCATCTGGAACTGAGTCTTGTACAGTGATTTTGCACATAGGGGCAGCTTTGAGCACCTATCTCTTTAAATAGATGGAATGGTGGTCCTGTTTAGCTGTGCCTAATGTTGCCATGTGAAATGTATTGCCTCTAATGGGACCAACTTCAGGACTTGTGCCTCATGAAGCAGATGCTTTTCCATAAAATCTTGTGGTTTCTTTTTGTTTCCAGTTTGTTGTTTGAGTACCAGAATTGAGAAATGTGGAGACGAGGCCTACAAAGAGGGGGTTAATGGGGAAGGTTAAAGCAAGACTAAAGCTTTGGGAAAGACACAGTTGTAGAGTATTGTAGGAGGCAGGAGGACCACACATTCTTCAGGAAAGCTAGTAAAGAGTGTGTGGAAGATGACTTAGGTGACAGAGATGGGTAAAGAAAGTATAGTGGGCAGAGAGCTGTTTTGTATCCAAATAATTCGTTGGTGTAATTGACTCTCAAATGCTATGTCCCAACATCATGATCAGGAATCAAATAACATAAAGAAAAACACAGGGTACCTCAGTTTTTGTCACTGTTCCTCAGTTTTGCCCAGTACCTCAGATTTTGTCACTGTGTAGCTTGGTTTTAAATTATGATTCAGTGTCGGAACATGTTTCTGCAGCCTCTCTCTCGTCTTTCTTTGGAGAGTGTTGGTTTTAGGTGTTGGCTGCTGGTGACACCTCCTTACCTGCGAAGCTTCATGTGTGGATGACTTCATATTCCTAGGCACTGATCTCAGTTGGAGAGGGAGGGGCTTGAGATAACCCCACCCGCCCCCAGTTCCTCCTTTCTAATAATTGCTTTGTTTTTACTTATTTACAGGGATATAAAGCTTAATTTTTTTCTTAATGGCTATACAATACATTATAAATCATAAGTATAAAGAAAATTATGACTGCTATTCATGATCTTGCTCAGTCTCAGCTGCTGTCTGATATTTTTTGAGAGTTCTGTTCTTCATGGACAGAGAGATACAGACTAAGAGTACTTATGGTTTGAATATTTTTGTAATTTAAGTCTTTCCAGGATTACTTTTTCTTTTAAACTCATCATTTAACTATAGGTTTTGAGGGAAAACCCTTGGAGTTGTGTTTTTATCTAGCAGTGTACTCACATTCTAGCTGCCCTGAGGGAACTCCCCTTGTATAAGTGATCTGCATGTCGGCGAGAAAGCTGCTCTCGGGGATGAGCCTGGTGAGAATGGCTAGAGAGCGTTCAAGTGCTCTTGAAATAAACTTCAAAAGAAGACTTTGGCTTGTGATAGACTTTCATTTCTACTGTAGATTTCAGTTGTAATCATTTGAAAGCCTTGTGCCTGGTATGTTATTCAGGGTTTGGTAGGCTTTAGTACTGAAGGTAGCTTATCTTGAGAGAAACCAAAGGTGGCTTTAGTTTCTAAGCGTGGAGGTGTGGCACAAGCTCCCCTCTGTGCTTCAGCCAGAGCTTGTGAGAAACGCAGAGCCTCATGCTAGCAGTGGGACCCTGGGGCTGGGCCCGACATCAGCTCTGCTGCTGCCTGGGCTTCCGGAGCGTCCACTTCTCATCTGTGTGGCTGCGGTGCTGCGCTGTGCTCACGGATGAATATGAGGACTAAATCAGAGGAATTAGTATTTAAAGTGCTGGCAGCAGCGTCTATGGGGAGTACAGATAGTGACCACAACCGACCATGGAAAGTCACACAGCTGCTGCCTGAGTTGTCCAGCATGGCTGTTTGCAGAGTCACTTCAGTCTTTGCCTTTGCTTGTAGCTTGTCCCCGTCTGGAGCCACTGCCTTCACTTGCCTTTATTTGACAAAAGCAGTTCCCACCATATCTGCAATGCCGAATTCTCCCTTAGTTGTCTTCTCCTGTGCACCTGATGTGTTGCACCTTTCCCTTCAAGCCATGCAGCTAAGATGTGTGTGTTCTGTGGGACCTCAGTGCTTATGTACATGCTGTAGACCTGAGCAGCTCTACGCATGTGTGTAATGCTGCAATGGCCACTTCTTAAAGAGCACACAGTATGCTTTACAGAAGTCACCTCAGTCTTTACAGAGAACACGTAGGGGACAGGCATTGTCCTCTTAAGAAAGTGGAGTTTAGAAAGGGTAATTCCTCCCAAGTGACACATCCAGTGCTGAGCACAGCCTTGATTTACATCAGGTCTCTGAACATGCTTATGCAGCCTCTTGTCTTTCCACGGAAAGTGCCACTTTTAGGATGTCAGTACCTAGAGAGACCTTCTTCCCTGCGAAGCATGTTGTGCATAGCGGACTTCAAAGGCCCAGACACTAATCCAGTGGAGAGAGGAGGGGCTTAAAATAACCACAGTATCGATTCTGAGGACAGGCTTCTAAATTTTTATCAAAACAAAACAAAACAAAACACCTAAAGTGATATGTATTTTCTCTTAAGCAGAATCTTATTTTCTTAGCTTGGGAAACAGGTTAATCTTGTCTGTAAGTGAACAGCAGCGACTGACGTTTGGAGCGTCTCCTTCTCTGTTGTTTGAGCACATATCTGGCCTGTTTGCTTCGCTTTACACCTGTCCTCAGGCCAGATGGCAGGTATACAGGCATCTGATTCGCTGTTTTTCCTCAGCAGATATTAACTTAAAGCTGCTAACAGAATGAGCTCAGCAGAAATGACGTATTTGTCCTACTGCTTGTGTTTCTAGTATTAACTGTTTGTTTAAAATGTTTAGTGCCTGGCATACTGTGGTAGTGACATCACATTTTGAATGCTGAATGTCATCTTAATCTTAGTGGACAGCCTGTGTTCTCCATTTCCATAGACTTGCCTCTGCAACTTAGAGTCAGACACAGATACTGCACTTGGCTAGAATGGTAGACGTTCACCTTTCTCTCAGTAACATAATTAAAGCAGCCACTGCTCTTGCTCTTTCTAATTCTAACTAGTACCAGAAGAAAACATTGCAACTATGAAGTATGGAGCCCAGGTTGTGAAAGGAGAGCTGAAGTCAGCCTTGCTAGATGGTGACACTCAAAATTATGACTTGGATCATGGGTTTTCCAGACACCCCATCGATGATGACTGCCGCTCTGGCATTGAGATCAAGCTTGGCCAGCCATCCATTATCAACCACATACGCCTCCTCCTGTGGGACCGTGACAGCAGGTGAGTCTTTGTCTCTGAGAAGCTGATGCTGTATTTGCTGATGAGGACCTAACTTTTTGGTTATCTGCATTGGTTGTCTCCGCCCCCCACCCCCACCCCTTTCTTTACTCACTTGCAGAGGGAAGATGTTTATTAAAGGAGCTCCTCTGTTTTGATTATGGTTTCTATTGCTGTGATGAAACCCCCATGGCCAAAGCAGCATGGGGAGGAAAGGGTTCATTTGGCTTACAACCAAAGAAATTCGGGATGGGAACTAACGCTGGGCAGGAACCTGGAGGCAGGAGCAGAGGCAGAGGCGTGGCGGAGCATTGGTTACTGCCTTGCTTAGCTTGATTTCTTAGAGGTCTCTAGACGCAGTCTCAGGGATGGCACCACCCACATGGGCTGGCTTCTCCCCCTCAGTTACTAGTTTATAAAATGTGCTACAGCCGGATCTTATGGAGGCTTTTTCTCAACTATGGCTCCCTCCTTTTAGATGACTCTAGCTTGTATCATGTTGACATAAAATTAGCCAACACAACCTTTGAGCAAGAAAGTGGCCCTCAAATCAGGAAAAGGACATTAGGTGCTCACTGGCCATCTGCTTTGGCTTTACAGGGTTAAATGGCTTATTTCTTTGTAAACATTCTGTTAGTTCTCTTTAAGGGTAGTTGTAGGGAAAGAGTTAGTTGAAGATAGATTTCTTTAAAAACATTTTTGACCTTTTTAAAATTAATTTTTAAATATTTTATTTGTGTGCTGTGAGTGTTTTGCTTGTACGTATGTATGTGCACCATGTGCATGCCGTGCTGTCAGCAGCCAGAAGAGTGCAGTGGATTCCCTGGGACTGCACTCTCAGATGGCTGTGGGTCACCATCTGTGTGCTTAGAATGAGATTCGGTTCCTCTGGAAGGGTAGCCTGTACTCTTACCTCTCCAGCCTCTTTTTGTCCGCCTATATAAGCACTGAATAAGTGTTCATTTTGGAATATACAGAAAAGCACATAGAAGAAATAAAAATTGCTGATAATCTCATCACTACCCATTACAATCTATATGTAGCTAACTTGATTAATTATCTGTCTCATCCATACATATTACAAAATCTTGACTTAGCCTCACAAGCTATAGATAAGCTATACTAAAAACTTAACTCTACTTTTTGCGTTTTCTTTTCTTTTGAGGCAGAGTCTCAATAGTTTGCCTAGCTGACCTCAAACTTGCAATCATTTTGCCAGTTTTCCAAATTCTGGTATTATAGATATGTGTGCTCCACTGCACCTGGCTTTAATTTCATGTTTCAGTTACTATATTTTAAACATTGTATTAGGCTTTGAAATGTCATCTAGCATCCTTCCATATAGGTGAACATTGTTATTTGATTCCTTGCATATTGGATATTATGAATACTTGTAAAATGTATCTCCTCCTATGGCTAAGGAAACTATCTTTTAGTATATAGTTAAGCATCCTTGGAAATAAAATCAAATTGTGAAAAAAACAGGCTGGGCTCCAGGCCATGAGGTGCACTCAGTTTCCTAGCAGCTTCAAGAGCACTTCTGTCCAGCAAATTCCATACTTCACTGGGACCTGTGATCGTTTGTGGTGGCAGAAGCACAGGACAGCGATGAGCAGGAGTCAATGGTCGCTAGTGCTGCTTACCTGTAGCCTAAGACCTAACCCAGCCTACTGTGCCCTTTTGGGGCTGGGCCTGTTGGTTCAGGGATGATAGTGTTGAGGCCCAAGAACAAAGAAGGGGGTGTCTTGTTGACACACTGCTGACCACTTTTGCTTTTATGGCCATTTAGCCATGTTTGAAGGAATTCATTTTAAAAGTGAGAGTCAGTGTTTGTCCATGCAGTGTGTCTGAGATCCCTAGGTGATTAGCTCTCTGTTTTGTTTTTATTAAGAATATATTTCAGGCTGGGCATGGTGGCACACACATTTAATCCTAGCACTTGGGAGGCAGAGGCCAGCGGATCTCTGTGAGTTTGAGGCCAGCCTGGTCTACAAAGTGAGTCCAGGACAGCCAAGGCTACACAGAGAGACCCTGTCTCAAAAAACAAAAGAAAAGAATATATTTCCTGGGCCTGGAGACATGGCTCAGTAGTTGAGATCACAGACTGCCCTTGACGAGGCTGGAGGTTGATTTCCAGCTCTCACATTGGGTGGCTCACAACCACCAGGAACTCTAGCTTCAGAAGCTTGGATGCTCTCTTCTGGCCTCTTTAAGCAGACACACACACACACACACACACACACACACACACTTATTCACTCTCTCTTTCAAAAATCTTTCTTAAAAAAGAATATATTTCCTGACATGTATCTTGGTTGATATTTGAAGCAATTGACAAAGAGGTTAGTGTTAATCATATTTCTTATTTCCAAGAGTCCCTGGTTAATAATAACAACGTAATAATATTTGTATTGTACTTTCATTACTTGCACTTCATCCTAAAGGCTTTATATGTATCATTCATCTAATTAATAATGTAGTTGGTATAAAGTGATGAAGGAAAAGGTTAGTGTGCCTGAACGTGAAGGCCGCTGCTTTTGTTTCCATGAGGTTAAATATTTATAGGCCACTTTGCTTTAGCATCCGTATCACACTCCCAGAAGACTTAGCTTCACCATGTTCCTTTTTCACAAACACTGCTAACGTTTGAAGCAAAGGTGAAAAATTCAAAATCTTAAGCCAAAAAGATTCTGATGTGTTGTAAAATTATATTCCACATTACTGATAACCCAGAAAGGTTCAATAAAAGGTTATAACCAGTTTGAGACCGAGAGATAAAATGAATGGGAGTTGAGGGGACAGCAGAAAATGAGGGGACGACACAAAATAAGCTGACCTTTTCTGGGCACAACCGTGGGTTGCAGGCTGACATTTATGATCACCTAAATCTTCCAAGATTGTTCCTGTTGATATTACAGTACGAGTAATAACTACATCTCAAATTTAAATTTGGCTCATGACAAGGAAATACAGAATTGTTCAGGATGGGACCAGCATGTAATGGTCCTGGGCAGCTGACTAGCGGAAGGCGATGGGCTATTTTCATTACCTCCAGGTTATTAGCTGGCAAGTTTCAAGTTGCATCCAAAAGAAACAAGCATTATCTTTCCACCCGTGTCGTTTATTTCCCAGCAGGCTGCTTTTAAGTGTGGTATGGCAGGAGGCAGGTAGCTGGGGATAAGCTAGCTTCTGTGGGGAACCATTCCACTTTGCTTTCCCCACTGAGAAGGGGGAAGCAGAGCACCTAGGTCAGTGGCCGGGAAGGAGGGAAGGTACTCACCTGCCTGTTTCTCTCTTCTCTGTCCCCTCTCTTTTCTCACTCCTGCAACTCTCCTCCTGTTTTTTTCTGTCTCTCCTTCCGTCCCTCTTGGCTTTATTAATCTGCTAATACGGTGTGGCCAAGGCAGTCTAGCAATGTGAAGAAAAGCAACCTTGCGTTTTGTTTTGATCTTAAGCAGTTCATCCTTTGATAAGGCCGACAGTCAAACTGTCATTGTTACCTGAGTTTGACAAATGTGACTCTGAAACAGAAAAGATAATTAGTGAATTCTATCTGTTGTCACCTTTTAATGTTTTACTTTGGTTTTCTATTGTCTCACTAGGCCCTATTTTTTCTTTTTACTTCACAGGTCTTACTCCTACTTTATTGAAGTGTCCATGGATGAACTCGATTGGATCAGGGTAATAGATCATTCACATTACCTGTGTCGGTCTTGGCAAAAGTTGTATTTTCCAGCTCGAGTCTGCAGGTAAGTCTCATTGTTAATCAATAATTTTTATCTTTATTTAAGGACATTGGAGAATGAGGAGACTGCTCTAAAAAACAAAAACACAAACAAACAAAAAACAAAGCAGAAAGCAAAACCTGAAACAAAAACCTGTAGAGGAAGTTAGCTACCTTAGCGTGTGGAATGCACTGTGGAACTGACCATGTTTTGTGCCACGTTTTCCTGTGGGAATGTGAAAACCCTGAAGAACCAGGCACTTGAGAGATAGACATGCCTGTGCACTCACTGCTGTCCACACAGAGAAAGCAGTTGTGCTTAAAGTGCTGTTTCCTTAGCACCCGGGAAGAGCATCCTGAAGGCTCCCGGTGCTGCCCAGAGCCAGCAGGAGCACTCTGGATGCTAGTGGACATGTTACACAGACACGGGCTTTCCTGAATCTGGGGGTGGCAGGTGCAGTTTGACCGAGCAGGTGTTGTAAGTGGGGTCAGGCTTAGCTGGTGGGCTTCATGTGCACACCCTTTCCCCAGCTCAGTAGCAGCTGATTTCTGTTGTTTGTCAGCCCCTAGGTAAGATTGTCTTAGAGAATATTGAAAGGTTACTGTTCTAATAGTTTATATTCTTCTTTAGGTAAAAATCCTGATCTAAACTTCCTATAGTTTTGCAAGACATATAAGGTAATGAATTTGAGAGCTGGAAAAGGTGGTTCCCTGAAAATTACGTAGATTTGTTCATTTTCCCACTGGACAGTGCCCTTTGATAATCTGCAGAGCAAGAGACTAAAGGCAGAAAGTGACCAGCTCATACAGGGAAGTGTGCTGAGAAGGGAAGAGAAGTAGTGGGTGGGAAGCAGGGAGAATGTGGAGCCAGCGCCTCTCCGTCACCTCACCTGCCTGCCCACATCGGTGTTATCCTCCCCGACTTCTAGTTATGACTGACATGGAGCACATGAGAATGTGCATGGCTTAGTCTCTTGGTCAGGAGTCACCTCTGTGAACTATAAGTAAACTCGGCACAAGAATTTCACAGAACCATTTAAGCCACTAGTGTAGTACAGAAATATTGCCTACATTTTATTACGGGTGTGGCTGGACGCAATATTGATACCTTGGGACCCTCATGTGTGAAATGAAGGAAATCAATTTTATCTGCCCAAAGAGGGACTAAAGTTCCTCAGGTCTGGCAGTTGCTCGCTTACCCTGAGGAGTTCTGAATGGATTAAAATAAGAAGGACAAGAAATTGAATGAAGCTTCCATATCAAAGCTGCCCCCAGAGACTTGGAGAATGAGAGGTCTGATATGGAGGAGGAGGAAGAAGAGGAGGAGGAGGGCAAGTCTGCCCTGACTCAGATTACAGTGGTTGCAGCAGATTAAAAACTAAGCAAGGGGAGGCGGGGCAGGAGAGATGGCTCAGCGGTTAAGAACGCCGTCTGCTCTTCCAGAGGTCCTGAGTTCGATTCCCAGCAACGACATGGTGGCTCACAGCCATCTATACTAGGACGTGATGCCCTCTTCTGGCCTGCAGATGTACATGCAGATAGAGAGCATATATGTATGTATGTATATATGTATGTATATGTATATATGTATATATGTATATATAAAATGAATAAATCTGAAAAGATAAGCAGCTTGTCGGCTAAGCATTTGACATGGCTGGAAGGACAGTGCATGTGTAATTTGAAGCAATAGGAACAGGACTCCTAGAACAAATTCTCATGACTCCAGCTGGGCTTGCTCTCCTCAGAATCTTCAGCCAGGCTCTCTAGCTTTTACAAAACATACTTCCCCTTGGGCAGTTAGTTACTCTTTGCTCTCCCCTCTCTTTTCCTCTCTTCATCTCTTCTTCCCTTCCCTTTCCTCCCTCCCTCCCATGTGGACTTGACTTTGCCAGAGTAGCTTTTTAAATAATTTGTGCTGCCACCTTTTGTTTTAGTACATATTTTAGTTGCTTTTCAGTTGCTGTGCCAAAGCACATGACCAAAGCAATTTACTGAAGAAAGAGTTTATTGGGGCTTATTGTTTCAAAGGGCGAGTTCCTGACAGTTGATGGTGAGAGCATGCAGCAGGCAGCCAGGCATGGTGCTCGAGGAGCAGTTGCTGAAAGTTTACAGCTTTTCACAAAAGCATGAGGCGCGTGTACGGGGCATGGTATGCAAAGCCCAGCCCCAATGACAAGCTTCTTTCAAGACTGCACCCCCTAATCTTTACTAAGCAGTCCCAACTGAGGACCAAACAGTTGGGTACATGGGCCTTTCTCATTCAGACCACCACAGGACTAAACATCTGAGCGAAGGTTGCGTGAGAGATGGTGGCAGTAACAGAAGTGTGTGGAGGTTGGGGAGGGCGCGAGGGGACCTTAGCATCCACATTAGTAAGAAAGCTTTAAAGATGATGGCCATTTAAACACATCTAAGTCATTTCTCCATAAATTCTGTTTCTTCGGTTAGGTTTTTGATCTAATAGTATTTTAAAATGAATCTAAGAATTAGACCTCACTGACTATTTCAAAGATACTTTGTTTTTTTCTTCATAATCATTTATTGACTGATTAAACAATGTTCTAAGTGAACTTCTTGCAGGCACTTTACTCTGCAAATTCTTCCCTTAGCATGTAAAGCTTTAGTTTTTCTTTATGTTAGTTAATTTGTGTAATTTGTGTATTTGTATGTAACCTTTGTTCTTTAGTCTTTTGTGTTTGTTTTTGTTTTGCCTCTGATAGTAAAATGACAAGCTCTGAGAGGCTCGGAGTCAGGATTCTAAATCTTAGTGCTGTTGCACAGTACTTAGTCCGGGACATTGTATGCAGCAGCTACTCTGTACACAGTTGGGTTTTGTGGTGTAAGGCACTGACTATAATGGTGAGAGATGAATTCACGTTGACACAAACATTCACCGTGTGATCTGAGCAGTGCGTTCATTAAGAGGGGTGAGTGGTGGCAAACTCCCTGAGTCCCTGAGGTGGCAAATAGCTCTGTACTTTCAGAGCTGGTTTTCTTTAGGAAACTGAAATTTGAGGTTCATATTAAAGGTTTTAAATGCTTTGTATGGATGGAAGATTTCATCTGTTACATTGAAAAAGGTGGTATTTTATAAATCAAGGCATGGGAGATTACCTACACCTCTTTCTGAGACTAGGCAAAAGTAAGTCAGCATTGTAGCTCAAAATTGAGCCTGTGGTGTAGAGGGAGCTTACCCTGACTGACCCTGCCTTCACCTGGCGTTCTTGCTTGTGGTAAATCTGAGCCTCTCTCAGCCTGGTACCCACCTGTAGAGAACAGGGGCAGCACTCCCTATGACTGACCAGTACTGAGCACGATGTCTGGTCCAAAGTAGAGACTCATGAATAGCAGCTGTGGGGGACTCTTTTTACTTGTTTGTTTTTGTCAACCTTTTGAGAATCTGAACTGTTTGATCTTTAGAGAAGATCACCGTCTTTGGCACAGTGGCTTTTATTAAAGATGGCTGCTGTGCCTTTTCTAACAATTGAGCCTTTTGAGTACTTTCCTGTACTGTCAGGTCACACATAGTACTCTTAAACATGCCCCCATCAGTATCTTAATAACTACTTACTTGCCCATCTTTGAATGTTTACAGGGGTTTTTGTATATTTTGATTCTGATAGAATATATAGCATAACATTGCCATTCCTATACCTTGTACAGTGTAATTCAGTCAGCCACAGTAGTGGATTATGTTTACTGTCAGCAAGGATAGTGCAGGCCTTCAAACCACAGTGATCATTTCAACTATGATGAATGGAGGGAAAAGAGTGTGTGTGTGTGTGTGTGTGTGTGTGTGAGAGAGAGAGAGGGGGGGGGAGAGGGAGAAGGAGAAGTGGGGGCAAAAGCTTAGACTAATACCATCTCCTTCCACCTTAACCCTTAGCTGATGATGATGAAAAGTTATTTGCAGTTTATCTATGTGTAATCTTTGCCCTCAGACCAAACCACACTGTGTTACTTATAAGAACTTTACATTGACACAGACATGTACCTGTGTGTCTGTGCATGTGGGTGCATGTTTTCTCTGTTGTATGCTATGTGATTTAATAGTAGGTTTTAGTGTTATAATGATGCTTTTTGCAAAATAGAATTTTACATTTTTAAAAAAGACAGCTCTGTCAGTGTTTGGAAAAGATTTCTAGTTTTATACCCTGTTTAGAAAAGTGTTCATCACTGGATGTGGTGGGGCACACCTTTAATCCTAGCACTCAGGCAGAGGCAGGTGGATTACTGTGAGTTCTACACCAGATTGCCTGGTCTACAAAGCCAGTCCAGGACAGCTAAGACTACACAGGGAAACCCTGTCTCAGAAAACAAATAAACAAAAAAGGTGCTCATCAATCCAGTGCTAAAGAATGCTGCATGTTTTCCTAATACTTAAAAGTTCTTTATAATCAAATGTTCATTCAGGCAGACGGGGTGGGTGGGGTAGGTTGGGACAGTTGACTTAGGATTGTTGATTTAACAACGATTGCTTCCCATCTGGCCACATTCTAGCATAGGCTTGACTCTTTAACAGTGATTTCCTTTGATTCCTGTTGACTGTTTGAATTACTGTTGTTTCCTTTCCCTCTTTATTCCTATTTTCTTAGAGTAAGAAATTATAATGTGTCAAGTATGTCACAGAGAAAGGAAGGGGTGTTGCAGAGGAGCATCTGCCAGTCTGTCTTTCTAATCTCAGGGGTTGCATTAGAGGCCTTCAGTGATGATAAACATCACACTAGAGGGGCTCTGGTTTTGCCCAGAACAGGGATTTAGGCATGCTTCACTAGCTCAGGAAAAAAAAATTCTCTTCATTCGTCATCCACCACTTACTCATTCAGCACGTAAGCACCTACTCCGTGCTGTCCATGGTACTTGGTCCTGAACTTGTAAGGCTGGTGGCTGTCAGGTTTCTACATTTTTCAACTGGAGCAGCATATACACTCAGTGTATAAGTAGAGCTCAGTGGGAGCAGGCATGCATTTTTAAGGTTGCCAGGGTGGTGTTCTAAGCTGAGATACTGGAAATGATATTATCTGATCTTTGCTCTGACATCCAGGCTTTCTTTGGTATATGGTGGCTGCTGTTCAGAGTGGCTGGTCTTCTGTAGGAAGCCTCATTAGATGTGTATTAAAACTGTACCGTTTGTTGGCATAAGGCACTTGAATCTCTTTTATTGCTACCATACATTGCGGTTCCCCTGTATCCCTGCTGTCATTAGCTGTAGTGTTTCTCCCACCCGTTCTCATTAGATTATAGTACCTTCACGGGGCTGTAGATCTAGGAGAGAGATACAACAGATGAGAAGAGAGGCGTTTCTATTTATGGAGGCATTCTCTCCCCGCTGGCTAGCAGTGTGTGGCTGCGTCTTTGTTCATCTTCTGCTCCCCCACCCCATCTCATCCACTAACTGGGCGCAGATCACATTTATTTGCTTTTCAAGGCAAACACTGGCATAACTGAGCAGTTCACCTGGAGGCCTTTCTTCCTAGTCAGTTATGCAAAATCCTTATTCTCTCCTGGGATCAGGAGACTCAACCATTTGGGAAATGCCCTATTTAGATGTAAAAGAAGAGGGAAGGGTTCCACTTTAAAGAGGTAGCTGATTTAGCAAACACTGTTTGAATTGTTCTCTCCATGTAACTTTGATGTCATTACTGAGCTAGCACAGAACAACCTGCATAGAGAGGAGCATTCTTTTTTCTAAGAATGCAAAGCAAAACATAGCCACATGGTGTCAGTAAATTATAACAATTTTACTTAGAGCAGAAGAGAATTTGAAATGATTTTTAAAATAAAACCGTATTTAAATATAAATTGTTCTGAAGTCTGTGGTTTGTGAAATACCACGTGAAACTATTTGAGTTGTTTGTCTCCTGCTGGTGGGAGGCATGTGCCCAGAGCCCGTGGATGTCCACTCTGTGCCAGCAAGCTCAGGAGTCATGGCTGCAAAGTAAAGGACGCACAGGCTTCTAACACAGTTATCCCCGCTCCTTACAAACCACGCGTTCAGACTTTCTTTTGGAACTTTGAAATAAAAGAGTAACAGATAGATTCACTGACTTTTTATGAGGAGTCAGAAAAACAGAAGGAAGGAGGAATGCCAATACAGGGAGAAAGATAGAGGGCTGGGGGAGGCTGGGAAGGGAGCAGCCTCATGTTTATTGAGCACTTGCCTTTGGACTAGGCACATTTTATTCCCCTGTGTGATTCTCACAGCAGCCTCATGGGAGGAAAAATGACCACATTTTGTATATATGAAGAACTTAAACATTGGGAAGTTGAGCAAAGGATCTGACTCTGTCATACACTGCTGCTACTTGGGGATGAGGTTGGGGCTAGTGCAGAAGACGCAGCTCTTGGCTACACAGACAGCATCGTGAGACCACCTCAACATGCGCAAGTCCTTGGGCTCAAGGTCCAGAATTAAAACAAAGAAAAAAAAATCCCTTCAAACCTAGATGAAACCTAGCAAAAGAAAAGGAATAGCTTCGCTCTGGTGCTACAGAACCAAGGAGCTGGAAGAAGCCCTTGCTGCCCTTTTGGGGAGCATTGTACCCCTGTGGGAAGAGCCGTTTCCAGTAATACTGCAGGAGGCTCACTGTTACTGCTATGAAGGCTGCTCTGCTGAGGTGGTCACAGGCACCCAGTGTACTAGCTCATGGTTGCTAATGAAGATGAGCAATTGGGGAAGTTTGCTTTTTAAAAATGCTCCAAAGAGCACTTGGCAATCCTTGTTCTAGGTATGCCTTGTCAGTTTGTCAATAGAGCTTTAACATTTTCTGTGCCTTGCTTCCTCCCAGGATCATTTTAGGCTTTTGTTATCATAGAGTGGGCCCTATGTTCTTATTTCCTGCCTTGTTTTCCTTCAGCTGTATTTAGAAACAAACAACATATATTATGAAATCTTTCCTTAAGATCTTTTCATATCTTGAGTTGTCTTTCTTTTTAAATTGAGAAATTATTTATTATTTTCACCTAGAATCCTCTTATTAGGGAAAAAACAAAACCAGCAAAAACCAAACAAAAAACCCCCAAGTACTGTGCTTTATTTTCAATAAGGACTTTGAGAAATGGCTATTTTGGTGTGTGTTATTCAATTGAGTTCAGGCCTTTTTGCCATATTTTGTTGGTTTAAAGGATAATAAGGATTTGAGCTCCCTTTGTGTACAGTGGAGGATGGAACATGAGAAAATAGATTAGGGTTGTCCTCTTCTTTTGCATTTTGTTTTGTAATTTTAGAGTGTGTCTTAATAAGCTCCTTGCCTGAAGAAGATGCTAATGACACTAATAACCTGTTGTTACCACAAATGCTAGTTGCTGAGTTTCATTATGGAGGCCAAGACTATAGTTTGTTCTGTTAGCAGTTGCTTCCCAAGCAGTCAGATCCAAGCAGAGATTCAGATGACACCTCCTGGATCAGTCATCAAATGTCCTTTTTTCACGATTTACTCCTTCTCAGTATGTATTTATTTTATTGATAAAGGATTCATCTGTTTAGACATTGATCTGACACCATTTGTAGGAGGTACCTTCGTCAGATACCAAGATGCAGTTGTTCCTCTCGAGACTCATGACGTAATGGAGATGGCAGTCTAAAAGTTGTGCTGCAGAGGTGGCTCATGGGTAAAGGTGCTTGGTGCCAAGTTTGGTGGCCTGGTTTGATCCTGAACTCCTACAAGTGCCCTCTGACCTTTGCACATGCACCATGACATGCATTTAGTACTTCCAATCAGTTAATAAATAGAAGAAATTAAAAATCGACAGAGTAAAATATGAAAGGTACAAGGCCATGGTGATAGGAGATCCTCCTGTGGGGAGGATTTGAGTTGAGTCTTAAAGACCAAGGGATCACACAGGAAAGCAAAGCGCAGGGAAGACATTCTCTGTAGGCACGGCGCTGAAGGCAGGCTGTGCACGCACTGCTCTCCTGTGTTTCCTTCCTGTTTTTCTAGTTTGGTCCCTAGTGCACACCCGTATTTCTACCGTTCTCTTCCAGCTCAGGAGACATATGTGAATGACAGTCTTTCTCTGTTCTCTTGCATTACTGTAGATACATAGACTTTTCTTGGTTTTATTTAAAGTTATGTTTTTAAACTCTAATTTCCATATAAAACTAAAGTATTCCCTATGAGGAGCTATAAACTGGGTTAATTGTCAGAGAATAGTAAAAAATTCCTGGGAACTGAACAAAGTCTCTTTTTTTGGAGCTAAGATTTGATCTGGTGGGTTTTTTTGTTTTTGTTTTTGTTTTTGTTTTTTTTTGTTTTAAGGGAAAAAAATCTTTTGTAAGCATGTCACTGTGGTATGTGCTCTGTGTGGGAATATGAACATGAATGTTCATATCTAAGACCTCCTTTTGTAATCTGCTCGCTCAGAATTTACTAATGACACTGAAGAAATCCAGAACCAGAAGGCACATTCTGAGCTATTGGGCATGGGACAGTGTATCTGTTGAGTAGATACAGAGCAGGAAGTGAAGGCAACGCTGCCCAGAGCGTTGGCCTCCTGAATGGTCACCAGGGCGCTCTGACATGGGAAACAGAGAGCAAAGATGAAGGAGCTGGGAGTAAGAACACACTGGGAAATGGAACTTCTGGGGAAGAGCTTCCAAGGCTGTCAGCCCCATGCCTGGGTAGATAAGAAAGTGGTATCGGTGCCGGCAGCTGTGCTTGGGAAGACGGGAAAGCCAGAAGGACTGCTAGGAAGCAAGCTTGGCTGCAGCTTTATTGTACACAACAGTCGCCTCTGATCCTGCTTGCTTTGGGGATAGTAATCTAGGGGGGCATGTTGTTGTTAGTAATTCTCTCAGCGGGGAGCTAGGCCTGTGTACATTCAGACGTCATCCACACTGCCTAGCTGTGATTGCTCTGACCTTTAATAGTTACAGCTTGAGTGGCCCAGTGTACCCATCAATTACAGAATATACCCTGTGCACTTGTCTAATTATTTTGTGGTTCCTGAGCCTTGCTTTACATTCCTGTAGGTATTACTCCACAGACACTTGATTCTCCTTAGCCCTCCTTGGATGCAGCTGCCTGAATAATAGCCTTTTCTGGAAAATACTCTTAACATTGCTGGTCCCCCAGTGTTAAAAGGAGATAGGAGGAAACAAGATTTTTAAATATTTCATCTTACAGAAATGTGTGTAAAGAGAACTATGCACACAAGTTCATGGTTAGTAAAGTGATGAGTGCTTTCTTGGTGGTCATTATAAATGATACACGTTCCCCAGTGCAGGGCGCTCTCTCTGGATGCAAGGTTAGCTCAGGGGAGAGCAAACTAGCAGTAACACCAGATTGCCTGTCGGCTGCCAGGAATTCCGGGCAGAGTGCCAGGCTTGGTTCACCTTCTGAAAATTCATCTCCCAGTATGAAAATAGAGGGCTCGGTCCCTGCAGGGAATGGCGGCAGCAGGAGCCACCTGGGTTTCCTTTAGCCCAAGTGCTGCAGAGCATGGTGGGGAGCTGGTCACTGTGGACTTGGTGTCTCTGACCTCATTCAAGATGGCAGAGGTTTCCTTAGCAGTGTTCCTTCATTATGCTTCAAATTATAATTTCATAAGTTAATAATTGTTCTTCCCAATAATGTGGGTCATATGTACACACAAATACATTCTGCCTGATGGGAAGCTATAGGTTTAATTTCAGAGAGTCATAGAAATTCTCTGCACATTATAAAGCTATTAGGAAGTAACAGCTGTTTTAGTTCATTTCACCCTGCAGAAGAAATGTGATGCAGACCAAAATGATCAGTAATTATGTATTTTGAAAGCTAAACCTCCAGTTAAAGAAAGAGCTCATTTTAACATTAGATAC
The DNA here is from genome assembly GCF_964271855.1 of Acomys minous. Classification (NCBI taxonomy): domain Eukaryota; kingdom Metazoa; phylum Chordata; class Mammalia; order Rodentia; family Muridae; genus Acomys; species Acomys minous. Next base: position 106,581,692 of record NC_140495.1, read on the forward strand.
TGATTAAAAAAAATACAGTATGCAGTGTCAAAGTTAGTGTTATCTCCTGTCTAAGACTTTGAAAGCAAATCTGTACCAAGAAACAGTTGTCCTCTGAAATCTCCTTTGCATTACTCATTGTGACCATGGAGTTGCAAATCAACAGTGAGGAAAAGCTGCTTGATAGTTTTCTAGAGGAAAGAAATGAGAAGGGCTGTTTGAGGGAGTAGGACTTAGGGATTATTTTGTGTCTGTTGATCAGTGCCTACCATCTGCCTTGCAGTTCGTGTTGTAGAAGCATGCATGTGGCTTCTAGTTCTGAACAGATGATGTACATGGTTTGTTGAGATAGATGTGCATTCTGTGTGTGTGTGTGTTATATATATACCTACAGTGCTTAAAATCACACTTGAAGTGTAAAACAGATAATGAGGCTCCATTTTGGGGTAATTTGCATATTCAGCTCTTGTACCTAAAACAAAGAACTACAGTGACACTGATTTTCTTTGCTGCTTTCGATCAGCACTAACCAGCTGTCAACAAATATTTTGATTAAACACTTTTCTTTATTAGAGAACTTTGGGGCACATTCTCTATGTAAACATACTGTTTTCTTTGATTTCAAGGAACAAATTTTGAGTGTGATTCATGGATGCATCACACTGTAAGCTGCAAAACAAAACCATTTTTCTGTAACCTTCTTTTACCATTGATTCTCTAGAGTAAGAGCAATATTCCAACTCATGATGTTTGGCTGAAATAAAGGTGGTAGATGTATAAGCCTACTTTTTTTCCCCCAGAGTGCACATGTTTTTATTACTAAAAACAAATAAACCTCTCCTACAATCCATGAATAGGTTAGTCCATTCATGAGGGGTATCATCTTAAGCTGTATAAGCCTACTTTAAAGAAAGTAAAAAGCTTGAGGTATGGATTCATAAACTTGACTAATCCATGAGATTTTACAATCTGTAATCACTTTAAAATATGACTATAGAAAATTTACTTATTTTTAGACACATTCACTAGAATATATAGTATATATTGCCTTATTTTTTAAAATATAATCATACATAAATGTGTTATTTTAAAAATGGTATTTGGTGAACAAAGAATCTTTGGAAAACTGTCCAAACATCCTCAGCCATCAGGGAATTGCAAATTAAAACTGCTTGAGATTCCATCTTACCCCAGCCAGAAGTGCCTTCTTCAAGACAGTTAGTGTTGAGGACGTGTAAGGCCAGAGGAATCCTCATGGACTGCTAGTGAGAGTGTAAACGTGGAAGCCGGTGTTAGAGGTTCCTTTAGAAAACAAAACCTAGCCTGTGCTCCAGCTAAAATGCTCCTGGGTAGGCATCTAAAAGAGTCAAAGTCAACATATCACAGAGAAATATAGACATTCATGTTTATTGCTGCGTTATAACACGTCAGCTAAGACATGGCACCAGCCTAGCTGCCGGCCAGCTAACACGTGAGTGGATACAGGAACTGCACACAGTGCAGTGGAGCTTGATTCACCCTAAAGAAGGAAGTCGTGACATTTGCAGGAAAGTGTACGCAACTAGAAGCCATGTTCAACAAAATAAACGAGAACCAGACAACTATTGTCTTAGTCCTCTCATGCTTGAACTCTAGTATGTGTAGGACACTAAAGTAGAAAGGGACCATGAACAGAGGAAAGCATCTGCAGGAAGGAGGGGGAGGGGGAGGAGAGGGAAGGGGGAAGGGGAGGAGGAAGAGGAGGAAAGGGATCTGGAGTACATGGAGTAGGAAAGTGCAGAGGAAGAGTATGTGTGGGGAAGAGGAGACCAGCAAGAGGGGGAGAAATGGGACAGTGTGGAGCAGAGAGAGAAGGATAGAGGGTAATAACAAGTATAATGACACACGTGACAGTGAATGTGTGAAGATGCCATTATGAAGCTTGCTAGTTTGTAAGCTAACTTTGAAAATGATTTTTAAAAAGAAAAATGGCATTTAGGACATACCATTTGAAACCTTGCTATTATCTGTTGGCACTGTGGCTGTCCTTCTATTAGTACATAAAAGTCTGATTTGTCTCTTTTAACAGTAGCAGAGTATATTAACTGTATTACTGTTGGCAGTTGTCTGTTGGAAGGACCTTTAAGATGTTTTGGTTTACGGTGACAGTACAATAAGCCTTCTGCATTATCTGATGGCCTGTGAGCGAGCACTGTCAAAGGGTTGTGCTTGTAGAGAAGGCTCCATCCACAAACATTGGAGTAATGTCTTCCTAGCAGGTATAGTGGCATCTCTTTTTTGACATTCTTTTCAACATCAGATATCAATTTTATCAAAATGATAAGCAAGTCATGGTCTCCTGTTGGGCGTGGTGGCTGGTGCCTGCAGCCCCAGCACTCAGGATGGTTCCGGGGCTACTGAATGAGGTCCTGTGACCCATCTGTTTCATTGCACGGGTTACTTATAAAATTTAGTTCCCATGAACTCTATGTGTTGAATGGTGTTGTGACTAGGTTGTGTGACCCAATGTTTTGAAGGCTTTGTCCCCAGTGCAGCACTGTTGAGAGTTGGGGCTTCCAGAAGATGATTATACCATGATTCATACTGTGATGGGTTTATTGGGTGACACTGGAAATGGAAAGAACTGGCACCAGTTGGAGGAAGCCGGCAACTGGGTGAGCCCTTGGAAGGGTCTGTCTTGTTTGTGGTCACTTTGTGGCCACTATGCAGAGTAGCTTTGCCCTGCCTATACCAGCTTATTCCTAGCAGTTCTGCTGTGATATATTGCCCTCAATAGGCCTAGAAACACTGTGAAGCTACTGAAACCATGAGTCAAAGAAACCGTTGCTGCTGTATATCAACTATCCCAAGTATCTGGTACACTAGTATATGGGCACACTGTCACAGAGAAGGAACACTGACTACTATAACACGGGCACACTGTCACAGAGAAGGAACACTGACTACTATAACACGGGCAGGAAGAAGTCAGGGAGGTCTTTTAAGGAAGAGGTGTTTTAATGGAGACCTAAGTGACATCAGGAGTTAGGCCAAAAGAGAATGTTATCTAAGAGGACACGATGGCAAAGCCCTGAGGAGAAAGGACTTGGCTTGCTTTAAGAAAATGAAATTGCATGGCTAGAGAGTGGCAGGTAGTAGAAGGTAGAGGCACGTAATGATATGTGTGTCAGGACAAAGTGCAGGTGTTGGTGAAGGTGTTAAAAAGGGGTTTAAAAGACCTTATTACCTCCATAGGAAATGGACTGAGGTGGGTGGTTTCGGAGAGCAGGTGAAGGGTGCTTTGGGTAGCTAGGAGAGGTGTGGGGACTGCTGGGTAAGGATGGTGGCAGTGGCATTGGAAATGAGTGGGCTAGAGATGGTACTGCTGTTTGGGAGACTCCCAAGGAGCATTGTTAAATACGTAATTTAGAGTTGAAGAAAGATGCTTGGAACAGAAACTAAAGAGTTGCTTTTGGTTATCAGACACTGTAGGGACCAGTTAAAGCCACAGGAGAGAGAATGTAGTAGAGTGCAGAAGAGAAGAGGAGCTAGGCCAGAGTGTGAGGTGCCCCAGTGGCTGAACAGAAGAGAACTTGTCAAAGGAAACGAGAAAGGACAGTTAGCCAGGGGACAATATGATGAAGGAAGGCGTAGTTCCAAGGGGAAGGGGCAGGTTGTGACATTTGCATTGCTGAGAAATCAAATAGGAAAGGGGGGAGTCACAAGCAGTGCTAGCAGTGCATTGTTAACTAGGGCAGTAGGCACTGGGGTGCGAGCCAGGTAGAGTGGGTTAGAGAAGTGAAGCACACCATTATAACTTAAACATGCATATGTCCATTCAGTCAACAGTCCTTGCCTGGTAAAGTGTGTTCAAAGAAAGTCTGTGTGAGGATGTTCTCTACAGTAGCGTTAATAGCACCAACATTGCAAAACTACTGAGATACACCCATCAATAAGAATGCCGCTAAAGTAATTGTATAGCATGCAGGCAGTTGTAAGGGAGTTCCAGCTTATAGGAGGTAGAGGCAAGATTTTGAGGCTAGCCTGGACTATAGGGCAAGACCCAGACTCAAAAATGAATACTTGTATCCCTATAAATTTCTGGAGAAATTTACATAAAAATGGTTTCACAGACATCACAGATAGTATTAATTATGATAATTTTGTCAGTAATCTTTTTATGTATATAATGCCTGTATGGAATTATAAGAACAAAGTATGATAGGGATACATACCAAACTTCAATATTGGTAGCTTTAGGAACAATGATGAGCTAAGAAAAGGGGGAGTATAGTAGCAAAACTCTGTCTTGTTATGCTTGCTATATCGTCATTAATGTATATGTGTATTTGTATATGTACTTGCATATGTATGCTGTCTTAGTCAGTGTTCTTTTTCTGTGAAGAGACACCATGACCATGGCAGCTCTTAGGGAAGACGTTTAATTAGGGCTGGCTTACAGTTCAGAGCTTTAGTACGTCATCATCATGGTGGGAAGCATGGCAGCATGTAGGCAGACATGGTATTGCGGAGGAGTTGAGACTTCTGCAGGCAGCAGAAGAGAAGAGAGAATGAGCCTGGCTTGAGCATGTGAAGTCTTAAAGCCCACTCCCAGGTGCCAGGCTTTCTCCAGTAAGGCCACACCTACTCTCTCGAGACCATACCTCCTGATCCTGGAGGATCAAGTAGTGTCACTCGCTAATCACCAAGGGTTCAAATCTGTGAGCCTATGGGGCCCTTCGTATCAACCCACCGCATACGCTGTTGAGGAGACTGAACCCAGGGTCTTGTGCATACTTGTCAAGCACTCTAGCACTGAGCCGCATGCCCAGTCCTTATTATTTTTAATTTAAAAGGAGTTGAATTTGAAATGTTCTGAGAGGTGAGGTGATGGAAAAGGAAAAGTCAATAACTTTTTGAAAAAATGAACTGTGAATGTGAATACAAGAGCACAGCCTGGAAGTTGGACATGCTTGGTATTCATGAGCACAGGGCAAGGGAACGGATCCAGGAAGCGGAGGTTGGAATAGGGCAAAAGACAGCCATGGAATAAGATCGGCCTCCATTTTGTGTAATGGGCGCAGAGCAGAGGGCACATACAGATCTGGGTGGTGCAGGCCAAGAGCTCGTTTCTGGTTTCCTCCAGCTCAAAAACAGCCTTCACCTAAGTGACAGAAGGGGAAAGGTGGGAACTAGTGGCTGCAGGGAGTGGTTCCTTGGGAGCTGCTGGCTGTCCATCTGCGGCTGGTGGGCATGGGGTCACAGCAGTCAGGTGCTGCTCAGAAGCAAGGGTGGTGCTGCCAGGGCAGAGAGTGGCTGGCCCAGCGCAGAGGATGGCAAAGGCTTGGAAAGCGAGTCTACAGCTATGCCGCTTGTTGAGCTAGTAGCTCCTTCATAGTCAGGTCTGCTTCTTCTCTTGTAGTTTGTAGCTCTTAAAAATGGAGCTCCTGGGCCTTTAAGCAGAAAGAAATACACTCAGGGAAGCCTGGGATATACTCAGCAGCTGCGAAGAAAGCAAACCAAGAAAAGTAGGCTTAACTGAGGTTGAGAATATGGCCAAGGCCCAGCTGTGCCGTGCTCCTCATCCTACAAGCAAGAATGGAAGGTTTGCAGGTTCTGAGAGGTTACTTTGAACATTGTTGTAGACTACTGCTCATTATTTAACTATTTAACTGCTCTTACTAGTTAAAGTTGCCATCTTAGAGAAGACATCGCCACACATAGATATCCTTGGAACAGACCATAGGATTGTAGTTTATTGCTGTCATGTGCTTTTAAATACACCTTCCGTACAGAATCAGGTCTGAAGGAGTCTGACTTGTATCTTGATCTCTGGAGGTTTGTGGCTTATTCTGTTTTTCTGTCTTTGGAGGCAGGGTTTCACTATAGACCAGGCTGGCCTTGAACTCCTCCTCATCTTCTGCCTTGTACGTACCACTGTGCTTGATGTTCTAAAGTTGGTTTGTTGTTGTTGTTATCGTTTGTTTGTATTTAAATATAAAGCACTGCCTTTTATATCTTGACTATGGCATTATCGCAGTGTGTGTGTCTTCAGTGATAATATAGTTTTATTCTAGACTTAGAGATTGTGAAGTTGTACCTCTTCTGTAGCTAGAGTGGTGCTGATAAAAACGTTTGCACTATCAGAGAGCAAGATGCTTGCTAGGAGTCGTTTTCTCAGTCTGTTAATGCTGTGATGGGAGGCCGTGTAGACAGCAGTATGAAAAGGAGCATGCTAGGGTGTGGCTTCTAGCCCCAGAAACTGCTCTGGCTCAAGAATACTACTGTGCTGTCGGTGCTTTCAGATGTGAGTGCGTTATCACGCTGCATCCTGAGGTCTCACAGGAGACGGAAGCCATCCTACTATAAAAGTGCTCACTAATGAACTGTCCACAGGTAAAAATTAACTCTCATTCAAACGCTGATCCCTGAGGAGGAGTCCCCTTCACCTAAGTGACAGAAGGGGCACACTGCTTCACTGCTGACTGGGAAGATGAAAAATCAGCACTCAATTGTAAAATTAAATGGCAGGTTTTATAAACTTTAGGAGTGAAGATTCTATGAAGTTAAGAAGAGGGAAGTTACAGAACTGTCAGGCTCCCATGCAGTGCCACTGACAAACCAAACTCTGCAGCGTTCGACCAGCACACAGCTGCAGAAAGAGAAGTCTACCAAAGTGATGGCATGTAGATGCTTCAAGAGAGGGACTGGATTATTAAAACTTAAGTGGATATTGCTGACGTCCATTTGGTTGTGAAAGAATTGTACTCTTGTAAGTGTGCTGGGATGCCAGGAGCAATGATGGTGGCGCTCCGTGGCAGGGTGCCTATCAAGCACTTACTGCTGCCATCCTGGTTTGCACACAGTTGATGTTCTTGTTTTTTGTTAACTACAAGAGAAAATACACCAGAATCTCAGGTTTTTAACTTACCAAAATTCCTGTCCACATTTACTATTAAAATTTGACCCCTACGGGCTGGAGAGATGGCTCAGTGGTTAAGAGCAGTGCCTGCTCTTCCAAAGGACCCGGGTTCAATTCCCAGCACCCACATGGCAGCTCACAACTGTCTGTAACTCCAAGATCTGACACTTTCACACCAATGCACATAGATTAAAACTAAATAAAATATTTTTAAAAATTTACCCCTATTTAAGAGAGTTCACTTTCAGTGTTCTTCAGATAACTCGTTCTAGAATAATAAGAACTGCCGCCCAGTGGTTCTGTGCTTGTGTTAGGTATCTATGTCTTCCTCCAGGCTTGCTGGAAATGAACAGCTGCAGCAACACTGGTGTTTAGAAAGGTCTGCGCCAAAGGAAGCAACCGTGATAAGCAATAGTCTCTTCCAGAGCGATGACTAACCCTTAGATTATGCTTTTATCTGGGAGAAAGAACTTAGGGTCACTTTTGAAATGGAGGGGCATTGCATAAATACAGATTCCCGTGTAGGGGTGGAAATACAGCAGTATTGCTTCTGAAGCCTCTGTTTCTCTGCCCAGAGCTATGGTGTTACTCAGACTCTGAGATGATACATTTTGGAGCTTCCCAATCCATGTGAAAAGAAGAGCATGTCTGCGTTTCTCCCAGCCTTGATTTAGCCACTGGTAGATTCGCAGGCTCGGCCTTGCTGCTGAGAGTGGAATCTGGTGCAGCAGCTGCTGGCTGTTTTCAATCCAGCCAAGGCCCTGGAAGCCTGAGGAGGACATTTCTTTTTGGAATGCCTTCCACCCTTCCCCACCCAAGTCTTAGAATCTGAATGAGATACCAGAAACAGTGTTGTCCGAGAATTTATCATTTTGGGACTTTTGAAATTACATGTAAAAGAACATATATTGGTTGAAACCATAATGCATAATTGGTTATCTGGTGGCTTCCAACAATATGCAAGTTGTGTTCTAACAAAATCAGTTTTTTAAAGACATAAAAAGTAAATGTGAACCTTAAAGGCATTCTCTAAATAGCACCCATTCATTATGGCCCACATTTACAAATTCAGGCCTTCCTTGAGCTCAGGCTAGAATATTTATCTGTGCGATCTAAGTGGCAACCTGTTAGTTAAGTGCATAATTTAAAGTTGCTGGCATTCCCATTAGTTTTTCTTTTATTGGAAAAGTCCATCCCCCGGAGAAGGTTGAATTAGTCATTGTGTAGTTTGGATGAGTCCCTTGAGCTGAGGACAAGATGCTAGTAGGATTTGTAGAGCGTTGGGGACACTGTTCGTAGCTGTGGGCTGGCTTTTCAGTGCAAAAGTGTGACTGACACCTCCATTTTATGACAGGTCACATAGCTTGTCTATAAAACCAACTGTAGTTGTTTGTTGTTTTTGTTGTTTTGTTTGTTTTTGATTCTGGAGACAGGGTTTCTCTGTATAGACCTGGCTGTCCTGGAACTCAGATCTACCTGCCTCTGCCTCCTGAGTACTAGTGTTAGAGGCAGGCACCACCACTGCCTGGGAACTAAGCATAGACTTTAATTTATGTTGCTTTAGGAATTTTATTCTGAAACTCACCTGCTTAGAAACTGAGTAATATATAGTCTGTATGTTTAAAAATGTATTTTCATCAAAATAGGCAATCTGTTTTCTTTTTTTACAAGGAAAAAAGATCAGTATGCTGTTATTTTCCTCCATTTAACTTCTGTCTAGTTATCTTAAAGGTATAAAGTTTTTAGGTCAGATTAAAAAAATTAAAAATGTATGTAATGAAGCAAGAATCTCTTGTAGCTCAGGCATGTCACTTATGTAGTAACATTTTAGAAAATGTTGAAGTTATCTGTAACTCTGGTGTTTTATGTTAGGTTGTAAAACTGCAGAAATAACCTCTCAGGTTGGGATTGTGTTTAGCTAATATTCTGGAAAAGAGACAGAGTTTTGAGAACATTTCTTGGAGAGCTTTGGCCTTACCCTCAGTGAAGGTGAGAGCAGATGAAGATAGAAAGGAATCATGTGACCAAGGAGGAGAGGGAGGGTGAGGGGTGAAGGAGGGGGAGGCAGAGGTGCAGTCACTTCCTCATGCACACTTCTGTGTCTCAGTGCGTGGTCTCACTATTTCCAGTTCCTCCGGGATCCTCTGGAGCCTCCTAGATTCTTGCTTTATCAAGAAGACTAGTCCTGTCGTCTCCAGTCCCTAAACTCACAGCAGTATGTTTTCATTAAAATCTCCATCTTGCTTTCATAATTTTACCCCAGATCAAGGGGGCTTTTGTAAATTATATGTTGGCAGTATTCCTCTCCTCTCCTCTCCTCTTCTCTCTCCTCTCCTCTCCTCTCCCCTTCTCTCTCCTCCCCCCCTTCCTTCCACCCTTCCTTCCTTCTTTCAAAATGTACCTGCCAGGACCTTGTTCTTTGATGCTCACCTTCTACAGGCTGGGGTTGTAACACATAAGGTGTCTGGAGTCTATTGACATTTTCATGCTCAGACCTCAGAAGATTTCAGCATAACAGAACACAAACAACTTTAGACACAGTTTTGCATGTGGGCCTAAAGCCTTCTGTGGCATGTGAAGCAGCTCTCTTTATGTAGTAGATGTACCAGATGAAGTGTGCCCGAAAGTTTGACTCAGCCTACACAGATCACTGTTGTTTCTTTTGTTGTACCTTTAAACTTTCAGTTAGATCTGTTTCAGTTCTGTATACTGTCTTATCCCCCATCTCATTAAGCATTGTACAAATATTTTTTCTTTATAATTATTTCAGAGTAGAGTTATCTGCTGCTTGATGGTGTGGTCGTCCTTTATTTCTGCTCAGCTCAATCCTGTGGATGATTTTCTCACACAAAGAGACTTTGTTTACCTAAGTTTGTTAGTAAATTCATTAGAGTGTGTCACATTTCTTTGTTACTACACACTTTTAAGATAGGTAGTCTATATTAAAAATCACTAGAATTCTGTGATCAGGAAATATACTTTTGATGTGAGAGATGGGTTAAAAAAAGACATTAGCTGAAGAGTTCACTAACCCAGGAAGCAGTCCATCCTGCTGGCTGGCTATGTTGTACCCAGGGTTAAAGTCTGCACAGTTCTACTGGGCATTGAGCCTCCTTCTGGTGTTGAGTCTCTAGTCTTAGGTGTTTTAGAATGTATTGGTTAGCTAGATAACTACTGTGAGGTTATGCCATTCTTTCTGATTGTTTCTGATAGCTTTTATTGAAGACCACATACCTTAGATTATGTGGAATCTTTGAAAGACATTGACATTTCTGCCTTTTATAGAGGCCTTGTGTTTCAACCTTCAGCGGACATTGGGGAGGATTATGCTAGATCTGCTAGATTTTTGGTTTTGATACTCAAATGTTAGACCTAAAGATGCTAGGAGTCGAGAGAAGCTGGCAGAAGTTGGGTCTGCTTCAGTGGTCAGGCTGTCTCCTTCAAATGGAATCAGCATCAGATAAAGGGACACCCTGCTGTCCGTTTCCTACCATGGTGTGATCCTGCTTTTCTTTTGCCTCCTTGTTTGCCTCATTCTTAGTGTCTGGTGGCTTTTCCTAATACATGAGAAACAGTTACTCTTACTGCTTTATTCACCAGTGAGTCACACTGACAGCGGTAAACAATCAAGAGCTAATATTCTTGTATTTCTGCATCCTCACCTCCAGTTTGTTCTATTTTCACTTGAAGGTTTTCCTTTTCCACGAATGGTTCTTTCATTTCACCTTCTTTCTGGAGTGATGCTCTGTGTAGTGGTTCAACCAGAGCACTTCATGCAGTCACTGCACGCACTGTTCATCCCGTTGTGGTGTACTCACTCTTTGCCCCTGAGCCCGAGTTAGCTGGACGCTGCTCTGGCTTCTGTTTGGTTGGCTAAGGTGAGAGGATTGCAAGCTGAACTGCATCTAAGGAAAGCTAGAGGCTCATAGTTGACTCTTCATCATAAGCCAAAGGCACATGCAGAGGCTCCTGTGTTAGCAGATCCCTGCTTTGTGTTGACCCAGTTCATAGTATAATGTTACTTCGATTTGATTTAGTTTTTGATATCTTAAATCCTTTTCATGTAAATACCTGGAGAGAGAATGGTAAGAGGTGGAGTATACCGTTAAAACTCTTAATAATTTCTACTTTTTGCTTTTTCTCCCCATCAAGTCTATCCTCCCTTCTTACTCTTGTTTTACATGTTGCTTTTAGCATATCCAGCGTAGACCTTACTGCTCTCTGCCTTTGTTTGTTCTCACCTTGCAGTCTTAATGCAAGCTCATACCACTGCCCATAGGAAAGCTTGTTAGTGGCCCTTCCTTATCCATACCATGAAATCTAGATTCGTAGTGTAAAAGCAATATAGTATAGTGACCAGGGGTACAGTTCGTTCTAAGTCCCTGCTCTGCACAGCTTTGGAAGGTGAAGGCAATGGTGACTTCTGTGCATGAGAATTAGAACAAATCCGGCACAAAGTGATTGCTTAGTAGGCATCAGGTCCCTGGTTCTTGGCTGGACTCATTGTCTGCTGAAACTTTAAGCTCCAACCAAAGCAGCCGGTTTAGAGACCCCAGATCACACTGTGTGAGTTTATTATTCTGTGTTTTTAAACTTGGAGTGAACTTCAGCTGCCTGATGGCTGAGCATCCCTTCTCTGTGAAGATTCTTCAGCTGCTCTGTGTGGACAGCCTGAGCTTCATGGGCACAGAGGGTTCAGCCAAGGGCACACAACACAAAAGTGCCTGTCTTCTATGTTCTAATGGGGAAAGACAGACAGCAAACAAAATAGAGTAGTACACCAGGGCAGAGGGAGTAGGATATTTATGGGGGTGGACTTTGCAGTTTCTAGTAGGTGTGGCCTCATTTTAAAGGTGACCTCTGAGTAAAGACTTCACGAGATTAGGAAATAAGCTAGCTGGCAGTGTTCCCCAGTGAGGGAACAGGGACTAGCCCTGACGGGACATGTCAAGTGTGCTCTTGGAGTGGTACAGAGGCAATTAGGGATGGAGCAGAGGGAGCAAAAAGGAAACAGGCCCTAGTTTGCATGGATTGGGCGAGTGGAGGGTACTGGATGTAGCCAGTGACCATTCTTCCTGGAGCACTGGGTGTGGTAGGCGGGGACGGGGTGGCGCAGACACAGACAAATTTCCATGACTTAGTTCTGCAGAAACAATGATTTCTATGGAGGGATTTGCCTTCTCCAGAAAGCTGTTTTCAGATGCTTCCCGCCTCTACTCTGACGGGCTCCAATCAGAGCCCACTGACATCGTCTGTGTTACCTGATTTTCAAGTAGGTCAGAAAAATCTCAGAAAAAAGCCAATGTCAGGCACTAAGATGCTGCCCTCCAGAGCCCACTGTGGGATGTCAGTGTGCAGCTGCAACCTTTTCTGAGACTTGGGAGTGCCACATGGACCAGGCAGCGCTAATCCTTGTCAAGAGTACATCTGTGCCTGCATATAACTGGCTGCTTCACGTCCATTATCCATTTCACTTGGAGACAGAACTGTGTAAAGACATTTGAGGTTGGCATCTGGGACTTGTGACAACTCTCCTAGCACCTGCTTTATCTCACCAGCTTTGATAGCTCATTGGAATGCCCCGGCATGTTTTATGACCGTCTCTGTAGTGCCAGGCACATTTAGGGAACTGGGCATTAAAGAGAGTCACATTGTAGCTTACTTTTCAAAGCATATTATGAACTCAGGTTAAGAAGATAGCCTTCGCTTTTTAAAATCACAAGACTAGATTGAGGGTGGGGATTCCAATTCAGTGAGAACCCTCTTGAGGATTTTAATCCTTAGGGTTTACGGGTCCCTTTGTCTGTAGGTTCTTTTGTGGTTATTGATTTTCCTCATCCCTTTCTATAGTATCTGCCTGGCTGTATCCACTTCCTTAGGGATTTATTGTTCATCTTTTGCCCTGCTGTCTTTAGAGGAATCCTGTGTCAAACTTTTCTTCCTTCTATCAAGTTATAGCAGTTTAAAGGCAGATTGTGCTCTTGGCATAAACATGTTGACAGTGACCCTTGACAGTGCTTGAATGATAGCATAGTTTTCAGGTAAGTGTCTTGGCACGGTGTCTTCCTTCTGTGTATGGACCTTACTTTTTATTTACATATCCCTAGGGAGAGATGAATGCTCAAATCGGGCAAAAGAGAAACTCTGCTGTGAAATTGCTCCATTCTTTTTTTAAGGTGACATCTAGAAATGTGCTATTTTAAACATTTGAACTTTGTAGGCACATTACCATTTTAAAAGAGGCAAAATGATTTTAAAGAATGTGTTGGGTAAAACCAAAAAAAGAAAGCTCTTTAGGGGGAAAAAAAGAGACTAACCTGACAAGAGAACAGGAAGAAATGATTACTGATCATTTCAATTTCCAGTAAATTACCAAGCATCCATAATGGCCTTTGAAGAGAAATGATTCCTGTGCACACTTCATGCTGCCTTCACAGATAGGTGTGTAAATGAGGGAAATGAATCGTTTCAGTCTAGAAAATCTATACCATTTTGGTGAGTGAAAATGAGTGAAATTGAAATAATTCTATCACTCTTTACTGAAAATAAAACATAAATGTTTTTGATGTGTTTCTAGAGGATAGTATACTTACAGATTTTCTGCAAAGAAACATTTTTGAATCAGAAATAACTAAATGAATACCAAAAATCAGAGTCTGGGCTGGAGAGCCAGCTCAGTGTTTAAGAGCGTGGGCGGCTCCTGCTCAGGACCCATTGTCAGCTCCCAGCTCTCACATGGTGGCCATAGCCGTCTATAACTCTAGCTCCAAGCCACCCACAGCCTCTCCGGCCTCCTTGTTCACAAGGTGCACACATGGTATGTGAAAGCAAACACTTGTGAAATTAAACAAAATCTGTTAGTGTTATATACTTTATATTGCAAATTTTGAAATACTGGAAGTGGCTAAAAATTTAAAAATATATCACCAACAAAGTAACCCTTACAATTTAGCAGCCTTTTCATAGAGTAAGGGGTGTGAAGGGGGGAATCTTTTTGATTTATACGTTCACAGATTTCTTGAAAGCCTGAAACGTTCTAAATAGTATATGACAGCAAAATCAGTTTCCATGGCGGAGTTTTCATTGTAGAAGAGGCAGATTAGATCATAAGCAAACAGTTGCAGAGAGAATTCTTTGACATACCATGTGATAAATGCTGTGTAAGAGAAGTTTTGTGATTTGAGAGGTCTTGGGAAGATCTTTAATATATATATATATATGACGTCTACATTGAGACTGGAGAAGATAGGAGGAAGTGGCAGGGGGCACAGAAAAGAGGGGCAGGAGGGGGAGGAGGGAAGGGGGAGGAGAAAAGGGCAGGAGGGGGAGGAGAAAAGAGGGGCAGGAGGGGGAGGAGAGAGGAGGGGGAGGAGAAAAGGGCAGGAGGGGGAACCTATGTGGAGACACTGAGAAGAGGAGGAACTTGGGTTCCCAGGACTAAGAGCAGCAGAGAAATATGCAGTGTAGATAGAACAAAGCAGCCAGATGGGAGGTCCACAGTGAGAACAGACCTGTGGTTGATCATGTTATGGATTTGTGTTTTATTTCACATAGCAGGGGATGATCTTCAAAAATAATAGGCAAATGTTTTAAATACATACATCTCCAAAAAGAGGTGTTTAAATAACCAATAAATACATGACAACATCATTAGGCATTAGAAAAATGCAAATAAAAACCACAATGAAAAACTACTTTGGATAAAAGTTGGCTGCTTGTTGCTCTCATGTTGGCATTATAGAACTGAGCAGTACTTTGAGGAACCAGCTGTTTCTCTTTCATTCTCACATCTGTAGTGTGTTGGTTTGTCCTCAGGCTTCTCTCTGTAGACAAATTCTTCTCTGCTTCAGCCCCCTGTCGATATTATGGCAGGAAGAAGGAAGACTGGTGGGAGGGAACAACATCTGTATTAGGAACATCGAGCCTTTTTTCCTCATGTACCACATCTAATCCATCAGCAAAGCTTGTCGGCCCTGCCTTCACCATGTTGGACCATCTTGCCGATCCCACTGCTGCTTCTCTGATCCAGGCTACTCTCTCTTAGATTAGTGCAGTGACCTCATACCTGCCTCCTTGCTTTTAATCGTGCACCTCTTTAGTTTCTCCTTGACTTCTGGGATCTTCTGTATGGTTTTTAAAAAATTGTTGTTAGATTGTTTATATTGTTGTTGAAATACAGTTCGTGTACCGTAGCATGTAACCTTTTGTGTTGTGCAGTTCAGTGGCTTTAAGTGTTTTCCAAGGCTCTGCAGCCGCTGCCTCTACTATCAAAGCCAGAATGTGTTTCTTTTAAAACACAATTTAGGAGCTGCTTAACACTATCCCGTCATGCTCCATCATACTCAAAATTGAAGCCAGACTTCTTGACTGTAAGGCTCTGCATAATTTGACCACCTTTCTTCTTAGGCTTCATCAAGTACAGCTCTGTGCCCTCCTCACCCTACTGCAGCTCCACGGGCCCCTGCTGTCCTACTCTCCATCACCTGTTCTTTCAAGCTCTTTGCATTTTTTGCCATCTACTTCGCTTTCCCAGTTCTCTCCTCAGCAGGCCCTATCATGACCACCATGTTGATAAATGTAGTGAACCCCATTCAGAGAGACATGTTCATAATATGTATTCTTTAGTTTTTACCAGCTAATCTATTGTATAACTTGCTTGGTTTATTATCTGCCCTGCCTTATTAGATTATGATCTGCTTCAAAAAAGAATGTTGGCAGCTATTTGAGCCTAGCACCTTGACCAAGGGCAATATTGGAGTTGTTGAATGAATAACGAATTGTGTCATTTTGCACCCCAATCTTCAAAAGAGCTGGCTAGCCCCTAAGAAATGATTGAACTTGTAAGATGTGAACTGGAGTTAGTGTTCAGGGTTGACAGAGCCCTCTATACGTGGGGTTAGGTTATCACATTGCTTACTTGATATGCATTTACTATTTACTACTGAGTATTTAATTAGTAGCAAATAAACAACTAACAGTCCCTGCTGTCATGGAGTTTGCTTTCTAGAGGGGTGATATACAACAGGTAAGCAGGGAAGATAAGTTGAAGAGCAATGGTTACTGTGAAGAAAATAAGCCAAGGTGATAGAGAATGAAGTCAGGTTATAGGCAGGGCAGAGAGCTGCTTTAGATTTTGTAGTTAGGGCAGCTGACACCTGCATGGCAGGGAGGAGCCAGCCGTCTGGGTTATGGCTACTACTTTCCTTTGGCTGTGACACAATAATCCTGACAGAAGCAGCCTAAGGGAAAAGATGTATTCTAAATCTAAGTACAGTTGTCATGGCGGGGACGTCACAGAGATAGGAGCTTGCAGCACCTGGCACAGGATAGTCTCAAGTCAGAAGAACAGGATGCTGGGTATGTGCATGTTAGCACTTGGCTCACTTTCTCCACTTACACGGTGCAGGCTCCCAAGCCTGGAGACTGGTCCGACCCAGAGCTAAGATGAGCTGCAGAGGCCTGTCTACCTGATTCTAGACTCTGTCAAGTTGGACTCACTGGCCATCACGGATGGAAAAGTCTTTCAAGCTTGGGAACAAGGTTGAAAAAGAAGCCAGTCCAGATGGACCACCGGGAGTTAGGAAGTGGCAGGAGAACGCCGGCAGCTCAGACCGTGACGTGGCCTGATTAAGATTTTACATGGAAACTTGTCCTGGAAGGGGGCTCAGAAACTCAGGTGCTTCCCATGGTTGGCTGGCATGAAATTACAGATCAGGCTTATTTAAACAAAATAAGGTTGGGACTTTGTTGATAACTGCCACCTTGATTTTGGCCTAAATGTTGAGAGAACACCAGAACAATGGCAAACAGGACAAAGAGCAGAGCTGGTGTAAAGAAACACCCCTGACTGTACCCAGGCGGGCCCAGTGGACTTTCACGCCCACATTGCCAGCTCTTGTTACTTTTCCAAAGGAAGTCAGGAATCCAGGGTTTTGTTAAACTCAGTTTATGTATAAGCAACCAATTGAAGCAGTATTTTAAAAAATCTATGGGCCAAGCAGAAATGCTCTGATGGTATGGCCACGTGTTACAGAGGACACTACATAGTATCTGGACCAGTATGACAGCAGTAGAAAAGTAGACGGGGTTAAGATACAAATAGGAGAACAGATTGAATGTCAAAGACAAAAGAGAGGAACATGGTGGTTTTCTGGCATGAAACCTAGCAATAGGTGACATTTTACAGAGATTTGGCAATTTGGAGGAAAGAGATATATGTAGTTTTGGAGCTTAGCAAGTTTAAGGTGCTTGTGACCATGTAACTGGGATACAAACTGGGGATAAGTGACACATAATGGTTGAAGCTGTGGGATGATGAGGTCCACCACTATTGAGAGAGAAAGCCATGTATGTGCTTCAGCTCTGGGGGATCACCTCTGCCTCATTTCTCTTTTACCCTTTCTACGTAAACTTACAACTAAATGTTTAGTTGATGCAAGTTTCCTACAGGAGAAGATAAGCATTTTTTTTAATTGGATTTTTTTAGTCAGCATGACAATTCTAGAAAAGCTGAGTTTCTAGTCGTACACAAGCAGAGGAAGCAGCTGGCTGTAGTGAGCTTGCCAGGGCTTGACGAGTGCTTGATGGATATTTGAGGGCGTGGTCCATCCCAGGGTGGAAATTTTATTGTTGACTTAAGTGCCCGTGCTCCAGTTTAAAAATCTCCTCCTGTTGGAATCCTCTCTGTTTCCTATTCTTATTTCTATCTCTTCTTTCATCCCCTCAATTATTTACATATGATTACTATGTACAAGGCATTTCATAAAAAATAGGCGATATAATTGTAAAACCAAACTAAACCACAAAGTTTACATATTCTGTTTTGATACTTATTGTTGCAAGTTTTTATGTGTTTTTTTATGGTGGTGGGTGAGGGACCTAGACATAAAATTAGAATAAATATGAATAATAATCATTTCTCCATCTGAATCTTTGATCTAAAATAGCAGAAACATTGTCATTGATTTCTGTTTGCCATTCCAGTTTTGTCTGACATTGTGATAGCGTTTGTGTTTTCTTGACTTGCTGTCCCTCTGTTCCAACTGTGAATGTATATGAAAGGGAAGGCCTTGCTCGGTGTGGTCCACAGGAAGGTGACGCGGTGTTAGTGCCTGGCAGCACAGAGCTCTACAGGAGACACCATAGCTCTGCTCTGCTTTTGAGTTAAATTCAGAGTAGCGACTTTTTC
Source organism: Acomys minous (assembly GCF_964271855.1). Lineage (NCBI taxonomy): Eukaryota > Metazoa > Chordata > Mammalia > Rodentia > Muridae > Acomys > Acomys minous. Next base: position 106,599,760 of record NC_140495.1, read on the forward strand.
TTTCATTTATACTTAAGCCTTTAGGGATCTCTAACACTCGCTTCCAGGAGACGCCGTCGATGATCTCCTGCTAGTTGGCTTAAGTCTTTGGTGTCTATAGAGAGCAGTGCTTTCTTGAGATGGACGTTTCATTTTCTAAGTCTTTATAAAGTTAGCCTTTGGATTGACCTTCAGGTGTAAGGCACACTGCTTTTGTTTAGTGCTTGAAAAAGAACAAAAGAAAATCTGAACAGAGCCAGTCTTTCCTTCTTGCTAGGGTTTTGTATGTGCTTTTATACCACGAGTGCCTAGAGGTGTCTTAAGATGGACATGTTTTTGTAAGTCTTAAATAAAAAATAAATGCTTTTTAGGTTTGGGATTTGCGAGTGCATAACACACTGTACATCAGTGAATCTGTTGTAACACAATAAAGTTTATTGTAACATAAACCTATTTATAAAGAATACAGCTCACGGATTACTAGCCTAATCCATAAAATGGGCCCTGCTGTGGAGCATTCTATGGTACTTTATCGAGCTTCCACTGTGGTATTACCACCTAACCCTTCCTAAAACATCAGCAGCTTACTGGAGACTGGAAAGAAAAAAATTAAAAGATGAGACTTGGCCAGAAGGATATTTGTCCTGAGAACAGTCTTGCTTTACTGCCACCTCCTGTTTGTCGTCTGTGCTTCTGAGCACATGTTGATTCCTATTCATTTTACAATTTAGAATATGTATCAAAATGTTCAGAACTCACGTGTACTAACAGAAAACCCTTTTCTGCTTTGTTTTGTTTTTCTGAGACAAAGACACACTGTGTTAGCTCTGTCTGGCCTCAGACTTGCTGTAGTTTTCTTCTCGAGCCTGCTAGGAGTTGAGCTTGCAGGCACACATACCCTGCCTGTCTGGAAACCCTTAATTTGTAACTAGAAAGCGCCGATAGTACCAACATCAGTCTTTCATCTTACCAGAAACCTTTAAGACTGGCAATCAGATCTCTTAGGGATCTTGAGAAATATGTATTTCCCTGGCTTGTGATCACTAAGAGAATGATCTCCTTCTAGCAACCTGAGTCTGATCGTGTGGAGCCCGACACAGGTTGCTTTACACCTCAGCTTAGTGCAAGTCTCACAGATCGCTGCTCAGGGGTCCATTTTGTTTGTGGTAGGTATTAAGGCCCAACATGGCTGGGCACGGTGGTGCACACCTGTTATCCCAGCACTTGGGGAGGCAGAGGCAGGCAAGATCTCTGAGTTCAAGGCCAGCCTGGTCTACAAAGTGAGTCCAGGACTGCCAAGGTTATAGAGAGAAACCCTGTCTCGAAAAACCAGAACAACCAAACAAAAAGACCCAACATGAACTGATTCGACTACTTGCCTTGATCTAATGGGTCATTTTTCCTGAGTAATCTCCATGAATATCTCAAAGAAACAGCAAACACATTTCAAAGCCCAACCAGAAGCCATCTGTGAGTTGTGCTTCATCAGTGATTGGCTAGCAGACAGTCAGTGGTTGGTCATGGCAGTTTAAATCTTGAACAGAATTGTGGTCATCTGGTTAAATACAAAGGGCCCTAAAGCATCCAGACAGCAGGAGACTCTGATCTTGATGCTCTGTGTCCCCATCGTGCTTGTGGTTGTCAGGGGTAGCTCTGCGTTTGCTTGGTTAGAGGAGTTCAGTATATCTAAGTCTGATGATGGTAACATTGGGGTGGGTTACGTTACAAGCATGGGTAAATGTTAACTAGTGGTTGTCAGTTAAATATAGAACAAGTAATTAAAATAGTAAACAAAGGGCTCTTGGCTTAGATTAAAAACTACTCTGGATAGTAATTTGAGGCCTCTGCAGTTGCTGTAATAAGGAACTTAGAAGGATGTTATGTAGCTAATACCTGTCATTCCTAGATTATACTTGGATTTAGAGTTAAAACCATTTAGAGTTAAAATGAATAATTTTATCATTTTTCCCACTCCCACTTGCCTTTTATTATTAATGGGGACGATGTACATGTTCCTCAGAAACCACTTAATTTCCCCAAAGTAATTTGCAGTTTTGTCTCTTGGGTTTAATACTTTGGATTCGACCATTACTTTTATTGTAGGAAGCTAATGACTGCCTAGAAAACCCAGCGTGCAGGAGTAGGTTCACACTAGATTGAAAGGGTTTTTTCCTGTCGAATGGTTGCCTCAGTACTGTAACGTCTAACATGTACTTGTAGATGTCCTCTGCATCTGTATGAATATGGTCATGGAATAAGCAGTTATCCTGGAAGATGTAATGACGACGATGTTCTTCCCAGTCTGAGGCTGCTGGGGTGTGCTTTCTTTCATGACCCTGTGACTGGCAAGGTGGCCATGGCTCTATTTCCCCTAGATAGGACTGCCATAGGTTTTTAGCACATGCCCAGTGTGTAAGACCATGACCTGAAAGTGTTACCCATCACTACCACTCACCTTCTGGTGGTGAAAACTTAGCTTCTTCATGTACCTACTGGCCAGGGAGGCTGGGAAATGTCTCAAGTTTGGTAGTTCCATACCTGCTAAAACTTGCTGAAGGGGGAAAATGAAAAGATGAAGATCTGTTTCTGTCATATATCTAATGTTTACTTTATGTATGACAGAATTCAGTGTCATGTTGCCAGTGTGTGAGAGCTCATGTGTGAACTCTGCTCAATACCTCGCCAAAAAGAGAGAGAGAGAGAGAGAGAGAGAGAGAGAGAGAGAGAGAGAGAGAGAGAGAGAGAGAGAGATAGATATGCTGGCCTTTGTGGTAGAGGAAAGGGTTAACTTAGTATATTAGACCTGCAGATGCAGCAGTTGAGGACTTGTTCCCTGCCTTGTGGATATTTACATATATTTACATATCCACTAAGAGGCCTTAGTCTGCAGGTTTATTGGCATTCCCGCATTAAGTGAGGGAGAGCACCAGGGGGTTGGCTGCACTGTCCATAGCATTGTTTCCTTGAGTCACTATGACTCTCTTTTTAGGAGTACAGGTTCCTCTTGATTCTCATACAATTCTCAACACACAGAGAAAATGCACCAATCATAAACTTGTAAATATTCTGATGTCTGTGAAAGTTATTTCTTACAATGACAGTAAGCAACTGGGGATTGTGCTGACTCTGGCTTTGTTTTGTATTGAAGTGGCTTAACTATTAGGGATGGATTGTTGCCGTGGTGTCAGATGGGTATTTTTTTTTTTAAAGCTTGTTACAAAATGACTGTAAATTAATAACTCCTTTTAGTGCCTGTGTCACTTCTGACTCAGACTCTGTCCAGAAGCCACATCTAGCTAGCTGACTTCCCGCTGTTTGACACTGCAATCTGCTTCTGAGGCAGAGACAGTGTGAGAGGGAGGGAAATGAGCTGTGTTGATCCCAGTGAAGTCCCTCCCTCCTCATGAGTTTTGAAATGTTTAAGTAGAGGGAAGAGGAACCCAGCTAGTAAGGGCACATCAGTGATTGATGGCGTCATGCGGTAGAGAGCTATAGGAATCTCGGTGAAGTGTGGCAAGCCGGATGGCAGGCCTCGGTGGGCCTGCGCCCTGTGGGCGCGCAGACTGGTCTAAGGGTGTATGAGTGGAAGGATAAACACACGGTGGCTGCCTTAGATCCAAACTGAGATTTGGGAAAGTAGGCAGACATTTAGGAGGGAGAGGGAAGGGAAGAGAAGGAGCAGGAAGAAGAGGAGGGAGGGGAGGAATGAGAAAGAGCACAAACATCTGAGGGAGGAAAGCTGGATGGCCAGCAGGAGCTGGAGCAGCTGGGGCAGGGCACGTGAGCCCACAGGCTTTGCTTCAGAGGAAGGGGACACATTCTTGAGCAGTAAGTGGGCACTTTCACATAGCAGATGTCTGGGACCTTATATACAATGAAAGCGTGCCTAAGAGGAGGGAGGCGAGGCAGGTATTATAAAATCTTAATTTAGAAGACGAAGGAGGCTTAATAGTCACACCGCTGGTAGGGTGTCCGTGAGAGCGCTGTCGTGGAAGCACCATGCTAAAGTGGTTCTGTATATTATCTCATTTGTCTTTCAGACCTGTGAGGTATTATTTCCACATTTTGTTAATGAAGACATCGAAACATAAAAGATGAACCAATTTGCCCCTGTCTGTGTATTTATTAAAGGTCAGAGCAGGTATTTGTTGTTACAGGGCATGATCTTAACCTTTGCGCTTCGGCTTCTCTTGGACATTAATGGGAGAGTTGAGGCGTTTATAAGCATTTTGATCATATAGGGTGGGAAGTCAGCAAAATCCTAATTTTGTTTGTATTTTTATGTATTGAGCCCAAGGCCTCAACACACACCATTGACGAGCCGCACATTAGCACTAGTATATACTTTTAAATCTTTGATAGCAGTGCATATTTTAAAAACCACTTAATTTTTTTCTAAAAGCTTATAGGAGAAAACAGTACAAGTTTGAACAAAATGATAAGCCAAGTGTGGTGGTGCTTGCCTTTAATCCCAACGCTTTCAAGGCAGAAGTAGGTGGATCTTGTGAATGCCAGGCCAGCCAGGGATACATAGAGAGACCTTGTCTCACACAACAAAACAAAAACAAACAATGCAAAACAAACAAACAAACAAAACCCAACAAACCCTATCTTGAACAAGGCTGAACAGTTTGTGTATTTTCATATAATTTTTTCTTGGCGACAGCTTCTCCTGTACACTGCAGTTTGTCCTCAAACTCTCTGTGCACCTGAGGATTAAATTGAACTTGTAAGCCTTCTGCCTCCATGCCTTCGTGCTGAATTGTAGGCCTGTGCCCCACACCTGATCTGATGTGGTGCTGGGCTTTGAACCAGCACCAGTCTATGACTCAGCATGGTAGACAAGCAGTCTTCTAACCAAGCCACACCCTTAGCCTCTCATGTAAGTTATTGTTTTTAAAAAATTAGATCAACAATGAATAAGATATATGTATGTGCGTACACATATGTATATGCATGTATATTCATTTATAGGAGTCTGGGTGAATTTTATTTAAGATTTTACCTGGATATTTGCTGTTAGATTTTCACTAGTTCTCTTATTGAACAGTCAGGCTATTTCTGGATTTTGGTTTTTCAAGCAATACTGCAGCGGCCATCTTTCTTTGTCTGGTTTATATTATTATTTACCTTGGGGTGTATACTAGTCCCACACGCTGTAGGAGTGCACCTTGAGATCACTTAGGTGAGAAAGCAGGTCTTGGCTTATGTAGTATTGAAATGGCAGAGGTACAATACGTATTTACTGACTTTTTTTTTTAAAGATTTATTTTATTTATTATGTATACAAATCTCATTATAGATGGTTGTGAGCCAACATGTGGTTGCTGGGAACTGAACTCAGGACCTTTGGAAGAGCAGTCAGTGCTCTTAACCTCTGAGCCATCTCTCCAGCCCCTTTACTGACTTTTTGATGAATCCTCATATTGTGTAGCCCAGACCTGGAAGACTCATTTTTGATGATTTTGTGTTAATTTTTTGAGGGAATTGCTTTATCTAATCTGCTCTTGGCCTGGAACCCCCAGGAATAAAGGAAGCCTGCTTGTTACCGCTAGGACGCTGTGCTGGACACACAGAGCAGAATTGCCTCCCCGAGAGCTGCTCCTTAGTTGAGTTGTGCTCATTGAATCCAGTGCTCTTCAAAACGCAAGCATAGCAGTTTCTGTCTCCTTTGCAGTGCGGCCTCAAAAGTGCCCTGTGCTGATTCTGTTGAGGTGTCATTTTCCTCAGCTCGTCATGCAAGTCTTAAAAAGTAGAATGTAAGTTCTTATGGATAAAGACCACTTACTTTCAAATCTGACCTTACTCCTTGCATCATGACACATGATTGCAGGTGTTCAAATGCCCCTAGCCAGTTAGGTGCTTTATGTAGTTATTGAAGATACCTTTAGTTGTAAATAAGAGAAAACTGTGACTTAAAAGCTAAAAATAGCTGGTTGTGGTGGCGCACGCCTTTAATCTCAGCACTCGGGAGGCAGAGGCAGGCAAATCTCTGTGAGTTTGAGGCCAGCCTGGTCTACAAAGTGAGTCTAGGACAGCCAGGGCCGTTACACAGAGAAATCCTGTCCCAAAAACCACCCTTCCCCCAACCTCCTTTTAGGTGAAGATGTTGGTATTATCAAGGTTTTTTAGAAAGAGAAAAGATCCATCTCCTGCATTTTGAGTTTTTGTATGTTTGTGTGCTGGGGATCAAACCGAAGGGCTGTATGCATGTGCACACTAACCAGGCATCTGCCTGTGGCTTCAGCCCCAGCCAGCGTTGCTCCTTAAGGAAAAACCTGTTCCTGTTCTCTGAAGCTGGTGCATAGTAGCATGTCTTAGAGAGACCTGTGCAAGTCTCACAGCTTCCTGAACACTTTCTCATCGGGTGGCGTTCGGTGTGTCAGCCCTGGTCTTCTTAGGTTCTAGTACTCACTATTCTTACTTTTTCTGAGGATTTATTAGTTTGACTCTTATAGTTCGGCAGAGTTCATTTTAATGATTTCTTGTTAATTTCATCTGGGATGAATCTCTGTAAATTCAACCTAGGCTATCCTGGGCTCTCTGGAAACCAGCCTGAGGCAAAGTGTAAGAGATGTTGATATTTTCTCTGGGAAGTCCAAATCCATGTCTGTAAGAGCAGGGGCCGAAGGAGGTGAAGCCCAGAAGGATGTGAAGACATGTGTTCCTCTGAGCTAGCATTTGCTTCTTATCCAGCTACAAGGAGACAGCAAGTCACTGAGCAAGCATGGCTCCTGGTCTTGCGGACTGGTTTGCCTGGAAAAGATTAGGAGGAAGAAGAAGATGAGGAGGAGGAGGAAGTCAGCTAGAGTTGTCTTTGGGAAAGAGAGGGAGATGAGGAATTTATCCATGTGATTTTCTTCTTCTCCTCTTCCTAGTTGGAGAATTGCAGGGAGCAGCCTCCCTCCATTTGTGCTTCCATCCTGAGCCTTTTAGGGTACTCAGGAGCTGGATGCTGTGTTCTTCAGTGTGTAAGTCATACAAAGCCAGGGTCACTGGAGTGGGCACCGACTGGGACAAGAGGAAAGCAAGGGAGTAAGGAAGAAGGGGAGGAAGAGGAGCAGAGTTGTGAGAAGGGTTTGGTTTTGGCCATTACAGATTACTTTGGTTTTAATTATCACGTAAGTACTAGGTTCACAGAGCAAGCCAGCCTACTGCTTTATTACTCAGAGCTCCATGGGGTGGGAGTGCTTACCACCCTACCTGATGAGCAGGTTTACTTTAGTCTGGCCTGGGAATCTCCTGCCAGAGGATTGGCAGCATTCCAGTGCTCACAAATCATTCTGCTTGTGGATCTGGGTCACCATCGGCTCCTTGAAGTCATTCTGAAATATGACTGAGGTGGAGTAGAGTGGCTTTGGGCACGCTTAGGTTGTCCTTTCTCTCCAGGTTTGTCAGGATTGATGGATGCTTTGGAATACGAGATACTTGGAAGTCCCTTGAGTATTGGCTTTGAATTCTGAAAGTTCTTCCAAGGCCAACTTCGTTTCAAAGAGAACGGTTTTTGCTTTTTATTCAGTGTGCAGTGAAAAGATTGTGCTGAATTGATGGCAGAAGGGGCACAGTCTGATGGAATGAAGGAGAGAATGTTCTGGGTTGGTCTGCTCTCTGATGCTTCATAAATGGCTTCTATTTTCTTTGCTTAAATATCTTTTTGTTTCCCCCATTAATGTTCTTTATCAGATCACTGTGCCTGTTTAATAGATATTACAGAGCAATGGCAGCTGTCTCTGTGTGGGAGATTAAAGGCAGAGCTCGTCAGAGATGAATGTTAATTGGTTGCATCCAGCAGGCCTGAGGACACTTCCAGCTTCTGGGTCAGATTAGGAACTGAGACAGGGCACTTGGGCATTCTCAGCATGTCCCCAGCTGAATGCTTCTCACTGGCCTTGGACTCCTCACACTGGACAGCACTGGTGTGGGGCTGGGTGGCTCTTGAGTTGCTTAGGAGGTGTGGGAGTTCTTTCCCAGGCCCTGGTATGAGCTACTCAGAAATATATATATATTCTGACATGGCCTGTGTTCCTTCACATAATTTTGGTGACTCTATTTAACCTAAAGACAGAGGTATCTTACATCTGTTGATGTTTAAATACATAACCTAGTTTGTTGAATCCGTTTTCTTTCTTTTTTAAAAAAAATTTGTGGAGTGACAGTGTTGTTTTGTTAAAATAACAGTAGTGCATAGCAATAAAGATCTGCTTGGGGTTCCAGTTTTTAGTCTGTCTGTGTACACCTTCCTCTTTCCCTTGGGCACTTTAAGGTTACTCAGAGGGCTGATTCAAGGTAAGACTTTTTTCATTCTTTTTGAAGCTCTGCTTATGAGCTGGAATCATAAAAATTCACAAATTGTGCCAAATTTTCTTTTGTTGATGACTGTGATTTAGCCTGTTATGTAACTGTAATGTATAATTTACACATCCTGAAGATCTGCCGTCTCTGTACAGAGCGACTATATTTAACCCTCACTTCTTTGGGGAAAGAGAACATTACCAATTATCTTTGAAACTGTATTATGAGACTGTGCACACTGATCCACCCTCTGCTTCCATTTTTAATTTTTGATGCTTTCTGATTTATTCTGTGCTTTTCATACATCTGTAGCCAGGAGGAAGGGGGCTTGGCGTCTGATGCCTGTGCCCTGAGCCTGGCATTTCTTGTCCCGTCTAACCAGAAATGAGCCGCAGTGTCTGCCATCTCAGTTAAATGCAGGTCGAGAGAGAATGCAAGGACTCTTCCCACACTTATCTAGTCGTGAAGGCAAGTGGAGCTAGAGGGCATTGAAGTGGGTTTTTATTTATTTATTTATTTTTAATGGTGCACAGCTCTGGGCTTAGTAGGAAGATAACAGCACTACCATTGTCTGTACCATGACATCACTAGTTCCTCTGTACCTTGTAGACTTTTTGAGAAAGAAAATTGTTAATGCTAGTGTCCATATATCTTGAACTTTAAAGTCTATTCCAGGCATAAGGGGATGTAAGTTGAAATCCCATAGTGGTGCCCTTTAAACAAACTGTTAACTTCCCTCGCAGTATCCTGCTTCTTTCCCTACTGCAGCCTGTGTGTGTGCTGCTGTGTGGTGTCTAAAGCCTTGAATAAGAGCGCGCTCTCATTGCATCAGCCCCTTAAGAGTGGGTAGGAGGAATTGCTGGCATCTAATGGACGCAATAGTTCATATATAAAGTCTGAGGAATAGGAGTAATATTCTGCAGCTGAGTAACTGTAGATTAATCCATCTTTCTATATTTCTAGAAGCATCTGTAAAACGTGGGAAATTATTTTTCCTTTCCTTTCTATCAAGCACAGCTGGACTAAATGTATTTCCCAAATACTTTAAAATTAAATTACACCCACATACGTAGGCCTACTACAATTACCAGAAGAATTGAAATAAATGATAAAATATAAAAGTGTTCTTCTTTGTTCCGTTTACTGTGGTGCTGGTCTGTTTGGGAGGACACATTGTTGAAGGGCACCCTGAGGTCACTATAGAAGTTCTTTTTGTGTTAGAGGGCCCCTGGCAGCTTCTGGTGGTCCTCTTTGGCTTTCAGCTGGATGAAGTAACCCTTTTATGGTGGGTGGTGAAGTCAGCCCAGGAAGCTGCTTCTCTTCAGGCCCTCCCTTTGACCCTTTCAAAGCCCCTTTTAAGTTCCGCCCACTGAAAGCACATCACCAGGTCCTCCTCTTTTGTCAGGAAAGGCCAACCATTTCCTTTCCTCTCCCTGCCCTAACCTTTAATGAGTGCTTGCTTCTGTTGAGAGGAGGAACTCCCAGGACATGTAAGCATTTTTTAATAGGCTTGAGTGACATTCTGCAGTTGTGTTTGTAAGACATGAAAGGGTGCGGGCTTTGTTCATGTTTCATTGTCATCTAAATTATATATTCTACTCATGTGCTGTGCCTACGAGATATTTAATGTGGGCACCATATTCTGCTTGAAGATTCTTGAAATAAAAAGTAAAAACAAAACAAAAAGCATACCAATATACAATTTTGTTTATTGGAAATGAATGAATGCAAGTTAGAAAGGCACAGCTACAAAGACTAGAAATACCTTAGTAATGCCTGCAGGACCATGTGTATCTATAGAACATGGCGGTTTACAAAGTGCTTTGCTCACACCCCATTGCCATTCAGCGCAGCCTTCTGTGGCAGGAGGTGGATTGGCCGGACTGCTCTGGCTCCTTAGCTAAGATCTGTGGTCTGAATCTCCACACCAGCTATTTTAATTGGCATTCTTGCCACACTGTGTTATTAGACGGGTTGAGTAGTCAGAGCGTCCGCCAGTGGGGGCAGCTGTTCTTCATGTTTAATCTTTTCCCTCCTCGGCATCTCTCATCGCTGTCACTTTTCAGTTTGAAAACGGGAGCATATGTACCCATCTTTATTTACTTTTGTTCTATGCTAGCATTTGCCTTCTACTAAATGAGGTTGTCCTTTAGGAGACAGCTGGTAATTTGTTTCTACAGTCAAGACTCATCTATTGCCTTTGGAACCTGGACTGTGTTAGGGAGGCTACGAAAGTAAAAATAACCATTGGTGCGAGCACTGTGCTGAAGCTCATTCTGTCCCCACCAAAGAGCCGCCACTTTTCTAGTCAATGGCACTGATACTTTTCTCTGGGAAGTTTTACAGCCAACAGTACACAGTGAGAGGATCTGCGAATGGATGTGTGCATGCGTGTGTTCTGATACACTCATCTCTTTCTCTCCCCAAGAGGGAGCCATGCCTTGGGATCATTCTTGTGAGTAGTGCTCCTGAATTGATTTTAATGTAGGCTCAGGGAAAGTTTTCTTCTCTTCCTTTTGCATTGAGGTTATTGAAAGCATTGTGGCAACTTTAACCAAGATGTGCTTTTATTAAATGAACTTAATAAGGAAAAAGTTTAAACTCCAAGTCAGCCCTATGGGCTCCTTGAGTTCTTATGGTCAAACACTGGGTTAAGAGTTGTTAATTAATGTTTTAACTGAGAATTATTTTTCATACAATACATTCTGTTCCTCCTTTCCCCTTCCCAAATCCTTTCCGGATCCCCCACACTTGTCTAACTCCATGTCCTTTTTTCTTTTTAAAACAAAACAAAACAAAACAAAACAAAAAACATACACAAAACCCCCGTCCCTTATCACAAAAACACAAAAATGGAAACAAAAATATACAAGCAAAAGACCAATAAGCCAAAAAATGCTCAAACAAAGCAATAGGAGATAAAAAGTCTACAAATATACGTTTGAGTTCGTTTTGCGTTGGTCACCTACTCCTGGGCACGGGGCCTGCCCTTGAGCATAGTTAGCATAGCCAGTGAGACGCTACTGGGGAAAAGCTGGTATGAGTTGTAGCTAGCTTCTTGGTTAGGGATGGGAGCCTTTGTCTACTTTTCCCCTTTCAGCACTGGAGGACCCTATCTGGCTTGAACCTAGGCAGGAACTGTGCATGCTGTCACAGTCCTATGAACATCAGTCCTCTTGTAACCGGAGCACACTGATTCCTTGGCATCATCTATCATGTCTGGTTTTAGAGTCTTTCTACCTCCTCTTCTGCATGGATCCCTGAGCCCTGAGTAGGCTGGAGTTGATGGAGATAGTCCACTTGGCACTGGGTGCTCCAAAGTGCCTCACTTTTTGCACATTTTATTTAGAGTGTATGGTTCAGCCCAGGTAAGAATCATTGCCCCTGCTGAATTGCTTACATGCGTTGTTACATATGTTTTGGAAATTTTTAGACTGTAAAATGTTAACATCTTAGTCTGACATTACATGTATCCTGTTAAACTTCAGCATTAGGCTACATGGAAATACTTAGAACTTAGCCACCAAATTCCATCTCTGTAGTAGTGCTGAAGATACTAAAAGTTTATAGTAATTTGGATTCACTTTGAAAAGCTTCCCTTTCTGAGTTAAAAACTTAGGTCTTAAACATGAAAATACTTTTGGAACCTTATTAAACTATTGATGATTGCCTGTAGCAGAATTTTTTTTGTGATTGAAAGTGTGTGTGTGTGTGTGTGTGTGTGTGTGTGTGTGTGTGTGTGTGTGTAAGGGTCAAACAGAATACCTTGGTTGGTGACAACACCTTAATAAACACTAAGTTCTTGGCACTGATGATCCAGTGAATGAATTCACAGCTCACTGCGAGAATGAGTCCTACATGGGTCATCTTGACAGTGACACCATGTGGTGTTTGACATGTACATGTTCACACCTACTCTGTGCGTGAACAGGGGCGCAAGCCATGGGCTCTTCCCTTGGAAAACTCAGTTCTAGTTCTTGATTGGTCTTCTGGCCAAGCTCAGGGTCCCTACTGAGCTTTGACGATGATCCCGCATTCTTTCAGTTCCCCTTCCTATTTCTACACATCTGAGGAGTCCTTAGAATGCCACCTCATGTTTGAAATGCCTCTCCTGCCCTCTGTCCAGTTAGATCGTTCCTGTGATTTTCCACGTGATGCTTTCATTACTGAGACTAAAGCCCCAAGTCTCCTATTTCCTCTTCTACTTTGAATTGTGTTTAATGAACATGCAGTTAATCATGATAATTGAAAGAAGGTTGAAACAACACTCAAGATGTTTATAAAATACTATGGCAGCCGAACACAGAGGAGGAAGTGATTAATTGGCTTGGAGGAATTCAGAAAATGTTTTGTAAAGAAGCTAGCATTTATCTAAGGCCTTGAGGGATACGTAGGAGTTTTCAGCTGGAAAGTTTTCCTCCTCTGGCAGAGGAGGCCTTGTGTGATGGAGGGATGATAGATGACAGCCGCATGGTAGCCAGGCATGTGAAATAAGTAATGCGCATGTCTATCTGAGTGCTGGGAACTACGACCGAAGGGTGATGTCAGATAAGAACCAAGTGTTGAAGGAAGCATGCCCGACTGTGGGCTGCTCATGGTGATTCGGTGGGGCTGGGATTGGGAGGCAGTACCACCAGCAGGGTTTACACATCTCTCTGAAGTGCACAAGTCCTGTTCCCACAGTTCTCCTCATCTGGTAGACCAACTAGCACATCACCAGGGAGGTTTAGGTGTATGACAAGTGTTTTAGTGAGGAAACATGAAGCTCAGGGTAGCTGGCTCTTTGATCAGAGTAAGAAAATGCAGCTGCTTTAATAACCATATTTATTCATTATTTCTCAGGTGTTCATTCAACAAATATATACTGAAGTCATTGTATTCATGGCAACAAGGAAAGCATAAAGATGTTTCTGTCTATTTGTGCAGTGTATCTCCCCCTAATTCAGTATTTTATTAGCTTTTCTTTTAAGACTTGTTAATTCTATGCTATTTTATGCAAACTAGTGAAACACTGTTAATTATTGCTCCCTCTGGAAGGTTTGGACCCACTTTAACCCATGGCACTGCATTATCTTAGAATCTAGAATGACTAGCATTTCCCTGTGTATTGTGCCTTCCTAGCCAGTAGTTAGACGATTAAGTTGGCACATGAAGGGTTACAGATGAATCTTTTAGGCCTGCCATTCTTCCACAGCACCCTTACTGCTGATGCAAAGAGAGCACAGTAGCTGTAGTAACGAAAGACTGAATGGCATTGAAAGGAAAATAGTTACTTCATTCTCAGAGAGTGCATTTCTGCAAGTGCTCTTCTGCTAATACTTCCTTTTGCCCACATCTGGAAAACATCCCAAGCTATTGGCTTCTTGAGGGTTGTTTAAATTCATCATGTTTTGTGGAGGGCTATAAGTTGAAGTAGGGCAAAAATAGAGACAGGCTAAGGTACTGGTTGCTTGCATTATGCTGCTGGCAGTAGAGGCCCACAGGGTGGCTAGTGTACGCACTGAACAGGATGGATATGGTTTGTCTCATGTCTGATGGAGGGGCCTAGGGCCAGGGAGGGGGGAGCACTTGGGTGAATATACAGTGATACCATTTCCTGAGAGATACCCACATTTCCAGTCCTGACTGGGCCTCGGGGGACATGCAGAGTTAAGATGGCTTGTTTTATACAAGCCTGGGGAAGCAGGTCAGTATGACACGTGTCTAGAATGCACAAGGTCCTGGGTTTGATCTGCAGCTCTTTGGAAAATAAAGGGAGATTTCTTATTTTATATAAGCCAAAATTCAGTTGCATGTTGTTTTTTAAAAAACTAATTTAACATAGGTAGAGATTAGAGGATGTGTGTGTGTGTGTGTGTGTGTGTGTGTGTGTGTGTGTGTGTGTGTTAGGTATATCCCCAAACTCAGTATTAGTTTGGAAGCTGTTGTCATATTAAGGTGCTTAAAACTCTGAAAAGAGAGGAGACCACCTGAGAAGAGGATGGAAGACTTGGGTTCTAGGCATGTGCTCAGCTTGAGGTCAGACAGAGGAGACGGCTCACAGGAACTGAGCCAACACTAGTGAAGCTGTAGGGAGCTCAGATGAAAGGTGGTAATCATGGAAGCCGGAAGCTGGTGTGCAAGAAACACAGGGAAAGAACAACTCTCTTGAATGGTTCTAATTAGGCCAGAAAAGTATGTGGATTTGGTGTCATCTAGGTTAATGGTTACTAATACAAAACTGCGTTCAGTGTCATGGTAGGGGCAGAAGACTAAGAGACCAGGGGCCATTGGATTATATCTGAGTCCTACTGGTGTGGTGTGGATCTGATGGCCCTTTAAGGATGGTGTGACAGTTTGCAGGTAGATCTGTCATAATTTACTCAGACTTGCACTTTAGGAAAAGGACATTTATTTTATCTTACATGTATGAGTCTTTGCTTGCATGTGTGTGTGAGTCCCACATGCATGCCTGGGATTGTGGCATTATTTTCAGTAACAAAGTGAAGCACACACAGGTGCTCTTCAGAAGTCAAAGGCTATTGTCACCTTTGTTCCTTTTAAACTAATAGTTTCCTATCTTATTCATGGAGGCTATCACAGAGATCCATCGGCCTCTGCCCCACAAGTGCTGGGGATAAAGGCAAGCACCATCTTGGAGTCCAGAATAGGGCATCGGAGCCCCTGGAACTGCAGTTAGAGATGTTGTGAGCTGCCATGTGGATGCTGAGAACTGAACCCGCATCCTCTACTCGAGTAGCCAGTGCTCTTAGCTGCTCAGCTGTCTCTTCATCCTTTGCTCTGCACTTTTAAAATTTTTTTTATTTTTTTTCTGCTCTGTACTTTTGATGAGCATTTATGTATGCTCTCTTTTTTACTAAAAGTAATGCTGTAATACGCATTCTCATCCTCACCTGGGCATGGGAAGCAGTACTGCCAACATGAGTTGGTGGATGTGGTTCAGAGTACTTACGGAAAGACTGGGCGTTGATAGAGAAAGTCGAGGAGGAGGAGATTTCTAGGTACCCATACTGCTGTAGTATCAGTGGCAGCGTGAAGGCATTCCATAGCCTCTGTGGGTAAGATATGACGCTATTAATTTAAGAGGAGCAGGGGCTTGCAGTACTTATAGAGCATGTGCCAGGACAGACCAGGGAAGTGAGGACGTAAAGGGACCGAGATTGGTGGGGGAGTGTGATCCATTTAGGGAAAAGAAGTTCCACAAAGGGGACACTAATGCAAATGAATGGGAAAGGGGCTTGGAGCATGGGATAGTTGAAGTTACAACATTGACAGGTCTCTGATTTCTCTAGATCATATCAAGGAAGTTGTCTGTGGATTTGGTTCACTAAAGTATAATAGAAAAAAGGGTCCCTGGAAGTGAAGATGTCAAGGACGTGAGTGAGGGGCAAGGTTGTATTTGCACATGGCATACTATTATTGACATGGCGATAGGAGTTGAGAGTGCGTGAGCCCGGTGTGTAGTTTTCAGTTCAGCAGAGTGAATTCAGATTTGGGAGATAATGATGTCCTGAACAGGTGGGGCTTGACCTGTTCAAGGGGAGAGTTGCAGGCACAAGGAGACGAAAAATGGGATTAGTTTTAAGAATAGTAATGGGGACAAAGATGATTTCCTCAACTTCGAGCTCCATTAGGAGAATACATTATCATTTCTCGGGGGCTGCTGGGGAAGTATGTTTAAATACTGGCACTGAGAAATCAAGAGGTGGGAGACTTGGGATAAAGAGGCCAGAGAGTAGAGGTGCCTGGAAGGGAAAGTAGGTAGGTAGGGTTTGAGGGCCTTTGTGAAGAGGTTGATTAGCTTTGTCCACCTGGAGGAAAGACAAGGACAACAGGCCAGTGGGATGGGTAGCCAGAGGCCAGTGCTTGCTTTTTTGTGTTCTTTGCAGGGTTAGGAAGAGCTCTGCTTACAGTAGAACTTCAAGGAGCAGCCATGGAGGACAGAAGCCAGTGTGTCACTCAGGCCTTGGCATGTGGTGAGAGTTGAACTGCAGCATCCTTCTCAGGTTGTGCACACACTTCTTCATGTGCCATGTATTGCTGTAGTCCCTCCAGACCTGTGTACTATTCCTTCAGTTTCCATAGAACTGAGCACCTCTTTTACACCACGTACACGCTGAGCTGCAGAGGTGCACCTAATTTCTCTGAGAGTGAGCTCCTGGCAGGCATGAGCCCTGTAGCAGTTAGCCCCTCTTCACGATCACCTAGACTAACGGCTGGAACCTAATGGGCATTCAGTTAATGCTCACTGAATTGAATCAAATTACTAGTATGCTCATTTAATTTTTCTAATAGTGCGGATGGTCTGATGCCATGTATCCCAAACAGCCTTCTAGCAAGTATGGGTCTGCAGTGTGCTCACTATGCTCTCCTGTGTGTGGGTCCACAGTGTGCTCACTACGCTCTACTATTCAGCATGCAGAAGATGAAGCCATTTCATCTCTATAAAGTTGGTATCAGATTATTTGCCTTGGGGATTTCTTTAGTGAGATGTTTGCCATGTACTCACCTGGCCACCTAGCCCTAAGGACATGCTTTGAAAATGTGGTGAGCAGCCATTTTCCTCCAAGCCCTCTTCCCTTGACCTTCTTTCCCATCCAAGTAAATGATAATGGGCAGGTTGAAAATTGCAGAAGCCTAGACAGGAAGAAAAATGCTTTTCTTTAAAGTAGCACTAAAAACCAGTTAAAGCTTCACCTGGCTTCCTAAGTTTTAGAAATAGTGTACTGACACAAAGGCCATACAACCGTGGAAAAATATTAATTTGCCCATTAATGTGCTCGTATTGTTTTGTGGATAGTAAAATGAAGGTGCATTATTATTCATAGTTCATGTCAGGAGCCCTGGCCCTAGAAGGCACGCTTAGATTCTCTCTAAAACAAAATTACAGAATCCATTTTTAGGAGGAAGTCTAGAGAACAGTGGGTCCAGTTACTCAGTCCCATGCTGGAATCCCCTCTTCGGCGCCCCCGCCCCCGCCCCCAAGCTGCTCATCCAGTTTGATGTGTCCAGCAGAGGTTTGCCGTAGTTTTAAAAGACAGCAGTGTAGTGCAGTCTCTGACAGGGCTTCTCACGACCTTCCTTCTTGACACTCTTTTTTTTTTAAAGATTTTTTTTATTAAGTATAGTGTTGTGTCTGCATGTACACCTGCCCACCAGAAGAGGGCACCAGATCTCATTGTAGATGGTTGTGAGCCACCATGTGGGTGCTGGGAATTGAACTCAGGACCTCTGGAAGAGCAGCCAGTGCTCTTAACCTCTGAGCCATATCTCCAGCCCCTTCTTGACACTCTTAAGAACTACTTAGCTGGGCGGTGGCGGTATCTGCCTTTGATCCCAGCAGTTGCTTTCTTTTAAATTTGGTTGGGAGAGTGGTCTTGAAAATCTCACAGTTGTCCAGTAAGTAGAAGACATCTGGATGCTCACCCAGCCTGCCACAAGTGCTGTGGCCCATGGAAAGCTCAGTCACACAGTAATTCCCTATAGTTAAGAACTTGACCCCATGGACCTCTATAAGAGTTCTTTGGGACTCCTAGGAGTCCATATATTACACTTTGAGAACCTGTGTTCTCTTTACATCAAGAAGTCGATGAGGCTGGGCGCAGTGACCCACACCTGTAATCCCAGCACTTGGGAGGCAGAGGCAGGTGGATCCCTGTGAGTTCGAGGCCAGCCTAGTCTACAAAGTGAGTCCAGGACAGCCAAGGCTACACAGAGAAACCCTGTCTTGAAAAATCAAAATCAAAATAAATAAAAAATAACATAAAAATAAAAAGAAGTGTGGATGAACTGTAAACTGATAGGACTGTCATGAAAGAAAGAATAGATGCAAAGATGCCCAGACAAGCTTCTTGGCCTCTGTGATGAGCCAGTCTAATGCTTATCTGTGCCCCCAAACATTGAAGTACTAGTATGTATCAGCTGCTTTTTCAATATAAAGACTCATTTTGGCAGCAAACAATTCTTTCATAATATAAATTAGCTTTTCTACTGATAGCATTTATTAATTAAGAAAATGAAAAAAAACCCTCACTGTACGTTAATTCTGATTTTAAAGATTTGTTTTATTTATCACAGCAGTCCCTATGGACATTGGCAAGGGAACTCTATGCCTGTCTTCTGCAGGATTCATTTGGGCTGCAGGACGGCTTGGTGCCCAGGGGTTACTTACAGACCCCTTACGAAGCAAGGGCCTGGTTTTTGTCACTGGTCTGCTCCTAGGACCTACAGCATTAAAGCGGCTGAAAGATGTGCTTACAACTTTACTGCTTTTTTTTTTTAAACCAAGATGGCTCCTTGCCATTAAGAACCTAAAACAAAAACCAGCACACCAAAACCCAGGGTTGACTAGGTGAGCTCCAAGGGCCGTGATGCTGAGCGTTCAGGGAGGAGGATTGTGATGGGGAGTAAATACTGAGCTGGAGAACAGTGGAAGTGTGGGAATGGTGCAGGAGGAGGAGTGAGAAATTAAATGGTATCTCTTTAGAAGTCTGCCTTATTGCAGTCTACATGGCTCCTTGGGGATTTTTCTACTGAGTACAAGAAAATCAGCAAGCACTTCTTGAAAAACCCAGATGAAATTACTGCCATAAATTTTTTCATGGTATAAAACCCTTAATTTAGATGGGGAGGGTTTATTACTAGTGTTTTCTTGGCATGGCTAAGTTCAATTAATTTCAGATGACAAGCTGTCTCCCCACCCCCATGCTACCCCCAATACATGGAAAATACTGTTTGTTACTGGTTTGCCTTTGGCTCTGGAGACCTCATTAAGGGCAGGAGAAAGGAATTCTATCTGGCTGTCTTTGACACCTTTCTCTTTTCTGGTGGATTCAGACCATTTGCATTGTCATATGGAAATGATGTGTGAGGAGATTCTCAGACAAAAGTGATCTTGTTTATACCTTTTAAATATTGATTTCAAATGACTGTTGCAAGTTAAACAACTGTCAGCAGTGTTCAGCTCAGATGTTCAGCCGACGGCAGGTGAAGGTGTGGCTACATTTGGGCAGGAAGCTCACCTGGCTACTCTGACTTGATTTGGAGCCTACCTGGTTGTTTGAAAGTAGGAACAAGATGTCAACAAAATATCAACGTTTCCTCCCACACTAAAGACAGCTGCTGCCTCTTCAGGTTCTTGTTCCTCTCTGAACCCTGTGAGCACATCTTGCAAACAAGGGAAATAATCTATGGTGTTCTGTTTTGTTTTTCCTGCATGGTAATATAGAATCTATTGTAGTGTGAATAAGAGGAGTCATGAGAGATTCATTACTGTGTGTGAAGTGCGCTGTCTGTGTCTTTGTGTATGTGATGGTTTATTTTACTTACAAAGCAGATATAAAAATTAGAATTGAGGTGATAGAGAAGATATATTGCATAAATAAGCAATTCTAACAAAAGTTTTGCCATAATAACAAATAAATACCCTGCTTCAGAGGTTGGAGATTAGAATTCTGTTACATTAAATGCTTGACAATTAATTAGCTATTGTCTGTAAGGTTCCCAAGATGACAAGTTACTTAAACACTATTATTAGGAATAGCTGGATTAGTAATAATAACGCTCAAGTGCCATTGGCAACAATGAGGAGATTTTAAAAATAAAGATAAATGCATGTGATCACAGGCAAAGTGATTTGTGTGCTGCATGCAGAGCAGGCAGTCCCTGGGCACCATGCTTGCGAGGCTGCGGTGACGAATGTGCAGTGCCTGGCACACTATTCTGAAGAGCATGAGGCAAAAGAACTTAATTTGTTAATAGTTTTTTTTCCTTTGCTCTTTTGTCTATTGTTTAAGTAGTGTTATCTGAATAAAATTAAAGGGAAAATAAGAATGCTGACAGAAGGTAGGTTCGGCAAGAGGCCAGTCATAAAGATAAAGCACTTGCAGTTGCTGATGTTGTTCAGACCCCTGGTATATGGTGTCATTTGTCGTGTGTGTTTTTAAAAAGTGCTATATGATTTGGTATGGTTAAAAATATGTGCAGATTTAACTTGAGTGTACATGTTTTTGTTTTGTGGAATTTATACCCATGAATCCCATTTATTTGGGGTATAATTTTGCAAGAATGTCACCATGGAACCCAGAACTGGCCCAGTACTGACAATAGACATGGCCTAGGTCAAAGTGACACACACATACTTACTATGCTACGTGACACTTATGAGGAGGGCCATTGGCTTCTTGGTTTCAGAAGAATTAATTTTAAAACTGAAATGTGTGGAAGGAGCAGTTCCCATCAGGTCTGCCCTCTGTTACCCGGTCTCTGTGACTGTTGAGTTTGGCCTGTGAGTGCATTGGGTGGAAGGTAGGTTTCAGCAAAGGTGTTTAGAGTGCAGTGTCTTCTCCAGTCCTTTATGGGTTGCTTCTTGCTCTGTATTTTTGTTGTTGGTTTGTACTATGAAACAGATCAAGAGAGAACCATACAACTTTGAGAAGTATCTTTGCCTCTAAATAATGAAACAATTTATTTATGTTCCGTACAGCTCCTTGGTACAATCTGTGGTTTGGAAGTATTTATAGTGTTCCTCTGCCCATGAATATGGAGTGTGGATGACAGACTAGTTCTGTAGATGTGGCTTGTCCTTGATAACCTTGTGCAAGTCTTGGGAGGACTCATTGTGGGAAGACCAATGTTGCTGGGTCTGGTGCTGCAGGCACCCAGAGCAACATAGTAAGCTACTTTTTCTTACAAGTCATCAAATTTCTGTCTCGGTCATTTGTTGGGAGTCACCTGGTTTGTTAATGGCAAAGTGGCATGAATATTGTTCATGTCAAGGGAGCAAGATTCCAACAGACGTGCTGAGATGAGACTAAGGGCATCTCAGCCTTAAGCCCATCTGTTCTCACAGCCCAGTACCTGCTCTTCCCAACTCCTCTGCAGAACTGGCTGTTGCTGCTCTGCTGGTTGCATGCAGTTTAACTTGAGCCAAGCTTGCTTAATTAAGACTTGAAATAATACTTCAGTGTTGCCCGGACCTCGAGAGAAGAACTGGGCGGCAGATGTTACTCACTGTTAGAGCATCTGGGATCCTCTGACCGTCAGTGGCCTTGATGTGGTGGTGGTGATTGGCCAGCACGTCCACAGGCATTCTCTTGCACTGAGTGTTCTTTGTACCTTTCTTCTTCTTTTCCTCCTCTTTCCTTTCCTAATTTTCTACCCCATCCCCTCTTCATTTACTTTTCTTTTTGCATGTATTAAACTGGTAAATTTGAGGAAAAGCCTCTCCTCCATACTGCTACCACAGTGTCCCCTGTATACGATGCAGGATGCCTGATATTTTGAGGAAGGAGCTAGCTAGTTCCAACACCATACCTAAGAAGCATCTGCAGAAAGGCTGGACAGATGGCTCAGTGGTTACCGGCATCTGCTACTCTTAGTGAGGCCCCAGTTTAGTTCACAGTGCCAGTGATGGATGGTTGTAGATGGCTCACAGCCCCCAGTAACGTCCGGCTTCCATGGGCAACAGCGCTTAGGTGCTCACCTCCCACCCCCACCCCCACCCCCGCGAGTACCCATAATTAATAAAAAGAAATAAACTAAATTAAAACAAAACATCTATGGAGTATGTATCATCTTATGTGGTGAATGAAATGTTTCAAGAGAGAATACTGTTGGAGAGGGAAAAAATTCTTGAGACCTGCTTTAGAGAATATAAATCACAAATCAATATGAATTTCAGATAATCCTTCATCCAGCAGCGGTGTGTGACAGCGCTTGGAGGTGGGAAAATTTCCTCCCTGTGTACACTTTGAGAAATGCAGTGTTTTTATTTGGTACAGTTGCATATTCATTCCTAACAGACTGCATTCTGAAAGAATTGGACTTTTATAGATTCTATGAATATTCAGAGAGTCACCAGAACCGATTCTGTCCTTTACCTTATGTATCTAGACCCATCTGTCATTTCTTGCTAGATGGTTCTACTTCTGTTTTGCAGCATTTGCCTTTTGGGTAAAGCATTTCCATTGTTGGTGAGGGCGGTGGGGTACTGGTAGCTTTGGTCCTTTGCTTGAAGGCAGCCAGTCTTCAGAATGGGTCTTTAGAGGGACATAGAGACAGACAGACAGACACATGGGTACGCCATCTAGCCAGTCTCGCCGGCTTCGCATTGTGGGGTTCACTCTCTTAAGCGCTTAGGGCATTGGTTTAGGACACTGGCTCAACAAGGTGATACATGATAGCTGTTGTCACTAAGTCATCAGGGAACTTGGCAACTGGCAGAAGCTGGAAGCCTTATCCATTTGCATTTTAATTGACATTAGCCTAAAGCTCGGATTTCAAAAGTTGTCCCATGAATCCCTTCTGATGTCCTCTCATTTCTCTCAAGCCTATTTACATCTTTGGGGGGAAAAGTTCTCAACATTTTAAAACTTAGGTTCCTTTTGATAAACTTACATTAAGTCTTACATCACCTTTCTTTAAGATGTCATTTAAAAAGTGAGGATTGTAAAAGAGCCAAAGCAATGACAATCTTTTAAAAGAAAGTCTTTCGTCCTATATCACATGAGATCAACTTGAGGTTGCTTTCTTCGCCACAAACATATTTCCAGTTCTTGACTAGTGACAGAGCACATTGTAGGTCACTTTCACATCACACTGCTCAACTGCTTTGTTTTCATTGTCACACAGGGCAGAGAGACTGCTTTCCGGTGTACTATATATACTTATTATAATTCAGGAAATGTCCTTTCAGACTGCATTTATGCCCATCTTCCCCCACCTCAAAGATTTTTACTCCCCTACCATCTTCTATCATCCTGCTTCAAACCCTTAAATATGAAGAAGCAGATAAAGTAATTGAGATGGGCTAAGTAAGACATTTTTATTCCTGAGCACATCCTGTTCTCTGCTACTGTCCCGTGGGGCTGCAATATGTTCCTCCTCTTTAGTGTCCTTACCTTTCAGATCTTCCTGCAAGGTCAGTGAGGCCCTGTCCTCCAGGCTCACTTAGACAAGAGTAAGTCAGCTTGACTGGTTGCCATAGCCCTTCTGCTTATGGGGTGTGGAGTGGTAAGTCAGTGCACAGTGCTCTGGCTCTTCCGATGTGTGATAGTATAGAATTGGACTCTTGCAGTAAACACACTAAGCTAGCCATGGAGAGATCTGCATTCAGACTCAAGCCATTGCTTTTCATTGCAGAGCCATGGCATTGGTTCCAGTGGAAGGAATGTCTGCTTCCAACATGCTCAAAGTTTTCTATTCTTTGGGTATGCAAAAAAGGAAAAATCATTAAGTAATTTTTATTATTTTGAAAATAAACTACCTCATTCTACTCAGTAACTGTTTGATTTATGATCTGAGTCTGTGGCTTCATGCCTTGTGGTTTTTTATTGAGTAGAAAACCAGGGATATTATAATGAACTTTGGAAGCATGGCCCTTTGAATGTGAGAGATCACTGTATTCTGGGGACTAAAAGCATTATATACTAGACTAAAGGAGCTGCCTCCTGACACCTCGGGGAAACTATTTGGATCTAGAAAATTGTTTGCACATGGAAAAGACATTTTATTATAATTTTAACTTGCTCTTATAATACTTGTCATGTTGTAGAACAAGTGGATTAGAGTTACATGATTTCTATAATCTTGCTTTTGAGTTTACATTTGAACATTTAGGAATTAGTTATCCCCCTTTTGTACAGGCAAGCCAGCCACTGTCCTTGGATTGGAGGGCTCCTCTCCCTCATGAAGCACTGAACCTATGTGAGGCTCTGCCCCTTTTGTCTCTGTCTCTCATCTCTCTCCTTCAGAGTTCGTCCTAGAAGGAACAAATCAGATTTGAATAAAGAAGTTTAAATTTGGTGAAGGAAAAAAGAAAAGTGGGAAGATAGTATGACATTGATAATATGTGATGAGATAAGCAATTGTGTTAAAAAATTTAAAGGAGCTAACGTTACTCTTATTGTTCAACATGAAAAAAATTGAAGACCTTTCAAACTTGTATTTTGAACACTTGACCACTGGAGGGCGCTGTGTCACTGCAAACCACCTTTTCAAGGGCAAAGTCATCAACTCTCTTCATTTTTCTTTCTCACCAAAAAGATAAAGGATTTATATTCTTGTAATACCGAATCAGTTCATACTTAACATTCAGCCTTTAGCTGTGGAAACTTGTTTGAATGACAGTAATGGCTTCATTTCAAGTTATTTAAATGTTTAATGCTGTGTAATTTACTCAAATGTGTATAATCCTTTCTTTAACTAGATGAAAATAATATACTGTTACCATTGTTTCTTAGCATTAATTAATGTGACTAATTATAGCCAAAGCCAAATCCAGTCTCCCTGTTTTGTGCATGGTCAGACTGTGGGGAGGCTTCCCTCTGGCCTAGGCTGGCACAACTCAGCGCTGTCCTCTCAGCCCTGCTCCTTCCCCTTTCCCCTCCCCCACACTCTGTTTTTAGTTTTAATTTGCTTTTAGTATAACAACTGCTACACTAGGTTAACTGGATCCTTTTCTGCTAAAACTCTTTCTTGCAATGAAAGAATGTCATAGCACTGATCTTCCTCAATGAAGATACTATCAGTCCTCGAAAAAGAGAGAAGGGCTCTACATGTTGACAGCCCTTATCCTGGCACCTGCAAGATGAGTGAGAACTCATTTTCAGCAGGCAAAGCCAAACCCTCGGCATCCTGCCCAAGACCCTGTCAGCCTGGCCACTGCCACCATTGACTCACAGTAATGAGCAGGAGCAAAAGTCCTGCTGTTTTCCACGCTGTGTCTGCTCTTGGAAATCAGATGAGTCGGCATCAAAACCAGGTAACAGGTTCCTGGCAGCTGGCTTGCCCCGCTCTGATGTGTTACATCAAAACTGCCCATTACAGCCCTCTGTTTGTAGGCCTAAGTAATTCCTTCTCGTTAAACACTGCTCCTCCAGGTACTGGAGAAAGAAACTTATACCCATTGTGTTGATAAATATCCTTTATTCAGAATAATTGTTAGGCTGCAACAAGCTTCTTACTATTCTAAATTCTGGAAATTTTGTTCATAATTTGAAGAATTTTAGACGGTTAAAATACAGAACTATCTCTTGTTTGTTTGTTTAGATAAGGTTTCCCTGTGTAGCTCTGGCTGTCCTGGAACTCACTCTGTAAAACAGGCTGGCTTTGAACTCACAAAGATCCACCTGCCTCTGCCTCTCAAGTGCTGAGATTAAAGGCGTGCACCACCACTGTCTGGCTCATTATTTTTAGATTAAACTCTGGATTAAAGTTGTTGTTTCAGTTTTTAAAAACCCTATAAGCAGAATCTGTCAACTCTTTATCATATATTTTTATATCATACTGTAATTTTATAGTCATGGTGATATTTTGTGAATAAAATTTTAAATGGAAAGCTTGAAGATGATTTTGGGAGGGAATTGTAGTCAGTCAGCATATTGACTGAAGTTTAAAAAGTCTTCAAACTAATTCATGTTTGCAGTACATTATAATTTTTGTCACCAAACTTTATTAGGTGATGTGTCTGGTGTGTGTGTGTACATATGCACACACATGCACGCCCTTTTGTGTACACTCTCTCAAAACAAACCCCCACACGATATCGTTGTCCAATAAAACAGATAATTGAACTAAAGTATGCTAATTCTCAAATACAAGTGAAGAGCACTTTGGAAAAGAGGTTAATAAATAATGGCACACGTTTGAAAATTGTTATTTTATTTTCCCCCTTTTGCTCCTGGAGTCCTTCTTAACACTTGTGCAGACTCTTAGTGGATATGAGTCACCCCTTCTTAGGCTGCAGGAAACAGAGGGGGTGGGGTGCAGAGCTTCAGTGCCCTGCGCTAGGAGCTGCTCTCCCTCCCCCATCTTCCCTCCCTAAAAGCTCAGGGTGCCCCCTGGCCAAGCCCTGGACCCTGACTAGAGACTGAAACAGGAGCTGGATGAGCACCTTTGCTTCTCTCGGGCCTCACACACTGCCTCAGGTGGTCCTGTGAGCAGGTTTTCTCATTGAAATGAGACCCCGCCATTCTTTTTCCATGTTAGCCATGACAGAATGAACAGTGAGGAAGCTTACTTTATCGAGAACTTTAAGCCTGATGAGAAAGCTCGTTTTGTTGTAGTTTTTAGCCCTCTGTGTAGGTTGGAAGGGGACTGTGGCTCTTCTCTTCCCCTCTCAACGTGAAAGACAGTAAACAGGATTGAGTAAGGAAATGGGAAGAGAAGAGGGAGCTGTGTCAGGCTGTGTGGGGGACTGATGGCATGTATGGCGTGGGTTAGGGTGCTGCTTTCATTCTCTGACTCTGTAGTTTCTTCTTACTTGAGAATGAGATTTTCAAATGTTTCTTGCCGTGTAAGAATAGACAAGCTGATTTTCTTAAGAGATGTACTGTTGCCAGTATTTGGCAGCTAAGATTAAACCATAAACTAGGACAATACATTTTCTAAAGACATTTTATATTTTAATCAGTGCTAAGGTAGAGAAGATAGATAAGTACTAACGTAGCAATAAAAGGAAGATGAGAGCAGGTGTTATTACTTATTATGCAAAGAAAAATGATTACTGGTTAAATGCATGTATATAAACACTCTTTACTTAGCGATGGCAAAGTAAGGGCTTTGGCTGGCTACTGTGGTTTCTCAATCCTGTGTAACCAGGTTTTGGACTGAGCTGGCACAGCCAACACTTCACTTTTCTTGCCAGCATGTCATCCTCCAAAACATGTGTTATCTGTTTGCAGGAACTTCCGACAGAGAGAGGGTGTCACTTTTTTCTCTCCTGGAGATCATGTCTTCTCCATGTTGCACTTTGTCTTTTGCCCCGCTGGTGCCTCAGACTCATTCACACACGCGCCCCCGACCCCAGCCATTTCTCAATGTGATGACCTAGTGCAGTTTTTCTGTTTTATCTCAAAGCTTGCACAATTTGCCCCATTCTTGTTTCGTTTTAGATCTTCCTGTCTGTTATGTCCAAATCTAGCATCAGTAGTCTCCCAAATGACTCAGAGGAAACCACACAGTTCTGGGGAAAGTGCTCAAACTAGTGTTGAATTTTGGCCAGCATTGGTTCTCTGATGCTTTTGACCTGGTCACTGGTTCTCACCTTCCTCACGCTGCGGCCCTTTAATACAGTTCCTCATGTTGTGGTGACCCCCAACCATGAAATTACTTCATTGCTACTCCATAATGTAATTTTGCTACTGTTAGGAATTGTAATATAAATCTCATATGTCGACTCTCTGATATACGGCCCCTGTGAAAGTGTTGATCAACCCAAGAGGGGTCACAGCCCTCAGGTTGAGAATCGCTGCAGCAGATCATCACGTCAGCTCACGTGAAATGAATTCTGTAACCTACATATCACAAGGACAAGAGACACTGTCTCCAGTTAGACGTCCATCTCCCGCCTCCTTTCCTCCTCGTTGACATGTCTCTAGGATTGTAAGACTAGCTATCCTGAATAACTACTCCTGAGTCTCCTTTCACATGTCAGATATGAATTAGCCGTGCAATGCACATGTCTTTGAGACTGTAGTGTCCACAGCTTTCATTTGGTCAGCAAGGTATAGGTTACCGGGGCCTATCAGTCAGTGTGTGGCAAGCATGGAGGGACGCCCCTCTCTCTGTCTGTGTGACAGCATTTCTATTACACTTCCTTTCCAAATGGCAACCAAGGAGGGGACTCAGGGATTTGGTTTGACTGGCTAGTAGATCATTAGCCAGCTCTAGCAGACCATCCCTTCTGTGGCTCCACAGCGTCACTGACTGTTCCTGATCTGTATCCAGTTACAGGGAACAAAGGGATTACAGAAGATTTAATCCAATAGAAATGTTACATTTCTAGGTTAAAAGCAACAAGTAAGGAAAGGCTTATGGCAGAGTGGGTGAAATACAACATTTACTATAAAAAATAATGGAAATATTTGCTATCTGGCTTTTATAATTAAAAAACAGAGGAAATGGGCCTGTCAGAAGAAGGGGGACTAGGACTTGTGTAATGCTGGGGCCAGGCCTCTCACAGAGAAGCCTGTGAGGCAAAGTGAGGCTCTGCAGCCATGGACTCAGCCAACTATAGAAGACAAGCATGGGTATACCGACGAGCAGGAGAGGCGGCTCAGTGCTCGCTCTGCAGACAAGTCCCTGCACACACCCAGACCCCACTGCTATGGAGCAGAGCCAGGATACTTCTGCGCTCGCTGGCTGCCCACCTAGGCCAAGTTTGGTGAGATTACTCCCTTGTCTCAAAAGTGTTAAGGCAGAGAGAGAGCAAGAGCGAGTGCAGGGAACTCATATGGTGCAGACACTGTATTCTTCCATGAACACACACCAAAAATTTTGAATTGAACATGTATAGGTTTTTTGTTTTATTAGTTTTTGTTATTATTCCCTAAACAGTACAACTGTTCACTTGATGCTTGTATTGCTCTGGATGTTACAAATTAACTAGAGAGGTGTTGCAGTCTACAGAGAGGTGTGGCACCAGGTAGATGCATATACTATGCGATTTTATGTGCGGGCTGATGTGGCCTTAGTTTTGTTATACAGGGGCCTTGTAGATCCAGTGGCCCCATAGAACAAAGAGATTCTAAGTAGCTGTGTCAAGAAAGAGTCAAGCACATTGTGAAGCAAAGAAACTATTTTGTGCTCATCAAATTGTAAAACATTTTGAATAATGCAGAGTTTTTTGTCAGGGCAAAGCAAAACTGTCTTTTTGTGTGCTGGTCCTTAAAGAATTACTTAGTTATATAGAAATTGCAAAACAAATATACCATAGAATTGTAGACCATTAAGCATACTAGGAAATGCATATGACGTAAAAATGCTGAGGTGTTAGGTGAAACAACACTAAAATGTGCAATATTATAGTTTTGAAGTAGCCTGTATTGTAAAATGCTGTAAGGAAACAGCAATTCAGTGCAGAGACTGATTATTCTTTAAACATTTAAAATTTTCTAAAATGAGTTCATGCTACTTTTGAAATATAAAGTGTTGTTTAAAAAGAGGCTATAATCTTTTCTATGGAAGGTGCTGGTTCCTCCCTGATCACACATTCTTTGCAGCGCTGCGGGTCTGTCTGACCTTTTAAAAGCTGTCTAGAAGCTCTCTGTCTGTATGTCTAGCAGCCCTTATGTGTCTGTCTGTAGCAACCCTCATATGTCTGTCTGTCTGCCTGTCTGTCTGTGTAGCAACCCTCATCTGTCTGTCTGTCTGTGTAGCAACCCTCATCTGTCTGTCTGTCTGTCTGTCTGTCTAGCAACTTTCATCTGTCTGTCTAGCAACCCTCATCTGTCTGTCTAACAGCCCTTTGTACACAGAGCATGTCTCTATTAAAGGCCCCACAGCAGAGTACCCTTGGCTTGGGAGTCTTCAGACTTGACCTGAGGCCTCTGCCCTCCCCTGGGTCTTTTGTTGATGTTCAGAGAGATGAAGTGAATCTGCCGCTTGTCTAGGCTCTGTGTGGCTCCTGGTGTGGGTAGTTCTGCCCCTTCTCTGAGCCTTCGCCTCCTCTTCTCTCGCTTATGTTCCCTGCTGTCATCTGACTTGCCCTAGGTTGGGAGGCCTGGTAGGTTTTAAAATCTAAGAAATGTTGTCTGTGTGTCACAATGTCTGTGTATCTTGTCTCCCTTGGATACTTTTGAAACAAGACTTACTTTATCTAAACATGGATTTTTATACCCTCTTTTATAAGGGGTTCTTTCCTTTTTTTTTTTTTTTTTTTGAAACGAGGTTTTTCTGTGTAGCCCTAGCTGTCCAGGAGCTAACTATGTAGATCAGGCTGGCTTTGAATTCAGATCCACCCGTCTCTGTTTCCTGAGCACTGGGATTAAAGGCCTGTGTCACCATGCCTGGCTTGCCATCATTTTAAAGATATAAACCAGGGCTTGCCGAACTTAATAAATTATTAGGCCATAAATATTTCTAGCTTTGTGGACTTGCTCTTCTTTCTGTCCCATCTCTTTACATGGCCCACTTCCACAGGTAGAAGCTGTTTTGGTTTGTGCAGCTCGCTGATCTCTGTTCAGAACCTTGGAGGATAAGCTTGTTGTATCAGACCTGGGGAGACTTGCTGCTTCTGCACGCTTCCATCACAGCGTTCAGAATATAAAGAGGTCCTGAGGAAGGGCAGATGCAAACTTAGGTAAGGGACTGTGAAAACGAGTAGCTTTGTCCAGTCTCCCAAAGGCCTTGTAGCCAAAAGCTTAAAGCTGGGTCTGCCTTACTTGGGACTGTTCGACGTTGGCATGTGTCTCCTTTGTTATTTCTGGACATATCTTAAGAGGCCTTCCATGGGGCACAGAGGAAATAGCAGGCTGTGGGTGCTAGAGCATCGATGAGGATGTGGCTGGCAACATGGAGCTTACTGGTGACCTTGTTAAAAGCTGTTTCCAAGTGTTGTGGGGAGAGAGAACGGAGTGTGAGCAGATAGGAAGCACGGACTGCTGGGTCGCTGGAAAGGGAGGCAGGGCGTGGCCATGGGGTCAAGGAGCGTGCCCAGGGGGACTTGCATGCAGGTTGCAGCATTGCCAAAGGGAAGAGGAGTCAGTAATGCAAGGGAGTGGATCTTGGTCTCTTGGTTTGAGGTATGGACCTCAGTCTCGAGCTCAGAAGATCAGCTTCTGGTAGTCATGAGGTTACAGACTTCTTATGTACCAGGAGGCCAGGCCAGCGTGGGTCCTGGTGATGCACATACATAGATGGATGCGGACATGGGGGCATTGCTCTCAGATCACGCCTGTGTGCTCTTGGTTTTGTGGGTGTGATGGTCCTAGCCCCTTTGTTCCTTCTTTGACGAGTTATTGGTACACCATAGTTTCTCTTCCCTATCTAGGCCTGTCTCTGATAACACTGATCTGCTGTTTACACGTCTGTCTTTCCCGCTGATCTAGCATCTCTTCAGCAAGAGCAGTTAACCTTGTATCTCAGAAGTAGCTCAGTGTTGGCAAGAACTTAGCTGCAGGAGGGAGGACAGCATTTGTACAAAGGTCTCAAGGAATAGCCACACAAACGTGCAGTACAAGAGGCAGAGTTGACAGCCTGAATACATTCAAGTATTTGTGTTACTTAGAAAAATTAATATGAATTCTCTTAAGTTGATTAAATTGATCCACAGAGTTGAGGAGTAAACCTGAGCCCTGTTGTGACCACATGGGAAGAGATGGGGGTTTTGTAGCCCTGTTCAGGAGGGAGGTCGGCACCTGGTGTGCTGTTACCATGGGAGCATATTCTGTGTTCAGGAGTAGGTAGGCCATGTGTGTATGGAAAAGGAGGCCTGCTTGCTTGTGGAGACCCGAGAGTAGCATGGGCAGCAGAGTTTTGGAGCAAGGTAGGCATTAGTGTGAGGTGGCTGAGCAGGCTGGTGTCCAAGTAAGAGCAGGTTGACAGAGTTCCAGTTGAGCCTGTGCAGTGCTTTCCCAAATACTTTGCACTTAGATTTGGGAAAACTACAACAAAACAAGAGTGCTTTCCTCCTCAGTATAATACAGAGCGTCCTAAATGAAACATGACTCTTGTGTTGTAAGCAGCCCCTGGCAAGAAGTAGGGTGTGAGAGCGTAGACTCTACCCGTGCTCTGAGTTAATGTTCTGTGGGTGCTCCAGATTTGTGTGGCATACTGTAATATCCAGCCTGCATTAAGTATCATAAAAGGAGGAAAGCAGGCTTTTCTGCCTTATAATTCTTTCCTGTCTGACCTCGGCTCATCACTGTGCTATGGGGAGCCTTCTCTTCCACTTGTTACCACTTGCATGGGAGCTTGTCTCTCGGCTGCTAGGTGCTGGCAGATGGTGCCTCCACCCGTCAGCAGGTGGAGGCAGGAATGGCCTCTCCATCACGTACCTCTCCTTCCCAGAGGCCTGTGGAGTATCAGCTGAAGAAGGTTGGAGCAGAGCTGCCCACTCCAGAGTTCATTTTCTCCACACTCATTACCGTGCTGCCTTCATTTCCCTGGGTTTTTACTTTTCAAAGCACTTTCTGACATGTGGCCTCATTTTATTTTACATTAAGCTGACAACCTAACATCTCACCAGGTCTCAGCTGGGAATGTATTTCCTCACTCATTGTGCTGTGCCATCTTGCCAAGTCCCATCTCTTACACAGCTCTCATTCAGAAAGGAATTAATTTGAATTACATGATGCTATGATTGTCTCCTTGAAGAGCACTGGATTCTTGTATGCCTTGGGAAAGTGTGTGTCTGGATGCACTTGAGTCTTTTTGTTTGCGTGCCCTTCTTCTCCTTCTCCCTGCCTCCCCCTTCACGTCATTGTGGAGCCCTCAGGTTGGAGGCAGATCTTTGTCTCTCCTCCTTCATTAGGACTTCAGGGGCCTGTGCTTCTGTCTTTACCTTTACCTGTGAGACGCTACTACAGATGGAAAGGCATTTGTGTTTAAATATAGTCTTCTATGTTTAGGAAGCATTTGTACAAGGATTCATTGTAGAGGTGCCAGTTGTTAGCGCACTTCCCCAGAGCACACATCCATGCCTTTACCTCACACTATGGAGCCCAGCTGGCGAGATGGCTGCTTTGTACCTCAATAGAATGACCTCTGCAGGAAGGGCCAGGCCTTGGGTGGGCATTGGATCTAAAGCTGTCACTCGACAGGCAGCTGCCACACATCTGTTCAGATGGATCTCAGAGTGCACGTTCACTTCCTAGAGTGATGGTCTAATGGAATTAGTTACCTATTCTGTTCAGGTTTTGCCTCTGTACTGTTTTATTTTGCACAGAAAGGGTCTGGGGCCTTAATTCTATTACTAATCTTTTGGAAAGAGTTTGATGGTTCAGCTAATGCAAATTTTAAGTGAGAGACTGGAGTAGAGTTGCAAGTTGCCAGTGCCCAAGTTACAGGACCTACCTACCCACTACCCTATGCTGTAGGTGAAAACCAAGACCTTGTTACATGCTAGGCAAGTGCTCTACCACTGAGCTATATCCCTGACCTTCAACAGGGCTTTACCAGCCTCTTCCACCCTTTTGAAAAAGCTCCTAAGCAGAGTCTTGTGGTGACCATCTGAGGGTCTTAGATGAAGCTGCAGGAATGGTAGAAATAAGCCACGTACTAAGCAATAACAGAAGGCATTGGGTGCTCACTGTCCCTCCCCACACAAGTGCTCTATGAAGGAAATTATTTTGCCTTTATTTATAGACAGGAAGTGGAGTGTCGACAGGCTTGTCCAGAGTCAACAGCTGGCAAGGGGCAAAGCAGCTGCTCCGAGAGGCTCTTATTTGGTTACTAGGAATATATTTTTTTCCTCCAGTCCAAGTGAGGCTTTCAGGTAACTCTGCAGTATCACCTTTATTCTCCTTTTTCTTTTAGCAGTCTTTAAAAGAGAACGTTTATTTAAATAACCCTTATCTGAGGCTAGATTCGGAAATGAAAATGCTTGATCTGGGGTAAAATTGGACATTAATGGCAACACCCAGTGTGGCTTAGTGGCCCCATCATGCAGTTGTACTCCAGAAAAGGAACGTTAGTTAGCCTGGGCTTGCACTGGGCCTTTAAGATGTTGGACAATACTGAATTTCCCTTTGGAGAGGAAAAAACAATTGTCAATACCTCCTGTTGGTTGTCTAACAAATTGATGCTTTCCCAACATCAAGGCAGTAGTCCTTGAGTTCTGTCTGTCTTCCTTTTCTTTGTATTTCCCCTCTGTCCTGTGTGGATTATCAGATAGACTTACGAGGAGGGAACAGTGCTCTGCTAGCCAAAGTCTCATAACTGGGCATGGGTGGAAAGCTGTTGGGGGGCTGGGGGGTCGTGTGTCTCAGCTCCTGTCACTGCTTTGCTTCACGTGGGACCTTGTTGCCTTCCATCCACCATTCATTGTATTCCTGGGAACAATCTCGCAGTCAGGTAAAGCTGGGGGCAATCTCCAGTCTTATGGTGTGGGCCATGTTTATGCAGTTTCCATTTGATAACAGAATGGCTTACAGAGAAGTTTGGGAGCTTCTGAGAACCCCTGAGACTCTTATTTTGTCCTCATCCTCAGCTGAGATGATGGAAGCTTGTTTCACCAGTGTTGCTTCAGCCGGAATGGGATATTCAGATAGGCTGAAAGGGACGGACACAGCGAGCTTCTCCTCCCGGGGCTGTGACTCTGTTCTGTTCTGAGGACAGCAAGATGGAGTTGTGGCTGACAGGCATACTGAGGCGACTTGGTCCTTATGTGGTAGCAGCCTTTCTAATAGTTTCAAAAGTCTTCTTGCGTTTCAGTCCAGTGATTTTTCAGTCCCCTGTTCAAGGACAGCAGAGTTCTCAGGCCTCTGCTGTAGTTGCTGAAATAGATTCACACCAAGTTCAAGAGAAAGTGAAGTAATCCTGAGTCCATCCAGAAGCTAAGAGCCCATCTTGCTCCCACCCTCCAGTTTTCAGATGTCTGTCCACATTCCTCGTGAAGAGAGATGAAAGGGTGATCCTCTCAGGACAGCGTAGGAGGAAATGGCTACAGTAACACCCCAATGCATGAAGAGGGAGGGGTAGTTGTAGAAGAATGAGTAACAGCTATGAAATCCTCTAAAAAGTGGGAGACGGGGGAAATAGTTAACTCATGCTAAGACTCTGGTTCAAGCTCGGAAACACCCACAGACCATTGATGGGTATGTCAGGTGATGTGGATGGAAAGCACCGGTTCCTTTTCCCAGTTTTGTGACCAAATGCCTTCTAAGAATCAACGGGAGGGCTGGAGAGATGGCTCAGCGGTTAAGAGCACTGAAGGCTCTTCCAGAGGTCATGAGTTCAATCCCCAGCAACCACATGGTGGCTCACAACCATATATAATGTGATCTGATGCCCTCTTCTGGCCTGCAGGTGTACATGCAGGTAGAGTATTGTATACGTAATAATAAATAAATAGATCTTAAAAAAAAAAAAAGAATCAACGAGAGAGTTTATTTTGGCTGCTGGTATGAATGTGCTGGCCAGGGCAGGGAAAAGCAGGGCAGTGGGAGTGTCTCTCACCTGTGGCAACAGGAGCATTAATTTGCATGCTCTACTCTGGGTGGATTAGAAGGCAGAAATGAAGGAGGAAGCAGGGATGGCCTATATAAACCTCAAGACCTTTCCTTTAGCAATCCATGTCTTCTAACTAGGTACCACCTCCTAAAAGTGCAGTAAACCTCCGGAACCAGTGCTACCAGCTAGGAGACCAAGTGCTTGAGCACTTTGGTCCATAGGGGAAGTTTTACATCCAAATCACAATATTCTGTCTATTAAGTTTGTAGACACATAGCCATCTCAATATAAAATGTGTGCATTCCAACTTCAGAAGTCTTAGATTTCCAACCCTACTCGAAAGTTCAAAATTCGAAGTGTCTTCTAAAACTCAAGGCATTTTGTTAACAGCACAATCTATAAAATAGTAAGCAAATCAAGTTCTCCCACTGTAAACTAGAGCAGAGGAGTTATCCCTACTCCAGAGGGGAGGGAAACATGACTGTAGCCCAGCAGGGCTAGCACTGAGCCTTGCAGCTCCATAGTGACATCTGAGGCTCATATTGCCATCATCTGGGCTGCAGTGGCTTCAAGCTGCTCTCTTTCAGCTCTGCTCTCTGCTTCAGTCAGGGCTTCTCTCGTGAACTGGATTCATTTGATGTCTGCATCTTAGTGCATGTCTTGTATTTCTGGCATCTCCAATATCCTTAGGGTCTCCAGCACAACTTAGGTCCCACCTTCATAACTCTTAAGCATAGCCTGCCCAGTAGCTCCACACAGACAATTCAAATCTGCTGCATACATATTGCCTGACCTCAGTGCCGGTTTGAAACTCAGTGTAAACTTCTATTACCCTGTAGCCTTAGATTATGCTTACCTGAGAAACCAGCTCCATGTGGATGACACCAGGTTCTGCTGCCAAGACAGCCTGATACAGTTGGAACAATCTTTGGGGCTAAACTTTGAAAAACACTTCTCCATTTTCTAGCAGGATATCCCAAAGGCTCTGTCTTTTCAAATACTCTCCTTATAATGAAAGTACAGAATAACTTTGCTCTGTTAAACACTGGAGCATCCTCTGGGTAGGCTGTTGCCCCATGTCATATTTGTCATTGTCCCAGTTGAAAGCTTTAGATCTCTCTGTAATGACACTCATCTATTTAACAATTAACTTCTGCTTTCTCTTCACATGCATTTCTGCAAATCCACACTCACTCGTGTTCCTCTCCTTACCAGACTGTACATTATTCTTACCCTTTTGCGGGTCATACTGTAAACTAAGAGCATTGAGCAGTAACCGTGCCTCAGTCTTGAATGTCCTCCACAAGACAAATTCGCCCTTTGCATCTGCATTCAGCTTCACTTACTTCCTGGAAATGGGCAGAACACATCCAGAGTCTTGCCCAGGATGGCATGGCTGCTTTCTAGCCCTCATTCCCTGCATCACCTCTGGAGCCATCCTGGCCTTCATTTCTGACAGTACACTGGGTTTCCATACTCCCCAGAATGGCCTGTTAAGGCTTGTTGACAGTGGTCTGTGGTTTCTGTAACCTGCGGTTCCAGGTTGCACATTCCTCCCACAGACCGGTCTGAAAGGCCCACGAACCATATGAAAGCAATGATGTCGTTCTGTGGTACCTGTTTTCAGGTTACTTTTGTACATATGATCAAATATCCATTAAGAGCAACTTAAGGCAAGAGAGGTTTGTTTTGATGGAGTGTTGAAAAGATTCAGTCACCATGGTGAGAAAGGCATGGCGGATAGCTCCATGGCAGTGAGAACACGCAATAGCTGCTTGCTCATGTCTCAGTGAAGCAGAAAGCAGAGGGCACAGTCCAGGCTCCACGCCTCAAGGCCTGGCCCCACTTCCTTAAGCTAAGGTCCACAGGCTTGCACGACAGCACACAGCTAACTGAAGACACAGTGTCCAGATCAATAGTGTAGAAGCAAGGTATTCTAAAGGAGGCAGAACTTCAGAGGACGCTGTTGAAAATCCATTACCGCCAGCCTGGTCTACAAAGCAAGTCCAGGACAGCCAAGGCTACACAGAGAAACCCTGTCTCAAACAAACAAACAAACAAACAAACAAAACAAAACAAGAAAATCCACTACTTCTTTGCAGTCCCACTCCAAACACTTGTTTAACCAGGTATTGGGAGCAAAGCTTTTCAACCCTTCACTATAGTAGGTGGCCTCCGCAGTAGGAACAGCCCAGGTTAACTGTGTGCTAATTTCCTCTTGGAGACTCATATGACAGTTTTCCTGTACAACATGGGTATTCTCCTACGAACAGATAAAGAAACTGGGACTAGATTTGAAGACCTAGGTTTGGCTGGCCCCTGTGATGTCCACTACAGTACAGTGAGTGTGAAGACTTGCCCTGGAGCCTTGATTTAGAGTTGCTCTTCACCAGCCTAAGCAGCTTGAGCCAAGAGCCACCGTTGTTATTGCTTGATGTTCCTACCCTGTTTGCTCAGCAGGTCAGCAGTCTTGAAGTTACCTAGCCAAGAAGACCTTGCAAAGGCTTTGGGAAGAAGATGATCTACTGTTATGATTGCTTTCACCCTCATTTCCTTAACTGTAATCAGCATTGATTCCTCCGTTTTCCCAGATAGCATTAAGTTATGATCACATTAGGGTGACAAGAAATAAAGTCAGCACACACAGATACTGTTCAGTAGATGAGTGAGATGTGGGAATTGGCAGCAGTTAGTATGGATCTTATCTAAAAAGTATGGGCGGAACTGTAAAGCACAGGCTGTAGAGCATTTCAGATAAAGATAATTTTGTTTGCTAAACAAGCTTTCTTCAATATTAAGTAAAGCAGAGTTGCCTCCAAGCATCTTACTGTAGACGCAATCTCACAGACCAGCATTTGCTCTTATAAAAATAAGCAAGTGCTTAATGTAGAAATTACGTTAATACAAAGTAGGTATCAGGCAAAGGTTAGTTGACGCGACTAATTTAGATCTGATGCCACACCACACACACAGACATGCACACAAGAGTTTCATGTATCCATGTAGGCCTTCAAGTGACTGTGTACCAGAGGATGACCTTGAAGTTTTGAGTTAATGGTCCCCCTACTCCACCTAGGACTTGAGGTTTGTGTCACCATACCCTCTATCTGACTGTAGGGATGAATGCCAAGGCTTCATGCATGGTAGACAGGTTCTCAATCAGCTGAGCTCTCAGCCACATCTTGTAACTACAGTAATTCACTTCCTGTTTTTCTACACAGGTTAAATGGAAATTTCCAGAAATAATGAATTCCCAAATTCAAATAACTTTAATTATAATATATTATTACAAACATTACATTTTGTTTTGTTTTTCAAGTCAGGGTTTCTCTGTGTAGCCCTGTCTGTCCTGGAACTCTGTTTGTAGACCAGGCTGGCCTCAAACTCACAGAGGTCCACTTGCCTCTGCCTCCCGAGTGCTGGGATTAAAGGTGTATGCCACCACACCCGGCTCCAAACATTGCATTTTTATTTAATATATTTAGTTTTAATTCTTTAATGTTTTGTCTGTCTGTCTGTCTGCCTGCCTGCCTATCTGTCTGTCTGTCTGTCTGTCTGTCTGCCTATCTATCTGTTTGCCTATCTAGCAAGCTCTAAGCAGCCGTGGCTGTGTGGCTGGTCTGAAGCCTGCTGTGTATTGGCATGAACTAGAATTTGTGGGGATTCTCTAGCCTCTGCCTCCTGCATGCTAGAATCATGCTAGAATCATGGGATGAGCCATTACACCCAGCTTTCTTGGTGTAATCTTAGTTTTACGATGCCTGATATATAAACTAAGCTTCACCATAGGTGTACACGAGCAAAAGCCTGCATGCTGTCTAGGCC
This sequence comes from Acomys minous, assembly GCF_964271855.1. Classification (NCBI taxonomy): domain Eukaryota; kingdom Metazoa; phylum Chordata; class Mammalia; order Rodentia; family Muridae; genus Acomys; species Acomys minous. The sequence goes on from NC_140495.1 coordinate 106,638,748, forward strand.
TTGCCTTACATGCCTGGAGTTCCAGGCCCACTGTGCTCAGTGCTGCATCTGTTCGCTGTTGTCTGCTCTTGCTTTGACTGGTTAGAAAAAGTGTGCACAGACTATGGTGTTCCTGTCCCATCCCGCAGCTTCTTCCTCCATGGAATTAGCGTCATTACAGACGTTCTTCCATTTTAGGGAAGATACCTGTTGTCTGAGCTCTAGTCCTCAGCTCTTTTTAGTCATCTTGAAGACCTGCCCTTCCCAGGTGACAGCCCCACCTAAGCTGGGCATCAGCTCTAGGGCCCCTCCTAGGGTCCTTGTTTCTGTGCTTATGTCAATCAGGGAACAAAGCTGTCTATTTAGGAGCTCCACAGGAACATTAGGTGGAGTAATAACATTTTCATGTGATTATTTGCCGTATTGGCATTGAGGCAGAGAAATCTGTTAGAAAAACTGTTTGCTCTTTTCCCATGTGTCCATAGAGAGTGTGTGAGCTGGCTCTGTTGTCTCTATTTGAAAGCTGTCATGTGTTATAATAACTGCTTTGACACTTATTATCTTTTTAATGCAAAGAGGAAATTGCCAGAGTTCACAGCAGTAAAATGGATTCTTTGTTATTTGTATTTTCATTGGAAAGACTTTGTTGCCCTCCTTGTCTTGATAAGACTGAAGTTTATGTGGTAAAAGACTACAGTGTGACAGAGACTACAGGGATTTGGATGGTACCAGAACCAAGCAGCATTCAGATGAATCACTAATTGTTGCTTTTTAGAACCAGTGTTTCTAAGCAAAGCTGTCAGCTCAGTCACAGCCTCACCCCACAGGATCCCAGAGCTTTATCAGAATGGTCATTTGTCAGGGACTTTACTACGTCTTCCTGGAATTGTGTCTTCGCCACCAGTTTGTATGCACGTGGCACATTCCTGGCTTCACTCAGGCCAGCATCCATTCTTTACAGGTGCTAGGAGGGAGGAGGTGCCCTCTCAAGCACACTGAATTATGCTTTTAATTTTCTATCCCTTAGAGGGATTTGTAGTGAGGTGATTCTGCCTTCATGCTGTGCTAGCGTAAGAGCAGTGCCTGATGGCTGAACCTAAAACTGGTGCTGCGCTGTGTCCATCAAGCCTCAGACCTCAATATTCAGCAGCTGTGTAGAGGAAGAACACAGTGGAAACCCCAGATAAATTTCCTCCAGCATACCAAGTGGACATTGAGGAGATCAAGTAGATGTTTCTAGAATGACTTGATAGCTCACATTTTCTGAAGAGTTGGGGAGAAGTCTCTCAGAGGCAGCTGAGAGAGCCAGCGTGGTAGAAGACTGTTGAGTGAGGAGTCAGACAGGGCCAGCTTGGCCCTGTCAGTGCCACAGTTTTCCCAAGGACACCCCGAGAGGTGCCTGGGTTGAGTCCCAGGCCTCTGCTCTGCCATGACCATCCATATTTTAAACCAGAGGGCATTGTGACAGCTTTTGGCTACACAGCAGCTGCAGTCCACGAAATCCCAGTAGAGCTGTGGGAACTGCTCAGTGGGCTCTGTATTGGAATGGCTTCCTCAGTCTGAACCATCAACAAACACCATAGACCACAGAGGCGGTGCTGTATTCAGTTGTGTGGGGCAGAACAAGAGAACGCAATGGAACAAGTAGTAAATTTGACAGAGATGATGGATGAGTCGGGGAGAAGAGTGTGTTCTGTCCAGGAAGTGCCTCGCCAGAGCTGAGGAGAGCTGTTGGGAAGGGCAGCTGCAGCCTGCTGCTGTGAGGGGTGGGCTAGCAGGCCTGTGGGAAATAGCTGTGGAGGACAGCTGAGAGTCTGGTTTGTTTTGCTTTTTGTTTTTAAATGTAGTGATTAATGGGAAATAATAACAGCATTAATGTGGGGGCTGGAGAGATGGCTCAACAGACAAGAGCACTGGCTACTGTTCTAGAGGATAGGGTTTGATTCCCAGCACCTACATGGCCCCTCACAACTGTCTATAACTACTTCTGCGGATCCAATACTCTCTGGCCTTAATGGGGACTGATGCATGTGGTGTACAGATATACATGAGGACTCACACACATAAAAGAAAAGTTGAAAATCTTCTAAAATTATTAGTATAGAAATTTAGAAAGTAGAAAAACATAATGAAAAAATAAAATCACCCATAACCTCCTGGTCTATAGATCACTACTATAATATGTCTGTTTTGCTTGGCCATGTATGTGTTTACTTTATTTATTTATTTTGGTTTTGTGAGACAGGGTTTCTCTGTGTAGCCATGACTGTCCTAGACTCGCCTTGTAGACCAGGCTAGCCTTAAACTCACAGCGATCCGCCTGCCTCTGCCTCCCAAGGTATAATTTATTTTTTTAATTGAACTTGCAATTGTATTATATATGTATGTAATATGTAGTACTTTCCCCCATATTATTTCCTAAACCCTTTTGAGAACTGAACTGTATTGTATTACATAGAGTGCTATTATAATTTCACTTCTACATTGAAGCATGTATAGATGCTTTCTGTTTTGCTTTTGTAAAAACTGTTGTGATAAGTATGCTTACAAGTTTTATCTTTTGTTTAACAGTTACACTTCCATTTTCATATAGCATTTAAGGAATCAGTTCAAGAATTTGTAAATATTAGGTGTCATGTAATTTTTTTCCCCAGTGCTTGCTAAGAACTTGACTCTTAGGAAAGCAACGTCACTGTTTTAAGGAAGAGACTGGAACATGCCTCTTTTCTGGGATGGATGGGAGTATCGAGTGGGTTGTAGTTTTTTATTCACCCATGGAGATGGAACCTGGGGATGAAGATGTCTTTTCTCATTTAGGTCTCTTCCAGGTCTTCCTAGAACTAGTACAGCAGCACCAGGAATAGATCTCTAGTTTACCTGTTTTCCTCTAATTATCCTTACAAACAACAGTAAACATGTGGAGATCGGAACGGGGAGGGGGGGGGAGAAATAACTTGCAGAAATCTGTTCTGTCTACCATGTGAGTTCCAGAGATTGGATTTGGGTTTTCTAGTATTGGTGGCAAGTGCTTTTACCTGCTGAGCCATCCCGCTAGCCTGGCTGATGGATAGGTTGGTTGATTGAAGGAGACAGAGTTTCACTCTGTCTCTGATGCTGGCTTCGCTCTTCATCTTCCTCCAAACACTGATGTTACAGGAGTGTGCCACCATGCTCAGGTACTTAGCTCTGTTTTCTGCCTATGATTAGGGTATTTAGTGTATAACATAAATCCTATCATGTGTCTAACTCTGGGTTTCCCTGGACTTGTATGAATTAAAACTCTCACTCTGAATAGGGCCGTTATCTTTGTTGTTGTTGTTGTTGTTGATATTGTTGTTGGTGTGTGTGTGTGTGTGTGTTTAGACAGGGTTTCTCTGTGTGTAACCTTGACTGTCCTGGACACTCTGTAGACTAGGCTGGCCTCAAACTCACAGCATCTGCCTGCCTCTGTCTTCCTGAGTGTTGGGATTACAGGTGTGTGCCCCCACACCCAGCTGGGCCATTATCTTTTCCCCTGCTACCCTCTTGTGTGTCCTGAATGGCACAGACCCTGTACCATCCTGGACTTTCTTAGGTGTTGCCATCTTGCTTGGCAACTTCATTCTTACCCTTTAGCCTCAGCTCAGCTTCTATGCCTGAAAGAAGCTGTTTTGACCACCAGCTTCCTCTGTTTTCATCAAATCTCACTGTACTTCCTTCCTTAGAAGCAAGCGTGCTCCTCCAACTTTCATGTGCTCTGTAGCGGACTAAAAGTGTAAATATTTTCAGCTCAAAAGACCCATTGTTATTGCTTTAATAAACGTGGCTTCACTTAGCATGGCTTTCAGTATGCTTTATTTACTGTGTCTCCCTGAACTCAACCGTGAGCACACCTGTGACAGACGGCAAGATCAAGCTGGTCGTGAGTCATGAAAAGTGAGCAGGCCAGACATGAGCCCAGCCTGTGCATGGAGTTTCCATTTTGCTTAGGGCAGGAGAAGAGAAGAGATCCAGAAATGGTGATGAATGAGAACATTAGACAGTTGGTGCGAGAGGATGTCATCAACAGCATCAGTCTGAGATAAGTTAGGTAAGAGGTCAAGTGATGAATGCAATCTCCAGACAAGTGACATCTAAGTTAAAGTTGACTGACCCACTGGGGGGGGGGGGGAATCCAGACTGCAGTACCTGTCTTGACTTAATAAAACGAAGCTCTGTTGTTCATCTTAGTGGGATTCCTACTAAGATGAGGGTTTTTAAATTTTAAGGTCAACAACCCATTAAATAAGAATATTACATTTATTATTTATCCTTCTGAGTCTCAGATAAATACATAGAAAGGATAAAGCCATCATTTGCTTGTTGTTAAAGACATGACATTCTGCCATCTCTTACTACTAAAGTCCTGGTGTCTCCTTATTATATTTGGAGGAGAAACTCAAGGTGGAATATTTCTTCCTCAGCCCTCCCAGCTAACCTGTATTCCCATAATTTTCACACACTGGACTTAGGCCACCCTAGCATCAAGCTTGCAGGGTTAGGTTTGGAAACAGGGTTTGAAGTCCAGGCATTTTAAAGATTGGGAGAAATAAATAACTGGAAGCTGGTTTCCCCCAAGAAATAATGGAATACCCTTTTCTCTTGAACTGTGAGTAATGTAAGAATGGGCTCGATGGTTTCTGCACAGGACTGTGACCTAAGAAGGCCAGCATGGCACAGGTCCCACTGCTCAGACTGCAGCCTGGCAGGGTTAGGAAAATGACTAAAAAGCTGAGGGAAAGCCTCATCTCATGGGAGTGGCTTTTGGCCTCGTGTTAGTAGGAGTGAGAAAATTTGATCTGTGGACCATCTCTCTCGGTATTTCCTCATGTGGGCTTCCTTCGGCATATTGGTAAAGTACATTCTGTAGGTCATGCTTCATCTTCCAGGGATCCTGTAGAAGGCACAGGCTTACCTTGTGCTGCTTGGATGCCTTGCTCTGACAATGCCCACATGTCTTGAGAAACCAGCCAGCCCAACCCAATCATGCTCACTGCTTTACACTCTGTAAAGTGTTATTTAAATATTTCTAACTTATTGTTTCATGCTGGGTTTTATGGTACATAAATTTCTATTTAGGACACTAATTTACAGTGGAAGTTTGTTACTAATATCACTGCAGGCTCCATCCATCTAAAAATATTGCTCATAACCTATGCTAAAAATATGTTATATATTTGCACTGTATGTAAACAGCGTTGTGTTTTATTGGTGTGCAGTGCTTTGTCTATGGAAATGTTGCTATTGCAGTATATATTTGGGGGTGGGTAAGGGACACAAGTATGGTGGAAAAACTGTAGAGAAATGAAATCCCTGCAGGATGGGATTTATGGAATTTTCAGGGCACTTTGCAGAAAATCTACATAGAATACATTTTCTACAACGACAGAGTGGAGCCTTGCAGGACGTTCTGGGAAGCGCTGCCGTTTGCTGTACTTCTCTGACTTCTAACTGCTTTGTAGAGGATTGAAGCTGCCAATATAGTCAGCCCAAAAGAGCATCATTATTGCTTTACTAACCGTTGCTTCAGAACTTACTTGTTAAATAGGCCAGAAATAACAAAAGGTGGATCTTCTTTTTGGTAATGAAGAAGTGTAATTTCAAGGCATGGCATTTGGTTTCTCCCTCTGTGTTCCCTGCTGGGGAGATGGTTTAGAGAATGGGAGACCTTGGAGATCTTCCTGGGCTTGCTTTGATCGGCCTGCAGGTTTGAACTCACTGGTGGCCTGCGCTCAGGTCTGGCTTCCATCCTGTCTTCCTACAAGTGAGGGTAAGCAGTCTGCCTGAGCTGCCTGTGTCTACACGGGACAGGTTGTTTCTAGCTCCTGCATTCCTCAGGGAAGCAAACTCTAAAGACCTTATCTCTGGGGCAGAAGTGCAGCTTGTTGACCAGATGAAAAGATGATTGCACCTTAGAAACAGATTGGAGTTGCCGATTAAGCTGCCCATGCTGAGCTTATATGTCTCACAGGGGTGCATTGAAATCTTACAGCTTCTTTAAGTCCCTGTGCTGTGGGCATGGTGACACTGCTGTGAATCCTAGCACTTGAAAGAGTGACATAAGAGGAGAGTCCAGGGCTTTACTGGGCTACATAGACATTGTCTGAATAAGCAATGAAGTATTTTTTCTTTACAGGAAATTAAAGCTATCGGTTTGCCTCTAAAATAGTGACGTGGTGGTACGTTTATGTGGCTGTACATTTATGCCATCCTGTATTTATGTGGTTCTCCAGTGCTAGAAAAGCCTTCATCTTTGAAGACTAAAAACGAGAAGAGCAGGGAAGAACTCCCAAGAATGGTGATGTAGCAACAGGTCTTGGAGAGCTTCCTTGTGACTTCTGACTTCACTCAGAGCATGCTGAAGAGGGCGTGGTGAGTCCTGAGGCCTCATGGTGCTGCTCTCCCATCCGGACTCCCTGGCGGTTTGCTTGGCTTGTTGGACAGAGGCAGAAGCGCTGCCAGCCTCACTGCTCTGAGGTTGCTGGATTGACACAGCTCATCCTGCTTACACTGCCCTCCCTGCACGCTCTGCTGTCTATTTTCTTGGTGATGGTGTCACTTAGAAACACCACACATGTTCACAATAAAATGATAGAGCATTCCAGCATTGTTTGGGACGGAGGACTTAATCTGAACAGCAAGGTTCTCCAAGTGAGTGCCTTTCCTGTGTTGGCTGTCAAACCAGAAGACCCTGCTATATACTTGGCACCCACAGACTCAGCAGTGTATTCGGCTCTGCGCACTATAACTCCCTCCTCAGACTTCCTTCTGGCTGGGTCAGGGCTGCTGGTCATTAAGCCTGCTCTGGGGGTGCACCTCTGTGCTGGGCCACGATGGGTTTAAAGCTGGAACTGCATTTCATGCCTGGGCTATCTACTTTATTTTCTTTCTTCTTCTGCTTATTTTTTCTTGTTCTTACAGAAAAGAGAACAAAGCTCATTTAATAACTGCGAAGCTTACTGTTTGCAGAAACCCTAAAGATTACTAGCAACAAAATATATTTATGTCTTTAATAAGGACTGAAATTTACTATTCACTAAATATGTTTTCCTCTCTTTTCTTTCTGTATTTTTTTCTTTTAACATTTCTGGTATTGGGTAGAAGAGTTTGGGCTACAAGATATTCCCTGCCATTAGTAGAAATTGGAGGTAATTGTTAAGTTTTACACACGAACAGTTTGTGTTAGAGCATTTGTGCGGTTTCCAATTATTGAGATAGAAAGAATGGAATGTGATGAATGTTGCTGGCAGTGAGACTTGATGATACAGACAAAGCAGGCTATGGATAGAGGTGATACATGTGGAAGTGAAAATTGACCAGTTGTGCGGTCCAAATTAAAATGGTTCCATTCAAATGATCCTATTGCCTGTTAATGGTCTTCTGACAAAATCTCTCAAAAATTGATAAAGCTGTGCAGCCACCAGCCACAGAAGGTATTTTCAGAGTAGACGCTTTAAACACCTTGGTCTCCCTTTTGGACACTCCTCAGGATGCATAGATAAGCAGGTGCCAGGGACCCTCTCGAGACATGAAACACTTTTGAGAGTTACTGGCAAGTGGTGAGTTGTCTGCTGCCTCAGAATTGCCATGTGAGCATCTCTGAGTAGCCCCCACCCTTGTTTCTCTCCAGCTTTGTACAAAGGAACAAACTTACTTCTGACTTCTCCATGATCCCTGAATCCATTCTCTTGGGATTGTCTATACTTGATTAGAAAAAGTTGCATGCTTTGGGTGGGAAGAAAGGCTGAAGGAAGCTCTGCTGAAAGAGAGTCAGAGGCCCTCTTAGTGGGGTAGAAACTGTAGTTTTACTTGTAAGCACTCTCACTTTAAGTTGTGTTGTGTGGGTTGTGGTTATGTCATTGACAGAGTGTTCTAGTGCCTGTGCAGAGCCAGGGCTCCTTCTTTCTTTTAAAGCACTACCCTGAGGAACTCTGAAGGAAAGGACGTGATTCATGCCTTCAGGAGCTTCTGATATTGATAGATGCAAAGTCTGTGTTGTGAGGGCACAAAAGTACTGGATATTCCAGAATTTTAGAGGCAGGAAGTTCCTATTTGCAATGATGGTAAGAGGAGGCTTCCAAAAATGTATGTACACTGGGCCTTGGAAGATGCTCTGCATACATTTATGCAGAAGAGGCAAATAAACATGTTTTTTTGCAAAAGTAACAGTGTGGGAAGGAACATGTTCAGGAAATGGGATGTGCTTCTGCTTGACTGTAATATGTTATGTATGATGTGGGCAACAGGAAATCAGGTTGCTATCCAGATGGACTATTGACTTGAGAGCTTTGAATGTGGCACACAAATGGGAGTGCAGTTAACATCACAGCTGATGAAGAGGCTCGAAAACCAGGAAACGACCCAGTTAAAACTGGGCTTTACAAAGACGTGCTGTAAGGTCACGAGTAACGTAGCTTGGAGTGAGGTGCAGAGGGTGTAGAAAGAGTAGAGTTCAGAAAGCTTCCTTTGAATTATGGGTAGCAAACTAGGGTCTGCTTTAAGTGTGTGGTTTAGTAAATGCTACCTGATGGTGCAAAAACGAACAAGAAACCTAAGGGGAAACTGAGCACCTGGAAATGTCTAGGAAGGCTCCGATTACAAAGACATCTTGGAAAAGAGTCTATGGACTGGGTGGTTCTGGCTAACTAGATATGAGGATAGAGTATGGAAACAGAAGAGCAAAAGGTGTCCAAGTGTAATTCAGGAAAATTCTGGAGCTGGAATAAAAGTCAAGATGAGAGAAACACTTTTTTTTAAAAAAATTTTTTTTAGAGAAACACTTTTTTTCTTTTAGCAAATTGATGTTTTTGGACAGGTTAGGCCGAAATACCAGCAAAGTTTTCAAGTTGCTTTGTTTGGGTGGAGGTGACTGTGGGCGTGGTCTCCTTGCAGTGGGGTAGGCTTTTGGCTGACCCACACGAGGTGGTGCTGTGCATGAAGTTGCAAATGGCAAAGAAAGTTTTTGCGTTGTATTATCTGTGGGTAGAGTTAAACTGTTCATAGTACTTCTCACTAATAATACATTAGTATTGTGGCCTGATGTTGGTAAAGATTGTTTCTTGATTTTTATATTGGATTTATTTATTTATTTTTACAACAAATTATAAGTTTTCTTGTTATTTATTTATTTATTTTTTTAGTTTTCTTGTTCTTTTATTACATTCTCTTATGTTATTGTTCAAAGATCAACCTAGTGTTGAATAGAAATTGTGAGAATATTTGTTTCAGAGCTTTAAAAATTTTTTTTATTTAATTAATTTCTTCAGATTATATCTCAATTGTTTTCCCCTCACTTGTATCCACCCGTTCCTCCCTCCCTCCCTCCCTCCCATTTTCACCCTATTCCCCTTCCCTAGGTCTATGACCGAGGGGGACCTCCTCCCCCACTATATGGTCATAGACTATCTATCAAATCTCATCTTGGTAGCCTGCTTATCCTTTCTCTGAGTACCACCAGGCCTCCCCACCACGGGGAAGTGGTCAGATGTGGGGCACCAGAGTTCATGTCAGAGGTAGTCCCAACTCTCCACGTAAGTGTGGAGAATGTCCTGTCCATTGGCTAGATCTGAGTAGGGTTATTTATTAATGAGATTTGTATGCAGACTTGCTAACCCAGAAAGAGATTCTCAGAAAGAAATAATTTTGTGTTCACTAACATGGAAGTGTGAGGTATCCTCTTCCCAGGATGTGTGTAGGGAAACAGAGGAAAAGAAGAGCCAGACAATCTCATGAAACAAAAGCTAAAGGAATGCAGTCTTTTCCTGTTGGCTATCATTTTTGTCTCCATAATGGAAATCAAGAGACCCCGACCCTTTCCCTCCCTCCCCATCTTCCCTTCTCTCTGGAAATCAAGAGGCCCTGTCCCTTCGCCTCCCTCCCCACCTTCCCTTCTCTCTGGAAACTCTCTAAATAACTTTTAGTTCTGTGGTTGCAGGTTTTTGCGTTGTCTTGATTTGGGCTTACCCCTGACATTTGGTTGAAGCAGCATCCAGCATGGTCTGCAGTGCTGCGGCTCAGTTGCTTCTGTGAGGTGTTTTGGCCTTAATGCTGTGCTTGGTGATACTCCTGAATTTGGAGGTTTTTAATTTATTAAGCGGTATGTTCTGGATATGAGGGCTATGTCAGCCTTTAAATAGAGTGGCAAACATTTGTTCTGGAGTTGTTCGTTCAGGGTGCCCATTCTTTCTTTGGATGTTAGCACTATCCTGCCTCTGCTTTTTTTTTTTACTTTGGGTTTTGTGCTTTAGCTGTCAGCCGGGCATAGTGATGCACACCTTTAATACTGGTCCTTGGGAGGCAGATGCAGGCAGATCTTTAGGAGGTCAAGGCCAGCCTGTGCACATAACAATTTCTAGGATAGTAAAGGGACTCTATCTCCAAAAAAGAAATAAACCATAAATAGAGTACATGTTCAGGATACTATTTTTTCTGTAAATGTTTTATACCTATAACAATATATTTTGAAGTTCTAGTTCAACGCTACAAGCCTACAGTAAAAAAAACCAAACCAACCTTTTTAACCCTTCCTTAAGGAAAATAAATAGAGAACTTGGAGGCTTCAGTCATCTTTTAGAGAGGTGGATATGAATAAGTGTATGTATATTGATAGAAGAATAAAGATATTAAAAACAACTTGATGCTAGCCAATAATAATTGGATGTAGTTTATCTCAAATTTGTTGACAGAAGTAACCCAGGAAGAGACAAGTGGAGTAGCTATACTGGCTAATAAAACTGAATATAAAATTAAAGCATCCACACACAGAAATACCAGGCCTGACGACTCACTGCTGAGTTCTTCTGATACGTAAGGAAGAAACGATGCTAACTCTGTACAAACTCTCCTAGGGCGAAAATCAGTGTGGAGTAGCAGTTCCCTATCCTGTTTCTAATTTTCCAGTATTACCCTAATTTGTAAAGCAGAAAAAGTTACTATATACAAAGATTAAAAAATATTAACAAATTCAATCTGATAAGTCATAAAGATAATTTATCAAAGCCAAATGGGTTTCTTTCATCCTAGAGCGCTAGAGTGATTTCACATTCAAAAAGAACTCATGAAACTTAGTGCAATAGCTAACAGTATTTGTTTGCAAGGATTGCCATAAAAAGGTGCCACAGTGTATGGCTCGAAAGACCAAGTTCTTACTGTTCTGAGATCAACATGTGGACAAGTGTTGTCTTAAGGCCTTTCTAAATGACTCTCCTCTGTGAGTGGCTGCCAGTGTCTACTCACCTCCTCTCTGAGGAATAAGAGCCTTATTTAAATGTGGCGCACCCCATTTTAACTCAGTTATCTCACAAAAGGCTCCAGCTTCATGTGCAGCTGTGTGCTAAGATCTTGAATTCTGCACTGCAGTTTATGAATTTGAAAGGGGCAAGTCTAGCCTATAACACACACTCATGGCTCCGTGGTCATCCCAGTAAAGGCAGGAATAGTTTTATAAAATTGAGTATCCATAGTGCCAGCTAATGAGAAATAGAAAACAAAAGCCACGAAAGAAGTAGAAGGAGGAGGAGGGGGAGGAAGAAAGAAAGAAAGAAAGAAAGAAAGAGAAAGAAAAAACCACAAACTTCCTAAAATGGTAAAAGGGACACCTTTTTTAAAAAAGTAAACAATTTTCAATATGAAAGATTGAACACCTTCCTCTGTATATCAGAAGTAGGTCAGACTAGCCAATCTTATAGTCTCCAGATGGCAGTATCCTGGAAATTCTAGTTGGCATAAGAAAGATCAATTAAAAAAGCACTCACATTGGCAAGGTAAGAAAAAATAATTCTTATTCTCATACATCGTTACCATTGTGATGGTATAGGTGGGAATGTCCCTCATAGGCTCAGAGTTTTGCCTACTTGGGTCCTACTTGGTGCAGTTGTTTGGGTAGGTGTAGGAGGTGTGATCTTGCTAGAGAAAATATGTCACTTGGGTGAAGTTTTGATTTTTACAAACCATAGGCCATTTTCAGTCTCTTCCATGCTTCCTGTCTGTGGCTTAATGTGCATGCTACTGTGCCTTCCAGCCATGGCAGACCCTTGTCCCTCTGGAACTGGAAGCCCAAATGACCCCTTCTTTCTGTAAGCTGCTTGTGGTCATGGTGTTTTATCACTGCAGTAAAAAGTAACTAAGACAGTCCTGTCTGTAGAACAGCCAAAGGAATCTGCAAAACAGTTACTCAGATAAGCAAGTGTAACAAGGCTGCAGAAGGTAAATCAGTAGATTGAACTTTAAAAAATATCATTTAAGCATCCTGCCACAGACCATCTCACTCGGGTATAGGTCCTTGGGAATGGGAGTTCTCAAAGCGTCGGTGGACAAGGAGTCGGCAAAGTGACACACAGAGTCAAACTCACAGGTAGTTTGAATCTGAGTGTACTTTGCAGGCAAGCAGTCTAGATTTTTATACACATTTTTTGAAACGGGGAGTGTTTTGTGGCTACATTTCCCATGGAGTAGATTCAAGGGAGTCAGTGAAGCAGTCAGGCACACACAGTACAAAGTACAGAATGCAAAGTAATAGTGTTACCAACTTGAATGAAACAATACAGGATGAGAATGCAAAGTAAAGACGTCTCACTCTTAAGTTGTTGGCTTGGTATCAGTACGCATGTGCTCGCTTTCTCAAGGGTCAATGTTCTCTCATTAACTTTTTCCTAGCACCTGTGTGCTGGGGGTGTGGGAACCAAGACAGTTTTTTCTTAGTTCTCCTTTCTAACATCTGATCATCACTATTTGGAGCTTTCTGAAACACTTTATTTCTTTGTAAGCCATACTATAAATTATTAACTAAGGAATAATTCTTAGCCATGTTTCTTTTAATAAGTGGAGAAGACCAGCAGACCTTGACGGTGAACTCTGGCCTTGAACGGTCCCTGGCTGCAGTACCATGTTAGAGCGTTTCATTGAAACATCTCCATGTTTGAAGGGTCTTGGTATGAGAGTAAGGTTAGGAGAAAGAATAGAGACAGAATGTGCCAACACAATGAGAAAAAAGAAGGCTGCAATTAATTACTCCTGGCAGGAACATCAGACCCATTCCAGGAGGCTCTCCCTGAACAGGAGTCGTCACCTCAGGTTGTGCAACAGCATTTGTCACACAGACTCCACTGGAAGGGTCGTGACAGCATCATACCTAAAATTCTGAGCAAATATGAAACTGACAAAAAGCTGTTTAGGAAACTGAAATTTACAAAATAAATAAAGAACAACCCTGAAATCAAAGAAGCAAATGCAAAGGACAAGCTGGTTTTATTTTCTTTTTAATTTTTTAAAGCTTTTATTTTTTGTTAAATTTAAGTAATTTATTCAGATGGCACCAGCCAGGTGGTGGTGGCACATGCCTTTAATCCCAGCACTTGAGAGGCAGAGGCAGGTGGATCACTGTGAGTTCAAGGCTAGCCTCGTTTACAAAGTGAGTCCAGAACAGCCAAGGCTATACAGAGAAACCCTGTCTCGAAAAACCAAAAACAAACAAACAAACAAAATGACGATATTTCAATTATTATCTCCTCCCTTGTCATCTGTTAGAAGAAAAAGTGGGGAAGAACCTGGAATTCATTGGCACAGGAGACAACTCCTTGAACAGAACACCAACAGCCCTAAGCCCTAAGCTCAACAATTAATAATTGGAATCTCATAAGGCTGAGAAGCTTCTATAAGGTAGAAGGCACTGTCAACAGAACGAAGTGACAGCCTATAGACTAGGAAAAGATCTTCACCAACACTACATCTGACAAAGGACTAATATCCAAAATATATAAGGAGCTCAAGAAATTAAACACCACCAAACCAAATAACCCAATTGAGAAATGGGGCTCAGAACTAAACAGAGAATTCTCAACAGAGGAATATCGAATGGCTGAGAAACACTTAAGGAAATGTTCAACATCCTTAGTATCAGAGAAATGCAAATCAGAATGACTCTGAGATTCCACCTTACATCCATCAGAATGGCTAAGATGAAAGGCTCAAGTTACAGCACATGCTGGCAAGGATATGAAGGGGAACACTCCTTCATTGCTGGTGGGTGTGTAAACTTGTACAACCACTTTGGAAATCATGAAAAGGCGAAACCTGAGGATAATGGGAATTGAGAAAAGAAAAGACACCCAGCTCCAAGGCCCAGAAAATATTTTCAACAAAATCATGGAAGAAAATTTCCCCAATTTAAGGAAGGAGGTGCATATAAACATACAAGAGGCCTACAGAACGCCAAATAGAATAGACCAGAAAAGAAAATCCTCCTACTAACCGATGTCATAAATCCAATGGATCTAACAGGTATCCACAGAACTTTTTACCCAAACACAAAAGATTATATCTTCTTCTTAGCACCTCATGGAACCTTCTCAAAAATTGATCATATACTAGGTCACAAAGCAAGCCTCAACAGATACAGGAAGATTAAAATAATACCTTGTATCCTATCAGATCACCATGGACTACAGCTGGACTTCAACGGCAGAAATAACAAAAAGCCTACACACACATGGAAACTAAACAACTCTCTACTCAATGACAGGTCAGGGAAGAAATAAAGAAATTAAGAACTTCCTAAAATTCAATGAAAGTGAATGCACAACATACCCAAATTTATGGGACACATTGAGAGCAGTGCTAAGAGGAAAATTCATAGCACTAAGTGCCATCATAAAGAAATTGGAAACATATAGGCAACTTAACAACACATCTGGAAGCCCTATAAAAAAGAAAGAAGCAGAAACACCCAAGAGGAGTAGATGGCTGGAAATAATCAAACTCAGGGCTGAAACTGATAAATTAGAAACAAAGAGAACAATTCAAAAAATCAATAAAACCAGGAGCTGGTTCTTTGAGAAAATCAACAAGATAGAGAAGCCATTAGTGAAACTAACTAAAAGGCCGAGAAACACTATCCAAATCAACAAATCAGAAATGAAAAGGGAGACATAACAACAGACATTGAAGAACTACAAAGAATCATTAGGTCCTAATTCAAAGGCTTATATGCCACAAAATTTGAAAATCTAAGGGACGTGGACAATTTTCTTGATCAATTCCACTTGCCAAAGTTGAATCAAGATCAGATAAACAAATTAAATAGTCCTGTTTCTCCAACAGAAATAGAAGCTGTCATTAAAAGTCTCCCAACCAAAAAAAGCCCAGGGCCCGATGGTTTCAGCCTAGAATTCTACCAGACCTTCAAAGAAAAGAGCTACTGCACAAAATAGAAATGGATGGAACATTACCAAACTCATTCTATGAGGCCACAGTCACTTTTATACCTAAACTAACAAAGAGAGATTTTCAGACCAATTCTCATATGAACATCGATGCAGAAATACTCAATAAAATACTCACAAACCGAATCCAAGAACACATCAAAGATATCATTCACCATGACCAATGAGACTTCATTCCAGGCATGCAGGGATGGGTCAATATACAGAAGTCCATTAATGTAATCCACCATATAAACAAACGGAGAAAAAAAAATCACAGGATCATCTCCTTAGATGCTGAAAAAGCATTTGACAAAATCCAGTACCCATTCATGTTTAAAGTTTTTGAGACATCAGGGATACAAGACACATACCTAAAAATTATAAAGGCTATATACAGCAAGCCAGTAGCCAACATCAAATTAAATGGAGAGACACTCAAGGAAATTCCTCTAAAATCAGAGATCAGACAAGGCTGCCCGCTTTTTCCATATCTCCTCAACATAGTTCTTGAAGTTCTAGCTAGAGCAATAAGACAACAAAAGGAGATCAAGGGGATCCAAATGGAAAGGAGGAAGTCAAATAATTCCTATTTGCAAATGATATGATAGTGTACATAAATGACCCCCCAAATTCTACTAGAGAACTCCTACAGCTGATAAACACCTTCAGCAAAGTGACTGGATACAAAATTAAATAAAAAAAGTTAGTAGCCTTCCTGTATACAAATGTCAATTGTACTGAGAAAGAAATTAGGGAAACCACACCCTTCACGATAGCCATAAGCAATATAAAACATCTAAGAGTAACTCTAACCAAGCAAGTGAAAGATGTGTTTGAAAAAACTTCAAATCTCTGAAGAAGGAGATTGAAGATGACATCATGGATCGGGAGAATTAACATAGTAAAAATGGACATCTTACCAAAAGCAATTTACAGAGTCAATGCAATCTCTATCAAAATACTTAGACAATTTTTTAAAGACATTGAAAGATCAATTCTTAACTTCATATGGAAAAAAAGCACCCCAGAATAGCTAAAGCAATCCTGCACAATAAAAGATCCTCCAAAGGAATCTCCATATCTGATCTCAAGCTGTACTATAGAGCAACACTAACTCAAACAGCATGGTACTGGTATAGCAATAGGCTGGTTGGTCAAAGGAATTGAATCGGAGACCCAGAAATAAATCCACACACCTATGGACACTTTATTTTTGAAAAAGAAGCCAAATCTATTCAATGGAAAAAAGGATAGTATCTTCAACAAATGGTGTTGGTCTGACTGTATGTCTACATCTAGAAAAATGCAAGTAGATCCTTATTCATCACTATGCACAAAACTCAAGTCCAAGTGGATTAACACCTCAACACAAGCAGGTTAAAAAAAAACCTATGTAAACACAAACCCCTAAATTAATCAAAACAACTTTGAAAAAAAAAAAAGAACAGAATTAATGCCTTAACATAGCCTGACTTTGATTTATTATAAGACAACTTTATAGAAACAATGCAGTGCTAAGATAAAAGCTAACAGGACAGGACAGAGCCTAGAAGTAGACCTGCATCGCATGAACAGCTGGTTCCAGCGATGAGAGGCATTTCAGTAGAAAAATGATAGATTTTGCTGCTGCTTTTTTTCTCTCCCCACTAAATCCAGTTCTTTTTCCACAGACAGAAATTGTCTCAAAATGGACCATTAATCTAAATAGAGGCTGTAGAACTTTAAAACTTCTATGAGGAAGAATAAAACCTAAAAGAAAGGCTTGGGACTTTGGCTTGAGCCAACTTAATTGGTACAGCACTCAACGCATGGTTCATACAACAGAAAAATTGCCAAATTGGGCTTCAGCAAAGGTAAAACTTTTAGCTCCTCTAAAAATACTTTTTAAAGGCTTTAAAGGTGAGTCACAGGCTGAGAAGATATTTACAAGTCATGTATCTGATTTTGAAAACCTTGTATTTAGAAAGCTTGAAGAATGCCCAGTAAACACTGTGTTAAGAAAAGCGTGGAACAGAAACCTTAACACAAAGGTATGAAAGATGTTCAGTATTGCTAGTAGACAAATGCAAATTAAAACAAAATATGATTAGTAAGTTAATCTGTTGGGCTCATTCCAATGAGAAAGACTGGACCCTGGCTCTCAGACTCCTAGTGAAGGGTGCACATGCCTCCCATACTGGGATCGGGTTGGCAGTTTCCTTACAAAGTAAGCATGCGTATCCTTAAAGACTGAGCTGAGGGACTCCTAGGGGCTTGTCCAGGAAAACAAGCTGTGTCCTCAAAAGATTTGCTCACATCTTCGCAGCAGCTCCAGTGCTGGTAACCACAACTGGAAGTAGCACGCATTCCTGTCACAGGATTGGAGAGGCACTAATCAAGCACCTCTTACAGGAAACCCAGAATTGAAAGTCCAGAAACAGGCATCTGAGCAGCTTCTGTGTTGTATTGTTTTTATCATGGATGCCTAACCAATATAGTTTGTGCATATACTCAAGAATTCAAGAACCTGTCACATCTGAAACCTTTCAGAGAACAAAGACTCAACCTGCACTGTTTGCCAATGGGGAGAATTCACTATAGACACGGAACAACATGGCCAAGCCTCAGGCCGATTGTATTGGCTAAAATGCTCTGTGGCTGTTTTCTCTGGAGTTTCAGAGACTTTAGAATAGGCATTTTCTACAAAGCACTATAGATTAGAAGCAAAAGTGGGGAATGAGAGGATGGTCAGGAGTGTTACAGAGGTGACTGAGGAGACGTGCCGGGTGATAGATACAGTCACTGTTGGCAGCTTAGTGATGACTTGCTTTGTCCACATCCTTAGCTTGTGCGGTGAAAAGCCAACACAGCTGTTCAAGCTCCTGAGGATTTGGCTTTCTGTAAGGGAACGGAACTAGGAATCGCTTCGGTTAATCAACCTAGAACAGACCTTTTTAGAGCATAAGGCTTTTATTCTAGAGCCATAGAAGCCTGTGCCCATCCAGCTCCCCATGTTAGTATTCCCCTGCTGTGGAGGGCGGCAGCGTGAGGCTGAGGGCCTAGTCAGCACAAGTGAGACAGGTTCTGCAAGCAAAAACGTTACCTTATAATAAGGTGACAAAAAAATAAAAATAAAAATAAAGACCTCATCAATGACCAAGTCAACTAGATTTAAAAAAAAAAAGGATTGAAATAATTCGTTATAAATTCTGCAGGTTGGCTGCTGTCTGCATGGTACATGAGGAACATTTCCTTTAGTTGTATGTTTACTGGCCGTTGGTTTAGAGTGTCCTATTGTTCTTATATTACACTAGTAAATTTTGTTTCCTTTCCTCTTGGAGCAGGGAAATAAATACACAACTGCAGCATGCATAATGATGTTCAGACTAATGCTACCAACCAAAAAACAAACAACAAACAGCAGTGTGCTGTCAGCTCTCAGAGAGGAGTGACAGAAGGGCAGACTGGCTTTATCATCTCTTGGATCTGACTGATGACTGCTGTGATGTTGAAAAGGAAAAACCCCACAAAACGTAAATGCATGTAGAACCTCGGGAGAGACAAGATTGCTTGTGTGCCTTCTGCAGAGGATCTAGAGACTGCTCCACAGCAGGCTCATGTATAGAGGAGAGGTCCGTTAACGTAGGTGTTAGTGTGTAGATGGACAGATTAGATCCCTGGAAGCCATCAGCATTGACCCCCACCCCCCACTTTCTTAGGCTCTTTGGGTGCATCTTCAGCTTGTTAGAAGTGATTCCCTAAAGAGGATGAAACAAATGGAATGACAAAAATGACTCTGTGCAGTGCTGTTAGCCACGAGACAGCCATTCAGGAAGTGACACTCATGTATGAAACCCATGACAACACAGTGACCTCTGCCGTGGAAGATTTAGTCCTTGCAAATAGTTATACTTACAAAGAAAACATTACTTTGTGCAGTGTGAGGTGGGTTCTTGGAGGCAGATTAGTCTTTGAGCTCATCTTCTTCAGGTTCCTCATTCTTGTGGGCATGATTTTAAATGATAAAGACTTATCTAGAGGAATGAGCTAAGTTATGTTTCATAACGATAAGAAAACTTAGTAACAAGCATAATAAAAGCTGATTTCCTATTGGCTGTAAACATCTAAAATCGGTTGTATAGCCAGAAGTCTCTAAGGCCTGAGGCTGATGGACTTTCCACTAGTTTGCAGCTGGCCGCACATGGAGGAGCTTTAGCATAAAAGTGGCATGGTTGTTCACTTGCAGCCTGTTGCCGAACCAGTAACATGGCTCCACTTCATGTAGCTCGGTTGCGGGTTTGTGGGGAGTGCCTCAGTATGCAGTGATAGACAATGTCTTTGTTGTAAAAGGAGAGCTGTGCTTTTAAATTGACTCTACCTGGCATTTTGAAATAATACCTTTAGTAGAAAAGTTAATGCTATATACTTAAAATATTAAGCTTGTAAATGTACTTATATAAAATTGCCTTTTTGTGTATTCTGATTTGTTAATGAAGAAATGGAATCAATGTATTATTTTTCAGTTTGCCATTATGTATGTAATGGTAAGTTGGCAGTTTTCATTTTCCAGATAATGGACCTTGTTGTGACCTCATACTGAGCTTGTTTGTTTGTTTGTTTGTTGTTGTTCATATAGAAATATGTTAGTGTGGTGAAACCTTAGTTAAGTTGTGTTTTCCTTTCAGTAAAGCTAAACAGTTGAGAAAAGCAGTCTAGTGTCCTGGTTAGATTATCTTGGGCTTTAGTCAGGCTGTTTCGGAGTCTTTTAGAAGTTCCAAAAGGAATTCAAAGTAGCATTGGCAGGGACTACTGGATCCTTAGCATTCTTAGCATGCCAGTGGGTTATGTTACTTAGATATGAAATCCAAAGGTACTCAGTCTCTGTGTAGCCCAGTCCTCTGATCCTTTCATCTTGTAAATGTTCATAAAGCAGGAGAACTCATTTTGAGGATAGGAAATGACAATTAGTAGCAGTGAGAACCCCCTGAGTTGGCTCTAGGTGACGCGTGGCTTCTGTTGAGTTGCTGTCTACAGACACTTTGGTCAGAGCTGTGGAGTCTCCTTTTGCTTAGGTTCTCTCTGCCCGAGGTGGGCGCTGGAGACCTGGCACTTAAAGCTTCCTCTCTTGCCTTACAGTCTCGTTGGGCGTCATCCATGCACTACTACAAGTCCGTTGTCCTGTTTATGTGAACCCACAGTGCTTGTTGGTTGTTAGACACAGTTAGGGAAGGGTATGGTTTGTGTGCTGGAAGAGTTTATAGGCCAGGTGTGTGTTGGGGACATGTAAAATGGCTCTTGAGGTGTATAACGTTTTCGGTGGTTGGTATGCCAGAGTGAGCCCTTTCTTTCCCATGTAGATGCTTCTAGCTCTCATATTTATCTCTCTTTTCCAGGCTGTCGTCCTTTGTGTTCCAGCCACTGTCTAGAAATCTCTGTTGGGGTGATGTGAAGCATTCAGATTTAACCTGTCCCAAATGAAGTGCCCGACTTCCCTGCTCTTACCCCTTCTTGTCCATCCCGTCAGTGCTGTGATCGCTCGTTCTAGCTCTTGGCCTCTAATTCCAGGAGCTGTTTTCAACCCCTCTTCTTAGGTTTCTACTCTCCACACTAAAGTCTTACTAGCCTTAACAGAAAGACCCACCTTGGCTCTCTCGGCACTGCCACTGTTCCAGTTGATGGCGACATTATTTTCTTGCCCAGCGTTTAGTTCTGACCTAGCTGGTTGCTTCATGTTTGTGTGTACTGAATTCTTTTCTATAACCTGAGAAACATGGAGTTTGCTGTGGGTGTGCACCTTACCTTCAGACTGCTCCAGGGCAGAGCTTAAGTGGCCCAGGCTCTGTCTCTGCTGGGTGTTTTCCCCACCCCCATCCTTCCTCCCTCCCTGAGCCCCAGCCTGGTTGTTCTGCCTTCTCTCCCCTCATCTTGATAAGCTTCCCCAACTCTGGGCTTTTGTTTACTTCCTTCTTTCTCCCTGGTGTTCTTCTCTCCAGATACTTTCGATTTGAATCTTAGTTGAAGCCTCACCCGACAGTCTTCCTTAAAAACTCCGTCTTTATCATAATGCCTTGTTTTTGTTTTTCAATGTGCTCATTATAATGCCACGCCATACAATTTAATGAAAGGTTGTGGTAAAAGATTTGATCTAGGGATTGGGGTTTTGAAAAGCTGATACATGAGAAGATATGTTAAGGAACACTATAGGAAAAGAAATGCCTATAAATTAACTATATGGCACAGGACTTATAGCCAGAATAGACAAAGAACTTGCAAAACTCAACAGTGAGTAATCAGACAACCCAGCTTTGGAGAGAGAGAGTGTGTGTGTGTGTGTGTGTGTGTGTGTGTGTGTGTGTGTGTGTGTTCGTGTGTGTTCATTTGTGCTAGGGAAGTGCTTGCCCATTCAACCACACCCCATTCTTACCAGGTTTAGTTTCTGAGGCCAAAGATTTGAGCAGGTTTTTCACTAGAGGCAATATTAGGTGATAATTGAACACACTGCAAGATGTCTACACCATTAGTTATTAGGTGCAACTTGAAATGAGACACTCAAATTTAGGACACTGCCATAACGTATGATAAATAACCCATAGTGCCCTATCTGGGAAGGATGGGAGAGGGGACATCTGAAGTTCTCATACAGTGTTGGTAGGAGTGCAAAAATGTACAGCCACTTTGGAAAACAGTTTGACAGTTTATTAGAAAATAAACATGCATTTATGTTTGACCCTGCTATTTTGTGTTGTGGACAAGTGTAAATTTTGTTCACCCAGAAACCTAAGAAGGATGCTCCTACTAACATAATTTAAAGGTTGACAAAAGAGGGGTGGAATCCTTTTACTACCTTGCATTTGATTGCTAAACTGTGGCCCATCAGCATTGTGCAGTACTGCTGTGGAATGCCGCTCATCAGTACAGAGGAAGAGCTTCTGCTAATGCACTGGACTGGATGGCTCCTCAGAGGTGTCATGCTCAGAGAAGGAAGTCAACTTCAAAGGGCTACACACAGTTTGGTTGCATATGTATATGTTTTGTGAAAAAAGAAGCTTCAGCAATGGAAGACAAATCATAGATGGAGTGAGACTTTCACTCCCAAGACAATTGAGGGATCTGTTTGGTGATGCAGCTCTTCTGTGGTTGCTGTGGGGAATGAATGGTACACAGTCAGCCTTTAGTCTCAGAACTGTATGTCAGAAGGCTAATTTTATTATCCGTAAGATTTAACATAGACAGGGGCCACACTCTGTGAGTACCAGACCAGCACTTATTTTGCCACTGTTAATTATTTTCATTTATGATTATTCTTTTACTGCAAAACTGAAAAAAAAATTCTGTTTTTATTCTTCTTTCCAGAAAATAGGTGTTTGGCTATGGGAAGTGCTGGTTTCTCCCAGGCAGCTCAGATGGCAGTGGCAGTCCTTAAACTAATAACTGTTGATTCTTCTTGTTTTTAAAATGAGTTTTTGTTAAATGAATGAGACTTCATTTCTGTCATGAATATGCAGTATTTTTTAAATATTTAATTTTATAGTAATGATGCTTTTTTAAAAACCACCATGGAAAATTTTGAATTTTCCTAAGAAGGAGGTGACTTTAAGTCTTTTATATCCAACATTCTATACATGAACTTTAAGCTCTTTAGTCTCAAAATATTTAGACTGATAAATAGAGAATAAAATATTTCCCCCATTTTAAAATACTTTGTACTCACTTTTAGTGAACCTGCTCTGGCAGTGTAGGACATGAGCACTGAGCTGGCATCTATTGATGTACTTGCTTCTTGAACCTCTCTGCCGTTTGCACTGGTGCTTGTGCAAGTGTTAGCTTAGCTCCTCGGAACCAGAATCTGCTCACTTGAGCACCCATTCTGTGGTACATCAAAGTCGTTATTTGCGCCACCTTTTAATTGCCTTTCAAAAACAGCCCAGCACTGACTTCTCTGTAACCTCCTCCAACAACAAAGGAGCCAGTAAACCTGGTATATATACTGCTGTCCTGTGAGCATCCACGGCTCAGGCTTGAGTTTCATATGTGTCCTCAATGTTCCCACACCACTTGACATTTACCCCTGTTCTGAAAGTCCTTTTCCTAAAAAGCAGCTGCGTCAGTTTGCTCAGTAGTCATTCAGGTGGGCCAGTCAATATCCTGTCGTGTTTTCTGCACTTGAGGTGAAATGCAAGAAGACATTTATTGTGGCAAAGGCTGGGAAGGAGCCAAGTAGGGAACCTTCCTCATACAAGTCGTAGGTAGCTAGCGGCCAGACTTCCTCCAGCCGAGGGCCACGACCTGAGCTGACCTGAGTGAGCTGTGTCCTCCCTCGTCCACCCCATGCACTTCCTTTAGAACATGCCACTTAAAACTGTATGACCAAATAGGTAAAGCATTCTTCGTGTTTACCTTGCCGAGCTTATTGATTCTGTTCTTTTATAGGATGCTGTAGAGCAAGCAGGCCATTATTAATCATGCTCTAACCCTATAAAATATGTAACAAGCTGCTGAACAGAGTGATGGCAGCAGATAGAGGACGGGGTTTCATTTGAATTCATGCAAATGTGGAGGTTTCCCAGAAAGCCATTTTAGAAGTATGAGCCACATTTTGAAAATAAAACAAAGAATAATGCCTTGGAGTAGAAATCTGTAATGAAACCCATAATAGCTGAAAGAGTACAATAAATTCTGCAGGGAGAGCTTTCCATTTTTTGTTCCTTTTCAAATTCTAATACTAAACTCTATTAGTAGTCTGTATAAAATGATGAGACACGAAGCCCTGCTGGTGTAAAACTATTACTAATCTGTTACTTTGCATAAATTTCCACTCAGACAATTGTCTGTGGTCTTCTCATGAAGGACCCGCTACATGCTTTCCAACTAAACAGATGAGACCTATTAACCATCCCCTTCGGATGGAATGGGGCCAGAACCTGCAGGCACGGCCGTTATTGCGAGTCGGGAAGCGAATGAGGTCTTTCCTGTGCTTGCTCACAGGCCTGCTTTCTTTAGCGGCCTGACATCCCTTTGATCGGTGTTATTGTCACCTTTAGGAGTAGCACACACGTTTTTACTTCTGTTTTGAAAACAGGAGATTTCTAAAATAGTTACCTTTCTTTATCTGGGTCACACCATTGTTTTATTCCAACAATTGTGACAAATTTATCATCCCTCCCCCATAAACTTTGTCCTCTCCATTTCAGCTCATGGCACCTTTTTTGCTTCACAGTCACACAGATGTATAGTTTAAATCAGCTTTAATGACTTTTTCCTTCCTTTAAATGTTTCAGCCACTGCCAGGTAACTTCAGCTCATCTTTCACAGTTTCTGTTGCCCTTGTCTTTCCTGTTCCCATTGCCAGCATCCGCTGCAGACGTTAGGGCCTTGTGCCTAAACTGCTACATCTTTAATTGCCCTCCCACCTCCAGTTAATTCCCTTCTAGTTCATCCAGAACACTGCCAGTGGATTTCTTACGCTAAGCTGTGTTGTCGGCACACTTTAAAGTCTGAGTCTGGAGCTGTCAGTGTTCTCCAGGGGCATCGGAGTATAGTGAGTGGTACGCTGGCATCAGAATCAAATAAACATGCACTGGTTCTCTACGTGAATCATTTTGTACTGTAGTGTAGGAAATAAGTTGTGTGACCTTTTGGACTTCAGGGTCCTTGTTTGCCTGTAGGGAAAATAAAACCATAATCAAATGGCAGCATGTAAAGTACATAGGTTGGTGGGCCTGGTTAATGACTGCCATTAGAGGTGTTGTGTGGGCGGGATGGCGCACAGGCACAGCGCTGCCTCCAGTTAGAGCCTGGGCAGTAGCCTTTCCAAAGCCGTGAGTACTTCTGAAAGAGGGAGGATTGCATGTAAGTCTTTGTTTTTCTTACTGTGTTTACAATTTAAAGCACAGCTAGGTCTTTTCAAAGAGACTTATATATAGTATTTAAAGATACATAAACTGAGACTTCATTTAAGTGTAATAATCAGAGACCACCACTTTTGATTAACAGTAACATGGTGCTGACCTTCCAAATTACAGCTTCACACAGAGCAGTTAGTACCAGGTGGAAATGGAAAAGAAACAGCCAAGTAGGGACCAAGAGGGCTTGGTGACATGTGCTATAAGAAGCGCAAATTGTGGTTAAAAAATGTAGATGCTGCGAGTTATTGAGCCAGGGCCAGTGTTGATGCGTCTCCTTGTCCTTTTGTAGTAACAAGTCATCTCTCTCACTTCATCTTTCCCTTTGTGACTTTTCTTTCCCCCTCTCTTTCCATTCCTTCTGCATTATGTTTACGATTCCACATGTGTGAGCTTAGAAATGTTATTTGGGCTTCTTCTCATTTTAGTATAGACCTACTTGGACATTTTTTTTTCTGTTCACATGTCTGCACAATGAAAAGAAGTATGCTGAGATACAGCTTTAAATTTATATTTTCTTTCTTTTCTTTTTTCTTTTTTCAAAACAGGGTTTCTCTATGTGATAGCCCTGCCTGTCCTAGTTTTGTAGACCAGGTTGGCCTCACAGAGATCCACCTGCCTCTGCCTCCCAAGTGCTGGGATTAAAGATGTGTGCCACTACTGCCTGGCATTAAATTTGTATTTTAAGATTTCTTCTCATAACTGGATAGACTCAGTATTCTTTGAATGTGTAACAAGGGAGAATAATGAAACTAATGCCAGGAAGAGCAGCTTGGAACAAGTCCTGATGGAGCGTTTCCACTTTCTGGCCACACCATTACATTAAGTTTACACCTGCTAGTTGGATGGTATCTTTCCTGATAAACTTTAGCCTCTGCTGGTCTCTCATTAGACTCTGCAGCTTGGCGCTGATCACATTTGATGGCTGTCAGCAGTCAGTACTAGAATCCCACCCATGTTTTGTCTCCTGCGCTCCAGAGGGCAGTAGGACAGAGATGGGGTAATGCCCATCAGAGAGGATGTGGTTGCAGTGTACTCAAAACTTGAGGTGACATGCTTCTCACTCACATACGATTCGATGAAAGTGACCAGGGCCCCTATATGCCAGAGAGTTGTAGTTCAACAGGTGCTTCCATGATCACAGAATCTGAGGGGAGAGTTGTAGAGGATCTCACTCTAGCAGTGAAGTAGTGTAGCTCAGACATGACTCAGGCCACTTCACTACACACACGGCCATCCCACTGTGTGAGCAGGAAAGTCAGCCTGTTTTGTGCTGTAGGAGGGGAGAAGGCCTGGCTCTAGATATCAGTGAGTAAAATAATGGTTATAATTATGAATTTGTAAGAAGAGAGATGGCCTAGGACTTGGATACCTCTTTTGGAGCAGATCAAGAGAGGCTTTCTGCTCCTTTCTCCCTGGGTGGAAAGTGAGTATAGAGTGTTCTAGAGGGGCAGTGAGGTTGCACTGCCTGCCCTGTGAAGTAAGCAGCAATTGTGGAAATGGCAAGATTTATGGGGACTATGCAATGAGGATGCGTGCATGTTATGACATGGGCTTGAACACTCCTGACAGAAACAAAACTGAGCAGGTAAGGTGGTGACACATCTCTCGGAGTTGAGGTGCAGGGTGTTGATCGAGGGAGAAATGCATTCTTGTCCCTCTCCCAGTGGCAGGATTGAAGTAAACTAATCTAAAATGTGTTATATATTTGCCTTTCTGTTGGTAGAGGACATTTGCCTATGATGTCAGGGTGGAGTCCCTGTTGATGTCCCTGGCAGCGCTCTCAATGTTTCCTCCTTTGATTATGTTAGGATCTTGTATGGGAAATGGTTTCTGTGGCCCTTTATGTCACAAGGTCAGACTACCACAATCCATTTACTGGCTAAGTAAATGTTTGCTTGACAAGCAAACAGAAATCAAAATTATTCTGTCCAGCTCCTTATAGTTCTTAGAAATGAAGCCTTCATTTCATTATATTCCACATCACAAGGGAGACAATGGCACATGGCTTCTTCAGACTCTGTCTTCAAAGGACAAAGCATTGGTTACTGAGGGGAGCAGGTAGGGTACAAGTTTTGATAGCATTTATTAGATTTTTTTGTTTTGTTCTACCTTCCTGGGGCATTAGGACTTTGGTTTTACTTGAGATTTAAGCATAGCTAGTCTCTAGTATCAGCTCTGGTGTGTTGTTAATTTCCCACTACCGTCAAGGTGGAAGGAAGCTCATGGAAACCAAGTCTTCAGCATCCACAGCATCAACGCACTGCAATATTGTTTCATGTACCTTCTGTGCATTCTTATTCTATGACACTCTTGTCCCTAGCAAGAGTATGCTCATGGGGGAGGGAGGGGGAGGAGGACGGAGAGAGAGAGAGAGAGGGAGAGGGAGAGGGAGAGGGAGAGAAGCGCCCCCAGCCCAATACTTAGTTGTATGTAACTATGGCTGTGACTTTTGTTTGTTCCATATGTAAAACTGGATTGTCGGTCACATCTATCTTATAGGTGATTTGAGGACTGATGAGATAATTTGTGGAAAGCATTTAATAATATCTAGCACATAGTAACTGTTAGCTACAGATGCTTCTCTGTGTCTCCCAGGATGCAATAATATGTTTTCTCTTTGAAACTTTGTATTACATCATCTAGCATATATATGACACATGGATGGAGATCTCCTGTGACCTCCCTTCCTGCCAGCTATAGGCAAATTGTCAGATAAACAGGCCTGCCAAAGAGCTACTGCACTATGAGGTCCCCATCTCTGTACCTGCCCTCTGAGTTATGCTGTGGCCTGGCTGGCAGCCCCATAGCACACTGAACTTGGGCCTAGTCATATGGATATCCTGTGTTTATCAGGAAGTCTCCTTCATCTCAGGTGACCTCTTGAACTGTGAAGAAGAATGATACTCACCCTCCTGGGTGTGGCTGTCCTTAGTGCCTTCACAGGTAGATCTTTAACATCCTCACCTTCCATCAGATGTTTCTGGGATACACATGATAAAATGGACTATATAAGTGTAAATTACTTTGTTAATTTAGAAATACTAGAATATTAGAGAACCCAGACCTCCTAGCTCCGTGACCAATGCTGGACCCAGTATAGCTCATCATTTCTTTTTTATCAATTGAATAAAGTATGCATCAAGTTTTAATTACTGTATAATAAAAGGTTTGATTAATCAGGCAGCATATTAAAATATTTCTCTTATGCCATAGTTTGGCATACCTAAAAGTCATACAGTAGCTCTAATGTACACTGAGCATGTATTAGTGCTCCTGTTGCTTATTACACCTTGATAGAGACTTCATGGGAGAATGTAAAAAGCTATGTGGGAATGCTTGCTATTTTCCGGAAATCATCTTCCTTCTTAAACCTATTCTAGCAGATCTCCGCTTAGAACCCTTGTCAAGGTGACCAGCTCTTGCCAGGGTGCTGGGTCTAGTGGTGTGCACAGAGTGCCTGGCCTGCTACAGCTGCCATCAGCTCTTGATCTATTTGATCCCTGCTTCTTTTATTGTTGTTGCTACTTTGTTTTTTAAGACAGGGTCTCTCTGTGTAGCCCTGACTGTCCTGGAACTCACTCTGTAGACCAGGCCGGCCTTGAACTCACAGAGATCCTCCTGCTTCTGCTTCTCGAGTGCTAGGAATAAAGGCATGCGCCACCATGCCCAGCCTGACCCCTGCTTCTTAAAACACGTCAGTGTCATCTGTCACCTCAGCATGCCATTCTCCCAGCCTTTACTTGCATTCCAGTTGGCTGCTATGGCTTGGGGAGTTCCTTTTTCTCCTTTTCCCTCTTCTTCCTTCCTTTCTTTCATGTCTTTCTTTTGTCTCTTTCTTTCTTCCTCTTCTTCTTTCTTCTTCTTCCTTCTTCCTTCTTCCTTCTTTCCTCCTCCTCTTCCTCTTCCTTCTCTTTTTCCCACGACAGAGTTTCTCTGTATATCCTTGGCTGTCCTGGACTTGCTGCCTGCCTCTGCCTCCCTGAGTGCTGGGATTACAGGCGCATGCCACCACTCCTGGCTCTTTTTCCTACTTCTAATCCAGAAATGCTTATATCTGTTCAGTGGCTCTCTTCTTCATTTGGATACACTTTCTAGGACTTTAGGCCATTTCTGGCACACTCTTTATTCTTTATATCCCCTGGAGTCTTCTCAACCCACCAACAAAACTGATTATTTAAGAACGTTAGCCCTTGTTCACATTGCCTAGAATTTTCTGCAGTGAGCTTCCACCCTATGCAACTTGAAGATGTGCTCCGTTTAGTAGCCCACAGGCCTCCATTCGCTGCTGCTGCCTCCTGGGCGTAATTTCTAAGTACTGTCCCCATTGTTTCCTTTGCTCCAGCTCACTCTTGACTGCCCGTGAACATACACGATTTGCCTTTGGGACCTTTGAGCTTAGTCTTCCCTCTTTTGAAGCTTCGGGTCTTCACCTCTCTGTCATTTTGTCTGTAAGACTGAATCAGTTCAGTTTTTCTGTTTTTCTGGTCTTGATTGTTACACCTCGGATATAGTTGCCTAATTCATCTTACCTGACTTAGTCTGCGTCTTCCTCCTCACCCTGATAATGAAGCTCCACAGCACAGAAACCTATTAGCTCATAGTTAGTGCCCATGAAGGGTGCCTGCAGGATCCAAAGAAAGGCCACTCTGCCTCTGTTGCGGTCACAGGAAAGCAGTGTGGTGATCTAGTTAAGATTTCTTAGTCAGTCTGTGTTTAAGAACACCATCTTAATTGGCAGAGTGCTGGGTTGGTTGGTTTGTTTTTCTGCTCTGTCCTCCTGTTTCCCCTTCATTCCCTCTGGAAGAATCCGAGCACCACTTGCCCCTGTGCTCTGAAGACTGTAGTCTGTCACCCACCTCATTGTGTCTCCACTTCAGCTATTTGCCTGTAGCTCCAGCTCACATAGAGGATCTGTGAACTGGCTTTTATGTACCGTGTTACCACAAGCTGTCGGAAAGGAGGAGAAGTCTTTACGCTGGGCCATTTTTACATCCCTTTCCAGACTTTCAGATTCAGTTTTGTCAGTCTGGGGAAAATGCCCTCCTGAGCGTTAGAGCCACATGGGCTTCTTATGTGAGAATGCCTACCCCAGCAGCGTCCAGCTGTGGGACTCCAAGGCTGCTTACGGTGTGAGGCTGGGTCTCACTGGCTACACTTCACCACAAGCCTTGTCTCTGCCTTTTCTGCCCATTCATTCCTTTTTCCCACACCCCACCCAGAAATGTGACTTGACCATAACATTCTCTAAACCATCTTAGAGAAACCCTATTTGAACACCGTTCAAATACTTAAAAATTGTATTCTGAGTTAATCATGACCACTTTTGTGTTGTTTCTCTCTTCTGGTCATTATTCGTGAGACAGTCTCTGTGTGGACTCTACCCTGAGTAGAAGCCTAGAGTCTTCACCTGACAAGCACTGCACAGTAAGATCTGAGCTCAGAGAGGAGCTCACATCAGCACACGAGGAAAGGGCACTGCAGCCTTCACAGTACTTCTCAAGGTGTCTTTCTTTTTCAAAACAATAAAACAGTAAATGCAGAAGCAGCAGGTAACATTTTCACACGTCTCTTTGGTGAACAGAAGTAAAAATGAAGAATAGTCCAGATAAACTATTTGCATTTTCCTGTAACTTCTTTTTTTTTTCTGAAATGTTGTAAGATGACAAATCCTGCAGTTGATATAGCTTAGAGGACAGGACGGGAACAAGATACCGAATAGGATGTGGAATGCCTGTTGTGAGACATTTCCAGGGGAGTTTTGTCACTGGTGTCCTGTCTTTGTGTCACCTTGACTTTTCAATTTTAAATACATACCTGCAGTCACAGTTGAGTGTGTGTATGTGTGCAGTCATACTCCTTACTCTTTAAGCCTTGCTTGCTGTATTAATTAGATGTTTACTGTGTATGGATACGGTCTCATCTGTTATTGAAGCTGTTCTTTTTGATTCCACATCTTTAGAAGGATAGAGAAACCAGAGGTAAGAAGAGCTGCATGCTCTGCTGGTATCCAATGCACACATTCTATGGCTGCAGCAGTCACTGTGCTCACTCGTCATGTACAGCACTTCCTGGTTAAGATCCTGAGAGAAACCTATTATGTGCCTTAAATAATGACGAAAGCTAGCCCAGGCCCTCAGCTAGAGCTGCTGCTGCTCAGCAGGAGGAGACCCCTCTCTCCAGTTTACAGTCAACAAGAAGTGAAGGGGCTGTTGGTGTTAACCTATCCTGAAGGCAGAATTTGGGGTGATATTAGTGTTTTGCTTCCCTTCCAGAAGAGTCTGTAGCTGCTCTCAGGTTTTAGGAAATAAAGTATTTGAGGGAAGGTAGATAGAGATTTGGATTTATGAGGGGAATTAGCATATCCCTTTCACCTGCTCTTCATCTTGTTACATTACCTGTGTGCAGGAATCTCTTCCTTTGAGCCTCATTTTTACATTCACTATAATGGCCCTTCCTATTAGTCTACTTAGTGCAAGTCCACAGTGATTCTGTATAAGTTTCAGTTTTAGGATACTTAGGACATTTGTGAATTTAACAGCTGTGTTCTAGATTGGTAACCTGACGGTCACAGTGTTAATGCTGGAAATTTCCACAGACCTGGGCTTCTTCTGGATTCCTCTATCCTCAGGGTTGGGTTAGAAGAACAGAGTTTGTGGGTATTTTTCCAAAGGTGTTGTTGTTGTTGTTAGAGTATGTGTGGTGCAAGTTTGATCCTGCTCTCTTGGAGGTTAAATGCAATAGTACTCAGGGTCTTGTCTCTTACAAGTTTCAGAGGAGAACAGCAGGTGTATGAGTCTGTAGTGTTGGCTCAGGCTGCTGTGAGCCAGAAGAACACAGCACTGTAACACATATTTTGTGTTCTTTAAAAGTTTCTAGGTAGATTGAGTAGATCCAGAAGTATAGCAGATTTCTGTCCCCATGAAACAGTGAGACAGAACCCTGTGTGTAATCATATACTTTCTGAACAGCCACCAGCTTCATTACTGGGAGGATGTAAGAGGATGTAAGAGAAAGTAACTGGGATCCGAATCCATAGTCTTTCTTGTCACAGACTGTATTGCATGGGAGAAGAAGGCAGTACAATAAACAGCTAGATGTGCATGGTAGTTTGTGCAATTAGTATGAGTGCTAGAAGAAAAGAAAGCAAGGTAGTCAGGTGAAACACTTTGTATGGGGAGGTTAGAGAGCGTAAAATTTGAACTGATACTTACACATCAGGAAGGAATCAAATGTGTAAGAATCTCAGAGAAGCATCCCAGGCGAGGGGGATGTGCTACAGAAGCACCGAGCTTGTGCTTTCCAGGAGCAGAAGGAGCTTGTGCTAGGATAGGCTGAGGTGTGGCAAGGGGCTGGATCAAAGAGAAAACAGCACCAGACGTTATAAACTACGTCAAGGAATTTTAATTTTATTTAAACGAGGTAACTAGAAACCATTAGAAGATTGTAAAGAGCTTTCTAAATGCACGTGTGGGCTTACGTGTGTGCCGACAAGGGATGTCGGCGAGAGTAGAAGCAGAGAGGGACCATGAGGAGCTATGTATAATTCTTCTGTCGTTTCTGAATGAGAAGGGACAGAGAGGGCCTTGGGCTCTAGTTGAAGTAAAGAGCTACAGGCTGACTCAAGATGTGCTTGGTGTTTCAGAGACAGCAAGAGAGAAATGCTAGGTTTAGGCACAGAGGTGGCAACGAGCAAGTCTGAAGGAATGGGAGTCAAGGTCACAGGTGTTGCTCAGGAGTTAATGGCTTGGCGCAGGCCCTGCGGTCAGTCCCAAAAAGGTTTATTTATCTGTTTTTGGTGGGGCAGGTTAAGTTTTGAATTTTATGGTTCTGTTATTTATGGCCTATGGACTACTAGAAGTTTTCAGTGACCTCATCTGCAAAATGGGCATGGTTAATGTGAAAAGTGACTGAGTTAATACTCCTGAAGCTCTTAAAATACTGTCAGTCATCTGCAGTTTCTCAGTTGTGATTAGCTGTACCTGTTCACAGTGGTCTTGTTGTTTTCTTCAGGGTTACACTTGTGAAGTGTTATACACAGTCACACAATGCAGAGTGTGCGAGTCTGGAGCTTAGCAGGAAGTCAGGCCTAGAGATGACCCTTGGTAGTTCCTGGCATAGAGACGAGCATTTAAAAACGTAGTGCTATGTAAGATGGCCTAAAATTGCAAAGATAGAATTGACAGCATCCAGTGATGCTAACAAGTAAGAGTGAGAAGTGGACATGCCTGACCCCTTGTTTTGGCAAAGGATAAACTGATGTATGTGGTTTTTTTTTTTTTTTACAAGAACCATCCCATGGAATGGTGGAAATAAAGGTTGTCTTGGAATGAATGGCAGGAAAGAATGCTAGGTTAAAAAAAAAACAATGGAGCAATAGTTGGGGAGGGTTGGGGCCTTGGGGTGTCTTGGAAGCTCATTTTAAAGTGGATCTATAAACACAATTGTATGCTAATTGGGATGATTAAGTAGAGGAGGGAGAATTTTATGGTATGGGAAAGGAAATAGTAAGAACAAAGTGAGTAGGCAAAAATGTATGACCCAAGAGAGACTTAGAATGGATCAGAGGCTGTTCTTCCATCACGAAATAGGACAGCACAGAGCAGCTGCAAGGGAAAGATAGATGGGGACTGGGTGCTAGAAAGATGCACCTTAGTCTCCAGGAGCCCAGAGAACCTTCAGTCTGATTCTGGCCTCTGTACTCAGCATATTTTCGAGAAGGAAAGACACAGACACAGACACAGACACACACACACACACACACACACACACACACACACACACACACACACACACACACACACACTAAGCTTGGCTTTTTATCCCTGGTAAAAATCTAAAACCAGTAACCTGAGGGTTTGTGAACATTAAGAAGTGCATAGCATTAGGAACCAGTTTGGCTTGCCTAAAAGTAAATAGATTATTCTCTTAGGTTTTGTTTTTGGGAAATTGGAGTGTCCCCATAGACACAGTTTACTCTGAGTTTGGTCCAGTATTTGGTGGAGTTTCGCCTGCTGTTTTGTAGATAAGAAGGGCACATCTAAGTGTGCATCCCTCTAAGGTACTGGTGGAGTTATGAACTTCCTTTCATTGTGCTGGCACTTAAATTGGTGGTATCCATTCACTCGCCAGTAGGGTATCACAGAAGTTTGGGTTTGGCTCTGTCCTTCCAAGAAACCCGGATAGGTTTCTTTCTAATAGGCCAGTGGGGAGAGTGAATACAGCAGATGAGAGGGGGAGAGGTGAGGGGAGGGAGCCCCACACCAGAAACAGCTTGCTCTGGGATGGAGGTCGGAAGTCACTGAGGCAGGCAGAAGCCTCCACTCCTAATCACCTTTTCAAGATCCTCTCCCCAGTACCTCACCCTGGCCTTGTGTTTCAGCAGGCTATAGACAGCAGTTTGGCCTTAGTGGTCCTGTCGGAAGCACCTTGTGATGTTCAGCTGTCAGACATCTAGACCACTCATCTTTGCATCCCATCTGCCCTCATCTCACCCTTGCAAGCAGCCTTCAGGAGACCTCCAGCCGCCAGGAGCTGCTGCCTGTAACTCAATTCCTTTGAAGGGGCCTACTTACCCCTATGCAAATACACGAAAGTACCTTCATTTATGCAAATCTTGGCCATTAACGCTTCTGTAGTGTGTAGGAGAATGTTCTCTCGAACCGTACACTGTTCTGAGCAACAAACTATGAAGGTTAAGCTGTAGGCCAGCTCCATTCTGTAATCAAGTAAGACTCATCTAGTTAAGGCAGCGCGCATGCCCTACCTCACCTTCTTGTGTTGCACTGTAATTAGTCAGCTAGAGGCTGGCTGACCTGAGAGGGTGTAATTAGTATTTCCTTTATGGAGTGAAAACAGGTCTTTGTGGGTTTTCCATCCTTTTTATTAGTCTCTATTACCTGTAATTATCTTTACTGTTAACAGTTTTTCGTGAGGCCATTATGATTTCATCTTTCCACTGATCATAAACACACAAACCCTTTGACACACAGGCTAGGAAATCAAAACTCTAGCACTTGAGTCTGCCGAGATCCCTTTGCTGCTGGTGGAGAGGTGGCTTTTCTGTGCTTGGTTAGTCAGTGGGCTCATGGCTGTTTGCTTCCAGAGTGTGGACTTTTCTCCACTCCAGCTGCACACTGGCACCATCTGGATACAGTGCCTTGGGCCTGCCTCAAGGTCTCACTGGTTTGTGGTCGGTCTGCTTACCACTAAGAGCGCCATGTATTTTTAAGCTTCTCTGACCACCAGCTACAGCTGAGAAGCATTGTTTGGCAGTTATAGAATAGAGTCACAGGGTCACAGGGGTTCTTGGGGATTTCTCCACAGAACCTCCCCCCCCCCCCCCCCAGTAACATCATGGATGGGGCAGGGCAGAGGTCCTGCTGGCCAATGTGTAGAATACAGGAAGCCCCTGGGAGGAGGAGCTTCATGCAAGGATTTCTGGGGCATTGTAGGCTGGGTGGACCCCTAATTCAGGCAGCTCATAACACCTTTGTTATTTCCTAAAGCCCCCACCCTGCATTAGACTGGAAGCAACTCTTTTTTTTTTTTTTTTTAAGATTTATTTATTTATTATTATGTATACAGTGCTCTGGATGCACATACACCTTCAGGCCAGAAGAGGGCATCAGATCACATTATAGATAGTTTTGAGCCACCATGTGGTTGCTGGGAATTGAACCTCTGGAGGAGCAGTCAGTGCTGTTAACCTCTGAGCCATCTCTCCAGCCCAAAGCAACTCTTGATGGCAGCCCCACCTCCTGCAGGTCCGTTAGGATCTCTTTTCATAAGTACATCATTGATGAACTGAGGCTTCTCAGTGACATAACATTAAGTAGCAAAAGCACTGGCAAGGCAAACTGCAGTTGTGTTCTCTCTCTCTTTAGCTGTACCTTGTATAGACTCTCAGAGCTGGAAGGATTCCTAAAGTGCTGGGATACGGAAGCCTACAAAGTCAAATGTGCTGCTTAACGTCATGCTAGTGGGGCTTCAGCTGCTGCGCTTTGTGCACTGCTGGGCACTGAGCCGGGACCTCGGTTACTCAGCTCAAACTCTCCCACTGAGCTGTATCCCTGCCTCTGCGTCAGAACTATGGCGAACGCCCACTCTGGCTGTAAGGCCATCTTGTTTTCTGTCATATAATTCTGTCTTCTAGTATAGTTTCTTGAATATTTGAAATAGAATAAAAATTCTCATGGCTTGAAAAAAAACTTCGCTTTTGGAAACTTCTCTAACTCATTCAGATTCAAGCCTAATAGGATAGGCGAACCATCTAATATTTGTGATCCATAATTGACTAAGAATTCACAGAGATCTGGAGCATTGTCATCCAGCCAGTTGTGGACAATGTCATACTTTTTCAATGTCTCAGAATTTCTCAATTGCTTCAGAATTTTTATAAACTGAATGGACAGTATGACCTTGTGGGATGGAGCTTGAATGGACTGTACCATCTGCTTGCTGAGGCTTGAAATTTCTCTAAGGGAAATAAAGACTTCCATTCTGCCATTATAAGAGAAAAGCCTTAAGATGCAAATGACTTAGAGACATGGACCACTGGAATTTATTCACAAGTCACAGTAGATAAGCGAGTGACAAGCTATGGGAATAACCATCTGCCTAGTTAGTCTTCTTAGGCCCCAGTTCCCTGATGCCTTGAATACTTGACATCATTGTGAGTTGATATAAAATAGAGCTGGGGCCTGAGTATGTACAGATCAGTGGCTGCAAGGTTTGTCTAACAGAAGCGAGACTCCAGGTTCAAGTGTCAGCACCGCAAAGAAAAATCGAATAATATCACACCAGAGAAGGTAGAGTGCACCTGGAGTCCCAGCTACCTTGGAGACAGGACAGGAGGATCGTTTGAGATTGGGAATTTGAGGCCATGCTGAGCAACACAGGGACTCACGTTAAAACCAAACCAAACCAAAGCATGAACACACAAACATAATAACACACCCCACATACAATATATACTTGCATGTAAGTTGTAGATACACATGCGTGTACACACACACGCGCACACACACACGAATACAATGCCAATATTATTTACACTTTGCAGGTAAGGAAACCAAGCTTCTAAATATCAAATAGCTTGTTCCAGGATGTGTAGCCAGTAAGTAAAAGAGCTGTGCCTTGCATGGACCTTGTCATACACTATTTAATAAAAATATAATAATTTATTCATCTAAAACCAATGAGCTTAAATTAAAATTTTAAGATTACAATGAGAGTCTTTTAATCCATTTTGTCTGTTACCATTTTTTACTGTATTATTTAACAGAATCTTAATAACTTTTTTATCCTTTGACCTAGTACATTTCAAGATTTATTAACTATTTGATCTCCCATTTCTAGACCAGCATAAGGAGTTTACTTACTGTGATCTCATTGGCCCTCATAAGCTTATCCTCTGGTGACTTAATGGAAAGTCCTATGTGCACTAATTGGGCAGCCATACTGTAATGTCTGAGAAAGGTTTCTTACTGCATACGCTCAGGGATGAGCTTGAGGGACGTTGGCTTTTCAGAGATCTGTGTCTTGGAATGTAGGTCTCAGGCCCATCTCTTCTCCTGAGAACAATGCTTCTTACTCGTATCAGATGAACATGCCTTTTTTGAAATAAATATTCAGTGCCTCTTATTATCCTAAAAAAATGTTCATAGAAAGTGATCTTTTTCCTAAATCAATATAATGCAACTTTTTTTCCAGTGAAATCTTATAGACTAATTCTAAAATGTATAAGGCAACATTACAAATCAAAAATAGCCACGTCACCCGGGCATGATGGCACACACCTTTAATTCCAGTGCTGGAGAGGCAGAAGCAGGAGGATCTCTGAGAGTTCGTGGCCAGCTTGTCCACAAAGTGAGTTCCAGAACAGCTAAGGCTACACAGAGGAACCCTCTGTCAGAAAGAAAAATCGCCATGACACTTAAGAGAACAAGATAGGAAAACTCAACTTATTGTCTGTTGAGGCTTAGCAAGAACAAGCACACAGGAGCGTGGGGTGCTGGCTAGAGTTCATTTCCTGAAGGTCTGCTTGGCATTGTGTTTGTGTGTACTGGTTACATCACAGTGAGCGGGGGGGAGTGAGTAAGTCAACATCACGTTCGAGCTGTGCTGTGAAAGAGAAATAAAACACACGAATTAGACTGGAAGACTGCAGTGCTACAGCAGCGTGCACTGCGCCCCTCAGGTGACAGCCACCTCCAGGGACCCTTGGCTTTAGAAAACTACTTGCCATGTGGATTTTAAACTGTTTGATACCTTGGTGTTTAACTATTTGAGGAGTTACTTTTTAAAGAATTATACATAGTAGCAATACATGTTTATACATGTGGTGACATTTCAAGGTAGTGTGGGAGCAGTGATCAGATGAGGACAAGTGCGGTCTGGGGCCTCAGCTACAACATCATGTCTCAGTGAGAACATTCAAAGTCCTCTCTAAGGTTATATATGACTAGAGCTAGCTTATTGTGCTGTAAACCCTGAGGTGTGTTTCTCCAGCCCACCCACCCTCCTTTGCCCAAGCAGCCTTTTTATACTGTGCTCCCTCATAGCCTTCCCAGGCTCTGCTGGGCAATAGTCTAGTCTCTGTTTCTTTGAGATCAACATTGCTCTTCTACTAATAAGTGGCACTGTGATATTTGTGTCTCTGTGCCTGGCTTACTTCTCTTGGTATCTTCCAGTTCCATCTGTACTGCTGCAAATGGAGGGGTTCCATCTCTTTTGGGGGCTAAATAGCACAACATTGTGTTTACAGAACACAAGAGCTATTTCTTAATTAGTCACTCCGAGTCCCCTGTGCTGCATCCTGAGCTCATTAACACTGATCCATAGTGTAAACGGGGACTGGCTGATCATTATTTTCAGCAGCTTTCATATTTTTTGCTAAGCTTTTGGCATTTTTTATTTGTAGGCACCCTTATTTCTTCTGCATTATTGATGTATCCTGTATTTGTCATTAATGAGCTTAATTACTTACTCCATTGACAATTTAACTTTGGTTTGAATTTCCAGCCTTTGTCTAAGGCCTTACTGTTTGATGTCATCACAAAATTCAGCGGAACCATTTCCCATCTATTTGTTGGTTATAGGTAAACATGTCAGATGCACAGCTTGTTCATGGCTAGTGTCCTAGTGCTCCATGATCACAAGGGCCGTGTACAGCTGTTTGGAAGGTAGACAGCCTCAGATGTGTTGTATAAAGGAGGACTGAAGTCAGGTTTAAAAATCATAAACCTATAAATAAATAAGAATAAAATTTAAAATCATTCAGCTTGCCATAGAGCTCACTGACAGAGTTTCTGCTTAGCATATGCAAGGCCATGTGCTCCATCCCCAGCATGTGTGAGGCCCTGTGCTCCATCCCTAGCATGTGTGAGGCCCTGTGCTCTATCCCAGCATGCGTGAGGCCCTGTGCTCCATCCCAGCATGTGTGAGGCCCTGTGCTCCATCCCCAGCATGCATGAGGCCCTGTACTCCATCCCTAGCATGTGCGAGGCCATGTGCTCCATCCCTAGCATGTGCGAGGCCCTGTGCTCCATCCCTAGCATGTGCGAGGCCCTGTGCTCTATCCCAGCATGTATGAGGCCCTGTGCTCCATCCCAGCATGTGTGAGGCCCTGTGCTCCATCCCAGCATGTGTGAGGCCCTGTGCTCCATCCCCAGCATGCATGAGGCCCTGTACTCCATCCCTAGCATGTGCGAGGCCATGTGCTCCATCCCTAGCATGTGCGAGGCCCTGTGCTCCATCCCTAGCATGTGCGAGGCCCTGTGCTCTATCCCAGCATGTATGAGGCCCTATGCTCCATCCCAGCATGTGTGAGGCCCTGTGCTCCATCCCAGCATGTGTGAGGCCCTGTGCTCCATCCCAGCATGTGTAAGGCCCTGTACTCCATCCCCAGCATGTATGAGGCCCTGTACTCCATCCCAGCATGTGTGAGGCCATGTGCTCCATCCCAGCATGCGTGAGGCCCTGTGCTCCATCCCTAGCATGTGTGAGGCCCTGTACTCCATCCCCAGCATGTGTTAGGCCCTGTACTCCATCCCCAGCATGTGTGAGGCCCTGTGCTCCATCCCCAGCATGTGTGAGGCCCTGTACTCCATCCCCAGCATGTGTGAGGCCCTGTGCTCCATCCCCAGCTTGTGTGAGGCCCTGTGCTCCATCCCTAGCATGTGTGAGGCCCTGTGCTCCATCCCCAGCATGCGTGAGGCCCTGTGCTCCATCCCCAGCAGTATAAAAGCATAAAGAAACCAAAAATCTACATATATTCAGAAGTATTCAGAAGTAAACAAATAAAAACATCTTACCTCCTAAGCAGCATGTGCTTTCTAAACCATTCGAGGATCCTCATTAGATGTACACCAAAGCATCATTAACAGTCTTAAACACTTTGTCCAGTCTTAGCCCTGTGACTTTTGAGATGTAGGTGTGGGTGAATGTGCCAGATTTAATAGTTGCATAATGGTCCCTCTGTTTGATGAAATGAGATGTGAGAAGGGTTCACAAAGGATCACAGCATAGATACAGCTTCAGTTATTGCTCATGGTCAGTTACCTGATAAAAACCAGCTTGAATAAGGAAGAGCATTTGGCTCACAGTTCAAGGGGGAACAATTCAGCACAGTGGGGAAAGTATGACAGCAGAATCAATCAGGAGGTGGCTTATCATGTGAATTTGCAGTTAGGAAGCCAAAAATGAGCAGGAAGTAGGATAGAACTATAAAACCTCAAGGCCCACCCTTAAGTGGCCCACTTCCTACAGTGTTCAACGACTTTCTCCAACAGCTGCACCATCTGGGGACTATATGTAGACACATGAGTCTATAGAAGCTGCTTCACATTCCAGCCACATCTGCTAATAACTTTCGTAACCTGTGAAGGACACTGTCACTGCCCAACACAAGTGATTCCATCTACTTAATTTTCTGTTGGCTCCTGTGTGCATGCTGCTGCTTATAAAGCAAGCATTCAAGACAAAGACCACTACAGCGCTGTGTGAGTTCTGGGTGTTAGTCACCATAGTCATGGCACAGAACTGTGCCCATTTTAGTGGAAATCTTGCTTTCTTGGTTTTATACTTAAAGAAAAATTAAAAGCTTAAAAGGCTTTTTTCAGGGAAATGAGATATTGTCAATGGTTTTCCAAAATTTATAGATGTATGAGTAGCTTGGGATGAATTGGCTATAAATATTTCCAGTCTAGTAGTGTAATTAATTTATATTCCCTTATTGTTTGGCATTTAGTTTGTTGAAAAGAAAATTGCTCTGAGAATCATAGAAGATGTTAAAATATTTTAAGCGACCATTTTAAGTCTTTCAAAATCAGAATTTTTAATCTTCTTTCTGCACTTAAATCACACTGTGATTGTGTGTCAGTGCTGGTGTGGGGCCAGAACCTTGAGCATGCCATGCAAGTGCCCTGCTGTTGAGACCCAGTCCAGCCCTTGAGTTTGTTTCAAGGAGGTCAGAAAGACTGACAAGGGCTCATCAACGAGATGTAGAAGCATTTCCAAGTTTGTAACAGCTTCTTTGAGATAGAATTCACATACCATATACTCTCTCTGTTTAAATTATACAGTGCAGTGGTTTTTAGTATTTGACCTTTTGCTTGACTTGCTTTTACTGTGTGTGTGTGTGTGTGTGTGTGTGTGTGTGAGAGAGAGAGAGAGAGAGAGAGAGAGAGAGAGAGAGAGAGAGAGAGAGACATGACTAAGCACGTGCTCACTAGTGCAGTTTTTGTTACTGTAAAGAATGCTGAGAAGCTTTGTGCTTTATTGTCTTTTTAAGTTAATTTGTATTACAGTTTTGAAGGCGAAAGCCTGGAGGATGTCCTTCTGGTTGAGTCACCTTAGAGTGGTTGACATCCTGGAAGAAACACATTAGAGAAGGAGAGGTCACATGGCCAGATAGTGAGGCAGGATGGCCAGGCTCGTTCTCTTTTATAGCAACTTTGCCATGAAGCTTAATTCAGAGCCTCCCAGGAACTGCCCCAGCTTCTCCCAAGGAAATTGACGGGAAGACCTAAGCTCTGGCCCGAAAGACCTCTCCATCACGCTTTGAGCGTGTTGGCCTTTGGGAGACCAGTCACACTTAGACACTCGGACTCTGCTTTCACTTAATCTTCCATGGTC
Organism: Acomys minous; assembly: GCF_964271855.1. Taxonomy (NCBI): domain Eukaryota; kingdom Metazoa; phylum Chordata; class Mammalia; order Rodentia; family Muridae; genus Acomys; species Acomys minous. The sequence goes on from NC_140495.1 coordinate 106,680,965, forward strand.
TGTCCGTGTTACAGCGTGTGCATTATTTCCCTCCTTCTGTGAGCACATTCCTCTTTATCACTGTATCACGTTTTGTTTATACATTCATCAGCTGCATGAGAGTATCCAGAGCTTTAACTCTCTGATGGGATTACCTGGTAGCAGCAATGGCTGTGAGAGTTACTTCCTATAACCAACTCCTTAAAATGACCATTAGCAGACAGCAAAAGTGTCCTAGCCCATTTTGTATTGCCCTTCCTGTGGTCAGTGAACTAAGGTAAAACTTATCTGCTTACAGCATCCCCAGACCAGGATGTCACTGAGCCACCAGGATGGTGAGGGCAAGCAGAGGACATGGGCCCCTGTGACACTGAATTAGGGTGGTCATGTCCACAGTAGATGAGAGTAAAGAGACAAGGACTGCACCTGAGGAGCTTATTAGACACCACATTAGGGACATGTTGCCAATACTCCTAAATAAAGACAAATCCATACACAGATATCTCATGAAAGTAAGTCTAGTGATCTGTAGCCCTCTGATTTAACAGTGTTTATTACACCCACACAGTCTGGGCCATGAGTCCTCATTCAGGGTTGGCAAGAACTTCTCCCCCTCTTTTCTTTAGTACTGGGATAGACTCTAGGGTTCCCCAGCCCCCACCCCCCGCACTATGCACACATTCTCTCACTAAACTGTTCTCTCCAGCCCAGCCTAGAACTTACTGTTTCTATTGTATGAAGCACAAAAATACACAAAAGTGATATATGGAAAAAAATCTTGAGAAACCTCTTTAGACTAGTTGTAGTGGCTCATGTAATCCTAGCACTGAGGAGTGGAGGCAAGGGTGCTGCATGTTCAAAGGCCCTGGATGTATAGGAGGACGCAGTCTCCTAGGGAGAGCAATGGAGAAGAGATTGGGAAGTCCTGCTGGAAGGCGGAAAATCATTACTTTGAGGGACCTAGGAAATATGCCCATTAGGGGGTGTTCCTGAGATCCTTCTGCAGCGGGCCGGAAGCTCACTTGCTCTTCCACTCTGCGTCTCAGCTGTCCTTTTCTAGCCCCCTCTCTTTGCTCAGAGCGGGAGAGAGTCAGGTGAAAGTGGTAGAAGAGAGGAGAAATGGACCAGAATGCATTCGAGCAGATGATTCCCGGCTGTCTGATTTGTAGATGATCGCCTCGTACACAATTAGGCCCATTTCTACATCTGAGCCTCAACACATTTACATGGTAGTTGTGCATCCCTCCACATATTTCTCCCTGTACTTAGAGTCAGAAAGAGTGATTTTGTGTAATTTATTTCTCTTGGAAGGCTCATCTCATACCAACACTTTTGTTTCATCAAGATCCTTTATATTTTCCCCTTAAATTTCCAATGCAGTTAAATCTGACTCTTTATGGGCCATAAGCAAAGACATAAATGATAATAGAAAAAAACATTCTTCAATTATAGGAGGCAAGAGTTCCCGGGTGCAGTGCTCAGCTGCCTGCCTTTCCCATGGCGGAAGCTGGTAACAGATGACTTGCAGGTTTGTGTTCTCTCTTCTCTCCCTCCCTCTCCTCCTCCTCACTGTGTGTGTGTCTGTGGGTGTTTGGTACTGATGGTGCTATGTGTATGGAGACCAGAGAACAACCTAGGTGTCATCCTCTGGAACAAGATCCCCTCCCTTTGAAAGAGTGTCCATTGGCTTAGGGGTCACCAAGTCATCTAGCCTATGGGGGAAATGAACTCCAGGGGTCCAACTGTCTCCAGCCTTCTTAGCACACACTGCCATGCCTGCATGTTTACACTGGCTCTGTGGATTAGATTTAACACTTTGCCAACCGAGCCACCTCCCCAGCTCCCTGATTGTTTTGTTTTAACCCTTACTTTTGGAGCAAGCAAACTGGGATGATCAGTTACTCAAATGCTGCTTCATGTTGTAAAAATGAGCTAAAGGAAAAGTCAACAAACCCCCATCTTCATATGCTCATTTACTCAGCCAGGACCAACTGCTCATCACTATTTAAGTACTGGGGCACAGAGGTGAGGAAGATGGAGCTTCACCCTCTAAGGATTACAGTCTAGGTGGAGGCATTAAAATAACGACAAGCAAGCAAGCAAACAAATAGACCTTTCCGTCAGATAGGTGTAAGCAGGATGCCAAGACAAGTCTTTGGAGCCAGATAGAAGCCAGGTGATACTCCTCATACTACCTGAATCCAAGGGACAGGCAAAAGGAAGAGGATCATATTTAAAAGAGAAAAGAAAGAAAAAGAAAGAAAGAGAGAGAAGGTCAAGAGAGCAGGGCAGTGGGTCACAGCAGTCAGCAGGTGTGAGCAGTGTGGAGCAGACCAGTGGCAGCTGCAGAATACTCTGGAAGAAGGAAAGGGGATTGATGTGAAGGAAAGAAAAGAGAGAGGGCAATGGCTGGAGGGAGGACATAGGTCTTTCTTTTTCTTTCTCTCTCTCTTTTAAATAGCACATGCTTAGTGGAAGATGATGGATTCACATCAGCAGGGCCCTATGACTTGCATCCTCCATTATTCAAAGAATTAGTAAAATTTATTGGTAAGACCTCTGTTAGCTATTATTTTTGAGATGCGGTGAACAAAAGAGAGCTGTAAACACTACAGACTAGCTGCTGGGTGACCCCAGTAATTATGGATGTCTTCCTGTTCCAGACAGCAGGGCAGGACATTACAGCCGTCAAACAATCCACATTAAATAAGCACCTTGACAAGCACGAGGCATCAAGCAGCAATGGCTGTATGTTCTTGAAAACAGTAAATTTTGTCTATTTTTCTGAATGATAGACAGTCCATGCTCTAGAGCAGTAATCAACAGAACATCCAGATTTCATGAAATGTTTGTGCAGATGCTAACCATGCTTCTAGCGTAACAGCAACAGGTGCAGTGGACGAGTGCTCGGGTAGGAGCTGCACACATTGCAGTCTCTCAGTCTGCAGAACAATAGCAGCGAGCATGTGCTCTATCGGAAAACTGCTGAAGGTTAGATATGAGGGCAGTGGTACCAAAAGGCTTAACAACCCCAGCATCAAAAGAATGTGTCTGCTTAACCCTTGCTCAACAACAACAACAAAAAGAATCTGTGTGACTGTCGAGCTCCAGCACAGGGCAGTGCACACCCTAAGGATGGCGTGTGATGGAAAGGCAGAGGTGACTGACGGAGGGAGTGGACGGGACAGCCAGATGGGGCAGTGGGGAAGGTAGCAAACCAGAGTGAGGCACAGCCATGCATATGGGTGAAAATGTCATGATAAAACACAGTACTTTGTAACTGAAAATAAAATTAAAATATTTAAAGGTGATGGGATAATATGAAAGCCTAGAGTAAGATGAATTAGGTGATTAAAAAAAGAGAGATTGCAGCCCAAGAGTGCTTACACTCAAAAATGACATATAAAACTAAAATATCAGATTATCAGTCACAGCATATTTTCAGAAAGTTATTTCCTTTTCTCTTCTCTGGAGTTTGAAAGTTGGTCTTGAGATAGTAGCTCATATGGTTTATCAATTTAAAAATGAGTGTCCTGAGAATAAACTTAAAACAAGCTTTACAAAGTAGAGATCTGAACAGTGGCATTTCTGTTTGGCCCACACAGTATAAGAAATCTGAATCAGATGCTAGATCTTAAAATTTGGGAGATTTCCTTTAAAAATATCTAAATCAGCAAGTGCTCTCAAAAACTAGGAAACTTTTTGCCTTCATCACATCTCCATGACCTTCCACTGGCTCCCATGTACACTTGCGTTGCAGTGTCCTCTTTTTACCCAGTCTACCCATGTGGACTTTTAGGTAGAGAGGGAAGAAACGACTTGAATTATGACACTGATTGGATTTCCTAAGGGTTAGGCAGCTATTGGCAGGATCGTACATGTGTCACAGTGCATACCACCTTACAGGCTGTGTGAAAGGCTCCCCTGCGCTGTACCTGCACACCTGACCCTATAAGCAGTTTACCAAAAGTGAAAGAACTTTAGTGCAGCTAAGTGGTGGCTATCTGACTGAGCTCCTCACTCAGATCCTGGACTTTGTTTCTGCAAGGTCTGAGAGGGCTCTTCCCCACAGCCTCTTCAACAAACACTGTCTTCAGCTCTGTGAGATACAGCTGCAGGGAGAGCTCTTGTCTCCAATCAGGGTTGGACATCGGGATAAAGAGGATGCTCAAGAGGTCCTTTCTCTCTCTCTCTCTCTCTCTCTCTCTCTCTCTCTCTCTCTCTCGCTCTCTCTCTCTCGCTCTCCCTCCCTCCCTCCCTCCCTCCCTCTCTCTCTCTCTGTCTACAAACACATGTGTGCAGGTGCATATGGAGACCAGGAGACAGCCTTTGGTGTTAACCTCCATGCTATCTGCCTTTTTATTGTTTCAAAAGACACACTTCCCCACTGGCCTGGAGTTTGCCGAGCAGGTGAGCTTGCTGGCATGCATCTCTGAGGATCAGTTCCCACTTCCCCAGGATTAGGTTACAAGTACTCAGCACCTTTTCTACATGTGGGCTCTGGGGAGGGAACCCAAGCGCATGCTTGCAAGGCAAGTCCTTTCCATGGAGTTGACTGCCCAGCCCTCTCCTCTGTTTTGTCCTCAGGCTTTCTACACAGGCTTTAGTCCTTATACTCAGGAATTCTTTATGGACTAGAAACACCAACTTTGTTGTTGGTTAAGAGTTGTGGATATGGCTGGGGATGTAGCTCAGTGGTGGAGCACTTGCTCAGCATGCATAGAGAGCCCCAACTATTGCCAGGAAGCTTTTTCTTAATAATATTCAAAAGAAAAGCAGGCCCATTGAGGCTGAGTTGAGCCTGGCATAGTAGTCCATGCCTGTGTCGCAGCACTGAGTTAGAAGGATTGCAAGTCCAGGGCCAACCTGGTCTATATAGTGAATTCTGTGTAGCCCAGGCTATATAACAAGATGAATGGAAATGAAAAAAAAAAAAAGAAAAAGAAAAAAAAAGAAAGAAAGAAAAACAAAATTTATAGATGTATTTTTCTGCTTGTTATTTGTACTTTTCTTTATTTACTTTGGGAGTTTCTATTGTTTTACACTATATAGAATTTCTCTGATTTAGACAGAATCAGACAGTGTGACCAAACTGACCTGGTATTCACTGAGTAGATCAGGCTGGCCTCTGGCTCACAGGCCCTCCTCCTGGGTTCTGTGATTAAAGATGCTTACCACCATGCCCAGCTTTGAGTTACAGCTACTATATTTGTTTTTGTTGTTTTATTTTGTTCTTTGCTTTAGGATTTTGAGTCAATTTTATACTGTTTTTCCATCCTCTGGGTATAGAAGAATTTGCTCTATATACTAATTTTAAATTTTCTTGTGTTGGAATCTCTAATTTATTTAGAATTTACCCTCGTGTAATTTGAAGCACAGATGTGTTCTGTAGTTGCCTAGTTACCCAGACAGCACTCACTAAGAAGTCCATTCCTAATCGAGATGTCTGGCAGACAATGGGCATCTCGCTTGATATGCACTGTGTTTCTGTGCCTGTTTTCTTCAGGGTCTTCCAGCCATGTCTTAATGTGCTGTTTTGAGGCTGTTTTATATATAGCTTTACAGTGTGTGCTCATGGTTGCTTCTCTTACTGCTCGTTCTTGACTGTTACCAGCTTGTCTGGGTCTTGGTGCTGAGCAGCTTGGCTTTTCCTTTTGTTTCCTATTTATTTATTCCAGAATGAGGGACCAGTCACATCCTTTACTTTTGTTAGAACAGAAGTCTTTCTGTTTGTTCATGTCTACTTTTATTCCATGTCTTTGGCATGTTTCTTCTCAGTTTGGGCCACTTGAATTTGCTGGATAGGTGAGATAAGCCAAGTAGAACGTGGGTTGCGACCCTTTAAGGTGGAATGACCCTTTCACAGGGGTCATCTAAGCCACTGGAAAACACCAAATTTACATTACTATTAATAACAGTAGAAGCATTAGTTATAAAGTAACAATGAAAATAATTTTATGGTTGGGGGTCACAACATGCAGAACTGTATTAAAGGGTCGTAGCATTAGGAAAGGTGAGAACCACTGCTTATCAGAACTTCTTAGCCAGCACTGAAACGTGAGGCAGAGCTCAAAAGAACAAGGTGAGCTGCAGGTAAACACGAGAATCACATTCATTCCTGAGAAAGGAGTCTGTGAGATGGCATGCTGCCGTCATGTGTGAAGGTAGTGATCCAGTAGGACTCTTTCTCAGAAAACTTCTCCAGCTGTATCTCATTCATAGGAGACAGGTGTGCAGGTGACATTTTCATGTACTTATTAATAATATTTTGGAGCTGTTTGTGTAAAGAATGTTCACACCATAACTAATGTTTCATAAATGAAAAAAATGTTTGTTTGAGATTGTTTCTTTTATTACATCTTTGTTTCAAATGATAAAAATAGATATTTAAACATGTACCAATTATATGACATAGTCAAGATAAAATTTAAGATACTAGTTTCTTAAAGTAAATAATAGACTGCTGCTATAGCCCAGAGAATATAATAGCTTAACATTAAAATATGATTATAGAAGGGGATTTGCTGTGTGGGATGACTATATAGAGAAATTCATCTGAATTATACCTTGCTTTTAGATTTCTGTTTAGGAAATAGCTACATGTAAAGCTGTCTATTCTAGAGCAGTGGTTCCCAGCTTTGTTACCCTTTAATACAGTTCCCATATTGTGATGACCCCCCAAAATTATTTTTGGTGTTATATATACATAATATGTAACCCCCTGCAAAAGGGATCATAACCCACAGGTTGAGAACCACTGTTCTATAGGTAGCATAGGAATGAAATTCATGAAATTTTCAGCCAGAACTTTAAGTATGTGTTTATGAGCTTGTTTTTGTCTATATTTTAGAAATGTCTTGCACATTAGAAATGAGTTTTAAAGCAGATGCTATGTTATGTATTATCTTCCATATCAGACCAGTTCACATTTGTTAAAACCTTGCAGACCATCTTGAGGATGTTGCTGAGCTGTAGCAGATGAGAGTAACTCATGCAGTGACGTCACCATTGCTCCGTAGTACTAGCATTTGCAGTAGTGCCTGAAGCAAGGCAGGCTTGTAGAGCTCCCCCTTAACACTGTGTGGGGTCTGAGCATAGTGAGAGTGCACTGGGATATGACACTGGGAAACACTGCCTTTAGCCTTAGTTGTTAGAAGCTTCTTTGACCGTGAGGTTTAGGGAACAGTAAAATGTGTTGCCTATTCTTACTAAACATCTCTCTTTTCTCTGTCTATTGCACGTAGCAACTGTTTTCTCTGGAGTGTTTACAGCTTGTGTTTTGGATGATTTTTCAGGGATTTGTTAGGTCAATATGCAAACATAATGGCTCTCATCACTGCATCTCTTGATGCAGGGCCAAGGTGTCAGTGTAGGGTTGGAAACACTACAACCTGGGTGAGAGAAAAATGGATTCTAGTGTGTCTATCGCCCTGTCCACACTGCAGTGCTTTGGATTCTTCACTTTTGTTTGTCTTTAATCTCGGGCATTAGAGTAAGTGATAAAGAAGATAACAGAATGTAAACAACGTTTTAAAAAAGGAAAATGAAGGTCATTGCAATGCCTCTCCGACTACAGCTTCCAGTCGGCATGCCATGGCACAGATACCTTGCTAGAGGAGACTCCCAAGCAGCAGTGCCAGATGCTGGCTGGGCAAGTGTCTTGTGCTGCTGCGGCCACCACACTCATGGCTTAGGGACCATGACTTTAAATCTGCCCTTGCACTGAGTGAGAAAATGTCTTGTTTTTAGGTTACATACCAGTGAATGGTGGTGATGGTGATGGTGATGATTCCCTCCCTGTGAGGAAAAAGAACCTGCAGAGAACAAGCAGGGGCAGCTTCCCTTTGATCACACACCTGATTCTCCGTCATCTGGGTCCCTGTATACAGAGATTCTTAAATCAGTCAGGAGAGGTGGCCAAGCATCATGCATATTGCTAGTCTTCTAACTGAGTCTGGTTTTGTCATTATTTACATAGTGCTTTCAGGATTTCCTACTGATTTTCTTTGTGGACTCCAGCATAGAAAGCATTGTGAAAATGAAACACTTTTGCTTTCTGTTGAAAATAGTCCCTTAACTGATTTTGTCCTGCATGTTCCTTTGCGTTTAACCCTTACCTGCCTAGCCTACTTCACTTTGTTTCTTGGTTCCAACTGAAGCAAGTCTAGCATGCTGGGAAAATAACTTCAGGCACATGACCAGAATTCTTTAAAACCCCAGCCAGATTCTGCAAGAGGCTGCTGCAAGTTGCACCCAGGAGGAGCTGGCAGCTCTGCTCCTTGCCCTACGCTGGGCTTGTGCACATTCATCAGAAGCAGTGAACATACCTGAAAACCTTGGTCTTAGATATAACATTTCAGTGAACCAGAATTCAAAATTAACATGCAACAAAGGATCCTCTTCTGTTGCTCCAAAATAGCCCTTCTGGGCTCATTCTGAAAGCTATCATTTGAATTGGATTAGGAACAAATGTTGGAGTTGACCCAAAATGACTCATTGTTTAATCTCTGGTAATTTCTCTTTATTATGTGATCAGCAGATGCATTTCAAGTTGATTCAAAAGGAACATAAAAGTTCAAACAGTTAAAAGTATGGTTATCAGATAGTTTTCCAGATTTGAAAGAAAATAACAGTAAAATCCATTGAGAAATGCTCAGTTGAAGCACTGCTTTGTCAAGATTTAAGCAAGAGCATTGCCAGTGTAAATGAGGACTCTACCCCGAACCTCACACATGGTCCTGTAGCATATACATTCAGAGTATGTGTGTGACGTATACATGTGAACGCTTGGGTATGTGTACCTGTGCACACATGGATGCCAGAGGATGTGAGGCATCTGTCTGTATCACTCTCTACATTACTGTCCTGAGACAGGGTCTCTCAGTGAACTGGAACACTTGTAATTTGGGCTAAGTTGGCTGACTAGGAAGTTCCCAAGATCTCCCTGTCTCTGTCTTTCCTCCCAGGGCTAAGGTTTCAGACCACCATGCTTGGACAGCAAGTGTTTTTCTTATCACTGAGGTATCGCCCTGTCACGTGTCTTTATTTAGCTTTCTCCCATCTCTTCCTGTCTACGTCCTCTGACTGTGTGTGTGTGTGTGTTCAGAGCAGGAATGTGCTCTCTCTGAAAGCTTCCATTTTGGACCCAGCTCTGCCCTCTTATTAAAGGTGTGACTCCTTTGGAGACAAGTCACTGAGTGAGGTGATAAACTGCCAATCTGTCAAGTATTGGTAATGTGTAGGTGCCAACACTGGCCCCCAGATGTTGTGGTGCATAGAGAATCCGCACTTCCTCAGTGCGTTCCTCTCTCTTGATGTTGTTCCTTATGTTAGGGTATCAAAGTGATTTTTCCCAGTCCTCTTGCTGCCACTGAAATCTCTGGAGTTGGGAGTGCCCGTCCCTACCACAATGCAAATATAACCCACTGAATTAAGAACTCTGTCCAAGTATCAGACCTGACAGGAGACCTAAGAGGATGGTATTGTGTATTGATCTCTGTTTGGTGTGGTGTGAGGCTTGGTGAAAATTGGTGATGGTAGATTTTGGAGATTAAAAAAAGAACCCTCAACAGCACTTTAAACTTGACTGCTCCTCATAATTAACTATAAAATGTTAGAGCATGTAGGCTAGCTGTTTCAGAGAGAAGGTGCTAGGTGCCCCACCCCCAGAGCTATAGGGTTCCTCCTTTATTGCTCCTGACTTTCTTTTTCGCAGGAGCGAAAGGGACCTGTTTTCTTGGCTCAGGTTTGAGGTCCACTTGGCAAGGAGCTTCCTAGCACATGTCCCTTACGATCCTCTAACAGGCTGAGTGGTGGCGGCTCCTGCCTTTAATCCCAGCACTTGGGAGGCAGAGGCAAGTGGATCTCTTGAAGTCCACAGAGTCAGTGCCAGGACTACCAAGGCTGGGTAGAGAAAGAAACCCTGTCAACCCTGTCTCAAAAAACAAAAACCGAAACAAAACAAAAATCCTGTAACAGAGGCAGCCTGCTGGCTTCTGCTGATTCTGATACAGTTTCACCCTGCCCCACCTTTATAACGCTTACTCCCTCAAACCATGCAGTTTGTAGTGGGTTTTTTTTGGCTCATTGGGGTGGAGAGCTGTCCCAGGTGCTGAATTATACTTTCCTCTCTTGGCCTCTGCTTCCAGAGTCTTGGGATTGGAAATGTGTGCCACCACCTCCAATTTGTTTAGCTCCTTGGTGGCTTATGGAAACACAGTGGTCTTTGGCTACTTCCTGACTGCATTGCCTTGGGTTTATTTATAAGTATATTTGACTTTTCAGTGTTACAGAATAAGCCTGGATACAATAACTTGAAGGTCTTTGTAGTTGCCCTGGGAGCAAAATGGCCTCTAAACATTGGTTTGCACTGCCAATATGATTAATGCATCTTTGCCAGGAACTACACATTGGTTTGTTTATTCATTTGCTTGTGTGTTTGCTACAGTGCTGGGAGATGAACCTAGGGCCTCACACACACTAGGCAAACCCTGTACCACTGAGCTCTGTTCCAGCCTAGAACTCCATTGTAGAAGCAGAGATTACGTTTGTGAATCTGAATCTGATTTCCAGGCCTCTGGCTGCCTACGAGTTTCTATGTGCTGATGCTGGGTTACTGTTTTTTAGGTCATCGAAATCTGGCTTTTCTAGAAGCTATTCTTTTCTGAGTGACTGGCAGAAATCATTACTCTCTGTGTCAGGAAACCAAAAGTTGGCAGGAGCCTTACAATAATTGTCCAATTGGATTTATTTTTTAAACTCTTGTGCCATTTTCCAAATTATCTTCAGTCACAAGGCTCCGTTTCTTTAAAAGGTTCAAAGTGAGTGATACACATGCAGCTTCAGTCCTGCTCAGGTCAGCTGTGAAGGTGCCAGAGGCTGTTCCTCAGCACACAGTGCATCCTAGAGCTGCCCAAGCCAGAGCCAGGAGCGGAAGGCAATTTCTGTATTTTTTGGAAACACTTACGTTGTGCCTTGACTTCTTCAGTTTGTTGGAAGATGTGGAACAGCCAAGGGTCCCTTTGTACCCTGAGTAAGAGGCACTAAAGGTCTGAGAGTCAGTCAGAGCTGTGTTTCCTGCCTCATTCCTGCAGTATGAGTTGACAAACACTGAAAAGGTCCGACTCCATCCCTGAAGTGATTTCTGAATGCCCCTGAGGTAGTAGTGTGAGCTGGACGCCGTCATTTCACCTGCAGCCCAGCACTCTTTTTTTCATCTCTCCTGTGTCAGCCTGTGCCAAATTGATAATAACAAGCCCAGGACAAAACACATCTGTTTATTTTCTCTTATCTGCATTAACAACTAGAAATGATTTTGCTTGTTTGAGCTTCCCTCTCTCTAGACTCCTGATATTTATTTTGAATTTGCTTTTTGGCAGAATGAGATCTCATGCATGCCAGGCAGGCTCAGGGTTGTGTATTTAGCAGCGGGGGATTTTTTTTCTTCCCTTGCTCAGGACTGGAGCTGTCTGTCCGTCTTTATAGTCTGACTTTTATTGTCCTGGCTGGGTTGTCAGTAATGACTTCACTCTCATTTTGGACCATGCTGGATAAGATCACATCTCTCTGTCCTATTTCTTAGCCTGTTTAGTTTACACACCTTGTTCTGCTGTTGTTCTATGGCATTAAAGACACAGAGCTGAGGGAGCTCGGAGGACACAGATCAGTGCTCTAAACGAATAGCCCCGTGACTGCCTGTCTGCAGTTTTTAAAAATGAGCTACGCATTAGACAATGTAAAAGTGTTTATCTTATTTTGCTTTTTGGAATGTTATCAAGGTTCAGCTGTGTTGTAATGAGTGTCAGCACTTCATTCTTGCTCACGACTTAATAGTGTGCCCCAGTATGAGTACAAAGCAGTTTACAGAAAGATGGGTAGATATTTTTCACAGTTGACTCTTTGAGCTTTTATGAATAGCTGCTGGGAACGTCCGTGTTCAGTTTCTGTGTAGATGCACGTGTAGGTCTTCCTGGATTGCTGCCATGGCTGTAGCTATAGCAGTTTGTTGTTGAGTTTTCTGAGGAACTTCCACAATGTTTCCATAGGAGAGTCTGGCAGCCCGAGTTGCTCTGACTTGACACTGTAGCATCCTGTTATTGGTTGTCCTTGCGCTCATGGGCCTGAGTGTGACTTTGGTCAGTGCCTCCATCTTTTCATGCTGACTGGAAATTGTGTCTCATCTCTAAGAAAATGTCTTACTCAGCTCCTTCATCCACTTTTAAATGGAATCAGTTTTGTTTCCTTGCCCAGCTGTTTTTGTTTTTTATTTCTTTTAGTCATTGGGTTCCAAACCTCTTTATATATTATGGGTTCTAGATCCTTATCATATCTGTCATTTAGAAATATTTTTCTCCTATTGTGTGGAGTGTCTATATGTTCTAAACACACTTGCTCTGAGGGAGGGAGATTCTTGTGTGTGCTGAGTGGCTTACTTTCTTGTGATATCCATTGAAGCACACGTTTCTCATTTTGATGAAGCCTAGTTCTTCCCCTTTTCATATCTGAGGAACTCTTACTTAGCCCAGAGTCATAAAGATACACACCGACATTTTCTTGTGAGATCTTATAATTTTAGATCTGATACCAAATCTGTCATCCATTTGGAGTTAGATTTTGCATGTGGTGTGAATTGGGTCAGAATTCACCCATTCTCTAGTATGACCAGTGAACTGTCCTACCTCCATTTATTATAAAGACTCTCCCTCACACCCTTCATAGTTTTACAGCCATATCTATAGCTTTCCGTGTCTTATGTTTTCATAGAGTTTATTCCTGAATATTTTATGTTTTGGGTTGTTGTTGTTGTTGTTGTTGTTGTTGTTGTCCTCCTCTAGTGATGGCACTTAGAGCCTGCACATACTAGGCGTGTTCTGTTACTCCTAAACTATACCCTCAGACTACTGTTCTTTTATACTGTTGTAAGTTGAATTGATTTCCTTAACTCATTTGTCATATTGCTTATTGCTTATTCATAGAAATTCAGCTTTTTTTGCTTATTGAGTATATTAACCACTAGAAAGAACATTGTCTTAATCCTAGCTCTCAGACTGGAGGAATGAAAATTAGAAGTTCAAGGTCATTCTTGATTAAATAGCAATTTCAAGACCAGCCTAAGTTACATGAGACCCTGGCTCAAAACAATCACAATCACTACAAAACACACACACACACACACACACACACTCTCTCTCTCTCTCTCTCTCTCTCTCTCTCTCTCTCTCTCTCATACACACGCACACACATACACACATACACACACTGCCAACAACAAAAAGTCTCATTACAATTTCAAATATATTAGAATCAATTTACAAAGCAGATCTTCCTTGGAATTCTCTGAAATAAATTATATAAAGTTAATGTATTCGCCATTTTCTGTGTGCCATGCACTGAGCTATTTATGTTCTATAGGTCACTTTTCACTTCACCATGAGGCCCTGGAACGGTGCTGGAGCTCGAGCTGAGCTGTGGGACTTCATGTTCTGCCACTCTGTGCTCATGCCTCACACTCTGTACTCGGTCTGTAGCAAATTCCAGCCCCCTCTGTGGATCTTTCTAGGCTGTTCACACTAAACATTTGCATTTGGAGTTTCTTCTGTAAAGCATGCTCTCCTTCTTTCACTAGGGTGTTTCTTTGATCTCATCCTGCTTACCCTGTACTTAAACAGCCGGAAGTCCCACGTTCAGCTTCTTGAGGATGCTGCCTTTGGGGAATAATTTCTAGTGACTCTCAGCTGGAACCCAGGCAGTGGATGAGGTGACGTGGAATACGCTGCAGGCGTCTAAGTCTTGTCTCCTTCAGGGTCGATCTCTTTGCATGGTGGCACATTTTGTGATCCCAGTCCTCGGGAGAGGGAGGCAGGAAGCCGAGGTGTTTAGAGTCATCCTTGACTGTATGAGGAGTTTGAGGCCAACCTGAGTTACATGAGATGCACTCACTCGTGCATTCACGTGCTCCCTCCCCCCCCAAATGAAAAACATTAACAACATAAAACAGAAACAAACCCAAACAGATAAACCAAATATTTTTTTTCAACAGAGAATGAAAAAGAAATGAAAGGTGCCTGAGTTTTTTGCTATAACCCTGAGTAAATGATCCTAGCATTGGCTGAACTGTAGATGGCCTGGGAGAGGGTGATGACAGGTCCTTGGACTGTAGTAAAGATGTGTTGGGGCTATCTGTATTAAAATATTACAGACACCTTTCTTGCTTTTTAAAAAAATACAAATTACTTAATTTGTGTATCCAGTAAATATTTTTTCTTACATGTAATGTTCACTATAATAGATGCAGTCCCTATATTCCTGACAGGTAAGCTGACTTACAGGAGGGTTAAGTAAGTGGTCTCAGTTGATAGGGTGGGTAGGTAGCCCAATAGAGGTAAGAGTTGTCACATGCCCAAATTCAGCATTTCTCTGTTACCTTTTGTGTGATGGGTCTAGTATTTTTAGTAGACAGTTTGAAAGGTTGGTGTTTTAACTCTATATAGTCTTAATATTCTAAATATAGGAGTATTAGATACATTATGTTAAAGTCCAGAATAATTAACATGCTAGTAGATTTTGATGTGACCCATTGAAAAACCCTTTACAATGGACTTAATTTAGTTTTTGTTCAGAAACTCATTTGGCTTTTGAGATACGTCATTTCTCAGTGTTTTTCAAATGTTTTTGTAATCTTCCCACCGAAGAGCCTGATAGGGGAACATTGGTGAAAGAGGTTCCCGAATACACTGTTCATTTCAAAACAAAGCTTTCCTAGACTAAGCAAGCATTCTTCTGTCTTAGGAGACCCATGAAAGCATGAGAGTGGCGGAATGGCAGGAGCTCTGGGGCAGGAGCGGCGAGTGAGACCTCAGAGCCCCCAAGTAAAACAAGTGCTTTTTTGTGATAATTGTTGAAATAAGCTTTACAAGGTTTATAAGGTTGAAATAGCAGTGTATTGAACTCTATTTCACCATTAGCTTTTTCTTTTTCACTTTTTTTACTTGGCAGTTTGGGAGTTTATAAAGAAACATAAAGGTTCCAGACCGTGTATGCCCAAAAAAGGGATGGTAAGTGGGCAGTAGAGTTGCTGAGAACTAAAGAGTGAGTGGATGGAGAATGAGGTAATCAGGCTTCTGTTGTGTCTTTGTAGTTTGCATAGTGCAGTGGAAGAGGGTATTTGCCATTTTCTTCATCCGCACTTTGCCTCAGTGTATATGACTTGCAAAGTGAAGCGGTTGTTTATTCCTGGAGTGGCCTTGTGTTCTTGCTAAGATCCGAGAGTGGTCGGGATTGGAGAAGCAGAGGGGAGAGACACTTAGTGTGCCTTCGTGTGCTCTCATCAGCCCTCCATCCATAGGCCCCTTTGACTTGAAGGACTGGAGGAACAAATGAATCCATTAGTTTTGAGTTGTGTTCTCTGGAACCCAGTGACATGTCAGGACCAAGTGGGTGGGAACACTTTGAGGCTAGGATGGATCGTGTGCTGTGAAGAGTTGTAAAGATCCAGTGATGTCATGTCACTTCTCATCCTAAACCTCCCAGGGTTCCTCATTGTCTGAGATCTGTAGCTCAGGATACACGATCCACCCTTTCTTGTTCTCTTATCTCTGTTGCACCAGTGTTAGCACCCTTCCCTTCTACCAGCTTGCCGGCTCCTCACAACTCAGCATTCGCATTTGATGTGCCTGCCGTACAGAGCTGATCTTTCTCTGTTTTCCCAGCATAGTTTCTTGTTCCCATCTAAGTTCCTACCTTTCGTGCTCCACACACCCAGTGCTGTGTGGTCCTGCTGTATTTTCTGTCTAAGTCTATCACACTTTACAACCATGTCCTTATGGATTTGGGTCCCCTGCTGCTTTTACTTTCTTTCCCATGCAACTTCTTGGCTCTGAGGGATCTGTTAGTACCAGATACTCATGCCTACTTGGTCCCTGCCCTGTCCCAGCAGCCACAGAACACTGAAGTGTGTCCTTGAATTTGTGTGCCCTAGAATTTGGCTGGAGTGACACACAGGCCCCTAACTTCACAGCAGAGTGACACATGCTAAGAACCCACCCTGAGATTATTGCTGTTCCAGGTCCACTACAGTGGGTTGTACCTTCCAGAGAATGGAGCATCTCTGGGTGTTGGCGCATTCCTCCCCTTCCTCAGCTGCCATTCCTATTTTTTTTCCTGTCTTTGCTCCTTGTCCTGAAACTTTTTTCAGGCCTATCCTCTTCTGCGTCTCCATTGCAGCAGCATTGGAATTTGTTAGGATTACTTACGAGTGATAGGGGTTGAGGAGTCTAGCGGGGGGGGTGGGGGGGTGGGGTGACTAGCATGCTAGAGAGGCTGAGAACCTAATAGCTGCTCAATCCATGAAGCTGGATCTTTATCAGTTCCAGTCTGTAAGTAAGGTCTGGAAATTTTCTGCAGTGTCACTGGTCTTCAGTCACATTAGAAGGCAAAGAAGCTCCGTATTCTAGTGCCAGTAAAGGTGGCAGCAGCAAGAGGATAACAGGCTCACCAGCAGGCCCAGCTATCTCCCCTCAGTTAATCCGTCCTGGAAATGCCCCTTCACATACCCACATGCATGTGTACACACACACACACACACACACACACACACACACACACACACACACGTCTCTAAGTTGATTCCTGATCTAATGAATCTTCTTCCCAGTGCCAAGCTCCATGGTGTCTTCTCTAAAATGCTGATACGTGTGTATACAGTATCGTAACTTTCCCCCAGGAAAACATGAGCCAAGAGAACAGGGCAGGACCCGCATGCTTGTTAGGTTTCTTTTTACCTAGCCTTGCAGTCATGTAGTGACATCCATAGGGTCAGGCTGATTAGGAGGGATCTGCACAAAGCCATGGGTTGCAGAAGGCAAGCACTGGGGCCACATTAGAGGCTGTCTACAAGTATAAGATGCACTGTGGAATTTGTGTACGCTCTAACATGTGACACTCTTGTCTTTCAACATCCTTGTGTGTAACTTGTTTTGTATCTCTTCTTGTTTTCCCTTCTGTTTATTGAGATTTGATGTGGCCATCTCCTGACGCAAGCTTTCTTACCAGCACAATTTCTCTCCCATCACCACTATCCCTTACTTAGAACACCTAGTACAGTTTATTAAAGTTGTCTGTTTCATGCTGTGCCTTTTCTCCAAGTTCATGAGGGCAGGAACCACCTTTCCGGTCATTGCCCAGCATGGCACATGGCAGCACATCAGTGGGTCTCAGTGAACAGCTGGAAAGATGAAGGAAAGGATGGATGACTACGTGGTGATGGTGGGTGTTTGGCCAGCTGCTTTGCCTTTTTTGCTGGTGACCAGTGCCCTGTGTCCCCAGAGTATTACCCTGTGCCCTGCATGTAATAGGCTTTTGAAAATGACCCCTTTTCTTTCCTATACTTTTTAATGCTTGAGAAGTCCAACATCTGTGTGGATTTAGTGATAAAGCTAATAGTAAAAATTAATGTCATTTTGTTGTCAAATATTACTGATATTTTTAAATTCAACATGGTGATAAAATTTAGGTAATTTAGTTTTGTAATATTTATTTATTTTAGTAGTCATGTAGGCTTAAGCAAGTACTTTGAACATGGAAGGTATTTCATGAATGATTGATGAATAAATTTAGTGTATTGATAAGTGCTTTTTTCTGAGTAAAGTGAGTTTCAGGTTACATAAGAAATTTTTGTTTGTTTTTGTTAAAACATGGAATTACTGACACTGAGTAATTTGTCTCTGTTTCCGGATTTGAAATTTAGGCAAAAATTGACCTACGCTTGTGGCATGATTAATTTATGGCCAGTTTGCTTTAGAGGCAAGTGAAGGTGCAAGTGAAAAGGAGGCTCTGGCAAGTGTGCATCTAGCTTCTTCACTCCAGTTGTACAGAAGCTCCAAGGCAACTGCTAAGAAACCTCTAGCATGAAACAGTGCCCCTTAATTATGGTTGCCTGCTCCTCCCATGGTTTTCTTTAGAAATTATTCCTTTACACTCTTATTTTTATTCTATATTAGTTGATTCTATATGTTTTTGTTGTGGTTTTTTTTCTTTTTTTCAAATTCCCGTTTAGAGTTTGATTAGAAGGGCATAGACTTGGGTGAGTCAGAACTACTTTGCACAGTTCAGCAGGCACATCTTCTTGGCAGCTGTTGGTTGGGAAAATGAAGACAGGGATAGGTTGGGTGGTTGAATGAATGGCTGACCAGACGTGCATTGTGATGTGTTGGGCGCATTGCTCATCTATGAACTTTAATTTCAGTATGTAGAATGAGGATGAAATCGGTCCTTTCATGAGATTTCTTAAGGCAGTATCAGTAAGCTGTGCCATGTAAGATGCCTGGTACAGTCCTTGGTGTTTGCAGATGCTCAGTCAGGATTGACTCATGCCACCTTCCTCGGCCATTAGCCTGGATCAAACAGGAATTTCCTTTGCCTGTGGTAGTGTCGCCTTGTGCAGAAGTGTGTGGCCTGTCCATCCTGCCCGGGAAGCCGTTCCCTAGAACACAGCCCTTAGCTGTGCTTCCTTACTTCACTTTCTAGTCAGCCAAAGCACTAGGTCTGCATCGTGCTCTTCTAGTGGGATTTGTTTTTCCTAGTCCTCATGTAATCATTTGTTCTAACTCCCTTTTCTTTTTCTTTGATGATGCTGATATATTTTTTAACATTTTTATTGGAAAAATGTTATATATTTTGATCATGTTTTCCCCTCCCCCAAGTCCTCAGATCCTCCTCACCTCCCTACCAGCCCAACTTTGTTTTCTCTCTCATGCTTTAAAAAACAAACAAGAAATACACAGACACAGCAACCCCACAAGAGCACAAAAAAGACCAAATAAAACAATAGGAGACAAGTCTACAAAAATACCACAAAAGACCATTTTGTGTTGGCCAACTACTCCTAGGCATAGGGCTTAAACTGGAGTGTAGCTAATATATCCAGTGAGACTCCATCAGAGAAAACTAATCTTCCCTATGCCATCAGGTGTCAGTTGAAGAGAGCCTCTTGCATCGGGTGGAAGCCCATGTCCATTTTACCATCTCATTGCTGGGACTCCATTTGACTTGAGCCTGCACAGGCTCTGGACCTGATGCCACAGTCTCTGTAGTTCATAAGTACATCATGTTGTGTCTTGAAGAAACTGTTTCCTTAAAGTCATCCATCATGTCTGGCTCATAGAATCTTCGTGCCTCCTCCTCTGTGTAGATCCCTAAGCCTTGAGGGAGAAGGATTTGACGAAGACATCCCATTTAGGACTGAGTGCTCCAAAGTCTCTCTTACTGCTCATTGTCCAGCTGTGGGTCTCTGTGTTAGTTCCCGTGCACTGTAAGAAGCTTCTCTGATGAGTGAGACCCTGATACCTTTAGGTTGCTGCTTGCTTCCTTAGCCTGGCATCACCAAGGCTGGTCCCTCACTTACCCACGTCTTTGCCTACAGGGTCTCTGTGTGTGGAGATAGATACCCTGCTTCTGGGAACCTTTTGTTTTGAGAGCAGATTTTAGGGTTTGTTGTGCTGGGTTTTACTTGAAACACTTCCAGGAAGTGGTGGTATAGATGATGTGTCCTCATTTCTTTTCATATGATTTTCAGAGTGATCTGTCTGGGAAGAGTGCTATGCGCCCCACAAATAGACTGTCTGGGGTATCCAATCTTGAGTTGAGTGGCCTGTTAAACAGGCCTGTGTCAAAAGTGATGAATAGTTTTTGTGGATTTTGAGCGAGTTGCCAATCGATCGAATCCTGTTTAATGAGAGAGGCCCTGTGAGAGGAGCAGGAGCCCAACTGCCTGTGTGGAGCCACCTGCCTTTTCTCTTTACTTCATTTTCTTGCTAATGAAGGAACCAATTGGTTTAGAGCGATCAATGCTGACCTATTAGGATCAGACATTGTTTTGGTGTTGCCAAGGCAATTAAATTCAGCAGGGCAAGGATTAGTGAGAGAAAGGCTGTTGTGGGAAGGAAAAAAAAAAAAAGAAACAAGGGACTTTTTATTCAGAAACAACCTTTCTCGGTGTTAGAGGTATAAAAAGGATTAGTTAAAAAAGAACTAATCATTAGAGCATTTTCCTTCTTGGTAAAATAATCAGAAGATTTGTTGACTCAAGTTTTATGACTTGGGGAGATAGGAAGCGCTGCCTGGATGACCTGATTCAAGGGACGTGCTTTTGTTACTACCCTCTGCTCTGTTTGAGCCTGTGACTTATGCAAGGAGCCTTCTCTCAGATTCTGTGCATCCACTAGAGCTGCTGTGACCCACAGATGCTACGTTGTCAGAAGCAGCAGTGATTTCACATAGCATAGCCCGTGTGTTCCCCATCAGAAGCTGTTAGCTGTTACTTCCTGAAGACTTGATAGAGAACAAAACCCATGAGCTAATCAGCGTGGCACACAGTCTCCCCCTAATCTCAAGCCCCGCCCCCTCATTGGTGTCTTCCACTGGGGTATGCAGCTGACATTTGAATAAATAAACTGTCAGTCACTGGGTACATCAGTGACTTAGAGGTTGGGTCTTCAAAATGAATACAATTTTAAGAATTGGTTTTCTAGGGTTAGAAAGGAATAGGAGCAAACACATAAAACAAAAACAAGGTAACTTAAAGACCTTTCTTGAGTAGAAGACATACTTAAAACAGACTCTTGGATTTCATAGACCTTGGGATTTTTCAGAATTAATTTTGTTACATAAAGATATTGATATTGTTACTGTTCTATAACCAAAGTATAAAATGGATATAATCTTATCAAGGAGGTGGCAATTTTTTGTTTGTTTGTTTATTTGTTTGTTTGTTTTGAGACAGGGCTTCTCTATGTAGCCCTGGCTGTCCTGGATTCCCTTTGTAGACCAGGCTGGCCTCGAACTCACAGGGATTTGCCTGCCTCTGCCTCAGTTGAAGGAAACTCATGACTGATACCGTAACTTTGCCTAGGAACTTAAAGCTGGAGAGGACATAGACCCAGGGGATAAGCTCCTGCCATTTACTGATTTCAGCTACCTCCTGAATGCCTATCCTTGTACCGAAGATGGATGTATCTAGTACCCCTCATCAGAGACACTTTTTCCCCAGTGGACAGAGGTTATTACGAAAGCCAAAAATAGGCCAAAATGTAGAAAGTAAGTGGCTGTGGAGTGTCCTTACCCATATGGGACATCAGTAACATATGTTCCCCCTCCCCTTCCCCAGGGTTCAGGGAACATTGAAGAAGAGTCAGAAAGACATTTTAAGAACCTGAGGATTGGAAGGACTGTTCCTGAATAGTGTCTTCTGGACATAACAGGGATGTTGCACCAATGCACTCTTCAGCTGATGTGGTTTGCCTGCACAGTATCAAACCAGTGAAGCTTCCAGTGTAGATGGGGAAGAGCTCACAAGACTTCACTCCTGCTCTGGCAGATACAGGCAGTCAGCAGCTCCTCAGGGATGTGGCCACTCGCAGTTTGCTATACTCCAGTAGTCAGCCTTGTACCCATGTGCACGTGGGCAGCACTGACTGGATTCAGAAGGAGAAGAGGAGGACATTAATTTGAGGATTGAGGGATCTCTACCTAGGAAGAAAGAGTTCATAAGGGGTATGGGGGTGGGTGTGACCAAGATGCATTGTACTCTTGGTTGAAATTCTCAAAGAATAATTTAAAAAGTTTACCCAACTTGGCTTTTCATTATTTGGAATAATGTGTAGAAAGTTACATTTCATACCATATTTCCCTTTTATAGGAAAGCCATCTGACTACATGTAATTCACAATTTTTTAGTGGCTATATTAAAAAAGCAAGAAGCAAACTTAATTTTAAAATTGTGTATGCGTGTGTGTGCGCACACATGTGCACATGAGTATGCTTGTGCACACATATGCATGCAGCTTTGTACAGAGGTCAGAAGAGGGTGTTGGATGCCCTGGAGCTAAAGTTACAGATGATTGTTAGCTGTCATTTAAGTACTGGGAATTGAACCTGGGTCTTCTGGAAAAGGAGTTAGTGTTTGTTCTTAACTGCTGAGCTATCTCTAGCTGTGGGAGGTTTTGTTTGTTTAGTTTTTGAGAAAGGAGTTGTCTTAATTTTTACCTGCTTTAGTGATGACTTTTCCAATGTGCTTGATTCCCCCCTTCCCGTGTGTGTGTGTGTGTGTGTGTGTATGTGTGTGTGTGTGTGTGTGTGTAAAAGAATGTTAATGAGTTTTGGCAAGGATACTGAGAAATTGAAATCTTCAAGAACTCCTGGTATATATGAAAAAAGTATATAACCACTTTGAAAGCTCCTCAAAGTTAAAGTATAATTACCATTTGACCCAGAAGGTCACACCTCTTATGTTTATGATCACTGATGATGGGTAAACACAATGTGGTCTATCCAGGCAATGAAGTACTGTTCAGTCAGTAAAAGGAATGAATTGCTAATGCTGCTGTAGTATGCATAAACCTTGAAATCATTTCTTGAAGTGAGAGAAAGCAGTCACAAGTGATCATATGACATTTGACTGTGCATGGGAAACTGTGCAGAATAGGCAAATCCATAGATAGGAAAGTGGGCTAGGGATCGTTAGCATGGGTAGAATGGGAGGTGACTGGAGGCACAGGTTACTTTTTGAGGTGATAAAAATGTTAGAAGTGCAGTGTGTGAGGTTTGTGTGCCCTGTGTTCTTCAAGTGGGCGCACCACGTGAATCCCCTGGTATGTAGGCACTTCACTTTGAAAATCAGTCTCTGACTATGCTATAGAGAAGAACGTGTGAATCAAGCCTGCAGAGGAAAGCTAGCCTTGTCTCACCCAAAGAGTCTGGTGCGCCCTGTTGTCCTGTTCAGATTTCTGGAGCTGTCTGCGTCTCAAGAAGAAAAGCTTCTGGGAACCTGTAGCTCACCCATGCTGCTTAGGGGATGGCATCCCAGAAGGTTCTTTCCAGTTATTCCATTGTATCATCACAGAGAAGTTTGAGTGGCATATGATGACAATCACTGAGGGTCCTCTAACCTCATATTTCATAATTACTACTAGAATCTATTCAATATGTATGCAGCACTCTCCAGAGAAAGAAGGAAAAAAAATCCTATTCCCAGCTGCATGACAGAAAGCTATATTTTTATTAAGAGCTTTGACTGACAATATAAACCATAAATCACCAACATGATGCTTCAGACACCAGAATCCAGAGGAGAAATATAACCTGCAAAATGTGCCATCATGGTATGGCTTAATTTTCATGGTGCCCAAGATTTTAAAGCAATTATGTGCCAAATCAGGGGACCCAGTTTTTAAAGGCAGTACCTTTGGTGTGTATGTGGGTCTTCGTCATCATGCATCATATCTTTATTATGTCAGCTGATGGTAGCCAGCTTGATATTTGTGCATCTGAACAGTTAGGGTTGTAAAATAGTGAATAATTATAGCACATTTTTCATAAGACATTCGTGTCACAAAGAACATGTTTGGGACATGCAGAGCTGCTATGTGTAGTACAGGCATTCAGACATGTGCGTTGGATTCTGCTGTTGTAAAGGGAAAAGGAGTATTCTGTGGTTTCTGCCTCTGTTTGAAATGCACAAAGACTGTGGTATTGCTTTCACTTGCTTTTTGGGGTAGCAATGTATCATTAACAATTTATTGTGGTACATCAAGCCATGAAACAGACCACATCCTGAGCATATTTCTCTGGCAGATAAAGGTGCAGATTTTATGTATTGAGTTAAAGGAAATGAAACTTTTTCAGCAAGGATAAGTAGAAAGAAATTTGGCTGTAGAGGTAATATATATCTTTAAAATGTGGTGAAAATAAGTTTAAAAGGTTCTTTATTAAATCCTCCTTCTATTAATTAATTTCTATACTATAAATTACCAGAGATGTCCTGCTAGTGAAAGACAGCTCAAAGATCAAGTGGAGAGTTTGGTACATTACATAGCCCTAAAAGGAAATCATTTTTATTCTACTGACATTTCCCTTTTGTTTAAAGAGCTCTTTTGCTAGTAGGAAACCTGTGCTCTAAAACACCACAGATTTTTTTTTTCTAGAAAGAAGATAATTGATTAGGAGACAGTGTATTAACCCTTTTAGAAATGTAGCTTTCATGATGAGACTTAAATATTTCAAAACTCGTGAAGTCTTAACTTGAAGTTAGTTTAAATGACCTACAGCTTTGCGCTGTTGGAATTTATTAGCAACAGTCATTTTAAGGCCAGTTCTTAGGAAGAGAGTGCTCTATATTGTCCCCAGGTCACAGCTGAAGGATGGATGAATACTGCTCCTTCCGTAACACTGTGTTTGGAAGGGGCCATATTGAGTCTATAAGCACACTAAATTTCATTTGATGCTTCCATTCAGTCAATATGAATTCTGGCAGTTCAGGGGGAGATGGGAAAAGCTATTACTCCCTGTGCTGTACATAACAAATATCACAACGTCTTATGTACTCTGTACTCCCAAGCCATGACGTTTTCCTTCTTTCCTCCCTCTCTCCCTCCCTTCCTTCCTTTCTTTTTCTTACAAAAACAAAAAAATAGAAGAGCCTCTAGTGTTGGAGAGTCACCACCCCATGATAGAAGTCAAATAGGAGAGAGGCCCTGTCCCTCACCAACTACAAGGTGAGGGGCTGCAGCCAGTTAGACCAGGCACCTCCTAGCAAGTTCACCAAAGCAGGCTTTCCGTCACGGACCATTTTCCTGAAGTGTTGTCCTGGCACCAAGTGCACATCTGAACATTTCCATCCAGATATGGTAACAGATGTCTCTTGAGCAGCAGCGTCATAAAACCAGATCTCACTTGAGTGAGGAAAATACCATTTCCATCATTTTTTATTTTTCACTTGGAGATTACATTTCACTTTAGACGACAGCCCCATGGACTGTGATTAGAAAGGCATATGAGAAGGTGGAAGTGGCGCGTCCTATCAGTGTGAGGGAAGCACATGCATTTCCAATGAGCACTGCTACCTAGTTCTGAGACCACAGAATGCTAATGAAACGGGCCATTATTTTCCTGTCTTGGTTTCAAGGCCTCTTTCCCCACAAATGTCTGACATGCTGTGAATTCACTGTTCTGATTCTGTGTGTATGTATTTGGCATCTGGGCAAGTCCTGTTCTCAAGAATTCTGGGGAATAGTTTATCTGTTGGCTGATTTCTCTTTGGGGCACAGATGGAACAAAATGAGTGATACAGTTTTAGAAGGTTTCTTTCAGATCCACATGCCATATCTTACAGCTGTTACTCATAACTTCTGTCATACTGACCAGATTCCCACTGCTGACAGATGAGTATTATAGACGTGAGCCTGTCATGTGCCTGGTTTCTTACTTCCACATTTAATATGATCTCCTCCTGCTACAAACAAATCTGTAAAGATTCTCATTAAAGAAACGTGGTAGTAGTTGGGAAAACAGCCAAGATGTGATTGTTTAATGGGAAGTTCCAATGGAAGGGGAATGTGCAGGAGTAAATTCTTAAATGTTTCCCTGTTCGTTGCAAGAATCTGCAAGAACCCTGCCTTGCATCACAGAAGGTCACCCCAGAAGCACCTCACACACAGCTGTGTCTTGGCATCCTTGAGAGATTGGCTACAGAAGCTCCATGTATACCCGAAGCCACACACCAGTGTCATGTTCTACGGTGTCTGATGACATGCTGTTTGCATGTAAAGCCACACACATTCTCCTGTGTGCTGCAGGTCACCTGTACACAGCTTCTAATACACGATCAGATACAGACATCATGCACATAGTTGTCCTCCTTTGGGTTACCATGATTTTTAAAAGTGTCCATTTCAGACTAGGTGCAGCTGTTTTCTTCCAGTATCATTCTGAGATTGATTGCATTCATGGATGTGGAATACATGGTTGTGGGGGCGGCGACCAAAAATAACCACCTACATAGGGCAGACATTTGGTGGGGATACAAGTACTTCAGCAACTATACCTGAAGTCCGTATGCGTCGCTATATAGATCAGTCAGAATTTTGAAATTAGGCTTTGTAGTGCATCACCAGTTGTACTCATCCTTTTGAGCCTTGGTTTGCGTCAGGACCCCAGGGCTTGCCAAAGACAATTGGAAAACACAGATATTAACACTATGATTCATAATAGTGGCAAAATTATAGTTATGACGTAGCAATGAAAATAGTTTGGTGGCTGAGGTCACCACAACATGAGGAACTGTGTTAAAGGGTGGTAGTGTTAGGAAGGTTGCGAGCGCTGCTGTATTTAGAGATTCATATTGCATGCTTGAAATACCAGCCTTTCTCTTGCAGCAGTGTCTGAGGAGGAGGGAGCACTGTTGTCTGTTGCAATGTTTCCTCCATCAAATGGAAGGTAATTTGTTAGGAATGTTGTTAAACATCCTAACTTATAAAATTTTAAAGTGGCCTGTTTGATAGTCTATCTTAATTTATCCTCATATGAGATCAGTGTTCCTCAAGTAGAGTTGATTATTAAAACTTGTAGGATAAATGAAGTAAAATAAGTAAAAACAAATACTCTTGTTTTTTTGGTTGTTGTTTACAGACATGAGTTTATAAAACAATACCACAAATATTGTCTAATCTCTAATAATGTATCTATTTTTTTCATTTTGTAAGCACATACAATTCAAAAAATGTTTTTTTTTTTTAACACAGCAAATTTATTATATAACTTGTACTGGTAACCGGTCTCCTCATTCACTGCTACAGTTTTTAATGGTTAATTACATATATCAAACAGAGTTTTCTGCAGGTATTATTAGAATAGCAGTTCACTCTTACAGTAATACTCAACTTGAGTTTACTGCTGAGATTTCCCATGAAAACACTATGAGGGTCTGACAGCCTGAATCCACGTGGTAGAGGGAGAGAACTGACATTTACAAGTTGTCATGTGACTTCCATATGCCTACTGTGGTGCACACATGCGTGTGCATACACACACACACACACACACACACACACACATACACATGAAATATAACAGTTTTACATACAGGAAATTATCATACCCAGTTCCACCTAACTTATTTATCTCTGCTTGAAAGTGAATAACGAGATATTAACACTAACTATGAGTGTGTGTGCTGTTCAGATGACTGGGTTTTGATAGTTAAAATGATAGAGCCTTTGTGACCATGTGATTACTGATGAGAAATGCGTTCACAGGTGATAAAATGTACTCAGAAGTAGACCTTAAGCTCTCAACACCCACCCATAGACTGAGGCCAAAGCCAGATTGCAGATAGCTGAGATCAAAGCCAAACTTGATTCTATTTCTTTATTTTTTTCTTTTTAAAGATTTATTATTATTATTATGTATACAGTGTTCTACCTGCATGTATACCTGCAGGCCACAAGAGGGCATTAGATGTTTGTGAGCTGTCATGTGGTTGCTGGGAATTGAACTCATGACCTTTGGAAGAGCAGACAGTGCTCTTAACCTCTGAGCCACCTCTCCAGCCCAACTTGATTCTATTTCTATACTGACACTGAACATTAGTTTCCAGCAGGGCCTGGTGGCACAAACCTGTAATCCCAGCACTTGGGAGGATTCAAGGGTAATCTGGTCTACAAAGTTAGATCTGTCTCCAAAACAAAGAAACAAAAAGGGAAAACAACTTTGTTCTGCTGTTTATTTTGGTGTTTAAGGATTGTGCATGTTTAGCTCTGATGTGGAACAAGATGCTTTTGTCGGCATATTCCATGCAAAATGAGACAAATTCCCCTATAGCCTCAAAGTCCTTGTATTCTGAGAATGTTTTCTATTGAATTGGCCACTTCATTCAAGCATTTGCCAAATTTTGTGAAATTTTAGGTCACTCCAGAGTTACCATATTTTAACAATCAGGCTGCCTTCTGATCTTACACAGCCTGAGTACACTGATTTTTCTTTACACGTCATGACTGTTTATGAAGACCTTCTTCTACGTATCTTACAGAGATGTATTGTTCCAGTTTTAAATGCCAACTCATCTGGCTTCTGCATGAGTTAAGCAGGCTTTTGTTGGCAGGGTACATTTTGCATATTAAAAAGAACCATTTGTGGAGGCCTAGGCTCAGAGGAAAGATAAAAAGGGATTTATATCTGACAGCAATCTTTGTCTCTTTTAATACCATTTTATTGAATTCTTCATAAGGTGAAAACTACTCAGTGAGTATAAAGATACACAAATTAGGCCAGCAGAACCAAGCATATTTGATGTTACAGCAGAGATGCAGTAAAACTTTATATAATGCAGTATGCTTTATTTTTATATAGTCTAATTCACAGTATCACAAGGCATTTTATAGAAAGAATCAATTGCAAGCTTAAAAGAATAAGGACTAGTTTTAAGGTGAGATTTAAGGACAGAAAATGGTCTAATTGCACACTTATCCTGGAACTGAGTCAGAACCACCATGCCTCATATACCGTCATTGCTAAAGGAACGTTAGGATTTCCCTGTACAGCCAGCCTGCCGGAAGAGTGCTGTGTTCTGTGCACACCTCACCTCTCTGGCAGAGCAGCAACAAGGAGCCACCATGGAATCAGGCAGTATCCCTCACTAAATATCCAGGCTTGCCAAGCTGATAGGCCAGTGCAAAGCACTGTTTCTGCACAGCCACTCATTCATCCTCAATCTTGGCAGAGTCCCCCCAAATTCCTGTCTTTAGTTCTCCTCTTAGTTGTCAGCCATAGGCAGTTGTGTGCCATCGGACCTTCTCATCTTCAGTCTCTATCCCTGAAGTGTGTGTGTGTGCATCAGGAAACCATAGACTTAGAATTTATAAATAACAGAAATTTATTTCCTCTGTTTCAGAGGCTGGGAGGTACAAGATCAAGGTGTTAGCATGTTTGGTTGCCTAGTGAGGGTAGGCCCTCTATCCAGGATGGCTACTGTCTACACTAGAGAGGTGGGATGCTGTGTTCTCATCGGGCAGAAAGCTCCAGGGACACCCAGCTTAAAAGCTCTATAAAGGCTGTTTAATCACAGTGGGAAGAGTTTCCTTACCTAATCATTCCTTAAAGGACCCACCTCTTAATGCCATCCCATTGGGCATTTGGTTTTAAGCTTTCAATTTTGGGATGAACACATTTGAACCATAGCAGGACAAATAATTTCAGTTTTTTACATTTATATATTTCATGTATGCATGTAAGTATGGGGGTGCATATGGAGGTCAGAGAACAGCTTGCCAACGGTGGCCCTCTTCTTCCACCATGTGGTTTCAGGAGTCAAATTCAGGTTGTGAGGCTTAGAAGGAAGCACCTTTACTCATGGAACCATTTGCTAATTTAAAAACAGCTCTTTTAAGAATATCCCTTTATATTTTCCCTCAAAACAGTATTACCTATAAAGAGGGTATGCCTTGTCTGTGTACAGTTAAAATAATGAATATGTCAGTCTGTAAGGGTTGTATAAACACAGTCATAAATAGGGCTTATAAGTGAGAGTGCTAGAGCTGAGACTTCCAAGATGCAGGCACCACATATTTGGCCCCTGGGGGACTGCTGTCTGGTTTTTTTCAGTCTGTCTTTGGAGGAGAGGTGGGATCTTTTACTCAAGTCTCTGAGCGGCACTAAGCCCGCTCTCCACGCTCCTCCTTCAGGGCCCAGGCACCCTCCAATGTCCCAGCTTCTAATACTGTCGCTTTGGGGATTAGGCTGTCAGCATATGGATTTTAGGAAAATTAGAGCACTCAGTCAATTGCACCAGACATAGTAAAATGGAGGTACATTGCCACTCAGTTTAAATGGCAGCATCCTAGTTTTCTGTGGGGTGGAGGCAGGTGGCGGTCATCTTTACCACATTGGATCTTCCCATTCATTAACATGATGTGCCTTTGCGTATTTTAAGTCTTCTTTCCTGTAAATCCTTGCTTTACATCATATTTTGTTAAGCTTATTTCTAGGTAAGAACTATATTTTGTCATTAGCATGCAGTGTGTTCTGCCCATTTATTTCAGAATATGCACAAAGGTCATCTAGCAGAAGGAGCGATGCTAGTCATCCTTCTGTTGGCTTCTTTACGTTTTTAAGTGAATGCTTCTTTCATTTTACCACCAAAGAACATTTGCTGTAAGATTTTGATAAATGCCACTCCACAGATTAAAGAAATTGCTGTAAATTTCAGGGTTGATACGTGTTTCTTAATTTTTTGAAAAGTAGGAAGATTTAATCACATTCCTTTTCTAGAAATAATGAAAAAATTGTCTGTGTGATTTCCCCTCCTCATTGAAAGTTAATGTAGTAAATTACATCCATGTAGGAGATACTTGGCAGGGAGATACTTGTGACCTAATTTGGTCACAATTAATTATTTATTTGTACATTATTGAATTTATTTTGTGGAACTTTCATTTCCAATTTTGAAGCTGTGTTCATGAGTGAGCTCAGCTAGAACCTTTGTGTCTGTCCTTGTCTGATTTTCAGGTTGTGTGAGCTTTGTAGAATTGTGTTCTTCCTTTCCCAGTGAAGGAATTTATATAGTGGTAAAATGACCTGTTGCTTGAGTGTTTGGTATACAATGCCTATAAAATTTTCTGACCTGTGTTAGGAAGTTATTAGCTGTTAAATAGTTAATGTTTGAGGGATAGAGAGATGGCTCAGCAGCTAAAGAATATGTGCTACTCTTGCAGATGACCCAGGTTTCAGGTCCAGCACTCATGTGATAGCTCACTGCCATCTGTGTCCTGTTCCAGGGAAGCTGACAACCTCTTCTGGGCTCTTTGGGTACCTGCATACATGTAGTGAACTTATATAGACTCTGGCCTATACATACACATATAATAAGTGTAAAAGTACACACTTAATGTTTATAGTATCATTCTGATTCTTTTTTTTTTTTTTTTTTTTTTTTGGTTTTTTGAGACAGGGTTTCTCTGTGTAGCCTTGGCTGTCCTGGACTCGCTTTGTAGACCAGGCTGGCCTCGAACTCACAGCGATCCGCCTGTCTCTGCCTCCCGAGTGCTGGGATTAAAGGCGTGCGCCACCACGCCCGGCTTATCATTCTGATTCTTTGTTTCTTGTTGAGTCAGTTTTGGTACCTAACATTTTCTAGAAACGTATACATTTCAACTTTGTTGATTATACGTGAACACGTATACATTTCAACTTTGTTGATTATACGTGTGATTAAATGTAGGATATGGACAATTCATGTTTTAAATGAATACAGTTACCAAAAGTCTTGATTGAAAAGTTTCCATGATAAATGCCGTCTGTCCCTCCTTCCCTAAGTGAGAGGATGGGTTCATTCTGTTTGTTATTTCTGATGGAAACACTGGTCCTAGCCCCTGCAAGGTTTCTGCTTAGGAAATGTTCTCAGTAGCCGTGTACAGTTGCTATTAACATGCAGTTTCTCATGTGAAGTTTCACATGTTAAAATTTACTGGTAACAGGTTCAACCAAAATAGATTTGCTTTTTGAGCTGAATAGGTGAGTTCCAAAATAAATGGAAATGAGCCAGATAAGATACTGGACATTCCCATCAGTCACCTCCAGAAACTGCTTGTGATAAGCCTGCCTTTGCTCTAGGAACTCAGGGAGGCCTGAGAGCAGTCAGCATCCAGCAGGAA
Source organism: Acomys minous (assembly GCF_964271855.1). Lineage (NCBI taxonomy): Eukaryota > Metazoa > Chordata > Mammalia > Rodentia > Muridae > Acomys > Acomys minous. The sequence goes on from NC_140495.1 coordinate 106,712,419, forward strand.
GGAGGGTGGGTGTGTGTGGGTGTGTGTGTGTGTGTGTGTGTGTGTGTGTGTGTGTGTGTGTGTGTGTGTGTCTGAGTAAGGTAATGCACTTAAAGGAGATGATGACACACAGTATATTCAGATGGCTGTCATTGTAACTCTAATTATCCAGTCCATTCAAGGTACTGGATAGCTTTTATGATTATAACCACTCCAAGAAGGGCAAATATAGGATAATAAGCACCAGAGCCGTCGACTACTCAGAGTGCATGGACTGGGCAGAATGAATGATGCCAGATGCATCAGCTTGTCTCCAGTTTTCTTTGTACACAATTGCAATAAAATTTGATGTGCATTGCAGAGTGTTAGGAGGCTTTTCAGTGCCTAATGATTATGTAATGATTTCCTTTTATCATAGAGTTAACACAGCTCATTTCTGGGTTTAGAATAATCTTGGTACAGCTTCATTTTCTTTAAATATATATGCATATATGTATGTGTCATTATATGTGATATATGTGTTTTGTGAACCTCCGAATACAGTATTTCTGATTGTGAGAATGCTCTGTCATTTAGTTTTCTTCCCTTAATTTAAATTTTTTCTGCTTTCCAGAGCACTAATATGTATTTAAAAACAAATACCACTAAAACCTTTCTCCATCAATATTATGTTTACAAAGTAGCTTTGTGTTTAGTAGTCCTTAGCCAAATGGTATATGGTTTCCTTTCTGTAGTGTTTCTTCTTAAGACAGAGAACATGAGCCTTTCTTGCCTGTTTTCCTTTCCCTAAGCCTGGCTCACTCTGTATAATGTTCATATTGAAGGGTGAGAGATGAGCCACAAAGGGAAGTTTTTTTTTTTTTAACATGGCTTCCAGTGCTCATTAAACAGCAGTAGATAAGTTGGAGTGTGCTCTCTGCTGTCCAGTCTGCAGTCTGCCTTTGGAATGTGTAGAATGAGACATCTAGGGCTGCAGCTACAGCTGCTTTTCTGGTCGTGGTTCCCCTGCCTGGTTTGTTTATTTGCTTGTTTGCTTGTGTTGCCTCAAGGTTGATTGCTTTGAGAAAGTTTCAGCAAGTCAGTTCCATAATAAACCGTGTCCATTTGAGACCTGGAGTTACAGAGTCTGCCCTGTTTGTCTTCACCCTTACAAGCCAACCATGGTGGATTTGTTTTCCAGCTTGCCCTTTCCCACAGACCTTGTCTTCTTTGATGGAATCTGTTCAATAATTCACAGAGTTGAGTTCCTGTGAGCAAGAGCAGGTCTGATACTGGTCCCAGAGTTCAGATACCTGGTGACCTCTCCTGCTGTGGTTAGCAGTGAGGGACAGCAATCCAGAAGATGCTTTCCCAGCTGCAGCCGCCTGGACGTGCTGCTGTTGACCTCCCACCCCCGGTGGTTTCTGCAGTACTAGTGTTGGTTTCTACTTGAGCCTGCCAGGAAGATCGTAAGCACCCTGAGGGCACACACTGGCTTTGTAACTTAACATGGCATCCTCTTCATGCCAAGGTCCTGGCAACAACTTGTGCCTCTTGTGATTGTCCAGGAAATAGCTGGTGCTAATGAACAGTAGGATGTACAGTTTAGTTGTTTAAGAAACAATTTCACAGCTTTCACTGAGCATGAATTTGACCAGATCTGTGTTTCATTATGGCACTGGCAGCCGTGCCTTACATAGGAAGGAGCCCCAGCAACATATACTGTACAGTGTTTTCCATCAACTTTGCTGACATCAGTCTACCCTGACATGGCTTGCTTCTCCTTCAATGCTGGTTTTGTCAAAGGACTCAGCCTTCTATAGATGGGGGAGTCCTGAGTGAGTGAATCTGAACTCTTGCCTTAAACTCTTTGCCCTCAACCCTCTGGAGTAATGCCTATCGCACTGCAGCCTCAGTGAAAAGCTGCCTTGTGGTTTTGGACATTGTGTTCCAAAGATCACTAAATGTTACTGCCAGCTCTGAGTCCTTTTCCCTGTCACTCTAGGCAGAGTAGAAAGGCTAGTGACACTTTCTGAGCCACAGTGGGTGCATCCATAGGTCCATCAGTGCTCTCAGGGCCACACAAAAGGTACTGATTTCATGTTGATCTCCATGTAGCGTTTCTTCTCTCTCAGAGCTGCATGTGTGTGTGTGCGTGTGCGTGTGCGTGTGTGTGTGTGTCTGTGTGTTGAGGGTGAAGATGTCTGTCTAAATACATGCAGAACTTTCTTTTTCAAATAATTTCTTTTAAACTGAAAGAATTTTCATTAATTAGTTCCTTCATTCTGTTGATTATGCCAAAATGAGACATTTCAAGGAGATATAGATTGTTCTCTTCGTAGCATACCTTGTGCCTAAATGCTGCTTGTTTTTAAGTGGCATCCAGAAGTTTCTGAGTATTAATACATCTGGCTTTGAAGTTACAGAATGTGACTTTCCTGTACTCTGTTCTTTTACCTTTATGTAGTTTGGATTTTGATGTTTAATAAGCTTATTTTTTAAGAAAAGACTCAGAATTGGGTGTCAATTAAGGGGCAAAAAGAGTGGGTGTGGGTCTGGTGGTGAGTGGTGAATATGATTAAATGTCTAAAAAAGAAAAAGTGCAACTAACCCTAGGGGTAGGGAGGGATACTAACAGCAAGAGTGAGTGCAGGGTTCCTTTAGAAGCATATGACCTCAGGAAAGACAGCAAATAACGAAAGTGCTTTACACTCTTGAGCTTTGGCATAGTTAGCCCTTCAAAGGATTAAAATGGTGTGCATTATCTATACAATATTTTAAAGTTTAGGCCTACCAGGTAAAAAGCAATTGTATTTAAAAAAAAAAAAAAAGGAAAACAAACCCAAAATAACAACCTTGTTTTTCAGATAGATACTAGGCATGGAAGTGCCAAATATTGCTTACCTTAATGTCTTCTTAACATCCTATTTATCTTTATTTTCTAATGAAACTAGGTGCAACCCTGAATTTTAACCTATTAAGTTTATAGGTGTCTTCTGTCACTAATATAGCAAGAATGCTTTCTGCAGTGCATATTTTATTGTCTTGCTAAAAAAGAAACTGTTGCAGGTGGTGGCACTTTAATCCCAGCACTCAGGAGGCAGAGGCAGCCTGGTCTATAGTTCTAGGACAGCCAAGGCTACACAGAGAAACTCTGTCTCAAAACAAAAGCAACAACAGCAACAACAAAGACAGAAACCAACCAAAACAGCAACAAAAAGGAACTGCCACAATACATTATACACACATACACGTATGTGTGTGTGTGTGTCTTGTGTATTTAAATGATACTCATAATGTGAAAAACAGGCAAGAGTTAGTCATGATTTCTGTATTCGTTGAGCTTTAAATTTTATTATTTCTGGTCCAATTCAGAGAAATAAATCAGTACACAAATAGTATGTCCCAAAAGCTAAAGGACTATCATGGGTAGTGTTTGAATAATTACATAAGGTATAATCTATTTATTAATTGCTTTGATGAGGAGGTTTTCTGAATCCTAGATCACTAGGATGTCAGAGGATCAAGGGAAGAACCAAACAATGTGTTTTACCTGTGATCTCTTGAAGGTGTGTCGCCTTCTGAAGAGAAGCGTGTGCTCCTCCCTGTGCTGCTTCCTGGTGCTGGCCAGCACACAGATAGGCAGCAGCCCTGCAGCTGCATAAGCACTACCATAGTGTCTCCCTTCCACCACAGAGAAAGGAAAGCACACAAGTTCAGCAGAGAAGCCTGAGGAAATGGATAGAACCCAGGGCTTTGTGCAAGCTAAGTCCCCAGCCTAATTAGCATTTTCATAAACTCTGGCAGTTTTTGCTACATTTGTTTCATGGCAAGTATAAGAGTCTTATGGCTGGAGAGGAGAGCTTTGCATGTGCCAGTGGTAGAGAGTAATACAACCATGTCTGGTTTGGGAAGTTCTTGGGAGAAAGACTAGAAAGTGGCTTACGTGGTCCTGGTGGAGGATGCTAAGGGAAGAACCAGAAAGTCTCAGCAGCCCTTCTAGGACCTTTCAGCATCAAATATGTGATCTCTGATGTCAGTGCAGAAGAAGTCAAGAACATATTCTCTTTCAGAAAGGGACAGTAAACACAAAAATGATATGTTGCTTTTGAGAATATGGATGGACGGGTTTTATACTTTCGTATTTTAAAGCATATGTGTATTTTTTTCCCTTGGAGGATCTGTAGATTGATGGAGCAAGATTTTCCTCTGGCTGCTATAGCAGTACATTTGACTTTTAGAAAATAGGTTATGTCAGTCCACACCAAGCCAGCAAAACCCCAGCTCACAGCTGCAGAAATAGCCTGGGGAAGTGACAAATTAGTGTTCCTCATCAGGCTGTGATTAGGCTTAGCATCTTTAATAACGAGTATGACTCTGCACGAGAAGAGGATAAACTGGCAGTTTTTACAAAGATAGAGTCTCCCTGGAATCTTGGTGATATTTAAATTTTAATTACTTTAAGTTTGGGGTTATGAGAAAGCTGAAGGTGTAGCTAAAAATTCTATCAGTCAAGGCTCCAGAGACGCTTGTTTCATTGATGCCATGTGTGACTGATGATCCTGCAGATAGCGGTTGTGTACACTGTGATTCCTGTGGGATTTGCAAGGTGGAGAGCATCTCATTGAAACTACCTACTTTATGTTGAGCGATTACGGTTTTCTTTTTCTCCCAGTGTTATTAGTCTACAGTTAAAATCATCCCTCTTGGTCTTATTTATGCTGTCCAAATATATCAATCTTCCCTTCAGTTTTATGAAAATTACAAGTAGACATTAAGACAGTAAGAGGTGGAAGGGTCTTCACATGTCTGCTGTCCCAATTAGGTACTGGGAAGAACAGTTGGAGGCATTGAAGAACAGCCATGTCTGCTTCCTGGATTCACTGTGGTGTGTGACTTCTTTGAGCTTGTCTTGTTGACATTATTTTAAGTGTGCTGATTTGCAGATTACAGGCAGATTAGGAAGCTGTGAGGACAGTAGTCTATGCCTTTAGGACGACATGCAGCGTAGAGCAGTAGCCGGTTGTCATGAATGGATCATGGCTACAGCAGTGACCTTGAGATGTCATCTGTCTCATTCATTCCATGTTCTTGCACATGACTGTGCTTCACAGACACCCCAGGTAGAACAGGCTATCGTCTTTTGCTGGAAGAGATCCTGGGAAGGAGGCCCATGGTCTCTGCGAGTTCTCGCGGTAGATCGTCTAGAAATCCTGAGTGTTCTTCCTGCCCACCACACTAGGCTGCTTTCATCCATTGCTGCTTCATTGTTGGACACGTTTGGAGTTCGAATTTCTGTCTTTTAAGAAGAGAGCCAAAGTTAAACTCTTGGAAAATAAAGGGTATCATCTGTGCACAGTATACAGAATGGTAAATTGTCCTGGGCTGTATAGCTCCCCTTTCAGTAAACTAATACTGCTGAGATCCATTAGAGCCATGGGGGCCTGCCAAGTACTCACATCCCAGACTCATCAACTTGTTTTTTGCTGACCACACAGTCAGCAAGAGCAATGTGATAAGTCTTGGATGATAAACATGGTTCTGTTACAGAGACAAAATAGATCACAGCCGAGAAGAGAAAATGTTTTAGATGAGGAAAATAAATGCCAAGAGCAAGACCCATCTAGAAAAGAGCAAGGCCTTTTGGTTCTAAGACTCCTCTTTCCAGTGCTGAGACTGAAAGGAGGAGGAAACAAAGAAACAAACAAACAAAAATATCCAAAACCATGTTTCACATGAACCTTCAGCCTCAGGTTCCTCCAAGTTTGCACACAATGCCAGGGCAACCTTTGACTCCACAGCATGTTAAGGGCAAATTGCAGTGCTGGCTTAATAGAGTAGAGACATTTGTAGCAATGAAATGCAGATCTCCTGCTAGTGGGGATTTATTGTGCTGCTGTAGCATCTTTATTATTTCCTATAAAATACAATCTGATGTAAAAATAACTGGTCCTGTGACACTTACAAGGTTGAATCTGATGGGATGTCCATTGCAGATGAATGGCCCTGTGAATACTTTATGTGTGTTGTCACTTGTGTGTGGCTTCTCTTAGCCCTGCAGTAATTAGCACTACATTCTAAGATAAGCCAAAGTGTAGGAGTACCAGGGAGTCATGTAGGTTAGTGAGCTCTATTGACCCTTTCAGATAACTTCATAGTAGCGACCATGGGGAAAGAGCCAGTGTTTTCCCAAGTCTGATTAATAGCTGATTTAATTCATAAGCCTTAAAGCCCAAAGCAAAGATTCATTTGTTTTCAATTCTGTTTTATGATTTTTGGAGCATTGGAGCTTGGGTAGTTTATTTAAATGAGGTACATTTATGACTTTTAATATGATTGTCCTCCCGTTTACATAGAAAGTAATACATTATATTCAAGGAGGCAGGTCGAGTGAGTAATAATGGTCATGAAATAAAAGAAGGTGATATGGATTCTATACTGGATGTCACTTTGCCATCACAGGCACAGTTAAGTCTTTTATATTGCAAGGAGCTAAAAGTTTCCTGGACAGAAGCAAAGTCGAATTTGTAATCAGGGAACAGGGAGGGCTGATGGAGATGAGGAAGGACATGAGCTCAAGCCTCATTAGAGACAGCTAGGATCAGGCTAGGGGCTGGACTGCTGTCCTAGGCCATTGTGATTTGTGCTGTCCCCTTTCTCAGCACAGCTTCCACCTGCAGACTGGCTTTTGCTTCTCTGGTGATACTTTGTAGCCAGCTTTCCTCGTTTCAGAGTTAGAATTCTTCTTAAAGAATCACCAAAACCCCTGATTCCTTGAATACTGGCCCCACTTGGTCATGTGTCCAGAGCAGGGTGGCCAGTGCCAACAGGGCCCTGGAGTGGAGCTGACAGTTTATCCCAGGGCCTTTCTTGTTCCTCTTTCTTCCTTCTGTCCTGTATCTCACCTTCTGTGTGTTGCAATTATTTTAGGTTAGTTGCTTTATAGAGCACAGAAGAAGAACAGAGATGCTAAGGATGTTTCAGGAGCTTGAGTCTGTCAGTGTGCAGAGGGAACTGCGGTCTGATGGGAGGAAATCCTCTGATAGGACCCAAGGCAGCCTAGAAATGAGACTCAAGGGCAGGTGTGGATTCTAGGTCTGGATCTGAAGGACCATTTTATGTTGTTGGGTTTGTGTTTTTCCCAGGGAGTTGGTCACTAAAGTGACAGATTTTCTATTCTCAGAAGTATGAAGGCTGAGTTAAAAGAGAGTATAAGCAGGCAGATGCACTGTTGGGGTATCTTAGTTGGGGGAGCATAAGTTTCTAAAATGGGAGCAAAATGCTGTGAGGAGGGAGGGACACATTCAAGAGCTGTTATGTCAGGACTATGGTAAGCATTCAGTCCAGAGCTCTGCCTGGCAAGCTACAAAGATAACACTGGTGGGAGCTAAGTTAGAAGCCAGAACAGCTTTGAGTGGAAGGTGATCCAGATGTGGACAGCTGAGGTGAGGCACACGTCACTCATCACACATTTCACCTGAGCAACTGTGCCGGAAATGGATGGTTGTGCTTGTGTTGGGAGTTTTGACTGGGGAGGATAAAAGTAACAGCAGGGTAAGACTTGGCAGCATCAGCCCTTAAGGTTCCCTTAGAGCAGGACATGCTTGGCCTCCAGCCCACGAGTAGGCCCTACAGGATAGTGGAAGGCACTTTGTCTAAATTGTGTACATATGGGTTTTCTTGAAAGAAGTGGCACAAGAGTATAAAACGTCCTCAGATGAAGTCCATGAATCAAAAGTATAAAGAAATCTGTTTCCTAGGGTGCAGATTCTAAGCAGTGGTGGTGGAATTTTACACCAAGAGGATACAGTGAAAGTGGGTCACAAAAATCTTATTTTTGAGGGGTTAAGGTAGGATCTTACTGTACCACCCAGGCTAGTCTGGAACATCATATACCTCAGGCTGACCTCAAATCACAACCCTTCTGCCTGAACTTCCAAGTGCTTGGATACAGGCAGGGATTGTCCCACCTGGCTTTGTTATTCATGTGTTAGATGCACAGCACCTAAGCAGACACATGATGTATTTGTGGGATTAAAACGTCAAAATGGGCCTCTTCAGCTGAGCAAAGTCAAATTTAGAGCTTTGTTTTGCCTTGGGGTCTCCGCAGGTGAAGCTATGCTAGTGACCTAAATCCTGTGTTAAGTATAGTCTCTCTGAGATACACATGGCCGTGGAAGTTACTGCTGGTACTCTGGATATAAACCAGAAGGCCATGGAGTTCATATCTGTGGTGAGAACAAAGGCTTCCACCTGAAACAAGGTAATTTGACCCATGGATGCATCTGCTTGCTACTGAATAAGGGCCATTCCTAGGCCCAGGAAAGCTGAAGGCATCCCATGTAGATCTGTTCAGAGCTGGCTGGGGATGCCAGTCTGAGCATCCTCAACTTGACTTTTGTGTAAAAACCCGACTATATGCTCTCCACAGATGGATACTCAGATGCCACAGTGCCCTGTCACCTGAGAACTGGGGCACCAGAGAGCTAGCAGCATCTAGAAACCTTTCAGTCTCTAAGGAAGGTGGCATCTGTTGCAGAAATGTCGTTAAAGAAAGAAGGAAGCAGTGCAGAAGCACAGCTCCCAGGACTCAGTGTTCTGTCACTGTGGGGAGCCTGAAGCCAACACCCTGGCCTTTCAGTGGGAAGAAGCAACAGGCCAGGAGCTTCACTTCTCCAAGTGCTCCTCTGGGCCACTGCTCCCTCATCTTCTAAGACTTTCTACACTGAATATTTACTGAACCCTTGTGTGTAGGGCACCAGATCTAAATGTACAGCAGCTAAATACATCCAAAGAAGATCTGGCCCTGTCCTTGAGGAGCTTGTGGTCACACCAGTAGCAGAATTGCCATTGCAAAGGTGAGCCCCTGGGGCAGAGTCTATCAGAAGACACAATGAGGTATCTGCCTCAGGGAGACACAAGGGCCATCCCCTCAGCACATGGACTGTCATGTATATTTTAATCTTAACTCTCTCATGAGTCACTTACAAGAAATGATGGACAAATTAACCAAATTTTACTAATCTTTGCATTCTTTTATTGTAATATAAGTTATTGGCCATCCTTGGGGCCAGAGCTGAGAGCAGCAAGTTTGGGAGGGAAGCAAGATCAGCAGGTTTCTGGGCACTGTGCTTCATTAAGGCAGAAACCATTTATCTGCATTAACTCTTGTTCTGAAGTGTTCATATTTTTAACATGTGGGTGAGGCTTTTCACAGCATGTGAGGGTCTACTTTGTGCACTTCTAAGGAAAACTATTTGGCCCTTTGAACCTATATTCATCCTGAAGCATTGTCACCTTGTTAAATGGGGCTATTATCAAGCTGCCGTAGTCAGGACTCTGAGAGCATGCTTCGTGTGCTGGCCTTAACTACTAAAGACCAAAGGCAGCAAAATTGCCATAGCAAAAATGCAGGCATGCTGGAGGAAAAGCATATATCAGTTGAAGGAAAGAATGTTCTTCTTCCTGGGAATTGCCATAAAGCTGAAAGTTGCTGTTTTTTAGTCTTCTAAGAGGGCCCATAAGACAGATTCCTGTTACACTTAGTACTCTTTTCCACTTTCCTTCATAGACCCAATCACGGTACATGCTTAGCTTAAGAGCAGGTCATTGGTATAGGAAGTCCCAAAATATTTGACGATAAGCATGCCTTTAGTCTTACCTCATAAACCAGCAGTTGTGTCTTGTTAATGGTGGACCAAGACAGTTTGTTCTTCATGTCCTTTGTGACTCAGTCCTGAAATAAAATGAAAAGTGCATGTGTGTGCTTTATATGTGTTTGACAGCAGCCTTGTTTTTCCAACCTGCCTCTGGTGTCAGCAATCTTGTTCTGCTAGTGCTGGAAACACACTGATCCTTGTGGGTTAGATAGTGCTCAGAATTCATCTGCACGCGAGAACAGGCCTTCATTGGAAGGAAGCTATGGGGGAATCCTGTGTGTAAGGAAATGCTGGGGCCAAGATGGAAGCAAGGAGGGTGGTGCTTTTGCAGATCATGACCTTCTCTAGACAAGTGAAAGTCAAATCCAGTAGGTTAAAAAAAACCCTTAACTTGTAAGTTTATTATTTTGATGAAGCAGGTCACACTTCCCTTTTAATTGTGAAAAAGGAAGCAGATAGTTTCTCACCTCAAAGCTCTAGGGACTCCAGTAACTTATAAAGCAAAGGTGAGTGTGTGAGCTGTGTGCTCCTCCTGTTGAGTGAAAAGTGCACCAGGAGTGTGTAAATGAGGACCTGGTTTCTGTTGTTGTTGTTTTTTTGTTTTTTTGTTTTGTTTTTTCCCTTGATTCTTGTTTCTGAAGATCAACTATTATCTAATTTGTGCACAGTCCTTCCTTTCATGTAATTGCTTGATTGAGATGCTGCAAAGTAAGCCAAGGCTTGGGCTGGAGATGGCTCAGCAGTCAGGGGCACTGGCTACTCTGGGAGAGGACCTCGATTCAGTTCCCTGTGCCCACATGGTAGCTCACTATCATCTTTAAACGCCGGCCTCAGGGGATTCGGCACCCTCTTCTGGTCTCGATGAGCACTGCATGCATGTAATATGTAAACATACATGTAGGCAAAGTACTCATTCACATAAAATAAAGCAACAAAATAAAAGAAGAAAGGAAAGAAAGAACAAACGAACCCAACTTAGAAACTTCACACTCCAAAGATCCGGCCAGCACCTGCTGCCTTCTGTGGGGCAGAAGTGTTAACTGTGAGGAGAAGTAGCTCTGCTGTTGGGCTGATCACACAACACAGCTTTCCACTCCTGAGCCTGGGACTGTGAGCGGAAACAAGTTCGACTCCATGGTTAGGCCCCGGTTTGCCCCTCTGTAAAACGGATAGTGATAGTAGCTGCCTATGGGTTGAGAGGTTTAATGAAGCAACGTAGTGCCCGGCATGGAAACAGTCAACAGATGTTAACGATGTTTGTTAAATTTGCTGTGATTATCAAGTTGTTGTTAAGAGCCATTCAACTTTAGCTTTGGTGTTGAACCTTTACAGTTAAAGCCACATCCTGAGTACACCTTAGGTCGCTGGGTTGTTAGTAGTCTTTCCATAGCGCTTTGGAATTGCCTCTGTCCTAGCACTCCCACAGGCCATGGGATTCACTTATGTAAACCAGGACATGGCTGCAAGAATTTGACAGGATATTACTATATTCTTCAATCTGTTTGCTTTATATTTTCTTTAGCGTATGATATGTTGATATTTTCCATTTTATCCTATTGGACAAGCTAAAGAGGAATAAGGTTAAAGAAAGTGTTTCCTGTACCATGACCACCAGTCCATCGGAGTGTGAAGTCTCTAGGTTGGCACCAGCTGGACTTCTTCATGTTCAGTGAGTTGTGTAGGTATTGTCTTAACAGTAGGACCTCACTGGAAAGCCACCAATAGCCTTGGCAATAGCCTGGGTTGTTCGGCGGTTCCCATGGGACCCCTTTGGCCAGGAATTCAATTCAATGTAACCTATTCTCAGTACTGGAAACTTCATTTGGTGATGAGAAATGTCCAATCTTTCTCCTGCAGTACTTTGGAAATTTCATTTAACACACACACACACACACACACACACACACACACACACGATATGTGTGAAGCTACTCTATTAGGTTTCCATATGACCCCTTAAATGGCCCTTAGTTTCAGCTGTCCCTCCCTGCATTCTCTCCTTTGCCCCCCTTTTCCTCCCCGTTCCTATTTGATCCTCTATTCCATCTGTCCTCCATCCCTGTCCTCTCATAACTCTCTAGCCTGTGTCTCCTTCCTAGGGAGACCATCTCTCCCCACTAGTCCCTTACTCTACCTAACCTCTGCTAGATGGGTTGCAGTTTGCTTATCGGTGACTTAACCGCTAACATCCAAGTGTAAGTCCATATATACCATATTTTCTTTCTGGTCTTAGTTACCTCACTCAGTATGATTTTTTTTTAGTTCCATTCATTTACCTGCATACTTCATAAATGCATTTTTGAACAGCTGGGTTATATTCTGTGGTCTAAATGTACCATCCATCCATTCATTTCATTCATTCATTCAAGGACATCAAGTTTATTTCCAATTTTTGCCTGTTTTAAGTAGAGCAGCAATGACCATGGTTGAGTAAGTGTCTTTGCAGTAGGTTGAAGCATCTTTTGGGTATATGTTCAAGAATGGTATAGCTGGATCATGGAGTAGATTGATTCCCATCTTTTTTAGGAACTGCCACACTGATTTTCACAGTGGTTGTACAAGTTTGCACTCCTATCAGCGATGGATGAGTGTTCCCCTTACTCATCATCATCGCCAGCACGAGCTGTCACTTGTGTTATTAATCTTAGTCATTCTGACGTTAGTGTAAAATGATATCTCAAGGTTTTGATTTGCATTCCCTGATAACTAAGGATCTCAACATTTAAGTGCTTCTCAGCCATTTGTGCTTTTTCTTTTGCGACTTCTCTGTTTAGATCATTTTTAATTGGGCTATATTCTTGATGTTCATGTACTACTTGAGTTTTATTTTTTGTATATTTTGTATATTAGCCCTCTTTTGGTTCCACAACCAAAGGAGAAAAGTAAACAGCAACCCAACCACAGCCCTTCAATCTACAATGGTGACCTGCCTGCAGGGTAAGCTGGTGCAGTAGTGGCACAAAGCTCCTGGGAATAAGCAGTCTATTTCTGACTTAAGGCCCATTCCATGAGGTGGAACCCACACCAGCACTGCTCGGGTGGCCAAGAACCTGAGACGGGCTAGGCCAGGGTCCTCGGGGAAAAGCAAATGCTATTGTTCTGCTAAAAAGAATGTAGCAATAAAACAATTCCAGACATGATTCTGCTATACTCATAGATCCATGCCTTGCTCAGCCATCATTGAAGAAGCCACCTCCTGCAGCAGATAGGAACAAATAGAGACCCATGGCCAGACAGTATTCAGAGAGTGAGAGACCTTGGAACAGTAAGCCCTAGAATGGGTGTGTCCATCAAATCCCTCCCCTCAGGGCTCTGGGAACACTGCAGGAGAGGAGGCAGAAAGGGTGGAAGAGCTAGAGGGAATAGAGGACACCAAAGGATCAAGGTCTTCTAGACACAGCTGCCTGATGGACATCTGAACTCACACACTGGCAGCACGCATAGGGCCTGCATATGTCTGTACCTAAAACTGAAAGGAGAATTGGGCACGCTGCCATTTTTAACCCAAGTATGTCTCAATGGGGAAACGAACTGTTCTTGAGGCCAGGCCCCAAGCAGTAGTATATGGCCAGCACAAAATGAACTCAACAGCATCGTTGGAAGGTTTTGTTGTTGTTGTTGTTGTTGTTTTGTTTGTTTTGTCTCATAATGTTAAGTCAGAGCGTTTAAAAAAAAAACCATATAGGTCCTTTGCATATATATTTGGCCTCTCCGTTGTGTATTTTAATAGGATTCCTGTATACGTAAATGGGCTTGTCTCTGCGTCTGTGTGTTTCTTCTGTTTGAGTTTTGTTTTGTTTTGGCTTTTTTCTTGCTTGGTTGCTTTGTCCTAATGTGGTTTGTTTGTTTTCGTTTTATCTTATTGTATTATTATTATTTTTTTTAGATGCCCATTTGTTTCCTAAGGAGAGACAGAAGGGTAAGGATGGAGATGAGAGGGTTGGTGGGGAACAATTGGAAGACGTAAAGGCAGGGGAAACCATAATCAACATATTGTAAAAAATCTATTTTCAATGAAAGAAAACGTTGAAAACAGAAAATATTTCCTTAGGATTACCTAAGTTTGCTGGCAGAACTGGGCAAAAACCCATTTGACTGATATCTGGGGTATGATTTACTGCTTTCTAGGTAACATGTGCCATAGCACATTAGCTGCCAAGGTCAGCCAGGAAGGATGGCTTTTTTTTTTTTTTTTTATCTTGTGGATTGAATTGCTTAAGTGTTAATTCTAAATACTTTTATCATAAATATTTAAAGCAAATAACCAATTTCCACTTAATCATAAACCATAACTCTTATTAGTCTGAAAGCACTGCATGGAAAATTACATATCACTTTAATGTATTTTCTGTCTGTTTTTATGTCCATATAAAATGACAGCCCACAGATGCATGATGACATCATCATCACTGAGCCAAAGGAAGCAAAGGAAATAATTTGTGAGCTGATCATTTAAGCAGCCCCTCTCAGCTTGGTACTGCTCTCTGCATTTCCAGGAGGGAATGCCTCAAGATCAAGGACAGTTGACACTCAGTTCCCTTGAATTGAGCCCCAAATTTAAATACAATGTCCTCCAAATGTCCCTTGGCACCAGTGAATGTGATTTCTCTTTTAAATGCTACATTAGTTTCTCTAGTTCATCCTACTCAGCTCCATTGCCTTTTCCCTAATGTTGTGTCCAATTTTAAATGACTTGAATGATGGGCCTTCCATCTTTTACCTGGCCACGTAACCCCCGAGTGCCCAGAAGTTCTGGGCCTCATTTCCTGTGACAGCTGTACTGTGGCAGACCTGAGGAAGGGGTGGCAGAGCGCATGAGACTTTAATTGCTGCCTAATAGGCTATAGGCAACCTGAACATTTTATTAAGAGGGCATTTAAAATTAGCATTATTATTCCAGAAGATGCTTTCACACGGCAGTAAAAATCATGCTGAGAGAGTGTTTGATATGTAACCTAATTTCACCACTTTCTTAATTTCTTCCATTACTCCTAGTAATACACCTCTCAAGCCATTTTATATTCTTTCCTTTGTACCTGTCAGGAACATCTTCCTAGCCCCTGAAGTTAGCACCTTTTAAGAAGTTGATGCTGATGGACCCTATGGAAATAGACAATGTGTTTCTTCTTGTCATAATAGGACAGCGGGGATTTAAATGTCTTTTTCCTTCAAAATCCAAGTGTGTGGGCCAGTGGTAAAGTATTTCCCTACTATGTGTAAAGCTCTGGGCCCCAATCTCCAGCAACATAAAACTAAACAAGAAAGTCCTTCATTTTCTTTTTTGGTCATTGAAATACATAATTTCTGGGACACTCTATTTCTAAGGCTGTCGTGAAAGCCAGATTTCAATAATATCCTTTGAGGAAGGAATTTTTCTCTCTTGAGTGGTACTTGAAGAGCCTGCCATCCTTCCATGGCTATTTGATTCTATTGTGGTTTAAGTACTCTCTAGCCTGCTGACAGTTGTCACCTAGAAACCTTGCTAGTGGATTTTTCTTTCTTCTGCTATATCATCAGATTCTTCAGCCTTGCTCCTGCACCTTTGTGTCATGGTATTACCCCACCAGCACATGGCTGCCTTACAAAAAGGATTCGGGGTTTGTTGCTGCTTTGAGAAAGATTTCACTGTTGTAGCCTTGGGCTGGCCTGGAGCTCACTATATTGTAGACCAGGTTGGCTTTGAGCTCATAAAGATTCACCTGCCTTGGCTGAGAATAAAGGCATTCACCAACGCATCCAGCCCACACAAAAGATTCTTGACAGGGAAAGCACTGCCTAATTGAGATTGATTTCAGCCAGATCTTAAACAGCAAGTTTCAAACTCTAGACCAATTGGATTTTTTCTGTCCTTGATTCCTCGGGCATAATATATATTATTTTAAAAAATAATTTCATGTAAAAATTGTTTGGTGAATTTTAACAATTTTTAAATGTTCTTAAGCTCCTGTGTACAGCAGTTATAATAGTTACCTTTTGTTTCTCCACCGTATTCTTCAGTTTTCAAATACTTTCATACATTGAGTGCACTGTGTTGTATGCTGTACTGTTGTACACTGTGCTGTACTATACACCGTGCTGTACTGTACACCGTGCTGTACTGTGCACTGTGCTGTACTGTGCACTGTGCTGTACTATACACCGTGCTGTACTGTGCACCGTGCTGTACTATACAGTGCTGTACTGTAAACTGTACTGTACTGTGCACTGCGCTGTACTATACACTGCACTGTACTATACACTGTCTTGTACTGTGCACTGCGCTGTACTATACACTGCACTGTACTGTGCACTGCACTGTTGTACATTGTGTTGTTCTGTGCACTGCACTGGATGCTTTGAAATAGAAACTGAGCAACACATGGGCTTTACTTTCAAGAAGACCTGAGTGTTCACTAAAAGTGAACTCTTAACACTTGGTGGTATTAGGCACACTACAGTAGCAGTTAGGCACGCATCGATTATGGGGAACAAATCCTTCTTGGAATGAGTGGCCATGGGACATGGTGCATAAAGTGCTCAGCTTTATAGAAAAACTTGCAGTTGATTCAGAGTGTAACGCAGTCCCAAGAGCAGAAGGCCGTGTGTAAGCCACAGACATCTAAAGTACCTGGGAGAAGAGTTACAGTTTTAAATGATGAGCATAAGTAGAAGTAGTCATTAATAGTGACAGAAAACTAAACAAAAACACATAGAAAAACTGGTCCAGCAGACCAGTAATCTGAAGGAACATTAACCCTATAATGGTTAGTCTTTGTGATTTTAGTATGTGTATTTATGTCTGGCTATGCTGTGTTTATTACAATTTAGACCACTGGTTCACAGTCTTAATGCTACAACCCCCCAACCATAAAATTATTTTTTTTCATAAAATTATTTTTGTTGCTGCTCCATAACTATAATTTTGCTACTGTTATTATTGTAATGTAAATGTTTGTGATTTCCATTGGTCTTACACAATCCCTGTGGGTTGACCCCAAAGGGGTTGTGTGACCCACAGGTTGAGACCCACTGATTTAGAGGTTTCCAAGCTGAGACACACATTAGACATGCTTCCTCTTTTCATTTAAATCACTCTGTAAGAATAGCATGGATGTATTTCTAATGTTCCCCAGATGAGTCTAATTCAGAACCTGATTTAAGAACTACTTACCCACCCTTTACATGTAGCTAAGTCCATAGACAGTCAAGGAGGTGGTCACTAAACTAAGACAGGGGCGTGGTTAACTGAGAAGCGACTTCTGCTGCCTAGGAGCTAAACCATCCTTCTTTTGCTCCCTGTCATCACCCTGTAGCCTCCACCCTTCTGTCCTCCCTGCTATTCTTGCAGCCAGACTGTGTTTCCACCATGCTGGTCCAGCCCAGTTCAGCCCAGTCTCAGCTCTGCTACTCTGTCCAGTCTTTCTGGCATCCTAGACTCTCACCTCCCCAGGCTCTGTGCTATTCTTTTGCCATGATCTTCCTTCTCTAACTTCCTTTAGTCTCTTCCTTCTCATCTCTTGGTTCTCAGCAACCACATTTGGGAAGCATTTCCTGGTTGTCCCCGTCTTGGTGAGGTGCCATTGCCACATGCCACTATGTCACTAGTGTAGAATTTACAAGGTATTTATTAATCAGTATTGAAGTTTTGTCTATAGTAAAACAGTGGGCCTGTTAGGAATTGACTTGTTCACATTTGTTTCCTTATCTAATGTCTAAAAGGGTTCAGCATGTGGCAGTTGCCCAAGAAAAATGTTAAGCAAACTGAAATGAGCCCATTCACTTCTTGAGTACTTAGAGTATGCCTCCCCCTTAGCTGAACATTTGCTGTGTGCCTGGCTCCTGTGAATTCCCTTAAGGTTGGATATCATTACTTTCCCCTCTACAGATGATGAAATGGGCTTCCAAAAGGCAAATGAAGACGCCAAATCCAAGTTGTGCATTCAGATGTCTTTATGAAATAGATACTTCACAGTCAGTCTGAATTAATGGATTTCTTTGATTTAGGCCATAGGAAAGTTAAAGAATAGCATGTAAACATACAAGTTTATTCTCTTGTTAATTGTTAGTGTTGGCATTGCCTCTGGTGATTGTCAAAATAATTCTTTAAGAGATAGGATCCTGTATGGTTGAGTCATTGCTTTTCTTGTTTTCTTCCTTCCAGTGCAGCTAGAGACTCAGCACTAGTTGGTCTGAGAGCTGGAAGGGGTCATATGATTAACATAAACAGAGTGTACCTCAGCCTCCATGCCCCATGCCCTCTTCCTGCAGAAAAGCCTTGTGAGCCAGCAGCGTGGACATCCTTCCTCAGAAAACTGGTTTAAAATGGAGAAGTTGCCTTCCTTCTGCCTCCCTGATAATAAGCAGTGGAATGGCCTGACGCTGGCCAGAGCAGGGGAGGGCAAAGCGAGCCGGAGTGATCTGCACGCAGAATTATCCAGCCCTGGGCAATGGAGTGTTCCCTGGCTTCTTCCCTTGGAGATTTGGCATTGAAGTAATCGAGGGAGGCGCTGTTTCCCTGGGCACTGACACAGCTATATTTTCAGTCTCTGCCATGGTCATTTTGAGTCAGCTCTGTGGGCTCCGCAATGTGTGCTCGTGACAGGGACTCTAGAAAGGAGGCTGGGTGAGCTCAGATGACATAGTCTCAGTTTCTGCTGCCCGTCAGGCACAAGCTGGCCTTTTAATGCTCTTGTGTGTTAGATTGCAATACAGGCTGAGATGCGGCCGTGTGGCAGGAGTGGGCCTGAAAGATGAAGGTGCTGAGTGGAATGTAAATGCAGCTCAGTTTCAGTGGCTCCCAGAGGGGAAACGGCTGCTGGTGGCCTGGGTAAACGTGCTTTCCTGACATGTGAGACTTGACATGCTAAAGCCAGCCCAGCCCTAGACAGATCAGGTGGGTGGGCATTATGTTTTAACTGGAATCTACTGGGTGAACAAAAGTGACAAGAGGTTGAGAACATTTTCTCTTTCCTTACTCCTGTCTAACTCATTCACTGGCCCAGAAAGACAGACAACCTGACTGTTTTCTTGGGCTTCCTAGAACAAGTAGTAAAAGCAATGGGCCCACTGGAACTCTCCCTGCTGATTTTGCTCTTGTCATGTCCCACTTAGGGCCCTTGGCAGTCTAGGAGCTGTGTATGTCTGCTTCCCTGCCGAGCCTTCCGCCTTCTGCCTCCTGCTGCTGCAGCAGTGGATACAAGGATTAGAGGGTGTGCACTGTGCAAGTCCTCCGACTGCCACTTACTTCCCGTGGTGGCTCTGCTTAGATGCAGCTGGCCGAGCTGAGGTATTTGGGAGCACCTAAAGGACCACAGCTGAATCCATCAGGCTCCCTGCAGCAGCTGCTATCTGAAGAAGCAGCAGCAGCAAGGAAGAGTGCATGGCGGATATGCAGGAAGAACACCAGACACATCTCTGCTCCAGAGGGTCGAAATCTGCCCATCTGCATGTGGAGCTATGATTGTGCTGGAGAGCGGGAAGGGGAGGAGATGGCATTTCCCACAGTTATCAAGATAAACACAGTGGCCCGGGCCGTCTGTGCAGCTGCTGCAGTGTGCAGATGAGCTGAATTACTTTACTCAGTGGGAATTAACACATCCCCCTTCCTACTGCGGGACAAAGACTGTAGCTAACAAAACTAGTCAGTCATTTGAATCTCTCTGCAGAATGGTGATAATTTATAGGACTGTCTGGACGTATCCTTGTTCGGACATTTAATTAGTGAAAATAACAGCCTAGAAGATGGAATAGCTGAATTGTCTGAGACAAGTATTTGAGGACCTGGTAGAAGGATTGGGTGGGGGTGGAGAAGCAGCTGTAAGGTAAAGGTGTTATTTTGATACAAGGAATAGAATTGTAACTCTAAGGCTGAAGTGGGATGGAAATGGGACCCTAGAAGGTCCTTGCTGGATCCCTGGTCTTTGCCAAAATATCCAAAGAGATGGGCATTCCCTTATGAAAAGTAATGAAGGTTTTAGGTGACGGTAACAAAGCACACAGCAATTCTCACACCTTTCAGAAGGAAACCCCAGCAAGACATGAGCAAAGTTGTTTAGGCATAAACCCTTAATTATAAGGAAGAGGGGAAGAGGAAGCTGTGAAGCGGATGAACAAGTGCTTAATGACTTGAGAGGATGAAGAAAATACAGTCCCAAGCTGTTGAGTCCTCAGAGAAAGGTACAGGCACCTGCACAGCGACGACCAGCAAAGCAGCAAATGACTAAAATGAGGAGCACTGGTTGGCTCTCTGTCTGTGAAACAGCATGAGCTCTAGATCTGCTTGACACTGTGTGGAACTTGACTGGTTCTCCCCAGCCAGAGTGGAAAATTGGTACTTTAACTGATGAGCGTAAAATAAGGGGATGCTACGCCAAGTGGGGCACACTGATCACCTGCCGAGACCCCGGCAGTGAATAATACCCTGACACACATTCACACACTTCCACACGTACTTACTCAGTTTCTGGTCTAGTTTTATCACTTGCTTCTAGAACACTAGCATCCAGGTCCTTATCTAACTCCATGAAGGGGGTTAGAAATATCTCCTAGGCGTGGTGGTGCATGCGTGTAATCCTAATACTTGGGAGACAGAGGCAAGTGGATGGCTGTGAGTTCAAGGCCAGCCTGGTCTACAAAGCTAGTCCAGGACAGTTACACAGAGAAACCCTGTCTCAAACCCCCTCCCCTCCCGAAGAAGGAGGAGGAAGAAAAGGAAAGAAAGATTTCCCTAGATAATCTGGCCAGCCCAAGAGGGATGAGTTCAGGAAGCTAAAAGTAGACTTTCCCTGACAGTTGCCTGCCTGCCTCCCTCCCTCCCTTTTCTCTTTCTCTCTCTCTTTCTTTCTTGCCTTCCTTCCTTCCTTTCTTTCCTTATATTTTTTATTCATTTATTTATTTTAGTTTGTTTGAGATAGTTTCTTTGTGTTGCTTGGCTGTCCTGGAACTCACTCTGTAGCCCAGGCTGGTTTGCCTGATTCCCGAGTGCTGGGATTTAAGGTATACACCACTACACTCTATGACACTTGCCTCTTTAGGCAATCCTAAAGTAAAACTATAGCTCCATCTCACTGTCTCCTCAGATTCCTAGTGTGTTCCTGATTCCCATTCTCACAACTTTCTTGAAAACGAGACATCAGAAAACTGGTAAATGTAAAGGTTAAAACAAAGAAGAAAACATACAGAGAAATTAAAACTTCAAAAAGCCACGTACATACAGCAGTTTTACACCAAGAATGCCATGAGAAGAAACTATTACAAAATATGAAGTATGGTTAGATTTAATATATTACAGCAGAGTCAACGTCAGCAAGCAGCCTAGACACTGACATTGAGGCACTGTCCCAGAGAGAAGACCAAAGGAAAGGCATAAAAATACAGGTCAAGGTTCAGAGGTTCTGATAAGGTTCTGGTAACCCCAACTTCAAGTGTCATTGAGAAAAATTTAGGGGAAGAAGTTAATACTCACAATTGAAGAAATTTTACTCAGACTGAAATATATGGGTTCTTAGACTACAAAACTCACCCCAAGGCTTATTGTCACACACATTCCAATGATGGGGATCCAGAGGTAATCCTCCTGCCTCCATTGCAGGCCATGGTCAGGCAGTACAGTGGCCACTCACTAGAAAACTAGTTGACTGACAAAAATATTCTGCTCGAAGATTTCAAGGCAACACACCCAGGTAACATGCCAGTCAAGCAGGAAGATGTGTTAAGGTTTGCTCCAAGTCAGTAACTTCATTTCTCAGGAAGCTTCTGGGAGGAACATTCCATGAAAGTCACAGAAGGAAATTGTAGAAAGCAGAAACATGTAAGCAGCTGTGGAGTGGGGATGAGAGTTAGAGGGCGGCTAGGCTTGGCTGAACCTATCCACGAGGCCTAGAAAGATGACCGGAAAAGAAAGAAATCACTAGATCCCATTGTTGGGTCAGCTTAGCTCCTGCTGTAGGCAGCCCTGCAGAGCCATTGAGGGGCAGCATCTTCCCGTTCCTGCTTTGTTTAATTCAAGTTCTTGAGACTTGAGTAAGTCTTTTTGACAGCAGCGTGTCAGTTGAGGCAGTTACTAGAAAGAGTTTAGTGTGTGGAGTTCCTAGAAATTTAAGCAAAATAAAAATCCCAGGAGCCATGATCCCTTGGTAGCACATCCCTGTAACCCCAGCATTTGATATGCTCAGGTACACAGATGTCTCCATGTTTGAGGACAGCCTGAGCTATACAGTGAGACCCTGTCCCATACAAAAGAACCTCGGGCAGTTTCTAACTAGGACGACCCCATGTGGGAGTTAGCTGTGAACAACATCTATATAACCATAATGTAAACAGTAAGTATTGATCCAGCCAAAGTTACAGTCTACATTGGGGGTGGGAATGGTACAGTTGGAGAGGGAAAAGCTAAAGCCTTGTCTTCTGCAGTGGCATTGGTCGATAGAGCCTAAAACCAGAAGATCAAGAAATAGCATCAGAAGCACGTTGATTATAGATGCAAGATAAAGCCTAAAATAATGAATTAATGCAGCCAACAGCAGTTCCTCTGGGAAGGAGAGGAAATGGAGCATGGAAGATTTGTCATTGCAAGCCTTACAGGCAATTTGACTTTTAACTGTGGGCACATAGAATAGTTTTAAAATTAAAAAGGGACAAACAGTAAAGGCAGCTTTGGTTTGTTTGAGTTAAGAGGCCAAGCTACTGGAGATAGGCTAGAATCTTCTTGTTAATTAAACAAAACCCTCTGTACAATAGTAGATTCTGCCCCTCCCCTCAGTTTCTTTTCTTGAATTTGTGAAACAAGTGTGAGGCTTGGCATTCTCTCTGCCCCTGTTTTATCACTAATGTGCCAGGATAGCCCGGGGCATGAATGGTTGAACTTCGAAGTTTTGGAGAGGAAAAATCCTTGCCAAACTACTTTACCTCCCAAGCTGCTTACCAATCCACAAGAGGTGGTGGACAAACTTCCAATTGAACTTCAGCACCGTGGGTGTGGACCAGCAAAGAACAAACAGCTGACAGGTTTGCAGCTGCGTTCCATCAGCTTAGCTCCTGCTGTAGGCAGCCCTGCAGAGCCATGTGGGGCAGCATCTTCCCATTCCTGCTTTGTTTTCATTCAAGTTCTTGAGACTTGAATAAGTCTTTCATAGGTGTAATGTTGAAATTAGTGCAGTAATCTGCCTTGCTGTGTGGAAACTGGAGTATGAGCTTCTGTGGCAAAATCGGTCACACACTAGACATTAGCAGCCCGAGCGGGGTGCACTGTGTGTGTTGATGCTCACTGCAGCTTGTCCTTGTGTATCTCTCTAATTGTTCGCATTTCCTGTCTGGTGGTGGTGAATATTCTCATTTTCTCTAGTATTGTTTTTATTTACTTTCCTATTCTGCCTCTTGTGGAGAGCTGTACATAATTAGAGCGCTACTTGAATCATGTGCCAAGTGGATCGCTGGCTCACTTCCCCTTGCTCCTCCCACTTCCTTTCCATTTTGAGTAGAGGCACAGAATTTCCCAAGGGCAAAAAGAAGGTCCCTGAAATTTTCGGTGACCATTGGTGGTCCCAGGCCTATTAGATGGCTTATGGAGGGCTTTGGGAGTTGAGCTAGTTTTCCCAATCCATTTTGGGTAGTGTTCTGAGGCTCTGTTGCCCACACACAGACTTCTTTACGTAGGTGTAAAGAACACAAGGCTTTCAGGGCTACAGGTGATCAAGCTTTAAAGTCTCCAGTCTGAAGATAAGACTGTTAACATGATGTTTAATGCTGTGTTTACATAGGGGAATACACATGTCTGAACATGTATTACAGTTATCTGCACATCAGTATAGACTGTGAAAGGCTGCATGTGTGGTGTGTTAGGAGTTGTTAGCCTAGATTTGAATTCCTGTCCTGGCTTCTCAGCAGAGTGGAGTAGAAGCTGGTGTCCTCCATCCCTGCACTCTGTAGCGCTCACAGTTTCCGGCACTTTGAGATTGTCTTGGCCAGTCACCATGGTGTTTCTTCAGGTAGCCAACGTTTGTGTTCTTAGGAATCATAAATGTCTCTTTCAAGATCCAAACTGCTTTCTTGTTTAAACTTTTTAAAACTAACATATAGAACTGTACAAACTAATGGTTTTGTGAAACTTATTTCTACTGGTTGTTTTTGAGCCATAGTGGCACCCAGCAGCCTGGTCTGTCTTGTAGCAGTAGTAACTCACTCCTCAGGCTCCTGGGTGCTGGGATAACAGCCATGAACCACTGTGCCTGAGCATTGTGACTTATTCATGTATGCACAGAACACATGTTGATCACATCTGGGACCTCACATTCCTTCTCTTCCTGTTTACCCCTCTCTCTCCCTATTATTCACCAATTCTAAAAGAAGAAAGAAAAGAAAAAAGTGCTTCTGTCCTTAGAGTTTTGTTGCAGTGGACAACAGCCTGTGCCCACCCTAGTTAAGGGAAAAGAAATATCTTGCCCATCATGATCCATGACCCCCCAAAGCAGATATGTCTTACAGGTCACAGTCACAAAATGAGTTTTTACAGATTGATAAGGAAACTAACAGCTTTAATTTTCTTGTGCTTTTTCCTCAAGTGTTTACTTCCATTAGACTCATTTGTCTGTGTTGGGTGAACTGGGAAAAATGATGCAGCTATTGCCTCAATGAAGCTAGGGAATTCTCTTCCCTGCCCCCAGCACCTTGGGCTAGGGGAAGAGTTAATGAAAAAATGCAAATGTTGAACTTTGGATAATTTAGTTCTATTTGTTAAGATATACTCTGCATTGGTTTCAAATGTTTTGTTGAGGACTAAAATTGGTGATTTGTTCACATTAGCAGCATACAGAGCAGGGGTTGCTTTACTCACACTTGCTTTTTGTCTTCTCCATCCCCTGCTCTTTATCAAATCCTCTTTTTCTTTCTTTTCTACTTGTTTCTCAGATTTAATTTCGTTGTATATATCCCATCTCCACTTCTCCATTATAATCCTTTAATATATTACAATCTGAAGAAAAGAAAGGTAAACTGTGTGAAACGTTTTTTCCAGTGAAACTCAAACTGGTTCCTGTATGTAGGTTGTAAGAAGCCTGTGAGGTTGGGCTTTTCACTTGTCCAAGCATCCGTAGTAGGTGTGCTGGACCTCCACCTCCCACGGCTGTGTTAGAGCTGGTTACGGCCTCCCATTTGATTCAGCTTTCATTCTGCCAGATAATGGTTTTATAACTATTTGACCTTCTAGTTAAGCATGCTTGTCTGTAAGGTTCTATGATGCGTAGTTTATTTTCTAAACAGTAGATAATGATTTGATTTTTTTTAACTTGTTATCTGTTTCTTGGCTTTAAATTGTATGTTCCATGGGGAGGGCTGAGAGTAGCAGGCGCATGTCAAGTGCTCAGTATTACCATTTGCATAGGCTGTTAATTGTGGGGGTGGGACAAAGAAGGGAGCCCATTCTCCTTTGGCTCCTTTGGTTTTGGTCTTTGAAATAAGTGTAGTGGGTTCTTAGTAGGACTGTGGATGGCCATGCTCTGAGAGTTCATGTTTGAAGGTGTAAGTGAGGAGGCAGTGAGTGCTCGCCCTTCTCTCCATGGCTGCCTCAGTGTGCAGCCCAGATGAAGAACTCAGCCAGGTCTTCGCTGGCTGTCTGCTCTGAGCGTCACAGCGCTTCTGCTCCTGGCTTAAGGTAAATAAATGTCTCCAGATCAAGGTTTATGTCCTGTCTTTTAGCTCATTCCTCACAGGGCTTTAGTATAATTTCTTGTACCTGGTAGGTGGATCTTGATTAATGATAGATTTACTCAGGATACCTTTGAGAGCTTAAATGCAGAAGCAGAAAACTTAAATGAACTAACTAAACTTTATGCCTTATATAATTTATAAAAATACTACAATTAGTTTGGGGGATAATAATTGCAAGTACAATTTTGTAAATTGAATGCACACAGCAGTGTTAAGCTTTGAATATTTGGGGGACAGGGAAATCTTATTGTTGGAAATTCGCTTGTGTCTCTTTTATGAAAAATGACAGATGCTTTCCTGTGTTGGGCGTCCTCTGCTTGGGGAGCTCTGGGCTGTTATGATATAATTATTTTTACCCATCATCTTTGCTCCCTGCACTGGGTTGTCGGTGGCATCAGTTTTCATAGTGAAGCAAGATGGCTTCTTGTTTTGTTTGCCCTTCAGGTTGAGTATCGGGGAAGCGGGTGCATGATTGTTCCCTCTGCAGGGCCCAAGGCCAGATAGCAAGGGGCCTGGCTGCTCTCTGAGCTGATAGCCCCTGCTTAGGCTGGCTGTGCACAATGTTTAACCTTTCCATAATTCTCCCTCCGAGTGCACAACGCTGCAGGGGCTTCGCCAGCGTCTACAGAGGAGAATCTATAGCACCACAGACCAGCCAGAGGGAAGGCTTTCTAACAGTTGCAAATCTTTCCTGTTGCAACATGCTTTTTCTAAAAGCTTTTTGTCATTCTGGCAGCAAACTGTTTTCCACTAGCTGCCTTAGCAACAAGACCCAAAGTCACCCCCCTCCCTCTGGCTTGTGGTCTGTTGTTAGGAGCACTGACCTTGCGCCCAGCATTGGAGGAAGACCACTGGTGACCACAGAATTTAGCTGCGCTAGGCCTGGAGGACCTTGTGCTTTCCCAGGAGGAAGAAGGAAAAGGTCAAACAGAAGCCTGGGGCCTCCCCAGGCCTCAAATGAGAGTAGCAACTTGTTCTTGTCAGGGGACTGTCCTTGGCCACAGCAAAGATAGCATTTCTCATAGTCTCAAGGTCACTTGGAAGAAGATGGAGACTGTTAAGGATCCCTTCTTAAAATTGTTCACTGCTCTAACCATAACTCTGGCAGTCTAGTCCAGGAGCATCTGTTTATGCCAAGTGCAAAGTCCAATTGAAAATAAACCTTGTCAAAGAGTAAAATTATGTTGAATTTTAGGTTTACTTGACTCCTTGAGAGCTTACTTGAATAGCAAATTAAATCTTCTCTCGTGATAGAGTATGCTCAGTACAGACCAGTGTAACTGAGGTGAGGGTTAAGGATTAGCTCTGACCACAGAGTCAGCTTGGAGTCCACGAGAACTCCAGACTAGGTGGCCAAGGTGAGCATGTTCACTCTACTGATTCTCTTTGTCTTTAGTATATTAGGATGCTTGACATTAGCATCCTGGAGATGCTCCCAGAAATGATAGGCAGGTGAAGGATGAGAGATTGTACCTTTCTACAACAGGTAGATAATGCCATGAACTCACCAAAGCCAGATATGTCTAGGCCTCTGTAAGATCATGTTCCTTAGTGAGTTACCATGAGCCTTCAGTTGGACTCAGACTACCCCACCCCATGAGTCTGCCTGGATTCCTAGAAAAGGAATTCCTAGAAAAGGGTTTTTCTTTTAGACTGGGTGATCAAAGTAGGAAATAACATAGTCAAATATAGCCTTAATAGACCTGCTTCTTTTGGCCCATGGTGCCCTATGTTGTGCTGCTTCAGAGAGTGGCCAAGACCTATCTGCATGGGCCAAGCCTGCCCTGTGGCCTGTTGCACTTCACCATCTGCCCAGCATTCAAAATCCAAACCCCCAAATAATGTACCCAGCAGCCTACCCCAAGAGGGTCCAACTCTACTGTGAGAGCGTACTTAAACAGTTTTAACTTTTGTACCTTAGAGTATTTAACTAATTTAAATACTGTGTAAAGTTTTGCTTGTTGACCTCTTGTGGCTAATTTCTTTTGCTAATTATTTGTAAAGATTGCCCATATCCTACTTTGTCTACAATATATTGAGATTTGCATTCATTCCCACCCTCGCTTGCCCTCCCCCCACCTCCACTGATCCTCCTCTTCCCACCATTCTATCCTATTGCTCAGTTCCCTCTTGTATGGGGAAGGGAGGGAGGGAGGCATCCAGGCAGTCACAGCATCTGTGTCTCATGATTGCAGCAGCACATGATACTGTCAGTGTCTGCTGCATTCCTCCCTACTCATTGGTTCTCCCAGTCCTTTTGCCATATTCTTTCGTGATGTTCCCTGGGACTAGGAGGGGTGACATAGATGTCCCACTTGGGACCAAGCACTCAGCAGTCATGGGTTCTCATGACTTTGACCATCATCCATTGCCAAAATTGGCTTCTCTGCTCAAGGCTGGGTGTTATATTGTATATTAGTGTAAATTGTTGGGAAGGCAGTTCAGCTACATGTCCATTTGGCAAAGCATAAGTAGTGGACTCCCCCATAGATCCTATGACCTCCTTAGCCTCAGGCTTTTGAGCAATTCTACAATGCCAGGCACATATCCCCCCACCCCCGCCCAGAATGGGCTTCGGATCTGATCAGGAAGCAGTTGGTTAACCCAGACCATCCATGCCACTGCTTACTAGTAGGCATATCTCTCCAGGCAGCTTATTATTGGAGCATGAAGGGTCTACAGCTGGATGTGATTGTTAAAGACTTTTCTTCCTCAGTGGCCTGCATTACACCTTCCAGGACATTGAGTGTAGCCAGTACACAGAGATGCCTGCTTAGTTCCAGCTTTTTGTCTATGGTTCATATCCAGAGAGTGTGGTACCTTCAGCAGTAGGGTCTTACTGACTAGTTCTGGTGGGCAGTGAAGACAATGGTAGTAACCTTTATAGATTTGGTAGCCTCTGGGGTTACCTGGCCAACAAATTACAGGGTGGTATCCTGGGCAATGGGGTTTGGCTTTTAAAACCTATGACATGGGGGTGTATTGTTGACTTTTCTTAATAGAGGAGGAACAAAGGTTCAAAATTTTTTAAACATTTCTTTTTCTCTCAAGTGACTTACTTAATCACATGGTGGGCTTGCTTTGGAGCCCACGTTGTTGTAAAATGCTCGAGTGCTGTCTAGTTTTAGTAGGCTGTCCTGAAAATTAACTTTCTTATTAAAGAAGACAGCCTCCCTTTCACCATAGTCTCTCAGCTCTGAAGAACTTCGTTACTGAAACATCTTGTTCTGAACGGTGTCCAAGGCCCAGGCTCTGTCAGCCACTTGAAGACAGTGAACACAAAGAAAGCAGGAAAGTGTCAGAAATAGGCCAGTTCCCTGGGCCTCGAGTGGATGGCGGTTAGCTTCCCCAGCGCCGGCCAGCCTGCTACCTTTCTGCCTTCCGAAGCACCGTTTAAGTTTTAATTATCTTCAGACTGAGCTGCTGTGTTGAGGACCTCTGAGAGAACAAAGCGTAGCGCTGCAGTTTCTAGTGCTGCTCCTCACTGCACACTGATGAGGCCGCCCTGCCCCTGCCCTTGTTACCAGGTGACATCTGTGACGCCACGCCACAGAGACTGTGCTGCAGGGAAAAGAGCAAATCTGAAGCTTTACCTGTTTGCTCTCCAAGAGTTCTTGTGCAGAAGAGTGATAGCCACTTCTCTTGCCTAAATGTTAGAATCATTTTGTTTTGCTTTTCAAAGAAAGTTTTTTAAAAATGCACTCCATCCCAAACCTTTCTTTTGGGTTTTCGGTTACAGCTCATTTGCCTTGGGGTACTCCACTCTGAGCTCTGGGAAGGAAATGAGCCTGATGGGGGGGGGGGGAGACATGTACTTGTGTGCCTCCTCAGCTGTTGCTTAAGGATCCCCAAGACAGACAGGCACCTGGATTCTTAGTGTAGGGCTCTAGGCTGTCAGCAGTCTTCCAAGTCTGGCCGGGGGTTAGGCTGGCTTGCTTGCTTTCTTTCTTTCTTTCTTTCTTTCTTTCTTTCTTTCTTTCTTGTTTTTCAAGGCAGGGTTTCTCTCTGTAGCCTTGGCTGTCCTGGACTCTGTAGACCAGGCTGGCTTTGAACTTACAGCCATCCTCCTGCCTCTGCCTCCAGAGTGCTAGGATTAAAGGCGTGCGTCACCACTGCCCGGCTCATGTGCTGTTTCTAGTCTGGTTCTCCAGTGCAAGAGAGAGGAGGAGCCTGGCTGCTGTCTTCTGCTGTGCTGTTTGTTCAAGTGTGGGCTTGGGTGAGGGCACTGAGCACTGCTGTAAGTTATGCTGTAATTGTTCAGCCTCAGAAAGCAAGAGGAGCTGGGGTGGCAGGGCTTATGGGTATGTCGTAGCCAGTGATGTGCAGTAACGAACAGCTCATTTGACCTCAGGATTATGGCCGGAGATGACACTGTCTTCATGTATATGGGGTTTTGACCTGGAGACAGTTCTCTGTGTTCTTCTAATCTTATCTATTATTTTGTTTATTGTCACAAACATTGTCATTAAAGTTGCAAAATGTAGTCTACTAGAACTATCTATCTTCAGTTGTTCATAACTATGGGGCGAGGGAAGGAAAACTTGCATAATTTTGTCTATTTTTGCCACTTACTCCAGGGTAAACTTTGCAAAATGACTGTAATGTAAACTTGAAAGCTTTGTTTCTTGTTTAAAATGGAAAGGCAGGACCTGTTCAGCTTAGGCACTGCCAAGGGGAAAGGCCCAGTTAGTCACTCCTGGCTCGCACTCTTACCCTACACAGGAGGGGAGCTCATTCTTCTATGGTAACTTGACCTTGAGCACAGAATATGATCAGATTCCACCAAACTGCCCCTCTAAGGTTGCAGAAAGCAGCACCCAGGAGGCCTTGGCCAAATGCGGTTGGTTGAAAGTGCTATGCTGGTTGAGTTCCTGTGGTTACAGGAAATGGCCAAAATTAGATTCAGGCCAGGATGCCAGGTTTGGCACACCCCTTCCCTTCCAGAAAGCACCAAGGAGACTGTGGCTGGCAACAGTAAATGACAACACAGTCTCTTCTCCCCAGACCACTAATAACTGAATTTAAATGGACCCCCTGGCAAAACCAAAACCAAAAGAAAACCTGATCATCTCAGCCCTCTTTGTCTACATTGAGGCTGCAGAAATCAAGGAAACCTTCCTTGAGCCTGGAGGCAGGAGGAGCAGTCGCCAGGTCTCAGCAAGGGAAGAAGGGTGTCACCCTGCAGTAAGTCCAAGCACACTGAATGACTAGTCCAGGAGACCCATTAATGTGGATTATGAAGATGAGAAAGAGATGGGCTTGTGTCAAGGAGCAGATGGCTAAATGAAGTGCACAGGGAATGCCGTGGGGCTCAGGCTGGAAGAAACGGAAGAAGATAGGCCATGGTGCGAAAGCCCCTACCTACAGCCCTCTTCATGTGACGGCTTCAAATAGTCTTTTTCCATTGCACAGTTAATTTGGAGTGGTGAGAAATGTTACGAAATTATGGAATTAGTGAACAGCAATTAACTCAGAAGTAAAATTCTATCATCTAAATCGAAGATTGTTCTACATGCAGAGGGAGGGTTTTAGTGAAATCTTGCCCAGCCTGCCACTTCCTAGTTGAAATCTGTTCTCTCATTTGCCCCTGTCCCTCAGAGTGCATAGTTCATAATTTGCAGGAGTGTTCTTAGTTAATCTAGTTATTTTTTATGGTTCTTCCTTTGAATTATAGTAGGATAGTGCAGGGCACATTCCCTTTACAATTGTGTGACACTAAGAAGACTGAGTTTGTGTCTTCATTAACCTGTGAACTATCCGCCCTTTTAGAGCTAAGGGAGCAAGTCACTGGAAGGTTTAATGCTTGTTTGTTGGAGAGGAAGTCTCTAGGGAAATGGACAGAGTGAACAGGCCAAGGCACTCCAGACCTGCCCATGTGCAGATGGCAGAGCCGTGGGGCCTGAGGGAGGCTGCAGAGCGGGCTGGGTCCTCTCTACAGAGCAGGCTCCCCAGCAGTGAGCTAGGGGGCTGACATAAGTATAGGCTTAACTTCGTAGCTGGGACTTGGGAGCAGTGCTGAAACAAAAGCTATTCACAGTGGTTTTCAGTGGTTTATGTGTGTGGACGGGGAAGCAGTATTGATTTCATGCATTTGCTGCAATGGATGGAAGCTCTTGGAGCTGAAAGCATTTGATTTTTCCTGTAGTTTTACACATGTACCCAGATAGACTCCTAGACATGCAGCAGGTAGAAGCTGGTTGTTATTCTCCAGGGTAAATGTCTCATGGATTTATATTTGTTCTGACATACAGGACTTGAACTAAATGGTACCTGGTTGATCTCTAGGAACGTCATATCTGAGTTTTGCTTAGTTCCCTGTGAAATGGCATGGCCCTGAGCTGGCCCAGGAGGTTGGCTTGAGATTTTCAAAGCCCCTTTTACTCTGAGTCTGGGACAGTGTGCCTACCCCGGCTATGCAGAGCTCCCTCCAACAGCTGTGCTTTCTTTTCACCCTCAGGTATATTCGAATAGTTGGGACTCATAACACAGTGAACAAGATCTTCCACATTGTGGCTTTTGAATGTATGTTTACAAACAAAACCTTCACCCTGGAGAAGGGCCTGATAGGTAAGTACCGCAATAGCGTTTTTGCATATATACTTAGATACTTTGCCTTCAGGTATTTTCTTACTCTAATACTTTCTCTTCATCAGCTCTGATTAGGAACTTTAGCTCATTTTTGAACACTGTGTGGCTGAGTGGCAGAGAGAATAGCCTTTATTTGTAGAAGAATTCAAAATAGTAAGCTAAGTAGACTTAAAGGAAACAAATATGAATATTGTGCTGTAGCTAAGAATCGGAAGCATTTGGGGAGTTGCTCAGATCTGCAGAGTAGAAATGCTCTTGATAGCAGAGAAGGTTCTCTGTATTTGCTGGTAGGTGAGGCTTGGGGGGCGGTCTCCCTGATACTGATCAATGGCTGTAATTCCCAAGCCTATGAAGGCATGTTGGCTTTGATGAAAGATGAACAGCTGTGTAGCTATGGGAATGTTTTCATAGATATGCCAGTCTGGATTTACTCTGCTTAGCCAAATTACCCTTAAGAAAGTTCCAGTCTATACGTTGAGTAAGACTGGAATGCTGAGCTCCTGTAGAGCGGCAGGAGCAGCCTGGCTGGTGTGTCCCATGGGTGTTTCTAGTTCTGGGCTTGTTTGCTTGTTTTCTCTTGTGTCACACATTATGTGGCCCATTGTGTTCAGTCCATCCCTGGCCTGGGCCTTGGCAGTATGGAGAGTGCCTTTTCCCCATGCCCTTGGGTATTTCCTGCCCTCCTGTGGGATCCTTCACTCTGTATTTTCACTGTAGCTTCCTTTGAAAAATAACTCACTGTATGTTGAGCTATGCTTTTGCCTAGCCTTACCTAAAATAGAGCTCTGTGCCCTTGAAAGAGAACTCTGTTTTCTCGCCCGTGTTGGGACACATCTAAGCATGGCATGACAGTAACAAGAAAGAGGAGGTCAACTTACAATGACGTTTGAATGGTAGGGGCCTAAAATTCCCCACACCTGCTGTGTTTCCCTCATAACTTACAGAAGTATCAAGACCTGAAAGTTTTCCAAGAGAAGAATGCTTTTAGAACTCAACCCAAATAATTTTTTATTTTTCACTTTACCACTGATGTAACTTTAAAAATTGAATAACAGTGCTGGTTTTTTTTTGTGTGACTTTCAAGTAATTTGAAAATTAACAAATTTGAAGCACTGTGTGGTGTCATTTGTCTTCTAATTCTGTGTGGTGTGTAGCTCTATGGCCACCTCACTGTGTGCAGTCGGGAAAAGCCTTGCGTAGGAAGATCTGAGGAACCAAAGCCTGCAGACTCACAACCCGGGTAGCTTCATGTCAGCTCCAGGGATTGCATTTTACACATGTTGCACCGATGTAAATCAGGCCCCTTCATACTGGAGGAAGAGTAAGTTTGTTGATACTCTAATTACCTAAGAAACAGGCCCATTTGGTAGAGAGGCCATTAAAAAGAACAAAACTTGGTATCAGTTGTGGTGAAGCATGTGTTCTGGGTTTAGTCGAAGCTGATCCAGTCAGCTTTGTCTGAGGCTATAATAGTCTTAGGCGTGTCAGGTGATGGAAGAAGATTGAAAATGCAAGAAGTTGTTTCCGTGTCTGGTCAAACGCTTCAAGCCCTTTTCTATGAGGTTTACAAGTGTGACTGCATAGAGCACCGCAGACCCATGCCTGTCATTGTCCCTCAGCCGAATAGCAGCAGTGTGAGTGGGCACTGTGTATATATGCACATAGCAGCAGGCGACCTACAGTGGTGGGATCCACTCCGGCCCTCCTGGGGTCATCATCATAGCTTGGAGCTGCCTGGACCAGCAGAGAGGGAGGTGGTGGTGGTGTAAAGGAGGCAGGGATCTCATTACCCTGGGTCTGACATGCAGCGTTGCTTAGTTTATTGGCTCTTTGATGGAGTAATGGACAGATTTCCATGTTGATTACGGTTTAGCAGCCCTCAGCCTTCACCAGCCATCCTACTGGCACCGCCCAAGAAAGAGTGGACACTGTTGGGGCCCAGGGGATCAGATGTGCCTAGAGGTGAATCTCTTAGATGAAACCTCCTAGAGACGGCTCACTAGACCTCAGGTTGCCATGGCCGGAGAGAAATAGGAAAACACTAAAATCACTGAGAGTGGCTAAAAGAGCGTCAGCACCTCCTGTAGCTGTGGGTTCATGGATTCTTTCTCGGTTCTCAGTCTTCCTTTAGCTGTTCGGGGTCTTCTAACTATTCTTCTCCAGGCCTTAAAATGACTTAAAAACATTTGTGTTCTTTTAAGTCAGATTTTAATGGTAAAACATGTAATGATGGTAGGAAGCGACGTACAACAAAGGTGCCGGTATTGACTCAGCATGTAGTCTCTGTCCACCAGAGAGTCTCTTCCCTTTTTGTTTTTGTTTGTTTTGTTTTGTTTCACTGAGGGGAGGGAGTTGTTTCTGCTGTGTTTGGTTTTGTAGACCCTCAAACCCATAATCCCCTGTCTCTATCTCTCAAGTGCTGGGATTATAGGTATTTGGCATCATGCCTGCCCCTCCCCCACTTCTGACGAGTGTCCCTCAGCATGCTGCAGCACCTGCATGGCTTAGTGGGAAGGCTTCCGCTGTGAACAGTTCCTAATCCCTGGGAATGTCCCTAGTGGATCACTCCACCCCTTTGCCACTGCTGCAGCCACAGCCCTGTCTCACTTGCTGACTGCTTGCGGATCTTGCTGTGATGCGTTCTCTGCTGGCAGAGTGGGTCTGTGGTGACATCACCTCCGTGTTAGGAAGAGTTGCAGGAAATCCTAACATGCTGACCAGTGAGGCATGGAAGGAGTAATTAGAGCAGAAGCAGCTACTGTCTCACAAGTTCCCGACCTCCCAAACATGGCCTTTCTTCATGCTCCGCCTTGTCATCTTTTATGCCTTTGCCAAGGGCTCAGTTTCCATAGCCATAGCCAGGCCCAGCATTTACCCTCACTTCTCTGAATATCACACAGTCACCCGCTCGAAGAC
Organism: Acomys minous; assembly: GCF_964271855.1. NCBI lineage: Eukaryota > Metazoa > Chordata > Mammalia > Rodentia > Muridae > Acomys > Acomys minous. The sequence continues at coordinate 106,747,221 of NC_140495.1, forward strand.
TGTAGCCCCTGCCAACTCACAGCCAACTTAGTTTTAGCCATCTACAACTTCCTCCCCACCAGATTATTATTATTTTTATATGTATGGATATTTTGTCTGCATGTATGTCTGTGCACTACATGTGTACCTGGTGCCCATAGAGGCCAGTACCTGAAAAATGGAATTATGTTAGAAGATTTCAAATTAAATCCAATCTAAAATCAACCCCCTCCCCTCAGTATTACATTAGCACTGAGGAATTTTTTGGTAAAGATAGTGAAAAGTTTTAACTTTCTAATATAATGTTATAGCTTTAATAAAGTAGAAAGTCTTAGCGATAAGCAAATGGTCATAGCAAAAACATGATTAATAAGAGACCATGATATCATCCTCATTGTAGTTTCACAGTAAAAAATATCAGCATTGGTTTTTTATAGTTTTAAAAACCATACCAATAAAAATTACAAGTAGCTTATACAATTAAAAAAAAAACACCTCACTGTAAAAAGATTTAAGGGATACAGTGCAAAAGAGACAAGGTTTGTAGAAATGATGTCAAAGGAGTTTCTAAGATCTATTTATTTATATGCTTGTCTGATTGAGCATATTCATACATGTGGGTGTCACAGAGGCCTGAAGAGGGCGTTAGATCCGCAGAACAGGGGGCGCAGGCATTTACATGCCTGTCTTGTAATGCAACTACTAAGACCTGAAATCCAGTGTCCACAACTGGCTGCACATGCTCTTACCTGCTAGGCCATCGGCAGCCCTTGCACAAGCTTGAGTGCAGTTACTCAGAGCACTCAGCTGTAGCCAGAGTGGGAGCCGAAGTCCCTGCAGAAGGGTTCTCAGAGAAGTTGGCCTGTTGGTAGAAATAAAAGAGTCAAACTCAAGTTTTGTAGCAAGCAGTCTCACTTTGGGTGAGAATGGGTCCATTGACTCCTATATTGAAATGTTTGGCCCCCAGTTTTTGGAACTGTTTGGGAAGGATTAGGATGCGCCTCTTTGTCGGAGGAGGTGTGCCAGTGGAGGTAGGCTTTGAAGATCCAAAAGCCCACCCCATTCCCAGTTAGCACTCTCCTGCCTCGTGCTTGTGCATCAGGACATAGCTTTCTGCCACTGCTCTAGCAGCCTGCCTGCCTGCCTGAGGCCATGGCTCCTGATGACCATAGACTAACCCTTTTGGATCATGAGCACCAAGAAACTCTTTTATAAGGTGCCTTGGTCTAAGGTATCTTATCACAGCCATAAAGGGGTAGCTAAGACAGCCAGGTAGTTACAAGTCCTTTCTGTTGAGTCTGAAGAGGGAAGGGAGTGGTGGGTATTGGATGTGATATTTTTTCTGACTGAGGAGAGCACTTGGTTTTAGCTGTTATTCATATCTTGGGAGCTCCCTATAGAAAGACTCAGTAATAGTTTTTACTTTTTTGTTTGTATTTTTGTGCCTTTTATTTTACCTTATTTTTATTTTTTTTGTTTGAAACACTGTCTAAAGGATCTGGGACTGCCTTAGAACTTACATTGTGGATAAAAATGAACTTGAACTCTGGATCCTCCTGCCTGCCTCCTCCTCTCAAGGGCTTGAACTACCTGTGTACACTGTCTTGTTGGCTCAGTTATCATTTTGTGAAATTTGTAGTAGTGTGTTACGTCTCCCTATAGCAGACAGCATAGATCATATGGTACTTTTGTCTATCTTCGTTGGATGCTTAGTAATTTTTTTAGTAGGAGATAATTGATGTTTTCAAGGGAGGAAGAATGAGAGAGCAAGCAAGCACTTAGATTTAGTGGAATTAATGGGTGTGTCTTTGATAAGAGTCAAAAGCTTTAGTCAGTTTTGACAGTCACTTTTTTTAGTGCCCTTTGTTGATTTAATCCAGCATGACAAAAAAAAAAAAAAAAAATCCAGCGTGGCAGTGCACACAGGCCATAATTTACAAGTATACTTTAATATTTGTCTATTAAAATAAGTAGCACAGTCACTGCATGCATTAGCAGGAATACACCAAGTAGAAATAATTTCCTCTAACAGAATTTTTCTTACTGCTAAGGTACTGCCTTTCTTATAGGAGGAACCTTGAAAACCCAGTGGGGAAGCGTGCAGGCTTGCTTACGTGCGACTCACTTACACCCTGGGCTGTAGCCATAAGAGACACATTGCAGGATCCTTGTTCTCTCAGCCTTTTGGTTGCTGTTTTGCTGATGCAGAGTGTGCTGTTGTGAGCAGAAAGTCAAATCTTACTTTTATATCATTGCATTTAATTTTTGCATTGCAACAAATTTTTAATAACTTTTAATTATAGTGAACTTAATCATTCACACATTCTCTCTACATTTTATCTCTCACAAATCTTACAATATATGCTAGCCTTCTAATTTTAGCTTCACCTTTTCTGCTTTTGAAACACCTTCTACTTTTGGACAAAAGTCTTGTTTTAGTAGATAAAATCCTTTCTCACATAAAAGCACTATTTTTCCTTCCCTTTAACCCCTCTGTCTGTCTGTCTGTCTGTCTGTCTGTCTGTCTGTCTATCTATCTATCTATCTATGACTATAATTTTTATATCTCATTCTTGTGCTTAATAGTTCCTTTTGGTCTTATTTTTTCTTAATAAATTTTTATAAGTGAAACCCAGGAAGCTGCATCTGAAACGTAGCCAGAAAACATTAAGAGTCCTAGTGAAATTTCTGTTTTCTGCTACCAGCAAACTTGATAAAGATTTACAGGCACTCAGAACTATCCCTTGCCACAGAATGTTGACATCTCCTTTGGGCCCACACAGCACAGCTGCCAGGGTAAAAGTCTGAAATCTCGGCCTTCTCTCAGTGTCTCCTCCTTCTCTGGGGTCAGATTCCTACCTACTGTGTGTCAGCATGTTGATCCCTCAGAGGGTCCACTCATCTGCCCCGCTTCATCCCCTCTTCAAAGCTGAAGGCACAGAGGTAAGTGACTGTCCTAAATCTTCAGTCACTGTGGATTTCAAGAACAAAAGCCACCCCAGACAACTAATCCTCCTTATGAGAGTAGCTTGTCTGTCCCCTCAGACAGTAAAGGACTTTAAGTCCTCAGGAGGCAAAGGTAGGTGAATCTCCATGCGGCCAGCCAGAGCTGCAGAAGGAGATCCTGCCTCTGTCCCCACCCCCCAAAAGCCCTCCCACACACACACCCCTGCGCCCCCCTCCCCCTAAATACTACATCTTTGGGACAGCAAGATGACTCAGCAAGTAAAGCTTGATCGTTTGAATTCTACCCCAGGACCCACAGGGTGGAAGGAAAGAACTGACTCCTACAACGTGTCCTCTGACCTCCACAATTGCTCTGTGGTTCATGAGCACATTCTCACATACATGTGCATAAACATAAAATAAATTAGAAATCTTGACCAGGATTGTTTAATTATATTACTCTTACACCTGATGATTTTTGTTATTGTTTAATTCTATTTACATTTTATTCTTCCTTCCTTTCTCTTTCTCTTTTTTCTTTTCTTTCCTTCCTTCCTTCCTTCCTTCTCTTTCTTTCTTTTGAGATAGCATCTTACTAGGTAGCCCTGGCTGTCCTAGGACTCACTAGGTAGGCCAGGCTGGCCTGAAACTCAGAGAAGTCCCTCTGCCCTTACCTCACAAGTGCTGGGATTAAAGGCCTGCACCACCACTTCTGGCTTCTATTCATATCAACACCCTAAAAATGCACTTGGGCTTGCTTGGTCCTTGTAGTCGCTTCCCCAGTGCAGCGACATTGGTGTCATCCTCTTCCACTGCCCTGCAGCATTATTTACACCTCTCATAGCATCTGGGGACAGGTAGCCAAGCCCAGCATCTGGGGCCGCCTTAGCTAGATGAGGGGATACTTGGACTTCCTGTAGCAGTATGAACTGGGAGGAATATTGAGTATGCTTACATGAGTGCTGACTTAATTACATCCTTTCTTGGCAGGAATTTTATCCTGAAAACATCACATGACATTTGTCTACAGGTAGTTATCAGAAACATCACACTGATAGACCAAGGTGATTGATATAAGCATTAAAGCAGAATGTGATATAAACTCCATATCAAAAGTCAAAGCATACTTAAAGATATAAATAGAAGGGATGATCCAAGTTTATAAAAGGAGAGTAAATTAAGATTTATAAAACTTCTTGTTGTAGTTGTGGGTCTTAAGTAAGACCCTCTAAATTGTGTTTTCCACTAAGAATATCTAGTATTAGATAATCTAGCCTGCTAACATGACTAACAGAGCAGTAGACAGAAGTGATGCCTAGATCAGCATGTAAACTTGACGCCGCCCTGAGCGCAGGTAGACAAACAGCACAGCCACACAGCTGCATTAAACCAGAGCCAGAGTAAACTCTTCAAAGACAAGGAGACCATTTCATCTAAGAGACCCAGTGGAATAAAGCCTGTTGTACAGACCTAGCATAATATTTTTCCAGTTTATGAGCTAATTGGTAGAGCAGGGTATGCCCTTAAAAATGGACATTTTAAATAAAAGTCAGAAAAACCTGCTTTGTTGATGAGTAAGGCTATGGAAACTCGTTAGCAAATCCCAGAGAATCCTAAGACTTTTAATGTCCATTTAAAAAATAAATATCAGTTGTTCACCAATAAACACTACTTGTAGGTTGGATTTCCAGAACTGTCACACATAAGACTAGCTGGACTACCAAACACTTTTTCTCTCCTCGAGTTTCAGTCTCCCACGTTAGTGTCTCTCCCTGCCCCCCCCCCCCAATTGCCACTTTGTATAATAGCTGGTGTAGGGTATATGTTTTCGATCAGATGCATGCTACGCTAATGAGAATATTAGCTTCAAGGGTGGCCCTCTCACAGTGCCTCAGATTTACCCTGTATAGTCACAAAAAGATGAGGGGCTCACACAGTCCCTCCATGTGAGTCTTCGTAGACAGCCTATGGCCGCATACCGTGCTTTGGAGTTGAAAGCAATGGATATGTTGTCATAAGCTTTCAGTGAAGTCATCACATGCCCTGAGGAGTCTCGCCCGTCTCCTTCACCCTGTCGGAGTCTGTATGTTCAGGCAGCCCTAGAATTTCTAAACTAAGGGAAGTCAGGTTGCATAAAGGGCTGAATGCTAGTGATCGAGAGCTTTGACCAAATGCTCTGAACATAATAAGAGGGAAGCCAACAATAGACTGAACCAGCAGACCATGGCCTGAACCAAGGAGTCTGAACCCCAGAAAGAACTTACAGCATGCACTGAAAGAAGCATCACAGACAGGTGGGGCAAAGGGCAAGGTGACATTTCGCGTGAGTGTGGATAATCCAGTAAGACAGTTTGTTCTGAGCCTGATGTGACTGACTGTGCCCCTAGTGAAATGTTCCAACATGGACATGGTTACATGGATGTCTTACAGCCACTGGACAAAAAGTCATAGTGTTGCCAGATACCCTGAGCAGTGGAGGTGGGTCACAGCAAAGCGGGGACGGTGCTGCTGTAGACTTCAGATGCTGTCTGATGGTGTGCTTAGCCTTGGTGTTGGTGAAAGCTACTGAATGCTAATACATTCCAGAAGTTTCACCTGGTAGTCGGCAGGATGTTAGGCTAGACACGGAGACAGGCAATGAGTGACTATAAAGGAAACAGACATTGCCCAGGGTAAATGTTGCTCTGGATCTACACTTTAACTCTCCATAAGTAGGAAGTTCTGATCAGCTAGTCCGCCTCATAGAATCTTTAGTATGCGTGCTGCTTTTTTCTGGGCGCTTCAGTTAATAGTACTTAAGGCTTATGCTAGAGCTAAGAAGTAGAAACACACTGTTCATCTATTTTATAGCTCCATGTACTCTGTGGATGAACCAAGTCTGTTTAGTGAGTTCTCTGTTGATGACCCCTTTGTGTAGTTTTCAGTCTTGTTCCTACAAATGGTACTGATTACCTTAATCTTTTTCTATTTTTGGGACAGATTCCTGCAAGAGGGCTTTCACAGTCCAGGGGGGAATATGGATGGAGTTTTGCTAAATACGTTCAAGCTCACCTTTATGGAGAAAATAGTTTGTGCAGACCTTCACTGGCATTTTACAGTGGACTGCTCTCCCACAGCTGTGCCAGTGGTGTGTGCTGTCACACTGGCGGGGCTTCACTAGTTTAGGTAAGAGATAGACCTCACGGCAGTTTAACTGTAGTTCTCTTATGAGAGAAATTGAGCTTCTTTTTATATCCTTAAGGGCCATTTGCATTTCTTTTTTATTTTTTAAATATCTTTCTCTTATGAGCCTTCTAGATAAATAGGCTAGCTCTTAGAAGCCCTGGGGGAACAGTGTTAGGGCACTATTCAGCATTCCACGAATCTGGTCTCCCCTATCCCAATCTCTGTGTTTTGGAAAGTGCATGCTGTCATGTGTCCCCGCCTTCCTCGCCCTTCATGCTCTTGGTGCTCCATGAGACATGCTAACTAGAGCTTGGGGCCAGGTTCAGAATCCAGGCTTCTTTAAACCATTTAAATCGTGGGAAGGAGATCCCATCATCTTCAGACCAGTGGTACCTGTGTGTCTGCCCACACAGGGCCAGGGAGACCAGTGACCCCTGTGTGTCTGCCCACACAGGGCCAGGGAGTCCAGTGGCCCCTGTGTGTCTGCCCACAGGGAGACCAGTGGCTTGCTGTTGTGGTTCCTAGTTAGCAGTTGCCCCAGTAAACCAAAAGCCTAGGCCTGCTCCTACCTCTGCTGCTCTCAGCATCACCAAGAGAACCGAACCCCCCCTCCCACCCTTCAGTCTATCACCAGCTTCTTCTGTTGGCAGAACCAGAAGTCAGGCTGGTAAAGGGAGTTTGAGAGCTGTAAGGCTTCTACAAGAAGTTTACCATCTTACTCAAAGCTGCTTGGTAGGCACCTTGACGAGGCTGGGAATTCACAGCTTGGAGACCAGCAGACAGACTGTGGGAAAGGTTAGGTGTTTAGTTGTGATGTGAGGGAGCCCTCACCATATTGCTGCTAAGATAGTGCTTTGTGAAGAACGGAGTTTTGAGTTGGATCTTGAACTGAGCACATTATGGAGCATAACAAACATGCTGGTTTATCTAGCAACAAAAGTGGGTAACACGTATTGCCCTCCGAGGAGTAGGTGGGCTCTGGCTGTGACTCTGACTTGAAGGTACTTGGGGATTGTAACAGAATGTTGGAAATGTTGTAAATTTATGGAAAAGCAAGCAGTTGGAAATCAGGCCACAAAGGATCTTTGCACCCATTAAACTATGATGTATCATAACTTGTATGCTTCATAGCTTGGTTTAGAGAAATGTGTCCTCTGCCACAGAAACACACATTTGGGCTTGGGGGCGTACATTAGTATTTGAAGATGAGAGTGACTAGGAGCTGCTCCAGGCTTGGCAGGGGCCCCTGCAGGCTTCCCTGCAGATGATTTCCGAGGATGCCGCCAGTGAGTTTCCACTGTGGTGGACCAGGGCCTCTTCCTTCCCAGACCAGTTGCTCAAACTAGATATGAGGGCTCGTTCTGTCAGTGAAACTTAACTGCTTGAGCCACTGTAAACCAGTGGCAGTAAGCAGACATTTATTAAGAGTCTGCCAAGTGTGCCTTAGGCACTGGGGTGAGGAGACACGGGTGCAGTTTCTCTTGGGAGGATCGTGTGTGCTAATAGAGGAGGATGACTTAAAGAGGCAACAGCACAGTGAAGTGAGTTGTGTGTTGGGAGGTGTCAGCAGGTGGAATAGGAAGACGGAAGGGAACAGGAGCCCAAGCCTAGGCTGAGGGGGTGGTGTAGAAGAGCCCCTGCTGTAGGACACGGACCAGGCTAAACACACACACACACACACACACACACACACACACACACACACACACACACACACACACAATCGTCAGTGCTCAGCATGTTACTCACTTTTCAGGCAGAACTGTTCCCACTGGGTCACTTTGTGCCCTAGAACATATTTCTATGTGGAAGTGGTTATATGCCACAGAATGAAAGAAAGTCATAAATCAAAGCATTTGCCACATCTAGTGGTGAGAGCATGAGGTAGGTGGGTTACAGCAAAGCAAGGGAAACTGCCATAGATTGTAGATGCTATTGCTGAAAAAGCTCATGGTCCACTAAGCTAAGGTTTTACATGAAGTTAAAAAGTTGTTAGGTCAGACACTGAAGTAAGAAAAGAAAAGTGAATGAACGAGGAGGACTGTTACCATCATGTATTAAAGCTTACACTGCATCCTGAAGGGTGCATGCTGTGGATGCAGGAGTAGATTCCAGATGCATAAAGCTGTCATGCAGGCAAGAGGAGGAGGGAGGAAAAGGAACACATTTACTAGTAGGAATGAAGAACCTGGAGAGGAAGCCATGTGTGCCCAGTGTATGCAGTAGGGAAAGGAGTGCTCTTACTTATTGCTGCAGGCTCAGTCGACCATCGCTCTATACCCTGGGTTTCATGATAGGAGAAGACTTAAGCGATCATCAGATTACTCTTTCCTTTATTTCTGTGGCTTGTCATTGTTGTTGGTGGTGGTTTTTTGGTTTTGTTTTTCAAGACAGGGTTTCTCTATGTAGCCTTTGCTATCCTGGACTTGCTTTGTAGACTGGGTTGGCTTTAAACTCAGAGATTTGCCTTCCTCTGCCTCCCTGAGTGCTGGGATTTCTGTGTCATTATTTTTAACATGTTTGGGAGATGAAGGGGAATACAGCATAAGGAAGGTCTGATAACACTTCCGTGGCCAGTAGACTCTGGTTGACCTTCATTTACACATTATATGGAATGTGAAGAGTCTTCAGTAAGTGGGTTGGGAAAACTGGGTATCCACATGCATAAGAATGAAAGTGAACCCACGTCACATCCACACAAAGCAACCGGAGAGAAATTAAGGACTTTGACCGAAGATCAGAGACTATAAAACCAATAGAGAGAACATCTCAGGGTAGCAGTGCACAGGCAGAGAAACTAGAAACCCATTTAGATGATGTTGTTATGAGTTTTTTTTCCTTAATCCCCAAAATGAATAGAAGAAAAGCAAAAGGGGGTAAGTGAAACTACATGGAGCTGAAAAGTCAAAGTAAACAGTTACCAGTGTGGAGATGGCCTTCAGGTGGAGGAGAATGTTTAGTTACCAGTGTGGAGATGAACTTCAGGTGGAGGAGAGCATTTAGCGTTACCAGTGTGGAGATGGCCTTCAGGTGGAGGAGAGTGTTTAGTTACCAGTGTGGAGATGGCCTTCAGGTGGAGGAGAGCGTTTAGTTACCAGTGTGGAGATGAACTTCAGGTGGAGGAGAGCATTTAGCGTTACCAGTGTGGAGATGGCCTTCAGGTGGGAGAAGAGCATTGAGAAGCTGTGTACCAGATAGGGATGATGCCCAAAATGTATGAGGGGGAGCTTAAGTAAGGAAAAAGCAAGGAAAACGAAAACCCAAGCGTTAAAAAATCTGTACCAGGGACCCAAGTGGGCAGTCACAGAAGAAGAAATACAAATAGCTAACAGGAGAAGGTGCTGCAGTCCTATGTGTTAGTGAAATGCAAATTCAAAGCCAGTGAGATATGGCTAGTCCCTGTCAGGATGGCTGTTATCAAGATAAAAAGAGTAAGCATTGATAAGGGTTATCTGCAGGAATGTGACTAAGCACTGAGGAAAACCATGGACGTTCTATCAAAACTAAGTTAGTGTCTGATACAGTCTCACTTCTGAGGATTTGCTCAAGAGATTTCAAGTCAGTTTAAGAGATGCCTGCAGCTCCCATGAAATGGAACATACACATGTGATAGGTTACACTCACATTACACATGAATCCTGTCACGTGACAACATGGTTGGGCTGGAGATCATGTTGGGCAGAGCAAAGCGGGCGTAGAAAAGGCATCATTCACCTGTGGATACAGCAGGCTGAGCTCACAGAGACTGAGCAGGATGGTGCTAAGGAGACTGTGAGAGAGGGAGGAAGTGATTGCCAAAGGCTGTAAAGTCTGAGGCAGAAAGAGCAGCTTTTTCCTATTTCCCAGCATGGTGAATATAGTTAATTATTATAAACTCAGATTGCAAGGAGGAAATTTAAAAGTTGTTCATTTCAAAAAAGTTAAATATTTGAATTAAAGAAATAGTAGCTGGTTTAACTTAATTAATTTATATTAATGAACTATGGCACTAATTGGTACCACTTAAATTCATAAAATTATAAATTATTAATTTACAGTTTAAAAAATACAAACAATATAGGAGTGTATTCAGTAATATAAAAATATTTCTGTTTAACTTTGATTCATTCTAGTTATCACTAGAATTGAATATCTTTTTATGCTTCTTGCCTCCCCTTAAATATTTTAAGTTTTAACAATTTTATATAAAAGTTGGTGTGTGAATGTGGACTTCTGTACTTGAGTATGCATTGGCCATGGATATCAGAAGAGGGCATCAGATCTCCTGGAACTTTAGTTGCAGACATCTGTAAGCTGCCAGATATGGGTCCTGTAGACTAAACCCAAGTCCTCTGCAAGAACAGCAAGTGCTCTTAACCCCTGAGCCATCTCTTCAGCCCCATTTCTCTTTTTAAATGAATTTCCTCACATGTTTTTTCCCCTACTTTCTCCTCTGACTACTTAGCTTTTCTCATAATTTGTACATTATGGACATTTATTCTATGCCTTTTACATATATTGCAAACATCTCCTAGACTTTGAGTTAGCTCTTTATACTGTCTTTGTCGTACAGAAAGTTTGGATTCTGGCTTTCCTTTCCTTTGGCTGCTGCATCCACAGCCATGAGTATGCTCAGCCTACAGAAGAGGCTTGCCTCTAGTGTCCTCTGCTGGTGAAAAAAGAAGGTCTGGTGGGACCCCAGTGAGACCAAAGAAATCACCAATGCCAACTCCCATCAGCAAATCAGGAAGCTGATTAAAAGATGGACTGGTCCTCCTGAAGCCTGTGACTGTCCATTCCTGGCCGGAAAAACACCTTGGCTTGACAGAAGGGTAGGCATGTGGGCGTAGGGAAGCAGAAAGGTACTGCCAATGGCCGCATGGCTGAGAAGGTGACCTGAATGAGAAGGACAAGGATCCTGTGCCTGCTCTTGAGGAGATACGGAGAATCTAAGAAGACTGACCACCGTATGTACCACAGCCTGTGCCTGAAAGTCAGAGGCAATATGTTCAAAAACAAGTGGATTCTCATGGAGCACATAACACCAGCTGAACGCAGACAAGGCCGGCAAGAAGCCCCTGGCTGGCTAGCCAGGCGTGGTGGTGCACGCCTTCAATCCCAGCACTTGGGAGGCAGAGGCAGGCGGATCTCTGTGAGTTCAAGGCCAGCCTGGTCTACAAAGTGAGTTCAGGACAGTCAAGGCTACACAGAGAAACCCTGTCTTGGGGGGGGGAAAGCAGGGCTAAGACCAAGGAAGCATGCAAGCACCTGGTGGAGCACCTCAAGACCCTATCCAAGGAGGAAGAGACAAGAAATGAAGCTTCCATCATGTCTGTACATAGTGGCCCGGCTGTGGCCTCACGTGTATCAATCATTAAAATAAAGCCTTTGTCTCTTGCCTTCTTTAAAAAGAAAGAAATAGAAATTTTGGATTTTGTATCAATCATATCTGTCAGTCATTTGTTTTCTTGCTTTTAGGTTGTATGATTCACTTCAGAACACACAGCCCTCCTCCACCCTGCCCACACTTGAGAAGTGGTTAGAGGTCAGTTAGAGTGCTGCCATTCTTGGGGTGTGTGTTTGGATCTCCATCTTAATCCATTTAAACTTTTATTTGTGCTTGGTTTGGGGTGGAGATTTAACCTTTAGTTCTAAAATATATGAATAGCTATTTTGAAATTCTTTAGTCTTCGCTTTCATTGAAAAAAAGCATATATGATAGTTTTACACAATCATTATAGCTGTTCTATTTTATGAGCTATTTTTGATGTCATGGTTAGGCTGTTCTTTTAAATGGTCTTTTCCAATGAACTTGAAAATCAGGAATCTTGTTGTCAGGGACGGTTTCCAATGAACCCCTTGCTGAGGATGCTGAGACAAGAGCAGCACTGTGTGACTGACATGTGTGGTGGTCAGATCTTCCTGGAGACAATGTGGCAGAGTCTTTTAAATATATCCTTGTTTTAGGTTTTCCATTACTATGATAAAGAACCATAACCAAAAACCACTTGAGAAAGAAAGGGTTAATTTTATCTTGCCCCTCTCAGGTCACACTCCAACACTGAGGGAAGTCAGGGCAAGAACTCAAGACAGGAACCTAGAGGCAGGAACTGACAGAGACCCTGGAGAAACGCTTCTTAATGACGTGCTCCTCCTGGTTTGCTCAGCCAGCTTGCTCGCTTGCTTGCTTGCTTACTTCTCCACCTCTCTCCTTCCCTCCCTTCCTCCCTTCCTGCCCTCTTTCTTTCTTTTCTTCTTATTCTTTGTGAGTTTCACATTGTGTACCTCAGTCCCACTCATCTCCTGATCCCCTTGTATCTGCCCAACCTCCCCCCAAAAATAAAAACCAGGCAAATAAAACAATAAAACAAAGCATAGAAAATATCTCGCTGTGGAAGCTGTAGGGGGTCACAGTATGTGCTACAATATACCCCTCTGTCCATACAACTTGACTTACAAATGTTTACTGCAGTAAGTCATTGATCAGGTTGAAAGTCTCTGGCTTCTATGACACCACCAATATTGGGTCCTCATCAGGACTTCTCCTGGTTTCCTGCTGTTGCCCTGTGTTACAGAGATCCTGCAGCTTTGAGTCAGCAGAACCAGCCCTTTCACAAGCCCCAACTGTTCATAGAGAATGTAGATGTTGGAGTGGGCCAACTTAAAGCCCTGGATCTGGGCCTGGGTGGTAGCTAAGCTGCTCAACCCTCCAGCTCTCCCTTATCTGTACCACTAGGGCAAGTTCTCCAGCACTGCTCCACCTAGGCCACCCAGTGCTGTCCTTGGCAGGAGGCAGGGTCATCTCTCCTGCTCCCATGCCCTTGGGGCTAGCTTATCCACACCTTCACTTCCAGAGTCAGCACCACTGTGCTGTCTAGTCGAGGTGCAGGGGCCACTATCCCAAGTGCTGCATCTGGTTTGAGGGGCAGGGCCCTCACTCTTGCCCTCACTTCCTCAGGTGGACTTACTCACATCCCATCCACCAGGGCCAGTTCTACTGTGTTGTTTAGTCAAGGTGTAGGGCCCCCCTCTCCTGCCAGCTCTCCACTCTATGGCAGGGCCAGCTCTTCCATGCTCTCACCTTCAGGGCTGGCTCAACCATGCCCTCTTCCCCAGGGTCACCTGTCCAGAGATGACACTGTCCATAGTGAGCTGGGTCTCCCCACATCAACCATTAGTCGAGAGAATGTCCTACACTCACCTACAGGCCAATCCTATGGAGGTATTTTCTCAATTAAGATCCCTTCTTCCAAGAAGACATTACCTTATGTCAGTTTACATAAGAACTGGCCAGCACAATTGACCCCTTGTCAACTTGATACACAAGCACATCACTTATTAAGCCATAACTTTTCCTTTCTTGTTATCCCCAAGATGCTATATTAATACTAATATTGCAAATTAAAATGTTGCAACTTTTAAAGGCTCCACAGTCTTTAAGAATTCAAACATCTTATAAAAGCTGAGTATCTTTGAAATATCCAAAATCTCTCTAAAATTCCAAAATCTCTTAACTGAGTTCCTTTAAAATCAAAACACAAGTTAAATATTTTAGTATCCCTAGAGGGAAGAACCAAGGCACAGTTATAATCAAAACAAAACCAAAATTCAGCAGGATCAGAGGTTCAGTGCTTGAGCCACTCAGGATCCTGTGGGCTCTTTAGGCCCCGAAACAGCTCCCCCTGGTACGCAGAGATGCCTGCTGGGCTCAGGCTCCTGCACTCCACAGCTGCCGCTGTCCTGGCTAGTTGTCCCAAGACACTGATATCTCCAAAATATTGGCGTCTTCTGCTGAAACTGGGCTGTACTCTATTACAGGGCTCTCTTCAGGGACTCTGACCCCTATTACATGATGCCTAGCCTCAACTTCTTTCCGTGAACCCCTTCAATACTGGGGTGTCTACTACAACTGAGGCCACCCTTTTACCAAAGGCCTCACCCTGACCTCTCCGAAGTCCCAAGCCTTAGCTATTCCCTATGACCCCTTCATGCGTTCAAAACCAGGAGCATTTGGGTAACTCTTACACATTGCCAAGTATGGCTGCCCCAGGAGCCTCCGCTCTCTAGACCACAGCTTCTGTGTGCTGACCCTGAGAAGAGGACTCTGAGGTACATGATCCTTAGTAGTGCTGGTCTCTTCCTTATAACTCCTAATTTCTTAGCTCTAGCCAACCGTAATCAATTGTCCTAGGAAAGCAAAGCTTTTACTTTAGTCGTTCTGATTTCTTTCTTTTTTTAATTTTTTTTTTTTTTTTTGTGGTTCTGATTTCTTAGCCAAGGCCAATTCTTCAGCTTCAGCTGACTAGAACCATGGATTCTTAACTCAAAATATTAAATGGCCCCGATGAAGTCTTTAAGGACTCTCAGACTTCCCTCTGAAACCTCCCAAGCCAAGCCTCCATCACGTGCACTGCTCTCAGCATTATCTTCCATGTTCCCACAACAGCTCTATAAGCTCTGAGCACTCAATGGATTTCCTATCCCATTTTCCACCCCCTCCACAGTTCTCCCCTAAAACAACGTGATCAGGTCTGTCGCAGCAGTACTCCATGACCTAGTAACCAGTCTCCGCCTTAGTGAGGGTTTCTAACTGTCTAACATGAAACACTGTGACCAAAAGCGGCTTGGGGAGGAGTGGGTTTATTTGGGCCTACAGTTCTCATCATTGAGGGAGGTCGGAGCAGGAACTAAAGCGGGAAAGGAACCTGGAGGCAGGAACTGAAGCAGAAGCCATGGAGGGCTGTTGCTTCCTGGCTTGCACTCTTACGGCTTGCTAAACCTGCTTTCTTATAGGACCTAGCACCATCAGCCCAGGGATGGCACCACTCACATAGGCTGGGCCCTCCCCCATCAGTCACTAATAAAGAAAATGAACATCAGACCAAGCTTATGGAGCATTTTCTCAGTGAGAGTCCCTTTTCCCAAATGACTCTAGCTTGTGTCAAATTGACATAAAAGTAGCTGTATAACCCTGACTTACTATTTCTACTAGTATGTTTCCTCTGTAAATATTTTCAGTGCATATTGTTTATTGTAACCCAGTAAGGGGAAGGACTACATGTTGCCCCAGAGTAAGGACACAATGGAATGGATCATGGCACACTCACATGTCACAATTTCTGTATAGCCACTTACAGTGCAGAAATATACATGAATGATGCTGATATTTTAAAATTAAATATTAGCATATGTGTCTTTACGTGTGTTTTCCAATACATTGAGCGGGAGAGCGGCCTATAGTTCCTCCCACTTCTGTAGGCTAGAAGCTCAGATCAGAGTGTTGGCAAACTCGCTTTCTCTGGACAGCCCTCTTCTCATCATGGAGTTGGCCATCTTTCCCTGTGTCCTTTTTTGCCTCTTCCTTTCTTTATAAGGACACTGGTCATATGTAGTAAGGTCCATCATTTTACCTTAGTTCTGCCTTTTTTGTTTTGTTTTGTTTGTTTTTGTTTTTTTTGTTTGTTTTTTGTGGGTTTTTTGAGACAGGGTTTCTCTGTGTAGCCTTGGCTATCCTGGGCTTGCTTTGTAGACCAGGCTGGCCTCAAACTCACAGAGATCCACCTGCCTCTGCCTCCTTGATGCTGGAATTATAGGTGTGCACCACCATGTCCAGCTTGGTTCTGTCTTTGAAGGCCCTATTGTGGGAGCCTCAGTACATGAACACGTTCAGTCTGTGTAGTACATAAAGAAGGCCGAACTGAAGAGCTTGATGATGTGGACTCCTCAGTAATACCTTAAAATACATTCTTTCACTTACATGTTTTCAGTGACTATGTGAAACGCTTTATATAGACGGGCAGAGGTGAGTGTGTCTCTGTGTCTTTGTGTGTTTGTATTGGAGTGATCTGTACAGCTGTGTATGTGATGTGTCATAGGCCATATATCAGTGATCGCCTCCTCACCTTAGCTTTTGAGACAGGATCTCACTGAACCTTGAGCTCATCAGTTTGGCCTGATTGGCTACCCAGTGAGCTCCAGGGACCCATCTCCTTCTGCCCCAGCATGTCACCACTCGTGGCCTTTTCATGGATGTTGGAGATTGTGCTGAGCTCCGCATGTTTACATGTCTCAGGCTCTTTACCATCAGAATCATCTTCCTGGCCCTTAATGAAACTAAGCTCATGTCGCCTTCTTTAAAGGAGAGATGGCTGAGTGGCAGTCAGTTTCTCAGAACTCTTATCTATGTAGCTTGTTCAGTTTGAATTGTCCTCTTTGTGGCTGAAGCAAAGTGCTGGCCTGCAGTGTGGTGACGCACCTGATGACCCTACAGAATAAAGCTAGTACTGAAGAGCCAGGCTGGAAGCTGTGGAGTACAGAAGAGCAGCTACTGTGTGCCTGAGTCTGCAGATGAGTCTAGACCGTGCGAGGCTGGGTGAGGAATGACAGCGAGCAGGGCCAGCGTGGAGCTCACTGGTTTGATGGTGCTGATCTCACAGGCTGCTACATACTCTGGAGCCCATTGAACTGTACATAATCAGTCTGTAGGCTGCTGCTGTCTGCATGTTAAGGGACGCTTTGTAAGTGGGAGGGAAGATTGGCAAAAAAAAAAAAAAAAAAGATTCCTGGAACCTTTGGCTACCACAGATCGCATATTTATTTACTAACATACGAGGCAGTCTGTGCTTTTGTGGGCCACAGGAAACTTTAGGGTTTGCTGGCTGTGGAAGCATATTGCTTGCTGCAGCAAATGTTTTGGGAGGCGTCTCCACCCCAGTGGGCCCTTCCCGCTGCATAATCCTGCGCCACAGGGTGAAGGTGGGGCACTGCTTTGTGTAAAATGGAGCAGTGACATGAAGATGGGAGCCTGTTAGGTGAGCCAGGCAGGGACACAGCAATCGCCTTGAATTTATTGGCTCATTAATATTGTGAAGATGGGTATGTTTCTTTTATAGCTGCATTAGATACTTATCTTACTAAGGACAGGAATCGGCACAGTGCTACAGGAGAGAATGTACTTAAAAATCACAACATTACCTATGGTAAAATTATCATAAAAACGACCCAGTGCTCAAGCGGGCCATGACTGCAATTCTGCCCCCATAATGACAGGAAATGGTCTTCAGTGAGGTTGTTTTCCATGAAACTGTGATGAAATCAACTAAAATGGTAATAAAGTAGAGTGTAAAAGTGAGGGACTCAAGTGAGATGTAAAAATGCAGAAGTGTTAGAATGCTCGCATTGACGTCCTCCAGAAATGAATCTGTAAACCAGCAAATATAAGGTGAGATTTTCATTCAGAAATGTTACCCCTGCAGCAGGTCCCACAGTGCAGAGGGGCCAAATGGCTGTTCCCTAGCCACAGCCCTGACAGGATGACTGCAGCTTAGCTATAGTGATGGCCTTTGATGACAAGCAATAGGTAGGAAGGCTCAAAGCCCCATTTCCTTCCTTCTGACTCAGCCACCCTGGGAGCATCTCCAGACTTTCTCTGGTACTGCTTTGAGGAATTAGTGTTCAGTAGATGTCAGTTACAAAGAACAGGAAGCAGCTCTCGGGGAAACCTCCATGAGCTGTGAAGACACACAAAAAAATATACATGATCAGATACTGGCACTGATACTATATTCAAAATGACAAGTCTTCCTCTTGTCACAAGAGGCCAGCTGCAACCTCCTCTCCTCCATAGCGCCAACTGTTTGGCCTTCCCATGCCCTCTCTAGTTCATCTCAGAGTTAGCTATCAGGGGCACCGTGACTCAAAATCTAGCTTTCCATTGCCCACAGGGTGAAGTGTAGAGTCCTTGCTGTGGTCTGCATTGTTTGGTGCCAGCATATTTGCCTCATCTGGTACAAGTCCTCAACCTGGCTTTCTGTGCTCAGCCCGGCAGCACTTCTTCCCATGGAGAGACCACAGGGCCTTTGCACTTGCCAGCCTTCCAGGAGCACTACTTTATGCTCCCCTCTTCCTCACCCTCACCCCATCATGCCTTGCCCTTTTGCTCAGGAAGTCTGTTATTAACTTGAATCTTCTGTTTATGTCTCTTCTCTAGAAAAGCCTTCCTTGTCTCCTTTTCTTGGTCTGTATTAAGTTTCTCTGTTTCTTTTTTTTGTTGTTTTTTAATAATTTTTAGTTGCATACAGTAACTAGTAAAAGTAAGACCAAATGTTACTTGTACAGAAAAACAAAATGAAACACTGTGAATTTGCCTGTCATGTTTGCACAGCAGCCATGCTAATCTCTGTATTGTCCCAATTTTAGAACTGCTGGAGCAAGCACTGTATCGAGTAAGTTTCTTTGTTTGATGTTCAGAGATCTGGACTATTCCTCTTAGACTATTTATTTTTGTTGTAACTATATATTTATTCATATTGTTTTTAATAGAAGGGACTCTGTGTGTGTGTGTGTGTGTGTGTGTGTGTGTGTGTGTGTGCGCGCGCGCGCGTGTGCCCATGTACACTGCTCTAATATTTCCTGGATTCTTGACAAATAGACAAAGACAGGGAGAAAGGAAGGGTGGAAGGATGGACAGATGGAGTGCCATGTTTTGTTTTGAGGACCAGATCAACCACATCCTGTTTCCACTCTGCTGCTGATTTTTTTATATAACAAGGAAGACACAGTATCTTGAATTTAATAAATTTGTGACTAATGAGAACTGGCTGCATCAATAAAGTTATTTCATGAAGTAGATAATCTCTGCACGCCTTAAGTTTCTGATCTAGAGCAAAAGGGAGAACCTTAGCTTGTAGCTTTTGGGAGAGTTGTTCAGTTTTTGAGTAAGAATCCTAAGTACAGGGTTGTGTTGAGGGCAGACCTCAGGCCACAGCATGTGCGCTCCTAGCCTGTGCTAGGCCTTCTCTTTTGACAGTCCCTCTCTGAGCCCTACTCTTGGTCCCTTCTTCTTTTAACCATAGGGCTAGTGTGTTTAATTATTTCTTTAATGTGCACATGGTTTTACAACAGTAAGGCTAACAGTTGCAGAGCTGCTCTGTGCTGTGCGGCATCTGCTTTGCACTTCTCATCCCATGTGTTATGGTCTGTACAAACTGGGCCTCAGGATTCTCGTGGCTGTGATCTACGCCGTGATTCTGTAGCGCCATGCCACTGACAGCTGCACCCAGCCTCAGTGCGGCAGTGTCTGTTGTCATCAAGTCATCTTAGCCACAAAAACTGTGATCTCTACAGTGTGTCTAATAGACAGTAAGGAGCCCTCCTGCGCCCCAGCAGACATTCATAGACAAATGGTTCTGGGTTTTACCCCTCCTGCATTCTTTCTAGATTCTTCCCTGCTCCTGTATTGCTGATGTTTATGGCTCCTGAGGGAAACTGAGTCATTTGAGCTTAAACATAACAAGACTGCCAGAGGGCAAGTGTGGCAAGGTTGGAATAATACGCAGCCCAGGAAGCAGGTTGGGGTTCTGTATGTTTGCCAGGTCCTAAGACTCAACTCCTGAAGGGGGGTGACCCCACCACTCCAAGGTCAGGGGTGATACATGACAGTCTCGTCCACACAGAAGAGCTGGAGAAACTGGACAGTATATACCCAGTCTGCTTAGTTTAGCCACTTCGGTCAGCACTGCAGTGTTAGTGTCTGGACTCAGTCTCGGCTACAACACGATCAGAATTCATGACACTGCTCTTCCAGCATCCTCCATTCTTCTGAGGACATATCGGACATATCACTTTAAACCGTAATAGTGATTTTCCTATCATGTTATTTTTATTTTTCAGCTGGCTGAAGACACGGCGCATGTAGAGAATATTATTCTTCAGACAGTAACTGCCTGGCACACACAGCCTCCATAATGGCAATTAAACTGAGCTCCAGACTGACAAACAAGCTGTAAAGCTGAAAGGCAGGATTTCTGTGGGAGATCAGTTATAATAATTTTATATTTGAGTGTTTTACATATGTGACATTTTGTATAATAAACAATTTGCTGCCTGCTTTTGACATTTCAAAGTTAATGTGGGGAAAGTTACACAACAGATCCATGAGCATCACCTTCTCAAGTGAAGTGGCAAATGGCTACCGGCCTCCAGGTTCTCAGGCCCCATTATTCCCCGCTGCACATCCTGAACCTCTCTGCCACCAGCCGGCAGTTCATTGTCTTTGATAAACAAGATAATTGATATAAATGGAGGTGTTCTTCTCTAAAATGGTTTCTCAATTGCAGGTTTTTCAGGCTGGAGGTATAATTTTCCTTGTGTCCCATTACTGTTAATCTCTAAATGGATAGATTAGTTAATCTGCCTGCCTTCCACAAGAAGACACTGGGTGAGTCACCCCTCAGCAAAGCCGACAAAACATTGGGTGAACTAGGGCACAGGAAAAATGATGAGCAGTCACACTGGTGCTGAGGAACATGTGGATTCTGAGCAGAAGGTTTAGAGCTGGGAAGGCAAGAAATAGAGCTTAGGGCTACAGAAGAGAGGTGTCCTCTGCAGGAAGAGGGCAGAGCGCTGTGGTCAGCCAGTCCTACCTCGTGGACACTGGGAGCCCACCAAGAAGACTCTGCAGAGCCACCACAGACTGCTTGCTGCTGCTCTGTTGGAGTGGGCCAGGCTTTGCAAACCTATCTTATATCATAAATCAGTATTCAGCCTTCTCAGCCTTCTGTTGGGCGGCTTTTTTTTTTTTAAATGAAATGTCAAGGATCTAGCCTGCAGAAGAGCAATGCAAGTTTGCACCCAGTTGTGAGGTCTGCTTTGAAAAACCTGCCCCATGCATGCATTCGTGCGTGCATATGTGTGTGTCTGGTGTGCCTTTGCCTTTCTATGCATATATACATGCATGCACATTCACACAGATGAAGTGCAATAAGGAGGACTGAATGGGAAAGTGGGTATGAGCTTGGGAGAGAGTACAAATGGACTCCCCATGACTCCCCAAGGGGATGTTGTGCAACTTGCCACTTAGAACCACGATGGTTTGAAACCATAATAAGCAACCTTTGGACTGCCATAGTCATTCCAATATTTAGTTTAAAAACCAGCTTGCACTCTGAGCAAGGAAAGTCACAGTAAGATGAGCCGTCTCCCAGGCTGGTCTTCTGTGGCAGGGTTATCACACCACCTTTCAGATCCAGCACGCTAAGAGTGCTTTACTGTCCAGTTTAATGTCATCTTTTCACTGAGCGGTGGGCCTCCTCCCGCCTCCTTCCACTTTGGAAAGGTTAGCCTTTCTTCAGAACAGTACAGGTTTCCTGCAACATCTGTCAGCTTGGCAACGACTACACCCCAAGGAGATGATGAACATTTGAAGACCATCTAAATACTGCGGGGGACCTTTCCTTTTCTCTCCTCTCCCTTTCTGCTCCTCTCTTCTCCCTCCTGTCTTCTAGGAAGAGTGGGACAGCCACCTGGCATTTTTCACTCAGTCATGCTGATAAATTAGAAGCCCACTTACAGCTGTGATTTTTTTTTAAGTGAGTTTTGATTTACTCCTTGTGTTGTGTGTGGAACCTTAAAACAGAACAGGCCTGGAAGGCAGCTATGGCCAGAAGCTTTTGTTTAAAGAAAGCGACTGCTTGGCCCTGGACTGTTAGCACAAAGAGGTTTCTTTGCTCTAATGACTCAGATGATCTTGATCTGATTCAGTAGGTCAGAAATTGCTGTCCCCAGCAAATATCGACCAGAAGGAACTGCTTTCTCAGTTATTCCAAAGCTGCCAGCTGCATATTACACTAGCAGGTGCTAATAGTTTTCTGCAGGTCAGTAGAATTGTTATTGGCTCTTTCTTCCTTTACCTGCATCGGTTTACAGTCACAAGGTGGTTCATGAGCTCACAAATCTCCCCTTGTGACTCACAGACCTGCAGTGCCAGGCCCACTCGCCATTCCGTTGGGGGAGACCCGGCGCTTGGTGACTGGGGAAGGACCACAGCAAGGGCTCATTTGTCTGAAACCCCAATCTCATCTGACTGACTGTCACAGGAGGCAGGGAGAAAAAGGGATGGCTCTCCTGCCGCCCCATAGAAAGCAGTCAGAGATGGTTAAATGGCTTCCTTCTGATTGCTTAGAGAATTGGACTCACAGTCGTGGTTACTTCTGGGCTCCCTGCTTTCCAGCCTTTGCCATTTGCCATGACTCTAGAACAGAAGATGGGGTGGGAAGGAGATTGCCATTTTCCCTTCAGGCCTGAAGCCTGGACACAGGAGGGCAGGAGGGCTAGAAGGCAGAACCCAGAACTTCCTAACAGATGTGAAACTATTCAGAATGTCATTGTAAAATGCCTTATCTATTTTGTGTGCTCCAGAGCACTAGGCTACTAAAGTAACTAAAAAGTAGTGAAAGGTAACTTGATTCTAGTTTAGAAAAGCCTTTAAAAAAATCATGCTCTGTAAATTTACAAAAAGCCATAGCACCATTTTATTTATTCTGTATAGATTAACCTTGGCCCCCCCAGAAGGTCATGTGAACTGTGGTTTCATGATGGCATTTTCTGGGAACTCTAACACTTGACTTCTGCAGTGCAGGTACAGCTGTCCTAGTGCATGCTAAACTAGCCTGGAAGCTGGGTGGCCACATTCCCCAGGGTCCCAGTGAGCTCCCCGCCCAGGGCACAGTCACCTCAACTCCATGGCCCTGATGGTGCTGAAACCTAAGAGGCTTGAGAGACAAATTGTTCCCTGGCCATGCCCTGCTTTGAGCCTTGTGGTCAGCAGCTCTCCCACTTCACCCACACGTGTGCTCCAGACAGTTGTGCTCTGCTGAGATACCTCTCTGATAGTCAGCCCAGGCCAACTGGGGGCATGGCCTCTGAGAACCCGCTCTTACTGTCAAACTTCTCTCTGGGCCTCCAGGGCTTTGGCAAGAAGCTGACGTGGAGTTTGAGCAGCATCCTCGTGCAGCTCCATCGGGACTTCTCTGTAATGTCAGTAGCCCACGTGATGTTCAAATACTTCACTTAAATGTTAGTCATTGATGCTGTTTAAGGAAACATTCAAGCATTCAAGACTCAAGGGCTGTTTGTGATCCTAGAACCAATCTGACTTAACTTGTTGAATTTAGAACCAGTTGCTGCCTCCAGCTTAAGGAAAAGCTACCAGGTTACTAAAGGGTTAGTTAAAAATAATAATGGCTTCCTAACAAGAACATTAAGCTTCTACATCTGTGGGGCTTTTCACAGCTTTTTGCACAGTCTTGTCTCTGGGCAGGGTAAAAAACTACTCCCCACCTACAACAGGACAAAATTGTGATCTGACAAACTGTTTAATCCAGTAACGTGGAATGGGGACATTCATTGGTTTCTACATATTTCAAGACATAAGGAAAGATAATCCTGTAAAAATGCCTTTCCTGCCCAGCTTCTCACGTTCCTTTCTGAAGAGTTACAGAACTTGCAAAGGCGTTTCAGTGACAGTTGTATGCTGGGTATTTTTCCAGGCTAGTAGTATGAATAACCCCTTCAGGGCAGAGTCCACTTCTCTGGCAGATTGTGTCATGGCAGTGGCACAGCACTGCCTGAGTTCAGACCCAGGGCTGTCTGTCTGTCTCTTCTTTGTGCAAGTGAAAATGCTTTTGTCCAGGATTTCAAGGCTCACCTAATGGAGTGAATGCCGCTATGACACACTGCAGTGGTCAGTGTTGCTAAGCATCTCATGCTTGATTTTTGAAGCTTTTTGCAAAATTTATCAGCTAAAGCCTCTAGTATTTAAACTCCAGATTGCCACAGAAGAAAGTCAACAGCGTGGCTGGTTAGTGTATTGTCTTCAGGGGCCCCAGTGTGAGGACAGAGTGAATCCACTGATCCCTGTCAGCTTGCGTATTTGAGGTCCTCTGTCCTTAGCCCACCCTCTTCAGCTCCTAAGGATGTCCTTCTCTGAGTTCTCATTTTCCAGAAAGTGCCACTTACTCTGCAATATTCAGAGCTAGAACCTCATGTCGACAGGTTTGAAGGCTGGGAGCACATTTGAAGGTTAGAAAGCTATTGCCTCTCTTATGCTGGCCAAGATGGAGCTCAGCATGATTGTGAAAGTACAGTGTGGGGAGTGTAGTGTGGACTAGTGTGAAATGGGAACTGGCGTGGGATGTGTGGATGGACACTCACCTACAAGAGGAAAACCAAGAAGAAAGCAGGGCAGAGGGCTGGGTCAGGGGCCTGGGCAGGGCTGTCGTCTCCTTTCTCCTGATGGTCCTCTGCGGGGACTGGGAAGTCAGTGGTACTGCCTGGATCTTTCTGGATTATGTTTGTGTGTGTGTCTTGCGGGGTGAGGTCCTTCTCCCCGAGGAACCTGGGAGAAGCTTTGGCAAATGATCACATGCTACTTGTAATCAATGACTTTCTCCTCAGCTGTGATGTAACACATGGTTGATAGTGATTTCTCTTCCAATAGAGAAAACCAGGAGTCAAGTGTGATTCAGCGCCGGCCTTGAGGAGTACATTTGTGCAGGGTTTTGATAGTTTTGAGGAAAGATGGCCTTGTTCTCTAATTAGCTATTGTTCGTTTACAGCTGTTATGCTGTTAAGACAAAACAGCTGTGGGTGCTTTTCCCTTCAGAAGAATGCAGCAGAAGGTTGGCCTGCAGTTGGCCTGGAGATGGGCCCTGGTGTTATTAGCCTCCTTCAGCTCAAACAGCAGTGAGACTGGGGAGATGTGTAGGTAGGACCTTAAGCTAACAATCGTCTTCCTTATGTTGTAAATCAGGAAATACTTTCTGTCTACATCTTGGCCCTCTGCTTCGAAAACCTTCCAAGAAAAATCTATTGTGAGATATTAAGCACTTGTTTGCTGAGTAAGTGGTCAGGCTGTTAGAAAGCAATTTTGTGATCCAGCAGCCAGGAAAACAGCGAAGAAAGCCCAACCCAAGCCCGGGATGTGAGGATGGCAGTCTTTTGTAAGAGCCAAGTGTTGCTTCATTAGGAAAAAGTCTGCTTCAAGACTTTTCTCACAGCTGGAGAGATGGCTCAGAGGATAAGGGCACTGGCTGCTCTTCCAGGAGTCCTGAGTTTGATTCATAGCACCCACAGCTGTCTATAATGGGATCTTGTATGCAGAAGTACATGCAGATAAAGCACCCATGTACATGAAATATAGAAATAAGCAAATCTTCTTAGTTTTATCTTTTGATTTTGGTGTGTGTGTGTGTGTGTGTGTGTGTGTGTGTGTGTGTGCGTGTATGTGTTTTAAAGACAGGGTTTCTCTGTATAGCCTTAGCTGTCCTGGATTTACTTTGTAGACCAGGTTGGCCTTGAACTCATAGTGATCTGTCTGCCTCTGCCTATATAGCTGGTATGGGTGTCCCTCAAGTCATGTCCTAGTGAGCTAACCCTGCCTTTAATAAATGTATTACTCCTGAATTAATTTTGCTGGCATGCTGGCAGGTGGTGCGACACACCTTTAATCCCAGCACTCTGGAGGCAGACTCACGGTGGATCTCTGAGTTTGAGGCCAACCTGGTCTATAGAGTGAGTTCCAGGACTGCACAGAGAAACCCTGTTTTTAAAAACCTAAACAAACAAACAAATAAATAAATAAGATTTACTGGCAGACTGTTGGTTACCCCTGGCACTGTAAGAGGTGGGTGGGCTGTGAACTGTGTATAGATGGCTTTTCCTGCAATAGTCACAGCCTAGGCACTCTGTTCTTCATTCACTTGCAGATTGTACACTTTGTTAGCATGAAACTTTAGCATTCAGAAGCAGCAAATTAAATTTGTCTGATCAGAATTGCTGTGTGCATGAAGGGGAAAAATAATTTGTTCCCGGGCAGTTTCCCTCGCCTCCTGCTCCTGCACAGGCTGTTGTAATAGAAATGGAGCTGAGGACGGCAGCAGAGACCCAGGAAGAGACAGGCACAAGATGCTGGGTTCTGGCAGCATGGGTTTGTAAACAAAGTGGCACAAATTGGGGCAGAAATTCCAGTGGGACCAAGCAAGAGACTAGAAGACTGGAAATATAGCACAAAGCCGAGTCCCATCCAGATGGTGGTGTTAATAAATTTATCAGGCTCATAGGAAAGACAGTAATGAACGTTCTAAATGGGGAGTGGCCTGTTCCTAGGGAGAGCAGCTGCACATCGGTTATGTGCTGCAGCCAGGTCAGAGTGCTCTCCAGGTCTTCTCAGCACAAGACCCCAGAACGTATTTTGATCCTGCTTATGTATTAAGCAGGACAGGTAAGCAAGCTGAGGCTGCATTTCTAGGAGAAAAATTAATCCAAGAGCTTAGTCAGGCCTGGTGGTGCATGCCTTTCATCCCAGCACTTAGGAGGCAGATCACTGTGAATTCAAGGCCAGCCTGGTCTACAAAGGGAGTCCAGGATGGCCACGGCTGTTACGCAGAGAAAACATGTCTTGAAAAACAAAACAAAACAAAAAGCCTATTCCTACAACTATCACAATAAAAGCAATTTCTAAATCTGTGTTTTAAAAATCCAAGAATTTTCTGCTGAAATGAAGGAAGTAACCTCTAAATGTTGGTGTGGTCAGTGGTGACATTTGGGACAAACCTCTCCTGGCACAGCTCCTATAGTGTGATTAACTTGGGAGAGGTGAAAGAATAGGACCAAATATATTGTATGAAAAAAAAATTAGGGCCTGGAGAGATGGCTCAGTGGTTAAGAACATTGGCTGCTCTTCCAGAGGACCCTGGTTCAATTCCCAGGAACCACATGGCGGCCCACAGCTCTCTGGTGTGTAACTCAAATTCCAGTGGATCCCACTCTCTCACGCCTACATATATGTATGCCAAACACTAAATGCACTAAAAATAAATAAATTTGAATACTTTTTAAACTATGAAAATAAAAACAGATAAAATACCTTTTATGACTTTTAAGGCCACAGTGTAATCTGTGGTTTTCCCTTTCTTTTTACCGTTCTAAATGGTTTCTTATCCAAAGTACTTTACCATCCGTGTCAAGACTTTCTGTACCTGGGTCAGATTTTGATGAAGGACATTATAGGGACAGAAGGGGCGTGTGGTGCTTAAGTAGTGGCTCTCCTACCGTGACCACTGGCCCCTTCTCTGTTAGGTCAGGACCCCAGAGATCGATCATGCCTTACTTTCCTAAGGAAATTTGCCTCAAGAAAGTGGTATTCATCCACATGTGGCTTTGGATAGGAACTTGGTTAACAAGGAGAAGTGCAGCAGCCTCTCAGAGCAGCAAGAGAAGCAGCAACAGTCCTTTCCCTCAGGACGCTCACGATCCACACCCCTGGCCGTCAGTTTAGCCAGTTACATGCAGGCATGGCTATGAAGGATTGGGACAGGGCTGAAGTGACTGCCATCTCCACAGCACAGCGGTGTCAGAAGGCCATCACCCTGCCCTCTGCATCCCTCTTCCTGCCGTCAGTTGCTCTTGGTGTTGAGCCAGACAGAAAGGAGGAGTGGGAAGTAAGAGAGGCGGTGCTCTCAGAAGCAGGAGGTAGAGTTGGCCACCAAGCAGCTGTGAGAGTTGTGAGAAGGTCTCTGGAAAAGAAGTGTGGGCGTGATCAGACGACACTGTGGTTGTGGGTCTGTGTGTGCACCCATGGTGTGTGTCCATGGGTTCTGTGGTTGGTTCTTTCTACAAGGCCGAACTATGAATGCCTATCCTGGTCTGGCTTCCCAGCAAGCACAGGGCCATGCTAGCCATGTCCTCTGATAGTCCCTGATGTCATGCCTGATTGTGTTGCATCTTCTAGGGACAAAATGTTGAGGCAGTACAGTACAGTGTACTTTGGAAATTGATGCACTCTGGAGTCTGCAAAGACAACTAGGAGCACTGAGTTGTGTCTCAAGGATGTGAGCATTTAAATAATATTCGGGGAGGGAGGAGAAGACTCACCATCTTTCTGATTTTTATAAGTAATGCTAAAAATATGTGAAAGATTAAATTATTCCTGTGTAGAAAACCCCATGAGCACAATACATGTAAGGTTTGGAGAGCAGAAGCATGATCGTGTTCGTCAGGAGATGGGACATTGCCGAACCTTTGACACCGTCCTTTAGTGACCAGTTAGCAGACAGAAGGGAGGGTAAGCTCAGTGAAGCTGGAGACGAGGAATGGAGGTGAAGTGTTGGTTCAGGAAAACTTTACATGTATAGGAACTGAGGAAAACAGAAATAGGTAATGGAAAAGAGAAAAAGGTGAAAATAGGCAGTTCATAGAAGAAAGCTTGAGGGTAATTTTATAGGGCAAAAAGAAAATAAAGTTCAGATGGTAACGGCGAGAAACAAAAACTTCACAGATGGACCAATTGCTCCTGCTCATGTGTTTGACTTTGCAAGAGTCACTGAGGAAACGGAGCAGTAAGTGGAGCGTGGAAACTTTAGGTAGCTTGGTGACTAATTTGGTGAGATCTATGGAAGCTGAAGGTCATAGATCCATAGCACTATATTCCACCACACCTGTGAGCTTGATTCTTGTTCCATATATATTTATATATGGCTGTACATGCATATGTACGTATTTATATATTCCTTTTAAAAAAAGCCTCTTATCCAGTAACTTAGAAGACACTTTTCTTTATAATGGGAGATGATAATCTAAATGTCCCTGGACAGAAGATGACATTTTGTTATGTTCATAGGTTATAGTATTTTACAGACTTTAAGCAAGTGACCAGATTTACCTGCCCATTGAATGTTTTAACCCTGACTGAATGTCTGAGGCAGATGCAAACTCAGAGTTGGCTCTTGAGCACCTGTCTTGCACACAGGACAGGATGGCTTTCTGTCCCCCCTCCCCCTTTAGCCCCAAGTTAAGTAAGGTCATGTGACTTGCATTGGCCAGTGAGATGTGAGTAAAGGTGTATGTTGCCTTTGGGAAAACATTTAAGACAGATGCTGTTGTGCTGAGACCTCTGAAGGCTATAATCAGCAGAGCCACCTGGCTGATTGGGAGCGATGACGTGTGCTGCCCTGTGTCCTTGAGGACCAGGGCTGTGTTCCAGTCTACTTTAGTGTCTGAGCCCTGCTCCCAGTTGCTCTGCATCCTTAAATCACAGAAGACTCCCCTTTCCCAGGAGACAGAGACACCAAAGTTCACCCTCAAAGGAGAACATTCACCTTGTTTTAAGAGTCCTAGAGAAGCTGGGCGTAGTGGCACACGCCTTTAATCCCAGCACTCTGGGAGGCCGAGGCAGGCAGATCTCTGTGAGTTCGAGGCCAGTCTTGTCTACAAAGTAACTCCAGGACAGCCAGGGCTACATAGAGAACCCTCTCTGTGTGTGTGGTGGTGGTGGTGGTGGGAGTCCTAGGCAGCGTCTCTCTGAGCTCTCTTTCTACCAGGAAATTGTCCTTATAGGCATTTCACCAGTATTTTTACTGTTGCTTTGGAGTCAAGGCATTCATCACCAGAAACCCACTTCCTCCCTGCATTCCTTATCAGTGGTGCTCTTCCTTATCTGTGGGGAGCAAAGCAACTGTTTGGCAAGCCCACTACAGCTTGTCCAACCTTGAAAATATACTCATTGTTTAGAGGATGGTGTGAGGTTACTTCCTCTGCCCCACTATAAAGGTAGACTGTTTTGAAATGATGAATGCTGGTGCTTTACTCGCTGTCTTTCTTTTCTGAGTGGACAACAGTAGATTTTGGTTAAGTGACTGAAGCGTTTAAAGAAGATTGTAGATTTTGATTGTATAACGTGAATACACAGCCCAGGGCTTCCCATGTGTTTGCTTGTCTTTTATCATCCATATCTTAGTGTTTGGGGAATCTCTGTCATATTGAATAGCTACTGTTTTCTTGGAGCCCTTGACGTTTGTAAATGAGCAGGTTGATATGGACTTGAAGGATCGAGAGACTCAGAATCACATGCTGCTTTCTGCAAGGTCCGGCAGCTCCTGAACAAAGGAAGGGTCCCCTGTGTGGCCATCCAGTGAACAGCAAACACAGTGGAGCCGTCGGGTGAAGCCAAGTGTGTGTTCTGAGAAGGGCCCCTCTCCTGTCTATGGATTCTAAGTTGCTGGATGCTTGGTTTTCCACTGAACATGCCTGAAGCTGTGGCTCATTGGTCCGGTTGCTGACCAGGGCACAGCTCAGCAGTAGGTACCCGCACAGAGTGCACGGCCCCAGATTCAACCCCCAGAAGCACATAACAAAAAAGTCCACCTGAAGTGCTGAAGAGTTTCTTGCTGAATTATGTTTCATAGTGTAGGTCCACGTTCTGTCACCGTGTTTTTATAGCGAAGTACTTGAGAGTGAATTGCTACATATGGCTTGGATACTCCAGCCTGAAGTTCAGGTTTTGTTTGTTTAATTGTTTGGCATGGAAAGTCTTATCTGAAGATAATGGAGATGTTCTAGTTTCCCTTTTATTGTTGACTTGAGATGCTAATTAATTAACTTTGTTCTGAGCATGCTACAGGGATGTATTTGGCTCCTCTTGTCCTGATGCTGGATCTTGTGTTTTGCATTCACAGTTCCCATGGAGAATGTTGCAACGATCGCTGACTGTGCCAGTGTGATTGAAGGAGTCAGTCGGAGCCGAAATGCCTTGCTGAATGGAGACACTAAGAATTATGACTGGGACTCTGGCTACACATGTCACCAGCTGGGGAGTGGTGCAATCGTGGTTCAACTGGCACAACCATACATGATTGGGTCCATACGGTAAGATGTCTTTGCTTTGTTAGTTCAGTAATGAAGATGCACATAATTGCTGATGGCTTCAGGGAGAAACTCTAGGACTTAGAAACACTGGGGGCAGGGCAGTGATGCCAGCCGTCCCTTTGGAGTTTTCAGGGGGGCCTACATTGCCTCATGTCTGCAGGGAGGGGAGGACCAGATGAGAGGCCTCTCTCACTGCTTCTACAGCCTTAGTGTGTGTAGATTAGAGACTTACAGGGTGATGTTGAGTAAACGACTTTGTATATGAACCAAAGAAACCAAAGTGTGAAGCCTAGTTCTAGGCAGCCTTTAGTGGCCTTCTGTTTGAGTTTCCTCTTGATCCATTTTGTTTTCAGAAAGGAGTTTTACCTTTGGTTGACTTATGGGATTTGACTAGTTTTTAAGTATGAGTCTAGTGACCTCCCTCAGGAAGTTAGTTCTCAGGGTTTTCAGGTCTCAAGTGGATGCTGTTTGTTGTCATTTGTCTGCTTTCCCATTCTCCTCTGAGCTCCATCTCATTCTCTCCCCTCCTGCCCTCTTACCCTCCCATCCTGTCTCCTCCTCTCTTATGTTCTCTCCCCTTATATCTTTTCCATCCTCTCCTTCCATCCTGTCCCCCCTCATCCTGTCCGCACCTCTCCCCTCCCACCCTCTACCATCCCCCCTCCTGTCCCCTTCTCTCTTAGTCCTAAGGAGGCCTTTGAAGGGCTCAGATAGGAAACAGTAAGTCTCTCTAGCTCAGGCTGCCGAGGGTAGCGGTGTTGGCAGGTTGTATGACCGCCCCTCACATGGCGCTTTTCCACACTTGGCTCACTCTTCCCTGCTCTCATCTTAGACAGTCTGTAGGAAGAAAGAGCCAGCGCAGGAAAGCAGAGGCAGGCAGTGTAGCAGATACAGGCCTGTTGGTGCTCAGGACAGCCTCCACAGCTTAATGCTGCTCCATGGCTCCCACTGGGGCCAAGGAGTGGCGTAGGATGTCTTGAATTGAGACTGTTAGGTCTCTTCATTTTAGTTAGCCGTGTTTCATCAAGAGCCGCATCATAGGCCAAATACCATGGGGAATGAAGCAGTGGGAGGGCCATCTACCTAGGAAGCATTCCTAGGATGATGTAATCTGTGTCTGTGTCTGTGTCTCCCGTTATAGTTTGTCCCTCCTCATAATGCACTAACAGTTGTCCTCCTTTTGTCTTCTGGCACTGTCTTCCCCTACAATTTCTTAAAGATTACCAATCGTGTCTCTGAGATTACATCTGCAATTTCTTGCAGCAGGCTTGGGGTGTAACTCATCTGAGCCAGAAGACTTGAAATCATTTAAATTGACTAGACACTCTCTTTTAGTCCACCTATTTGGGACTTCAATTTTCTCTTTATTATGTTTGTTCTGCCATTTCTAATTTGAGGACCAGTCTTCTTACCAATGAAGATTGAAGCAAACAGGCAACTTAGTACCTCTGTCCACTTTCCTTTACTGCCTTGTGAATCCCATCCACGTACCTATTACTTGCCATCCTTCCCCTCCATCCCCCCAACACCGCCCCCCATCAGCTGTGTCCATGTATGTCTTAACCCACGGTAGCTGACATGGAATTCCATTGTCCTTCCTCTTCCCGACCCAGTCACCGGACCTCGGTATTTGCCAGTGTTCACCATCAGTTCAGTTGCTCCACACATTATTAAAATAAACCAAAGCCACAAGACCCTTCCTGAATTTGTCCCCTGCCTTATCTCCTAGTCATTGTCCAGAAGTCAGCCCTGAGGTTCTGGTAGTGCTGCCTCCTAAAGAGCTCCAGAGTTCCCCCTTCTCCCCTGTCCTCACGTGCCTAACTGATTGTCCCTCTCTTCTCTACCACACCATTCCTGACTCCATTTCCCCAAAGCAGGTATGGCAAGTCCAGAGGAAAGCACTGTTAGTGACCTCTGTCAGCCTGGTCCCTTGTGTCTTGCTCTCTTTAGGCCACCCAGCCTGCTGTTTCAGTTGGTCAGTAGGCCCTGTGCTCTTTCGCTTCATCCCTCCGAATCTCCCCCCCCTACCCCCCAAGACAGAATTTCTCTGTGTAGCCTTGACTGTCTTGGACTCCCTTTGTTGATCAAGTTGGCCTTGAACTCACAGAGATCCACCTGCCTCTGCCTCCCGAGTGCTGGGATTAAAGGCGTGTGCCACAACGCCCAGCCCATGCCTCCAAATCTTAAATCATACTGATACTGTCACTTACAATCTTACTCCCTTTGTGCTGTCTTTACTCCACAGTGGGAATACTGGCCCGACCTCCCATTATCCTCTGCGCTTACGGAGACACCCTCCATCTTAGTTAGGGTTTCTATTGGTATGATACAACCCCATGACTGAAACCAACTTGTGGGGAAAAGGATTTATCTCAGCTTACAACTCATAGGCATGCTCCATCCCTGAGGGAAGTCTGGGCAAGAATTCAAGGCAGGAAGCAGGAAAAGAGGCCATAGAGGAAGCTCCTTACTAACCTGCTCCTCATGGCTTGCTCAGTCTGTTTTCTTATTTAACTCTCACTTGCCCAAGGGTGGCACTGCCCACAGTGGGGTGGGCCCTTAGTGGCTTCTCCCACACCAGTCAGTAATTAAGAAAATGCCTCACTTGCAGAGACTGAAGCACCAACCAAGGATCATATATAGACTGGAGCTAGGCCCCCTGCATATATGTACCCGGTGGGCAGCTTGGTCTTCATGTGGGTCCCCTAGTGAGGGGAGCTGGAACTGTTGCATGCTTTTCAATCACTTCCCCCTGGCAGGCCTGCCTTGCCAGGCCACCGTGGAAAAGGATGCGCTCAGTCCTGATGTGAATTGACGTGCTGGGAAGGATAGGTCGGAGGGACCCTTTTTTCTGAGCGGCAGGGGAAGATGGAGGGAGGGTGGGACCGAGAGGATAGGAGGGAGGGGGCCACGATTGGGATGTAAAGTTAATTAATTAACCAAAAAGAAAGAAATGCCTGAAAGGCATATCCACAGGCCAGTCCTATGGAGACATTTTTCTCGATTAAGATTTCCTCTACTCTGGTTTGTATCATCTTGCCAAAGCCAACTAGCTCACCTCCATCAAGCACCTATACCGGATGTAGAACTCTTGTCATCTGTGTTAGTTGTTTACTTGTTCCCCCCCCCCCCCCGTCTCATTTGCTGCATGAGGCCTGAGACAGCTCAGAATAAGTCTTTCTTGTGCCAGGTTGAGTGTCCCCTGAGCTAGTCTTTGAGGGCAGAAGGGGATTACAGCAGGTTTAAGAAGAAATGTACAATTTTAGATCCTGCAGATGCCTGAGGAGGTTGCCAGGGTGATAGCTCAACAAACCACGGCTTGTCCCAGGGCACAGCCACCCTGGCCTCCGGCTCTGCCACAGACTTGAATTTTGACTGTCTCAAGAAGAGTGTGTGTTACTGGGTTCCAGGCAGACAGAAGGGGCACGCCTGGTTTATCTAAGTGTGGGGTGAAAATGATTCCTCCAGACAGTCTCTCTTTCCTGACTCAGATGGGAGCTGGTGAGCAGACACATAACAGAGGCAGAATTGTGCATCTCAGCACAGTGTGGTGCCTCGAACTTCCTGAAGCCCTGCTATTGTTTCTTGAGTAACAAAATCCATTCAGCCGGAGCGCTGTATAACTAGCCAGGCATTCAGAGAGACACGTCTCGGTGAAGCTGACATTATGTTGTCAGGAACTGCATTTGCCTCTTCTGTGACATTATTAAGAGGAAAGGGAGGGAGGTTTCCTGGCCACTGATGCCCGTGGACAATACTGGTATCTGGCAGGCTGCAGTACAGCAGACGATGCTCCCAGATAGACATTTATTGATGGAAAACTAGATCAGTGGCACCTTTTACTGGGGATGGGTAATTGACCAGCAACGGGTTGATTAGTCACCAGCACTTGACCCACAGCTTCTATTGCTCATGATGAACAAGTTGCTTTCCTCGACACTGTATCTGTCGCCACCCAGTGATTCGGA
The DNA here is from genome assembly GCF_964271855.1 of Acomys minous. NCBI lineage: Eukaryota > Metazoa > Chordata > Mammalia > Rodentia > Muridae > Acomys > Acomys minous. The sequence continues at coordinate 106,781,738 of NC_140495.1, forward strand.
ATCCACACCTACAAGGCGAGTGTTCCAGGGATGAGGCCCATTCTCTGCAGAGAAGTGCTTGCAGAGCTGGAAACCTGGAAACCCATGTTCCCTGTCATATAGGCTCTGAAAACAGAGATTTCTTTACAGTTGGTGATTATCAGGCAAAGGTCTCATTCACTGATGTTCTTAATTCCTCATGTGGTATATAGTGTGCTGTGGATGAGATCTTTCATTGTTTCCTGAGAGCTTGCCATGTTCCTGGGCAGACCAGCAGAGCCAGGTTTCCCATCAGAGAGAGTGCTTGGGCTCCAGGGTCAGCAGAACCCAGTCCTGTTAGTATGTCCGGCATGGATAAGAACCCTGTTCTCTCCTGGGGAGGGGAGCTGGAAAGATGCTTTCTGACCTCCCAGTGCCTTCATTTTCTTTGTTATTCAGCAAACACTTGGCTTTTTCTGTGCATCAAATACTGTGGTAGATGCTGAGGATACAGCATTGAGCAAACAAGCTAAGCACTAGCATGCTCCTGTAGCTTGCAGTCAGGGCAGATACAAGAGGGAAACAAGCATACGTGCAGTGTGCTACGTTCTTGGAAGTGCTACAAGGAAAACAGGATGACGGGAGGAAGAGGAGGAAATGAAGACTGCAGGGAGGGAGGTCCATTTCAGACTGGGTGGTCAGAGAAGGCCCACTGAGATGGGGGACACATGAGCAGAGCTGGAGATCCAAGGGAGGGAAGTACCTTAGACAAGGTGCCAAGGACAGGAGAGGGAAGAGAGAGCAGGAGGCAGGGCCTGGGAGATTTGTGGGTGACAGCCAAGAGGGGATTTGTTGCTGTCTCTGCTGCGCACTACACAGCACCAGTGCCCAGACTGCCTCCTTCCTGTGGCACGCCCATCACCCGCTTCATGAACGCCACTATGGGAGAGGAGAAAGAGATTGGAGCCCCAGCAACAAGGCCCTGGAGGTGCCTTCTCTGCCCTGTTTCCAAGCTTCAGCTTCCAGCGAGGACTGTTAGCAGGACATGCCCCCAAGGCATCCTGACTGCAAACAAAGCAGCTGGTCCTTGTTGCTAGGCTTTCAGGCACTGCAGAATTTACTCACTTTTAGGGAGACCAAGAAGTTACCTGGAATGTGCCCTAGAAGTAGGTAATTGAGTAGTAATTATATAATTTCCATGCCATTTTAAAAGCATTAAAATTTAAATAACAGGAAATCTTCAGAGGCCTGGCCACATAAAAAGAGCAGTCTCAAGTCATAATAACTAACTAAATCTGTTGTGTGTTAGTTTATAGTCCCTCTGTCACCTTAGTTTAAGACTGATTATCTTTCTACTTGCTGATGGAGACATCCTGTTAAGTGTCCTCAGGTCTGGGAAGGGAAATCAAGTGTGTTATACGGTGAGCTAACTGAACACCCCCCTGCCATTCCAGCTAATAGATGACAGGCTTTACTGAAACCCTAATTGTAAGATAATCAACTAAATTAACAATTTTTACATTAGCTTGGAAAGAACAGTTTTGTAATTGATACATGCAATAGTGTACGTAAAATGCTTATGATGCTTTAAATAACAAACTTAATTGTAAGTGAATAGGCTGCCCAAGGAGGTCCAGTGCCAAAAGACGGAGCTAAATAAGCCCAGATTAAGGAGTTAATGACACAAGAACACTTTGAGTCCTCAATTAGGACATATACATGGAGACATTTGCAGTAAGGTTAAGACTTAGTGGGCTAGCCCGGGGTTATTCTTGATGGGTATTCATCATCTCTTTAGTCTATGATGAGGCTCTTTTTATTTTTCAATAGGGGGAAAAAGCTACCCATGGGTTTGCTCCCTGTGCAGGATAATCTGGCACAGAATGACTGAAACACAAATCAGTTTGTGTCCTCCAGTTATTACACATAGGTGAAAAGTAACAGCGAAGGGGAAAGGAAATATAGAAAGAAAAAGGCTCACACATGTGGCTATGGGCTTTTTCTTTGACCCTGCCTTTCTTTTTCTCTAACAGTTAGGTCCACGCTGGTTCAACTGCCCTTTCATTATTGAACAGCTCTGCCAGCTGTAGGTTACCTATTCAGGCAGTGAGTACCAAGAATCTCCTTTGACTGCTATTTTTCCTTCTTTTTGCTGCTTACCACCCTGCCAAAGTGTTCCTCATCCTCTTCTGTCCTAAGGGAAAAGCACAAAAAAAGAAAGGTTTATGCAATAAGGGTGGGGAGAGGAATTGAAGTTTATGGTTCAAATAATAGTTTATAATTACTCAAATATTTTCTGTGTGTGAGCCCATCATTTCATGGAGTATCACAGAAAATATCAAATTGAAGATAGTGATTTTTTTAATATTGTGAAGGACTTGGTCTCTCTAGCAGATTCCAAGTGTCTAGTAAGGTACAGTGTGCAGAGAGCACCCGGTAAGCACTCATCGACTGCCCCGATGACATCGTGTGTTAGTGCAGCTAAAAGGAGCTCTATCTATCAACTAAATTGGACATCATATTTGCTCAGTGTGGCTGATCTAAGTGTATGTGAGAAAACTGCTAAAGACCTGGCTTGGCAGATGAGCGAGAAGGTGCTCTGGAGGCAGGCACCGCATCAGCACAGGGGAGGCCGCCTGCCGTCTGCTTCCATTTCATCCTGTCTGAGTGCCACTGGGGCCGCAGCACATCTATTTACATTAAGACAGCCTTCTTTGCAACCTCGAGAGCTGGAAATTTCCTTTTTATAGCCTGAAGAATACAGCAAGCATCTTAATATATGACTCCTCTGCTTTGGATTAAGATTGCCTATAATTCTAGTTGAAATTGGAAAGATATTTTACAAAATTTGCTTCATATCAGTCATGCTCAACATTGTCTGTCACAGCCCAGAAGTGAGAAATTCTTCCTTGTCTTGCTGGTCTGTGATTTATTTACTAAGTGTTGTTTCCCTCTGAGCCCATCTGCATCATACTGACATCTCCTCATCACCCACAGACCTCAGCACTCTGATTTCCAGAAAAATCATAGAGTAAAGAGTTTTATCTGTGGCTCCCAGCAGATGCTAGAGTCTGAACGTGCAAAGGCCAGGAATCCTGGAGCCTGGCAGCAGATAGTGTGGGGGCACAGTAAATAGAGCCTAGTCATCCTCCATAGTAGAAAACATTTCAGGATGAAGTGAGTTGCTATGGCAACTGAGTGGCACGTGAAAAATAGAGGAGGGGTGCTAGGATTCAGATGTTCTTTGGAAATGCAAGAAAGGTTAAATCCGTACTCCCCCCCCCCTCAGTGTGTGTGTGATTTACTTCACATGTCAGCTGTATCTCTCCTGAGTCACTGGGGACCTTGGCATACAGTCATCACATGGATGCCAGCTAGATCAAGTGAAGAGTCTTCCCGTTGTCAAAGATTAGCCCATCACGAAGACATCTTTACAGGAGATTTAGCCCCATTTGACCTAATATTTCATGCACAGGCACATGCTTTGTGAATTGTCTAGAATTGTTGGTTGCAATCCCTCTGAAGCACCCTTCAGAGGACTGAGGGTTGAATGAGCACAGGCTTTGGGAAGCCCACCGTGTCCTGGTCTGCCTGGTGGCACTGCTGCCCCGAGTAGGCACAGCCTCCTAGAAATGTGGCTGCTTTCGGGAGGGCCGAAAGAAGAGCTCTTACAAAATGGATGGAAGTCTCCAGAGAGAGTAGATGAGACTGCTTCCATACCTTTTGAGTGTTGCCTGACTAGAGCTGGTTTGAGAGTCGTGAAGAGCCCGAGCTTCTTAAGCTCCACCTTAAAGGCTATCCAGCAGGTCGTCTGCCTTTGGAAGCCTTCACATTTCTGAGATACCTTTAATCACAAATGTTATTCCCCCTCTGGGAGGTTGGATTTTTCACCTTTTTAATGTTCTGGTGTCTTTTAGTAGCTCTCAGTATGGTGTGCACTCACAAGTCCCCTGCCCCTGCTGTTCTGTTTGTGTGTTTTAAGCTTAACCCCTTGTGAAAGCACAGCCAAGAGACACTTGCCAAAAGCATTCTCATAAATAGGTAAGAAATGAGCCACCGAGGCCAAGACTGAGTCCTGCATCTGCTCTCTTGCCCGGCCCCTCTGTCTACCTGCATTCCGCATCCTTCTGGTGGATAGCAGAGGCTAGGAAGGCTGGCTGGTGCCCCAGAACTCCTTTCATCTGCCCCCAAGGACACTTGGGGCTTCGCTCCTGCTGAGGAGTCCTTTTTTCTGCTATGCTGCCTCTTTCAGTGATGTATCAGATTCAATATAAGAGGGATCAGTTACTAGAGAAATGCACGCTGTGCTCTTCCTTCGCCTGGGATCTTCTTTCCTTGCTGCCCTTGAGTCCTAATGGATTGTCTTTCTCCCTTCTGAAGCCATGACCCTCTGCGGTGACAATGCTGCTCTTTTGTGATGATTATTTTCCTGTAACCCAGCACCACTTCAGGATGTCCTTGGGTTCTTCAGTTGATTGTTCAGGACTGGCTGGTATTTCTCTTGCTTGCTGTGCCTCTCAGTAGTTCTTTATATTCAGTGTGTGGGGGTGTTTTGCCTGAATACATATCTGTGTGCCATGTGTGCCTAGTGCCTGCAGAGCCCAGAAGAGGGTGTTGGATGCCCTGGAACTTGAGTTATAGCTGCTGTGAGCCACCATTTAGGTCCTCTGGAAGGGCAGCCGATGCTCTTTACTGCTGAGCCATCCTCCCCTTCTCCCTCCAGTAGTTCCTCAGTGCAAGCTGTGCTCACTATCATCTGGAAGGTGAAGACTCCAAGCTCCTGATGGGCTCCTTGTTCTCGCCACTGTGAACAGGATGAGGGAGCTGGTGCTGGGACTCACTCTGCAGTCGCCAGTTTCTTGCACTGCTCAAATCTCTCCAGCTCTAAAGACAAAGAGAGAGAAGACACTTGACCTTTGGGTCAGCCTATCTTTGTTTTTTAAGGCTGTAAATTATAGAAACTCAGTTTAATGTGCAACTAAGACTTAGCATTTATATTAGTTGCTAGCACTCACTTACTCCAAGGTCGCTTATATTGTAGTTTTGTTGGCTTCAAATAACAAAGACTTATTAAATTCTTTTTCAACTTGTTTTTGTTACATTTTGATTCTGTTTGTATCATTTTTTTTAATATGCAAGGGTAAGGTCCTATAATTCAATGAACTAGTCAAGATTTTTTTTTCTTTTCCACTTGTATTTTTGTCCCAAAGAAATAAGACAACTGTTTAAGCTTTAATTATAAGTCTGTGTGTTTAGGCAGGAATAAGGAAAAGGGCAAAGAGAGAAAACAAAATGATCTCGAGACTCCCAGGCAAGCCTGCTGGTCTCATAAGGAAGAGCCGTGTATCCCCTGCCCTGGGATGATGCCCCAGTGCTTGATTATTAGGTGGCCCAGGCCATAGATTAACCCTAGCAATGCTGGTTAAGAAACTGGCAGCCATAAATCCTGTCTTGTGCTGGACTCAGCATGCTTTGGGATTTCTGCAAACCTCCATATCCTGTGTGCTGTGTTGCTGTCTAGTGTTTAAAAGTGGCTTTATTGAGATGTAGCGTGCCCACTTAAAATGAAACAGTGAAGCTGAGGATTAAACTCAGAACCTTGAACTTGCTAAGTAAGCACCCTGCCACTGAGCTACACTCCCAGCCTTGAGCTTGTTTTTATTTACTCACTTCTCACTGGATAGCCCAGGCTGGCCCAAACTCTCCATCTTCTTGCCTCTGCCTCTAAAGTGCTAGGACTATAGGCATAGGACACCATGCCCAGCTACATTTATTTTTAAAAGGTGTCCTTTGAGGCCACAACTTCTGGATGCATCTAAACAGTCCTGTAATAATTTTGCTTTATATTAGTCTCAGCTTCAAAAATGTTCTGTAAATTAAAAAAGCTGTCTGCTTACTGTACTGTTCTGATCCAGAATGAGAAGCATTTCTGATTATATACATTTGATTTCTTATTCATGGAATTTACTTCTTAAGAAAAACTATGTTTCTGTTACAAATATTTAATCAGGTTTTCTGTAACTGGTCCCTGTATTTTGCCAGCACAGTGACAAATCATGCACATAATAAAGTTTGGGAGGCAGGCAAGATCCCAACTGACTTACTTTTGATCAAAGGAGAACAGAGGCTGGGCGTCATGCACAGGTCTCCAGGTTCAAATCCAGAACCTCATAGCAAAATAATAGTAAAGAAATACAATTTTCAGTGTTTAAATATGAAGTTTTTTTGTTTTTTGTTTTGGTTTTTTTTTGAGACAGTGTCTCTCTGTGTTAGCCTTGGCTGTCCTAGACTCACTTTGTAGACCAGGCTGGCCTCAAACTCACAGCGATCCGCCTGCCTCTGCCCCCCAAGTGCTGGGATTAAAGGCATGCACCACCACGCCCAGCTTGAAGTTTTAAAAACCACGCCCACACCTGTAATCCCAGCACTAAGGAGGCAGAGGCAGGAGGATTGCTGCAAACCTGAGCTACATGGTGAGTTCCAGGCTAGTCAGGGTTACATAGCAACACCTTGTCTGCAAAGCAAATCATGTCTACTTACCTGGAATAAAACAGTAAATACGAGACTTTCCTTTCAAGGAAGGTCTGGACACTGACTGACAAACTACCTCTAGTCTGTTCTGTAACTTCCTGGCTGATAAGTGGTACATTGTTTAAGGTTGCAGCCTGTTTCTGGTTTTGGGTATTTGGAAATGACTTGTACAGCCATGGAGACACACTAGAGTTGCACCTCAGAATCCTTCTGGTTTTCTTCCTGGCATTTCTGAGTGCTGATCCCACACCCATCTTCAGTCCTCAATAAAGGATGGTTATGGTCGGGCCCTTCGGCTCGTTTCCAAGGGGGAGGTTGAGGAGACTAAGAGCTTGTGGCCTCAGTAGAACCACTACTGTGACTCTGAACTTCATTACAGAGGCCAGGGCTCTGCCTTCCCTCCTTCTTCCTTCTTTTCCTGCCCCTCTTTTTCTCTCTGTCCTCACAACAGAGTGGTAAAGGGAAGAAGAGCCATGCTGCCCTCACCTTGGAGGTAGCAAAGTGTTTTTAAGGGCAGCTGGGAGGTGACATGGCTCAGGAGCAGCGAGGCCATTGGGGCAGCATTCTCTCATAGCCACCCATTTCTCTAGTTCAAGACTCCATTGGGCATGTCTTCCTTAAGTGTTGGTGGCAAGAATTAGTAATAAACTTGGTGGCTGCAGAAGGATCACAGGACCGAGGCCATGCTGTGGTCTGTGTCTTGAGGGTTTTCCTTGAGGGTTTTCAGCCAAACATTCTATTAGTAAAGAGCATTTCTTTGCTTCTCTTTGCCAAGACTTTTCCTTGGCATATACTTAGCTCAAGGCCTTTGTAGTATCTACTTTTCTGTTGCTGTGATGGAGTGCCATAACCAAGGCAACCTACAAAAGGAAGAATTTTTATGGGCATGTTTCCAGTCGGGAGAGGCATGGTAGAAACAGGAAGCTGAGAGGTCACACCCAGCATCACTGCCAGCTAGCGACCCCGAGCTCAAGTCCTTGAGCCCATGGGGGCACTGCTTACCCGCTCCATCCCAGCCCTTGGAAGGGTCACTGGAGCCTGCATGAAAGAGCTTGTTCCCAAGTCCCTTAAGCACAGACCATCTGAGAGACCACTGAGGTCTGCTGCAAACCCTTGTCAGGCATCTATCTGATACTGTGTGATTCTGGGTTCATTTCTGAGAGGTTACAAGAAATAGGAGGGCAAATACAACCAAATACTATTTATTGCAAAGTCCATTGTTACCTTGTTAAGAAACAGATAAAACATTGTTTATAGATAATTAGTGGTAGCCATGTAAATAATTTCACCAGTAATGAGCTTCCTAAGAAGAAAGACAGAAAAGCAGCTGTGTCATGATTAGGTCACTGCAGTGACATCTTAGTCATCCATGTGAGACTCAGAAGCAGGTGGAGACTTTGTGGAGATGGGTTGGTTCTGTTTAGGGCTATCATGTTCAAGACTCAGGCACATTGAAGTTGGCTTCATGACAGATGTCAAATTGAGTAGTTCAGTTAAAACGCCCAATACTGTAAGGTCTTGTTGATCTTTGGACCTGAACTACTCTGGCCAGCTATTTTGCAAATTGAGTTTTATAATCAAAAAAGAGGCAGTGCTAGAGAGATGGTAGGGGTGAGATCCATGCAAACCCCTCTTTCCTGGGCACCAACAAGCAACTGCACACTCTCTGCTTAGCTCATAGGGTGTGGTCTGTGGGGTCATCTTCCTGAAGCTGCTGTCACATGCATTGTGGACTTGAAGTTTCTCTGTAACTTATTCACCTGCCTTAACCTTCCATCTCAGTGGGATTTGGAGGGTGGTAGGCAATTGACTCTCCTTTGTGTGTGTGTTTAACCTGAAATGTTCATCTTGGGCACTTACAATCAGTTCAGGGAGTAAGGAGGACTTGGGAATGGCTTATTTTAATTAAATCTCTCTCTTCCTCCCACCTCCCTTCCTTCCTCCCTCCTTCCCTCCCTCCTTCTCCCTCTTCTTCCCTGTCTTTCTAACTCTGTAACTATAGGGAAGAAATACCAGAAATTTGGAGTGAAAGGCAAGCCAAGAGTTGTCAGTGCAGTTGTCACAGTAACAAAGATAGAATTGTGACTAAAGCAGAGTCTCAACTCTGTGTGGATTTTGCCATATAAAAAATATATTTTGAAACAATCAGTGAACGAGATTTTAGACACTTTTAGGTTAGGCTCAACCCTTTTTACACTGAGCCTTTATTCCTTGGCTCTGTACTAGTCAGTGAGATGGGCTGCAGTTCCTGAGCGTGGCCAGGTTTCCTGTGAAGAGACAAGCAGTACGATGTCCTGGGCACCTCCTCTCTGGGCCATTTCCAGCAAACTTTCTTTACAAGACGAAGTTACTATACAAGTGTCTGCATAGTCTAGGCAGACACTTTCCTCACCAGCATCCCTGGCCTACACAGGAAAAGCAGCGCCAGCGGAGTCATATGCCTTTCACAGCTCCAAAAAGATAAAGTAATATTTGCAAACAACTATTAGAAGCAATATTGAAAATCAACATCTGGTTTGAGAACAAAACCCATGACATGACCCAGTGGCTTTTCCTACTGTGTTTTGTGGGGAATGAACCTTTGGGCTACTACAAGGAGAGGGTCCCATGGAAGTGCTGCCGTAGGAAGCTTCCACTCTGCTGTGAGGTGGAGCTCAGGGCCCTACACATGCTAGCAGATCATTTCTTCCAACCCCCACCCCCAGCTCTGCTCTCTTCTCTTTTAGAAACAGGGTCCTGAAGACAATATGTGTAAAAGAGGTTTCACTTCTCAAGAATACTTTTTTTTAAAGAATAGTTTTTAAAATATTGGTTTCCTTTTGTTTCTTCCAACTATATTTATCTTGTGGATATTTTAGAAGAGTACCGGAGGACGTGTTGTGTCATCTATCATTCTGTGTTAAAAAGAAAAATCAATTTAAAAATAAAGCACAAAATATTCTAAATTAAAATCCATCCCCCCCATCAGATTAAATGAGGCTGTGCACAGAGAAAGATAGGCAAAGTTGGGTGTCTTGCCCCCCCATCTAGCAAGGCTAGACACCACTGTTGTCACATTGAGCAGTGTTGTGTCCCTCGGAAGCTTCAGCTGAGACAGGAGAGCCCTTTTTGGTCCATTTGAGCTGAGGAGATGACTCCTGCTTCTACCTTGATGGCAGGAGCTCCATATCCTGATATGCCCAGGCCATTAGAGCTGCCACTAGCTCTTTGGACGTTGACTCAGGATGCCCCTGGCATAGACTCTAGGGTCAGTCTTGTGTATGACTCACTCAGGGTGCTTTAGCTAGAGTCTCTTGGGTCTTTCACCATGAATTTCAGTATTGGCTCTTGGGGGCTCAGCGCCAAAGAGGGAGGATCCCAAAAAAGGTGAGATCTCATCTCTGGACCCAGATCCTTCTTGGGCGTCAGGTCTGCTATGCATTCTGAAGGTGCAGGTGCAGGATGGTGTGCTCAGCAAGTCCCTCTGCGTCCTGTTAGCCCTAGCAGGATCTAGCAGGAGGATGGTAGGGCAGAGGGGAGATAAATGTTTGCTCTTCTTGATAAGGAAGGGTGAGGCCACTAAATGAAAGAGACAGCATTTAATTCCCAGAGTGTACTATTCCAGTGACGCCTCCTGCAGCACCAGTCAGCGTGGCAGGGTCTTGCTGCTGCAGAGCCTCCAGAGGAGAGATTTATTCATCTGCCTCCTTCACTGAGATTTTCTTCCTTCAGCCTTCCAATATCCATCACTGAAAAGCCTGCTTCCTGTATGGGAGTTTACCCTAGTGGCTTGCCTGGAATACATTTTGAAGGATTAGTGTCCATGGCATGGAAACTGGCCCCTGTGCCCAGTACATGCTGGTGAATATTCATGCCCACACCTGGAAGGGTTATTTCTAAAAAGGCAGCACTTGCAGAATACATTCCAAAGAGGGAGTGTTTTCCTCTTGTCTTAGAATCCCTCCCCCAGGCAAATGTGGGAGGAGTGAGGGGGCAGGAGTTGGAGATTGCTTTCTTTCCTCATCTTCTGCAGCAGTGAGGAGGACCGGACCCCTCCCTTGCCAGCCTTTGCCCTGGCTCAGCCCTGGGCAGATCATTGTAGGCGAGTTAGAGGGGGAAAGGCAACTGTTCACTTAGCCTTTGGTCCTGTTACCCGCACCAGTTTGGTTTAATTATGGCTATTGAGTAGTCAGGAAAGTTAAAGTTGTGAATGTTCATCCCAAAATGTCTGAATTAAAACTTGTGCTCCTAGCTTTGAAGACCTGGATCAAGAAAATGTACTGAGTGGCCAGTGATCAAAAGAGTCCTTTTGAAAAACTTAATTAGCCATTTTCCCTCTAGCCATTACAAAAAAGAAATCACACAAAATGTTGCTTATTTTCTGGCTTCTTGGCATTCTTCAAAAGATTAATCGCACAGTAACATATTAAATTGATTAATTATCTTTTGTTTATAAGAACTTAGAGTTCGTTCGGATTTTCACCTTTGTGTGCTGTGGAGAAGATGTTGCTATTATTGTTCTCATTAATGTCTTTATTTTAATGGTAAGTCATGCGCCACATGGGGAGCCATGAGTTATCACAGCCCAGCCTTGGAACAGAACACGCTGCCTTTCCTTTCAGACCTTACACTGTATAGTGCTCGTGACTTGCTGCTTTGATCTTGTGTTTCGAAGGGTGGTTTTCATGTGGACTTCACAAAAGAAGTTCAGAAGTGGGTATGTGGGGAGGAAATGTTAAGACAAGTAGCTATGAGAGATCTACTGGCCAGACTTTGATTACATAGGGCCTAGGAGAATCGGTTCTGACTGCAGGGGATGAGGGCAGGAAGGTGCAGCCGCCATAGGTGGTGGTGGTGAGAGATTGGGGCCTGATCACTTTAAAGTCACTCAGCAAGTGCCCAGGGCTTTGTAGATTGTGCCTGTGGGGAAAAGAGGATGATTCACAGCCGGGGCAGAGGTGGGGACCCAGATCTGACTCAGGTGAAGAGGTCAAGCTGATAAGAAAGAGAAGGAGACATAGGAAACTAATACTGGCTGTGTTAAGAGAGACCAGAAAAGAGATTTGCTAAGGGCAAAAATAGAGAAAAGACATGACTGAACAGGAGGAGTTTTGCCTTACATTTCATCTCCGCTGGGATGTTCTCTTGCCTGGAATACTGAGTCAAGCCTTCCTACCTTGTTTTGCCTTTCCATTCTCTCTCCCTCACCAGGGTGAGAGAATACAAAGATCTGCCTATAGCTAAATTGTGAGTTCTCCCCCCCAACACACACACACACACACACACACACACACACACACACACACACACACACACACACTCCTGTGAACGCTTGACCCACGGGAGTAGAATGGAGCCGTGGAGCTTATTAAGTTTCTGTTTGGTTCTGTTACCTGGTGCTTTGTGTAGGTGTGTGCGTGTGAGCACACATTAGCATGCAGTCAGAGGAGGAGCAAAAGAGTAAAGTAAGAGATGAAACAGCAGTGAGTGGGTTGCATAGCATGTGTAAGGCCCTAGTTCAGTCCCCAGCACTCCCCAAAAGGGAGGGAGGGGCAGGGTGGGAAGGAGGGAATAGTGGGGTTTTGTGAGGAGTGCAATTGATCCTCTCTCTTTCCTCCATCCTCTGTAGTCCTGCTCTGTACATCTCCCAAAGTATAAGCCCGTTGATAAGGTAGTGGGGACTAGTGGCTCCTTCTGCCAGGAGCATCCTTTGGGTGGTGTTATGCAGGCGGGTGGGCCCGGGTGAATCTGTTTCCTCCCATGGTGGGACCATTTTACCTTTTAGGCGTCAGATGTATTAAAGGCTGCACAAGTCATATCTCTAACACTTAATCAGTAAGTCCTGAGCTTTTTGTCAAGTCTGTCTCTGTGTGTCTTTACCCTCCAATATTTTCATAGAATCCAGGGGAGGGAGGCAGATCACACAAATGCATATTGCCTTTAGCTCTTAGAAGACGCTGACTCTGGCCTTTAAAGTCACAGTGGCATCTAATACTCTCTCCAGCAATGAAGCTCTAGGTGACTTGGCTGAATGTCTGAGGAGTCACACCCTGTGCTCAGCCTCTAGCTGATCCTTATCTGTGCCTGCTGGGAGCCCCTCTCATTGAGTGTTTGTCCACACTATAAGGAAGCTACTGGCACTACGGCACATGCCCGCCTTGCTGCAGAGAGGAGACTGGGTGATGCCAAGTTTAAACCCCAGGCACAATCTGTAAAAGCTGCTATCTGCTCCATGTGTCTGTGCCCAGAAGATCTGCAGCAGCGTGACTGCGCCTTGTTAGCCACTGTGAGGCAGGCAACCAGACCCCATACGTCAGATGCCATCTTCTTGCTTAAGGAAAGGTCTATATTACAAAAAAGTTACCTTCAAAATACAAAACAAACAAACAAACAAACAAACAAACCAAAAAAGAGCTTTCCTTCTGAAGGATGTCAGCCTAGACATAGTTTTCTTATATTCATATCAAACACATAAAATGGAAAATTTTTCCTTAAAAAAATGACTGTTTAGTATGAAATCTAGATCCTAAAACTGGGCCAAAACTTACTTGTTAAGTAAAAAATAAAGATTTGCCAAGTGAATGAATAATCTAAAGGTAGGTGGAGCACTGTTAGACCATGCCAGAAAATTAACAAATGACATAGACAAAGAGCTTGTGTTGAGAAGGAAGTGTGCAGATTACAAATTGTCATTTTCCCTACATGTGGCAATGAATGCACAGGCAGTGTGAATGGTTGTGCTCTGTGCAGATGTGAGCCCAGCAATGCTTAATCACTCACTGCTCATCGCACACTCTGCTCTGACTGACGATAGAGTCCCTGGTAGTTCAGAGTCTGCTCTTCCATTACAGCCCGACCTTGAACTTAGAGCTTACTATCTCCAGGCAGGAGAGCCACGGTCCTTGTTAGCCGTTAAAGATGTCTAGTCCTGTCTTGTCTCAAAGCTTTGGAAGGCTTTGCCTTGTCTAGCTGTGCACAGTTGCACCCCATTGGCCTGCTCTCCACTTAAGAGTTTCCTGGATCATGCTGTGCCAAATGAAGTTAGAATTAGAGACGCAACCCCTCTTCTATTGACATTCGTCCTGATTTAGTTATTCATTTATTTATTTATTTCCTCTTGAGCCACCAGTGCATAAGCAGAAACCACAGAGAGCAGACCACCAAGAGCCCAGCAAGAGTTAGCCCTGGCCAGGGCCTCTGTGTCTGTTTCCTGGAGAACTCATCTTCTATGTCCTCTGTAGTCTGAGTAGGCAATGCCCTCCAAGGCCAGCACAAGGCATGGTGCCCAGCCTATGATGTTTTTCAGAGACAGAGGAACCTTTTAGAAGTGAGGTGTAGTAGAAAAGAATCTGGTCATCTGCAAAATGCCTTAGGAGGAATGCTGAAACCCTGGCCCTCCCCTGCTCACCTTGTTGGCCACCAGGGTAGTTTCTTTCACTGACACCATCTCACCACAGACCCATAAGCAATGGGCTGACAGCTGGGTACTTAAGCGTCAGAACCTGCTATGGCTAGGTGTGGTGGTGCACACCTTTAATCTTAACACTTGAGAGGCAGAGGCCAGCCTGGTCTACATAGAGTTCCAGGTGAGACCCTACCTAAAAACCAAACAAACCTGGGTAGCAAGATAAACCTTACTCTATTTAAAATTTGTTATCTCAAATATTGTCACGGTGATGGAAAGCTGACAGGCGTGACCTCCTAGCTTTGAGAGGTTAAGCAGTATCCCACAGTACGTGGAGACCATGTTGTGTTCTGACTAGCGTACTTGCCCAGATACCATTTCTTGAGGTGAGGCCCTGGGGTTCCCTCCTGATGTTAGAGGACTAGAGTTCCCTCTGTCCTGGAAGGCTCCAGCCCACTGGGACGCACAGCTCCTTCAGGGTGCTCATTTCTGAGATCTTCAGAGCAGCCATGTAGTCTCTCTTGCCTCCGCTGAGAATCTCTTTGTAGAGTTTGCAGTCCTCTGGCCGCTCTGCCCAGCTGGGCCGTGCCCCCAGCCTGAGAACAAGTGACCATCAAGTGCTGTGGCAGCCAACACCAAGAGTCCCTTTCATCTGTGGGGAAATTCCTGCTTTTCACCAGCAGAGCTGTCGCTCGGAGTTCTGTGTTGTCATCGGGCAGCTGCTGGCTGGCTGCCCTCTGTTGACCACAGGGATGAGAATGGTGCCCTCACCATTGTGTTGTGTCTTTTGCTTTGCACTGGAATAGTGAGACCTGGATTCTTCAATGAGGTGAAAGCCCCTTAAGTCCCCACTTGATCGCAGCATCTGCTCTTTCCCCAGATCCTCTGTTCCAGCATCTGTCTAGCCCTCAGCACTTTCCTGGCCCTTGGACCCTTGGCCCTGCACTGTGTCCTCCTTGTCACTATGGTAAAGCTCCCCAGCACCCCTGCCCTGCTGGTTGATTTTTTAGTGTGCTTGGTGCATAGCCCAGTCGGCCCCTTCAGAGCCCCCCACATTGACCCTATCTCTACCCCTTTACCTTGTCACCTCACACTTCAGTCCTGCCACTCTAGATCTCTAAGGAAGCTGTCTCTCTGCAGCAGGAAGACCATCATGCAAAGGGAAATTTCCTCCCGTCTTCTTTGGTGTTTCCTGTTTGTTGTCTCTGGAGTCCTGCTGCCGCACTTAGCATCTACTTGTTATCACACACCTTTGCTCCAGTCTGATCTGCTAAGACTAGTTAGCTTAGGACTAGTTGGTTCCAAGTGAAGGAAGCCAAGTAGAGGGGACCTAAGCCGTAAAGGTGGCTTCATCATTATTGGGCAGTTTCTCCCAATCCGTCAGGCAGAGACTGATGGCAGACATGGGACGGAACCCAAACACGGGGATGTGTCAGGAGCAGCCCGACTGCACAGGCTCTGCTTCTCACACCCATGGCTCCTTCCTTCCCCATGTCTGTGATGAGAGAAGGCCACCCTGGAACATCTGCCTCCTTGTTATCTCATCTAAGTGAGCAGAGCCAATTAAGCTAGACGCTTACTACATCCTCCAGTGTTGAGACCCAGCATGGATCTGCTTTCTAGGGTGCAGCCAGGTCTATGGGACAGACTGGGCCCAGGGACTCCACGCCTACTTTTAAATGGGGCTGCAAGCAGTTTTCAAAGAGAATGGCCAAGTAGTATACAGCCATAGCAAGCCCTCCAGTGCATGTGCAGAGGACTATAAACTGTTAGAGCTATAAGAACCCCAGGAAGCCAGGCACTAACGTTCACAAGGAGTGAACATAAGCATAAGTAGGTTCAAAAGTTTACCTAATGGTGCTTAGCGTTTGGTAAATAAGTTTTGAATTGTTAAATGAAAGAGCCATTTCTGAGGAACATACAGTTTCTTTAAGAATATTATGTGTGCATTTTTGAGGTTATGGATGTCTTTGACTGAAAGTTTGTAAGTGAATTCTGTAAGTTATTACTTTGCTAATCGTAGCTGGTAGCTGGTCTTGCTGTGGTTGGTTGTTTTCCTCAAATGAGGATGCTCTTACAGCAGCAGTGTGTTGTGTCCCCATGTCTTCCAGCGAGGCTGCCACAAATGATAGGTGATTAAAAACAAACACACAGGCCCTAGCTCCTGGTCTAAAGGCAGCAGTTGAGTGGCGAAGCTGTTGGTCTCTTCTACTCTATTTCAGCCATTGTTCACAGTCTGGCATGGAATTAATCCCTTAAGAAAGGGATGGAAAAAATGCCATTCAGCACACATAGTTTGTCATCGCATGCATAATGCAGGCTTTCCAATTAGAATCTACAATTTGGGAACTTTCTTTACAGACTGATGAGAGAGCAATTATTTTAAGAAGGGAAAACGCAGTCCACTGGGTTTGCCTCCAGTCACTTCTGACTCGGGCCACAAAGACAAGAGTTTTGAAATCATATTCACTATCGAATTTTGTATCAAAACACCAGCAAGGAGAGCAATTAGTTGCTGTAAACTGAGCCCCGGGTAATCAATGGTATGCAACCAGCCAGAGCATTTATGGAAGATGCAAGCAGAATCACATCTGCTAATCAATTATAAAAAACCAGCACCTCGCCGCTTTTAGGGAGACTCCACGGTAAGAGCAAGGGAGATGGGGGAGACAACATGTAATGTCACCAGGCACTTCATGCAGCGCTCAGTAGATGGTGATGTCTGTGGTAGTCATTCACAGCCCTGATCTGCATCGGTGAATCTCTCTGGGATAAAGCCAACCTCTTTGAAAATGGCTTCTGATACTGGTGTGGAGGAGGGAGGGCTATGTTTAAGGAGCACATCTCCAGTAAGGTCATGAGGAGTGTCTGTGCTGGGTGATCACCCTCTGCAAACATTCCCAGCCAGATCACAAGCCAGAAATGTCTCTATGCTGTCAGTGCAAAAAAAAAACT
Source organism: Acomys minous (assembly GCF_964271855.1). Classification (NCBI taxonomy): domain Eukaryota; kingdom Metazoa; phylum Chordata; class Mammalia; order Rodentia; family Muridae; genus Acomys; species Acomys minous. Next base: position 106,798,566 of record NC_140495.1, read on the forward strand.
AAGAACCAGCTGCGGGCAGACAAAGAAGTGAGGGGGAGTGGGGCTTTACACTGTGCCTAACAAGAGCCAGATTCTAACCTGAGGAAGGAAAGGAGCTCCATCAGGTTTCTTTAAGGGTTTTTAACTGTACCTGCTTTTTAAACAAAAGGATTTATTACTGATAAAGCCTAAGTTCCCAGCAAATATGCATCCTGGTACATGGATTTGAATCCTCTAAAACTCCACATGTAGAAGACAGAGCCCTACATTGATAACCTGCCATCGATCAGTGTCCCTTACACTCCAGAGTCACCGTGACCCTGCATTCCCCAGGGACTCTTCATAGAAGATGAGAAAGGAGATGTCGCAACCAGTCTGTGCTCTTGGCTGCTATTCAAGAAAGAAAAAAAACTTAGGCTAGGAGAAATTACTGGGGTAAAGATCGATGGACTAAGCTAATAAAAATTAATATCTTTAGCATGCCAACTATGATAGGCAGTGAATTAATATCCTTTCAATGCAGAGGACATTTTGTAAGTCATTAACAATAGGATAAATATAGAAAATACACAAAGTGTTCAAGTCCAATGTTTAAAAAAAAACCTGCAAATTAATGAAATGTGTTTCATCTCCAGCAGTAGTGTTTGTTTCTAAGTGTGATTACTGGCCAGATGCACAGAAACAGCCACTGGCTATAAGCCACTGGCAGTATAACCTGTTACAGCTATTACCCCACAACCTCAAAATGAGAATTTTTTAAAAACAAACTTTTGAGGGAAGCAGTGGATTTAGCTCAGAATGCTTATTGAAGACTTTTCCTAACAGTGGACTCTTCCCAGCCACCTAAGTGCTGAGCACTAAGAGACTGGTTACATTGTGAGACATCAGGAGGATGGAGTGCCATCAAGTCAGCACCTAGGATATAGATGACGTGAGACCCGAAACTCACTCTGTAGACCAGGCTGGACTTGTACTCAGAGCTCCACCTGCTGTGCCTCCCAAGTGTTGGATTAAAGGCATGCGCCACTACTAGTCAGCTAACAGGTTCTTCTAATACTTGAGTCAAGAACTCTGAGGACGTTTATTCATAATTGCTCATCTTTCTGTGTCTTCTTCATAGTGTGTCTCCTCAAGGCAGTCTCTTCCCATGAAGCCTGTTGCAACCTGGTTAGATTCTGTCCCACAGGAGGCAGTGTTTTCATTTGGGTTCTCTGTAAAGGCACTCCTGTTTATCTGGGAGGATGGGGGCTATATTGCTCTGGTTCTTCCTTAATAATCCAGAACCCCAGGAAGTGGCAGCCGCAGTGGCACTTTAGTCCCAACAGGAGGCAGAGGCAGGGGGAGCTCTGAGTTCGAGGCAGCCTGGTCTACAGAATGAGTCCAGGACAGCCAAGACTACACAGAGAAACCCTGTCTCAAAACAAACAAGCCCAAAACAAAGCCTAACAACAACAATAAAAATCATTAAAACAAAACAAAAACCAGAATCCTGCTGAGCGTTGTCTCCAGAGAACCCTGTTACTAGAGAGCTGTGAGACGAAAAGGATGTCTAACCTGAGGGCCCCCTTACCTGAATAGCAAGTGACTATGACTTGATAGCAAGCAGAACTTCCAGCTGAAACTGAGACCTGAAGGGAAAGGAGCTATGTCATGGCCACAGGCATGTCATCCCAGCTTTCCAGAAGCCTGAAAGGCAAGGATCAAAAGTTTCAAAGCCCACCTAGGCTATGGACTGAGAGCTCAAGGCCACCCTGGACAACTTAGATCCTGCCTCAAAAATGAAAGTCAGAGGGCTGTGATCATAGCTCAGTGGTGGTACACTTGCCTAGCCCTAGGTTAAATACCCAGGGACAATAACAGCAGCATTAAGTCTCCACAGTAGCCTTATGCATGACACAGAACAGCTTGTGCAAGGAATTTCATTGTAATAACAAGATTACAGAAGACACTAGGAATGACTCTTACAGAGTGGTGGATTACGTAGAAATACGATCCAGATACATAAACTAGTAGTAACAGGACATTTGACAGGTAGTCAAGAACTGTTTTGATGGGATACCAGTTGGAATCCTGCATCACTCACACACTGACAGTGAGCTTACATAAGGTACTTACAGCTTTAAGGCTCACTTCTACCATCTATATAATGTGAGGTGAGCAGTCATGCTTGCTAAGAGGATATTTAGGTAGTTATAACAGACCAGACTGTGCAGAGCACTTGACTGTGGGGCCTGATCCACATAAGCATTAAAGAAATGTTAGCTGTCCTGATCGCCATTGTTACCGCTGTGTTTGCCCAGCTGACAGCCACTGAGCGCTGCCTGTGAGTGAGATGCTGGTCCAAGCTCTAGGTAGAGAAAAACCATTCAGACATGGGCACTGCCTTCAGGGCACTCACTGTTGTAGCTGACTAGAAGCACATGCTTTGTTTAGGCAAAGATGCCTGATACAGTGGAAATTGGTCATCTATTTCCTCTGAAGCATGATCAGTAGCCAAACACAGATCCTATATTGAAAGACTCAGATTTCATTTTAGTTGAAGAACCACACATGTAGAGCACACACATCTTTTGTGCATAGCTTGATGACTATTTACATGTTCCTGCTGCCATGTAGCTACCACTGAGATCAAACTAGCACATCTCTGGACTTGTAGAAGGTACCCTCCTCCCATGTTCCAATCAATACCTTCTGCAGGAGGAGGAGCTATTCTGAAGCTAGGTGAGTGTATTCTGCTTTGAACTCACACAAATAGACTCATACAGTCCATTGAAGTTCTCAGCTGAGTCGCAACAGGGCTCAGAGCAGGACGGAGATAGTAAGTTCTCAGATAATGAGTGTGTTTTCCACTGCAGTTGGCCCTCACACATTTGTGGTCCACATAGTTGGACATTGATTTAAAGGTTTGGGTTTGCATAAAAGGGCACAGAATTGGAATTTGTAACAACCTTGTAGTCACAGCACTCAAGAGGCTACATTTATGAGTTTATATTCACATATATGTCAGGGTATGTGAATACATAAGACTGTGCATAGGTCTTGTATATATAAAATATGTCCAGTGTCATGTTCCTGAGGACTTGAGTAAGCATTGACTTTGGGGACGCTAGGACTAATCTCTTAAGAAACAAGTATATCTCCACAGTGGGTAGTCTTCCAGAGTGATGTAGAAACCTGGGACGTACATGTTGGCATCAGGTAAAAAGTGCTGAGACCCTGAGCAGGGGTTTCTGGGAAGTTATCCTTAGCTAGCTCAAATGCTGCAATGACCATTAGAAAACCTAAAAAGACAGCACAAGGGTATTCTTCCTCCTAAGCCAGTACGAACTTTGCTGCTGGTGGTCAGCAGCTCCCCAGGACTGGGTGGTTAGTGAAGCTGACTTCCAAAGAGCTTACTGGGATTCACTCTCCTTCTGCAGCCCTGCATGCAAGGTGGGGCACGGGGACAGGGGAGGGATGACACAAGACCGCCATGACAGTTCAGTTAGGATGCAAAGACAAATACAGTATTCTTTCTTTGTTCAGGTTATTACTCTGGGACTGTGACGATCGAAGCTACAGCTACTACGTTGAGGTTTCCACCAATCAGCAGCAGTGGACCATGGTGGCTGACAGAACCAAAGTGTCCTGCAAGTAAGTAGCATCCTTTCACCGCAAGGGCAGCCTTCTGTGAGCTCAGAGACCCCTGAGCAGATCTATGCAGCCACCAGGGGTTGAAGTGCATTCCCATGATCCTTTGTTTCAGTTTTGACTATTAAGCATTTAAATGAGTTTACTTGGTGTGCCCATATAAGTTTTTGCCTGTGAACTGAACTTGAAAATGACTGACATACTCAACTAGGGAAGTAAGAGACTCCATTTGTAGCCCATCTCTGACCTCCAAGCTGCTCACTACCTTTTTAGGAACTTTTACTTCCTCGGAGAATGTTACACAAGTGGCTGCTGTGGGCTCTGTTGTCCTCCTCATCTCAAGCCATTCCTCATAGCAGCCCTCACCTCACCCAGTGCCTAAGCTCAGGGAGCCACAATGGCCTTAGGCGCTCTACGGCGTTTGGCACTGGGGCTTCTATTCAAGCTCACCTCGAAGGATGCTGTGGGTTCTGACCAGGCTTGAACCATGATGCATGAAGAGAGCTCAGTGCCTGGGAGCAAAACAGAGCAAAGCTGAGGCTTCGTCTTTAAAAACCAAGTTATGATTCTATGTTAGTCAGCTTTCCATCCCTATGACACTGAGAAACAGCCTGCACGGAGAAAGGGGTTTGGGGGCTTATGTTTCAGAGGTTCCTGCTCATAGTCATGAGCTTTCCAACTGACCAGTGGGGGAGCTAGAGGAAAGGAGGTGTTGGAGGTGTTGGGGCCCCAGTGTCACCTTCTATTACCACCCAGGCTTGGGACCAGGTAAGCCTTTTACACATGGGCCTTGGAGGGGCATTTTACACCCAGACCATAATACCTTCATGAACTCTTCAATTCACCCTCACAATGTGTGTAACTGAGTACTTGTTTACACACACTACAGAATTGTGCAGCCATCACTGTCTGATGCTCTGCAACAGTTTTATTACCTCCTCCGCAAAATTAACCTGTTTCCCTTTGACTCTTCAGCATTTGGTAATTTACTTTCTGTCTCTGGATTTACAAACTACGGGAAGCCTATGTAAGTGGAATCATGATTTATGACCATTTGGTCTTGGTTTCTTCTCCTTGGCATGTTCTCTAGGTCATCCTGGTTGTATCTGTCACTTATGAGGATTTCCTTTTTGTCTGGGTGGATAATATTCTCTTGTGTTACCTCACTTCCTTTCAGTATTCATCCTGACAGATTTTTGAATTGTTTCTCCTCTTTAGCTTTAATGACCGAGGCTGCTTTGCATACTCCCGCACAGGAGAGTGTGTGAGCGTACTGTTGAAGTGTTCTTGGATATATCCCTAGGGGAAATTGCTGCATCACATTTCTTAATGGCATTGACAGTGAGCTTCACTCAGTGTCCAACCAGCACTACTATTAGAGTGACTGTGTTGAACTTTCTGAAGAATGGCTGAACCGCGGTACATAGCCTTGAGCAACGTGTGAGGGACCAGTTTCCCATTCTTGCTAGCCTTGTCATCGTTACCTTTGGCCACAGTCAGTCCCAGAGGCAGTGAAGTGGGCACCAGTGAGGCTTAGATTGATGTTGCCCTGTGGCTCGTGCTGCTGAGTGTCTTCTCCTGTGCTTGTTTGGCTGTAGTTTCTTTTCTAATGTCTGTCCTTTCATTGGTCTAGTTGGTTGGTGGCCAGGTCTCCTCACTAGGCGGTTGCTCTCACTGAGTTATGTTCCTGGTCCATGATTTCTTAATGGCACTGATGATAGTGTGTTTGATTCAGTGTTCAGCCCCATCAGCTCTACTACACAGCATGCTTTATGGTGACGTTCATACTCAGGGCTACAAGAAACAAGCTTCAGTGTTTAGCCGGCTTTATATAACAGTGTGATTAACAGTCCACATGGGAGTTCCTGCTTATGAAGTAGACCCTTTTATGGTTTGGGGGCTTTCCAGCATCTTCTTCTAGCAGATACAGGTCATGGAGGCAGAAAGAGAGGTTGTAGCTGGTACTCAGATGCCCTGCGTTGTGTAGTGTGCCTTCCTTCTACTCACGTGCCACTTGGACAAAAATAGCCTGTCCACACTAGTGTAGTAGGGCCACCACTTGTCAGGGCACATGAGTCCTGTGTGAGCACCTTGGCCACAGTGGAGGAAAACAAGCTATTATCTGCTAACTAGTATTCCAGTACTTTCATATATTGTATCTCATTGTCTGAATACAAGGTACTTTGTGGGATGTCGCCCTCATTTTATAAAAGAGAAAATGGGAGAGAAGAAGTATCAGAGGTGAAATTTTAATCCAGACTCTTTGCAATGTAGCACATGCTTTATAGTACCCCAGGTATCACTGAAGAACAACAAACCACCCTGCGTGGAGAAACGGGGAACAGGTGGGTTACTTTGTTCCCAGTGCTGGACCCCTTTACAAACAATGTTGTCTGTAGGCCCTATGAACCACCTGCCCCGTTCCTCTCTTCAGAGCCAGGTACTGAGCACAGTCCCCATGCCAGGCTGGCTCCCCACAGCTCACTGCTTGGCATTCTGGACAGTCTTCTCTGTCATCTTTATGTTTCTTTACAAGGCTCCATCCAAGGAGCTCCACAGCCTTCCAACAAGAGCACACTCACACACACACACAGACGCCTGTCCTAGTGGTCTGTCAGTCACTGGAGCTTTGTGACTGGAACTCCTCTGTGCACACATTCTCTCAGTGCCTTTGCTTGCCCATCATCATCTGATTGGTTTGTTTCCATTCACTGATAGGCTTAAATAATTGACAAGATTCCAACTTTGATTGTAGCACTCAGGTTCTCCAGAAGCGCTTTACTGTTAATAAGCTGTGGATGATGATGCATCACTACAAAAGAGGAGTAAAAGGAAGGCAAGATTCTGTCGACCCCATTAGAATCAGTGGAGCCAACAGTTAGGATTTTACATTTACAGATGTAAGTTCAGTTTACTGTACCTCTCACCATCAATGTGGTCCTTAGAAAGATACGCAGTTTTTTCTTCACTTAGGTACTTCAGAGCAGATGTTGAGAGAAGGTTCTTTGAGCATGTGGAATGTAGCCTCCCATTACTGAGAGGCAGCACGGGTAGGGGTGGTTGGGTGCACAGAGGTGTGCTGTCAAGGTGAAGGCTTCTCTCCTATTGTGATCATCCTACGTGGGTGTCCTTCTTGTGTTCTAACCCTTGCCTTTAGCCTTCAGACCTTACTTTCAAATCATGATTCTCTTTCTCTACTCGCCTCTAAATTATTGAGCCCTAATATTTTCTAACAAATGCAAACAGCACATAGAACATTGAGCGATACAGAGGGACCATTGTGGAGATCAAAACTTGACTTTCCCATATTCGGTCCACTCCTCAGAGGTGTAGACACCTTTGACTTTCTAGGCTTTTTGTTTGTTTTCTTTCCTGTTAACTTATGTACTTTCAACAGCATCTAATTTCTCTATTTAATTTACTAGCCTTAATAATTTCCTGGTGCAACAAACTAAGAAATCTTAAACTACGTATTTCTGGGCTACATTTTTTCATATTTAGTTCTACTACAAGGCATCTTTTTAAAATGAGTGGTATGCCTGACCGTTACTTTCTGATCCACTCTTTAAGGACAGTCCCTCTTGATTTCTCACTATGTTGATGAAGAAGTGGATATCCCGTGTTTCCCTCTGTCTCTCCTAACATCTCACTTCTGTCTGTCTTTCCTTTTTCCCTCTTCTGTCAGCTGGCCACATTAAAATAGTAAAGGTTTGTGATACTTATTTTAGTTATAATAACTTAGAGTTAAACTTTCTGTGTGGCCATAAACATTGTCCAGAAAAATGTCCAGTAATTGGTCAACGAGGGAAGTGCTACACTGCGCCTCTAAGCACATGCCCCCCTGAGGAGAGCTGCGGCCAGACTCTGAGCAGATGGGCGAGGCCTTCTGTGAGTGCTCAGGATGAAGCTGTGGTCAGGCAGCTGCCTGCTGTTGCCCACGGTTCCTGATTGCTCAGCTCTCCTGTAAGCGACGCTCCTGGAGCTTCCGTTCACTCACTGCTTAATTCCGGGCAGATTGCTTCCTGCACCTACTCTGCAGCTGTGATGCAACATTTCTTTCCTGTTGGGTTGCATTTTCTTGTTTTCATTTTTTGTAGAGAATGGTGAAGGGTTAAAAATACCCTTTCTCTGTGAGTGAGATACTGACCTTGGGTCCAGTTCCCTACTTGATCCATTCTCCCCAAAACCTCACACAAATGTGCTGCTAAGCAGCAGTGTTTATGATAAAATTATCACTGGCCCATAAAAGCCCTTGGCCTGGGAGGCTGCGCATGTGTGGTTGGAAGCCACAGCTGGAACTCCCTGGGAGTGGCGGCTGTGTAAGCAGGTATGCCCTGCTACTCTGGGACAGAGCTTGGTGGGCTGCTGCAGGGGAAGCTGCTCCGTGTTGAGGGTGTGAGGTGTACCCCTGAGGGTCTCCACATGCCTGTTACTCAGCCACATTCACTGCAGATCGCGTGCAGGATGCACAGTTGTGTAAACTGCTACAAGGAAGAAACACCAGTGCTGCCCCGGTGGTTGGTTGCTTTCCCGTTCTCTCCCGTAGGTTACCCTGAAGCCCAGACAGCTTTTCTGGTGTTTTGAGTCAGAACATTCAGTTAAGGTCATTGACAGACACAGTGTAGTGTAAGTCTGTAGATTTTTTTTCAGAAAAGGTATGCCAAAAGTAGATAATAAGACTTTTTACAGTCACATTTGATATAGAATTGAGTTTGTCTAGAAGTTAATTGTTCCCGTATAAAATTCAGCCTTTCAGAACCTCAGACTTCGTGCCACTTAGCATCCAGTGTTGATGAAGAAAAATCAGATCTGCTGTGGGCCCAATTCTTGTTTCTTATAGTAACCTAGCTTCCTCTTTAGAGGCTTTTAAGGGTATCTTTTCATCCTTGAGGGGCCGACAACTCACAGCACTGTAGCTATCCATGTGTTCCCAGCCGTCCACCCTGTACAGGTGGCCTCACAGCGTACGGCAGAAGGGCGCTTCACAAGCCCATCTTGTAAACACTCAAGTCCTTCCTCCTCTTACCGTTGGCAACACCTTTAATATTGCATTCCCTTGGTTGCTGCTTTAGCATGTTTTAAATTTTTTTATGACGATACATTCTGGGGTTGTGCGTGCCTGTGGAAGTCGGAGGACAACTTGCAGGAGGGAGTCCATGGTGAGAACCCAACAGAGGGTCCAGGGATCCAACTCAGGTCCTCAAGCTTGCTGGCAGATTCCCTTAGTGCTGAGATCTCTCTCTGGCCCTGTTTGAGGTGGCCGTGGCTGGATCGGAACTTACTGTGAAGACCAGGCTGGCCTCCAAGTTGGGATAATCCTCTTTCCTCTTGAGTGCTAGTATGACAGAAGTGAGCCACGATGCCTAGTTTCCCTGTGTATTTCTTTGAAGCCGTATTAGAGGCTTCCAGAAGTAGAGAAAAGTAAAAATATCTGCAATGCGGGCCATCTTGCATCTGAATGCCCCCCAATGTTGCCTGGCCCCCTTAGGGTCAGATGTTGATAACCCAATGCCTTGACTTGCTTTCTGTCTCTTTCTCTGGCTCACTGTACCTCCACCTGTCATGCAGCTGCCTCACTTCCAGTTGGAGTGTGTCTCTCAAGTGCTGACCACATTGTGTCCCCTCTTTAAGAATGTTTTTGTCTGACAAAGTCTTAGGGACCTTAGCTGTCCTTCCTCCCAAATGCAGGCATTTGGACAAACAGAACGACTAGTTCTGGTTGACTGAGTGGGCATGGAAATGGTATGTTGTTGTTGAGAGTGTTCTGGTTGTGATCTGGAACCCCTGGTCTAACTCATGGGTCCCAGTGTCCTCACAGAGGAATGTCTGCCTGCCAGCTTGGCTGCCCAAATCCCTTTTGCAAGCTTTAGTGTTCATTAAAAAATGATGTTGCAGAGAATTTTTAATCACTTTAGAAAAATATATACGTACTGAGGTTTTTTATTTTTCGAGACAGGGTTTCTCTGTGTATCCTTGGGGATTTAAAAGCAAAGTACAGAGCCAGTGGTGCACACATCTTTAATCCAGCACTTGGGAGGCAGAGGCCAGTAGATTGCTGTAGTTTCTGGACAGCAGGGCTACACAGAGAAACCCTGTCTCGAAAAGCAAAGCAAAAAGCACCACAAGCAGAACTGAGAGCATTGCCAGAGGGGGAAGATGGTGGAATCCCAGGAACTCTGCCACCACTCTGATAGTGCTGCCTTTGTGCAGTTGGGGTACAGAGATTATTTCTATTTATTTACAGAAATATTAGAAAAAGCTACATTTGAGGGAACTGTTTTCTTGCTGCAGTCATAAATGCCTTGTAGCTGAGTGTCCTTGACTGCATTTGCAAAGCCTGGCCTAGTGGAGCTGCTTGTTCTCTTCCCAGTCAGCACTAAATAAGGGAGCTCTACCCCAGCAGCTACTCGGGGCACCTAGCTGCACCCTCCTCCCAGCCCTCCTGGAGGCCCGGCCAGCCGTGCTGATTGGGCCAGGCTTAAGCCTGTACAGTTTCTACAGTGTTCTGATGTGAGATCTTCTCCATGACTTCCCCAGCAAGCGCCTCACAATCCCTGTGTCTTGGAAAGAGCTACCTGGGGCTCTTCTGGGCTGCTCCCTGCTCTCTACGTGGTGATAGCCACATCTGAGCTGCAGCTGTCCTGTGCCCCTAGCTGCATGTCAGACACCCAGTCCCAGGAAACACTGTTTCTGTAACTGCTGTTTATTCACTGGGAATCTTAGAAAGAGGGAGGAATTGTGTTTCTTCTTCAAGCTCTTCCCTGGCTGAGGACACCAGGGCATTGTAGGGTGGAGAGTTACAGCCTCGGAGTGTCTTTGAAAGTGTGAGATTGAAAAACAGCGCATTTAAACCTAGTGACCAATTTGCCGTGGTTTTTCTGCATCATCTTTCCCATTGGTGGTGACAAAAGTTTAGAAAGCAATTTTCCTCACCTATTTTATTTCTTAGCCAGAATTCAGCATAACAAAAGCTTTGAATAAGTTCTAGGAAGTCATAGCTAGCCATGCAATCTGTAGTTGTGTGAAAGGGCTCATTGTCACAGGCCTGCCAAGAGGCAGGTAGAGTTTTTCTGTGTTTTAGATTTGTATGTGTTTGAATGTCTTGCCCATGTGTATTGTATGTACCATATATATGCCCAGTGCCCCCAGAGATCAGAAAAGGGCATCAGATCCCCTGGACAGAGTTAAGGGTGGTTGTGAGCCACCATGTGGGTGCTAGGACTGAACCCAGGTCCTCTATGAGAGCAGAACGTGCTCTCTACCACTGAACCATCTTGTCAGCTTCAGCAGGTGGGTTTTGAAGAGGGTACCGTCCTCACCGTTGCTGCCACTGTGAGAAGTTCACAGGTGGTGTCAGGTTTAGTTTCAGGGAAGGGCTGTCACAGAGACCCTGCTGAAATGCCAGGCTCCTCCTCTTCTCATTCCCGCAGGGCTCGCATGAGTGTGTTTACTTGTTCCTTCTGGAAGTGTGAGCCAATTAATGGGTGCTGGTTGTGTAATTGTCACTTTCTAACAGCTGGATGAAGATATTATTTTTCTCTCTTCATACTTAATTCTATTTTTTTCACACTTTGACAATAATGAAAAAGCCAGTCATGTTCTTTATTTTTTAAAGGGCAAACTCCTGATGTTAACTTTTGTCAAGACTTTTAGAACTTGAACAATAAAGAAACCGTCCTTATAAGAAGACTACCCACCCCCAGCAGAAGTCAGAACGCACAGATCCAGTTGTAAAGGGCAGGCTCCTGCATATCGGAGCTTGTCTGTGGAGGGGCCTGTGTGCACCGCTGCTGCTTCTGACTATTTTAGAGTCGGAAACATCAGCGGCAATTTGTTGGCCAGACCTATGCTTTAAAGGAGGACGTTTTACATCACATAAAGTTTGTGATGGGAAGCAGACTTGGGGCCGAGTCTGTGAATCCCTGAGGACTGACTTTGAGCAGTCTGCAGGTCGTGGGTGACCCTACCCAGAACATTTGACAGCTAAAGGAACTGGAAGGACCAGGTCTTCTCGGGTAGGAAGCGAGAATCTTGGAGCTCTCTTCCACGCTTCGCCACGGGGCTACGTTGTTCTATAAGGACATAACTTCCCGTGTGCCTGTTATTTAAAAGAGAGACATGCCTTAGTGAGGCGCTCTCAGTGAGTGGCGTGAGCATACGTGAAGTGGGTGTGACAGAAAGGTTCTTCTTTTGTCATAGGGTAACCTTCATATTAATATTCCAAATGACAAAAGCAGATCAAGGCTGCACTAGTTCAACTGCCAGCATTTTTCCAGTTGACTAACTGGTCCCCACTTTTCTTCTATGCACCCCACAGCTTGACTCCACATACTGTAGCCAGTGGCCTTTCCAAGCACAACCTGCTTAGGACCAAAATTCATCACTTAGCAGGGACACTCTGTATCTGCTCTCTCCTGCCTCCCCAGCTGCGCCCACCCTACTTCCTGCTTTCCTAGTTCCCATCTCTCTAGCTTCCCTTCCATTCCCATCACACACCACGTTCTGGCCCAGCCCAGCCCCTTGTACTTCTGATGGGCCAGTCTTGTGCCCTTTGCTGAGTTCATCATTGTTACATATTCCAGACTCTGCATTACTACTCACCTGATGGCTGGGAGGTCTCAGCCTTCTTTACCACCTTGCAGTGAGTCTTCGTTGGCGTGGCAGTTAAGCTGCCGGTGGTCTTCCTCACTAGACGAGCTCTAGGAGAACACAGATCTGGTCTTTATGCACTGGAGCCCAGCAGTGACCTAGCACTCAGAGAGGGCCCGTGTTGGCAGCTCTGAGTGAATGGCTATGTAAGGACCATCACTGTCTCCGATTGTGCACACCCATTGGCTTCATTTGCATAGATACCTCGCCCTTAGGCTGTCGTCTCAGAGTTTGATCAGGAAGTCCGGGCATCCTAGTTTAGATGCTGACACACGGAATAAGACGAGCTTGGCGGAGATGGTAAGAGTGGCTCTGACAGTGCCGTTTTGGAGATTCACATATGTCTTCCCAGCACATCCTTAGTTGTCCATCTGCCATCTTTGATTCGCTGATAGCCGTCTTCCCTTGACTTTACTTCATCACAGCCCAAGGTCCAGTATCCTCCACACCCTTCAGTGCCCCTCGGCTTATGACACAGATCCCCAGTCACACTGTATCACTTGAGACTGGTTATGGGCTGGGAGTCCATTTCCTTTCTCTTAAGCTACTGTTAGGAAAGTTTTTTTATGGAAGCCCAAGTGCTTTTAGGACTTGTGCCAGCTGTGCGCCTTCCACTTCAGAGATGGATTTGATTTAAAATCCTAACTTTGTCAGGTTAATAGCTTTCAATGGCTTCTCTGAATTTTCAAAGTAATAGGTTAAAATAAAAACTTTTTAAAAGAACACTGCCCTTGAACTCTGGAGATGGACTCAAAACCATTCACAGGTCATTCATGTGCCTCTTCCTCCTAGGAGAATCAGACTACCAGAGTGACCCTGGCTCTGGAGTCCTGTGTTCAGCCACCTCTCCTAGCTGTGGATGGCAGCAGAGCATCATCCAGCACCACCCTGGCTTTCTGCTGCAGACACTGCTAGTATAGGATTGGCCCCTTGACCCTAGAGCAAAGCGAACGCTTGGCACCACACAAGCAGTTGTCATGATGTACCTTCTAGAAACCCAGGGTCATGATGCTGTCTCTGAACCACATAAGGAGAACCCATGCATTGGCCATGAGCAAAGGCACAGAAAGGGAGAATGTATCTTTTAGTGACCTGCCTCACTTTGTAGACTATACCCTAGAAGTCACGAGCCAGGCTCTAAGACCCAGTGATGTTTTCTTGTGGTCACGTATTGATGAAAACTGGCTCAGACCTGTCCCTGTCTCCTACTACTTGTCTGGTAACCCTGGTGGTGGGTTGTTCTTGCTTGTAATCCCATTGTCCCCATAGAGTAGCTTTAGCTGTCAGCTGAAGATAGTCACAGATCGTTCTAGAACATTTTTTGTCTCTGCTTGGCCAGCTCTCATCTGCTTTTCAAATGTTGCTCTCACTACTAGAACATTATGATTAGATGTCATGTGTCATTTCTGGACTGCTGTGGTCTGGCCAGGCTTCCTAAGCTCACAGGTAAGAGACTGCTTGCCTTTTACCCAAAGCAGTTACCAAATCTGTGCTTTAGCTCAGCCAGCTGTGCCTCCCCAGTTCCTCCTAAAACCCCACCCAATGACTAGTTTTTCCTGACCTTATCATTAGATACTTTTTTATAGGATTTGATAATAATTTTAGATATTCTTAGATATCTATGTCACAGAAGGGAAAGGGGGAGAAAGATAAATTGGGGGGAAATGGGGCTTAAAATTCCAGCCATTATTCATTGTAAAGTGTCATTGTCCTCTTGAAATACAAGGCCAGCTTGCTCCACAGAAGCTTGTGTTGTTTTGTAATCACGTGTGCAGCCCAGCCAACTTCCATTGTGTTTGCTGAATAATTCACATAGGAGGCAACACTTCGACATCAGGAGAAATCCTGAAGAGACTGGGAGACATTGCATTAGTCATGTTCCTATTACCCGCTTCTCTGCACAACAACAACAACAACAACAACAACAACAACAACAACAACAGCAATGACAACAGCCAGGGCGCTAGCATCAGAGACTGCTTTAAGAACATTGAAAATCTTAATCCAGGCATCCGCCTTGCTAATGGGAAGTTGAGGTGGAGGACACTGTGCTTCCCCAAGTACATGTCTAAAGGCGGGGTGCAGATTAGAACCTTGGTCTCCTGGTTCTAAGTCCCAGCTCCCAACTTTGTATAACTCTTTACACCATGGTGGTGTTATTTTTGTTTTTGTTGTTGTTTGGTCACTCTGTAGACCAGGCTGGCCTCAAACTCAGAGACCCACCTGCCTCTGCCTCCCAAATGCTAGGATTAAAGGTATATGCCACCTCTGCCTCTGCCGCCGCCGCCACCACCACCACCACCTGGCTAACACTATAGCTAAAAAACATTACAGTAGTGCTGTGAGGATACAGACACGATGAAAGTGTAGCATGAGTTAGGGATGTTTCCTGGACCTGTGCGTTCACAGCCTCACTCCTGTCCCTCTTACACCTGGGAGAACTAGGGATTTTACAGCCAAAGGTCGTGTGTACTCAGATTTAAAGCATATGCAGGGGTGAACCAGATACAGACTGATTTCCAGAGTTGCAACATGGGCTACAGACTACAGAGAAGCCCACCTGTGTTCCTATATGATGTCCTATCTACAGTCATTATTACTTCTTCCATGGAAAGTTAATTTGCACAGCCTGTTAGCTGTATTATAATTCATAGTTTGAAGTTGGTTTTCTAAAGTACAGCCCTTACACTGGTGTTCAAATCTAGATCACCCAGGGGGTCGCTATCCAGGCTGCACAGCATGTTAGCCTCTGTTTTCCTTCCTGTTACCTACTTTTAAAAAATCATTACACTGTTCATTAGACCATTTATTAAACTATTGCCTTCCCCTGAGAGGGACTCATATGTGTGTTTTTCTTTTTGTTTTAAGCCAAGGCCCATAAAGCATATTTCCCCCACAGTTGACATTTTCTCTTCACGATCCCTTGAAATGGAGTGTAAGTGATTTTCAGTACTGTGTTGTAAATTATGCACTGAGTATCAGTAATAAACATTTCTTACAAAGTTTTAGAGCATAGTTTCAGGGCGGCGATCATCTGGAATTGCACACATTTGCCAGCTGTTGTGGGGAAGGGGGGAGGCTGGCTCTTTACAAACCTTGCTTTTTCCATCTTTATCCAAGTGTATACAATAATGCAGAGCCCGTGTTACCAGCATAAACAGAATGTGCGTGCCTGGTGATGTGGCTTTGCACTTGGGCCTGGTGAATGACTGTCTTGTTTGTCTTCTTCCTCCAGGCAGCATCACATGTGAAATTTGTCCCAGAGAACACATGGTTTCCCTTGCTACAGAAGCAACCTTAAGAGATGCTGCCAGGTGCATGCCTTTAATCCCAGCACTCGGGAGGCAGAGGCAGGTGGATCTCTGTGTTTAAGGCCAGCCTGGTCTACAAAGTGAGTCCAGGATAGCCAGGGCTGTTATACAGAGAAACTCTGTCTAGGAAGAGAGAGAGAGAGAGAGAGAGAGAGAGAGAGAGAGAGAGAGAGAGAGAGAGAGAGAGAGAGAGGGAGAGAGACACGCTGGTTGCTCACCTCTGGTGCTCAGGAAGGGCCTCAGGTAGACAGGGAACAGCACTGGGTGACTATGCCAGGCCAGAGTAGCTAGTTGTGTGTTCCAAAGAGCTGCTGAGTCTTCCAACTGTGTGCCCCTCCTCTAGGGTCTGATGAGAAAAAATGTGCTCAGAAAAGAAGCATCCTGGAACCCTAATTACTTGTTTGTCTCACATTTTTTATTATGAACTCATTTTTTTCTAACTCAAGATTCAGTCCTGTACCAACCTACTGTTGAAGTCATAGATTTAAACCAAAGGATCAAGTTGATGCCCTCACAGCACTATCGGCCCCTAATACCAAAGCCTCTGCCTGTTTCAGCAGCTGCTGCTGCCAACTGGCAGCCTCACCACACAAAGATGATTCTATTGGCCAGTGACCAGAGAATCCCACAACATCAAACAGTAGCCAGGGTTTTGGTAAGACAAAGCAGCCACAATTACAGAGGCATTTATGGACTTGTAGTCTGATTTCAAATTTATAACCTCATATGACAGTGGTATGCTATTCCACCATTAATATTAATTAACTATAAATATCTGAGAAGATGAGAAGGGACTGGAAGCCACAGCTTCTTAAGCCTTTCACATTTGGAGAGAGCTGATGATGCTTTCAGGAACTGTCTTCTTCTGCTGCCACTTTCTAATTAACATTGTAGCTCAAGCCGTCCTGAATCACTTCCTGGCTAGGAACTTCAGTCTGTGAGGCCTGGGCTGACATGTTCTGAGCCACTGCTTCAGGCCAGGCACTGGGCTGGCACCCTACTCTGTGGGCGCATAGCTTAAGCCCATCCCAGGGTCTCAGGACCCTGCCAGAGTAAGATGCTGTGGTCCAGGTGCAATCAGAGGCATCTACGAATTCTGACACACTCATGTAGGCCACATCCTCTCCACTCATGAGGGATTGAGCAGCATGCTTAACCAGGAATTGCGCCACACAGACCGATGGGCTAGGCCTTGGTGCATAATACAAATGAGGGTGTCTCCTGTAGCCTGCTAGAGGGAAGTTCAGGTGTACCTTGTCCCAGAGATGGCAGGATTGCAGCCTGCTCTCTGCCATTTCTTTTTGTTTGTTTGTTTGTTTGGTTTTTTTTTATTAAAACTGTTGTTCAGCCATAGGGAGGCTCAGTAATGGATGATGTTAGGTTGCATGTCTGTCCACCATTCTTCTGCCCTCTCTGATGATAGTAAGCACTTGTGCTCTGTATAAACTGTAATCCTGTGTCATATAAGCAGTCATTTTCCACTTTGCTTGAAAACAGAAGCATCCGGCTTGGCTTTAGTCATAGCCAAAATGCAGTGTCTTCCCTTCACACCAACATGGCACTGTTTCAGAGGCATATTTTTTTCACAAAATAGATTGACAAGTTAGCTTTCCAAGTTTGTCCAAAATGTGTGATGCTTACTCTTGTCCTGAACTGCCAAAGGCAAATCAAACTGTTCTAAAATAGCCCTACATAATTAAATGATGCTTTGCATTCTTGAGCTGGCTTCCACCGTCTTCTGGCCTTTTCTCAAGGGATTAGTGTATCTTGAAGCTAGCTCAATAGCTTGGACCATAAAACTGCCAAGTCTCAAGTTATTGTTTTAAATTTCCTATAAGATTATATCCCAAGTATAAATGAACTTGCCCCAATGACTCAGTGTCCTTACTGAGAGAAGAGCCCTTGCATGCTGTGTGCTTTTCTCACCCTAGTCACGTGCTTTCAAGATTGGATGGGGTACTTGCACTGGTTTTTAATTTTCTTAATCACCAGAAAATACATTTAAAATATAAATAGGCCAGAGCTTTACACTGTGACCGTCCTCACCTCTGTGTCAGTGTGTCGTTGCTTTTCCTTGATGATCTCAGTACTGCACATCCTTCTTTAATGATTGAAGCTTGCTTTACCGTCATGCTATCTACCTCTTCCCTTTCTGGGGTAGAGCTTACGTTGTCGAGCCATGCATTTCCTTCTGGAGTTCTCTTGATGGTTCTATGCTGAGCAAGACCAGTGATTTAGTGATGTCAGAGAGACCTTGTGGAACCTTGTGATGGGAGTCCTGGTGCTTCTGTGGTCACTGGGCACTGCTGCCTGACAGAACCATCCTGGCATTTAACTTCCTTTGTGACTTGCTAAAACCAGAGAAGATGCAGAAGTTGTAAGCGGACACCTCACTAAAAAAGTGACCTTGCCAGCTTGCCTTTTTGGCACAGAAGGTTCACTAGAAAAGCAGGTTGATAGGCTCTCTGTGCTGGACGAGTGAGGAAGGAAAGAGAAGACAGAGCACTACCTGACATGCTGCTACTTTTATATCGCTGTGAAATGTACAAAACAACCTAGAGAAGAAAGGGTTTAGTCTGCTCTCTGGTCCTAGAGGAGCAGATTCCTTCATGGCCAGAATAGCATGGCATGGCAGCAGGTACAGAGAGCTGGCTGCCACCATCACCCTGTATACAGGGAGCTGCGAGAGCAGGAGGTACAGTGGGGCTGTAAACCCTAAAAAGGCCTGCCCTGGCGACATACTTCTAGCAAGGCTGTACCTCCTAAAGGGCCCATAGCCTCCCCAAACAGCCCCTCCAACTGAGGACCACCTGTTCACGGGGTGAGCCAGTCGGCAGCCACCATGCTTGTAGACAACACACACGTCACGGAGGACTGCTGCCCTGCTCCAGTGTCACCAAGTGATTGCTTCTAGTGTCCAGTGAGATTACAAAGAGGGAAGAGAGTAGTAAGGACAGGATAGGGACCAAGACTATGAGGGGACAAGGCAGATGTCATGCTTCCTCTCATGCATGGAATCTAGATTTAAGCAGATACACACAAATATACATAGATAACAGATAATAGGAAAACAGAGGTAGACTCTGAGAGGAGGAGGGAAAGACCAACCTCATTATGGGGAGGAGGGAAAGGGAGGCTAGCAGAGGGCGAATATAAGCAAAGTACAACTATGTATGTATAAAAATGTCACAAGGAAAGCTCTATTTTGTATTCTAACTAAAAATAATAATAAAAAATAAAAACATAGGCCAGGTGTGGTGGTGCACACCTTTAATCCCAGCACTCAGGAGGCAGAGGCAAGTGGATCACTATGAGTTTGAGGCAAGCCTGGTCTACAAAGTGAATCCAGGACAGCCAAGGCTACACAGAGAAGCTCTGTCTCAAAAAACCAAAAATCAAAATCAAAAAACAAACACACACACACATTTTAAAAAAACAGCCCATTAAAAGGAAAAAAAGAAACTGGGTGCAGTGGTGCATGCCTGTAATCCCAGTGCTCAGGAAGGCACAGGCAGGCAGATCTCTAAGTTCAAGACCAGCCTGGACTACAGAGAAAGTCCAGGACAGCCAGGGCTATACACAGAGAGACCCTGTCTGGGGGGAAAAAGAAGCCAAATCACAGGACAAATGAATAGATCATAAAGACAGTTATTAGAACTGAAAATAGTGAGCAGATTGTGCCTTTCCAGGGCTCAGCTGCTCAGCAGTGAGGTAAGACAGGTGTCCCATGGAACCCTGGTTGCACCCAACATGTGCACAGGGCTGCTCAGGGTCGTGTTGTCCTCCACCTGGCGGTCCATCTGAAGACCCTGTTCTGAACGCCCGAATCTGGACATACCATCTCACAGCTGAGCATTTTAGGAGCTGCTTCTTGCTTCCTCCTGTCTTGCCTTCCATTGAAATTGCCCCCTGGCATGTAAGGCTGAGTCTGCTTTATCCCTGAAATGCATTGACCCAGAGGAAGCACAGTGGCAATCAATGTCCATAGAAGACTCATTTGAAACAAAATCCTGAGAGCCCTAGTGTGATTGGTAGCCATATTTTCATTTTTTTTTTATTTCTAGCCCAGCCTGTTGCCTTTGGGGTTTATGTAGATCATTTGAATAACATTAGGACTTTCAGTTCTTTTCTTAAAAGTTATTTTTATTTTTATATGTATGGGTGTTTTACCTGTACCATTGGAGCCTGGTGCCCACGGAAGCCAGAAGAGAGGGCATCAGATCCCTTGACACTAGAGTTACAGGCAGCTGTGAGCCACAATATGGGTGCTGGGAACTGAACATGGGTCCTCTGGAAAAGTGGCCAGTACTGTTAACCGCTGAGCCATCTCTCCAACTCCAGTTCTTTTAAGTGTGTGTGTGTGTGTGTGTGATTGTGCTCATACGTGTGTGTGCAAATATACATGCCTATGAACACTTGGAGGCAAGAAGAGGGTATCCGATCTCTAGTAACTGGAGTTAAAAATGTTTGTGGTATACCTGTCTTGTTTTGTGGGTGCTGGGATACAAACTCGGGTCCTCATGACTGCAACAAGCTTTCTTGGCTGCTGTTGCTGCCCATCTGCCTGGCCCCAGGATCTCTATGGAGAGCCCCATGATATCGGTAGCTAAGGAAACTAGTTCAGATGAGGGTCTTTTCTTCAAAGCAGAGGTGATGAGTGACAGGTAGCCTGTTAAGATGTGGATTTCAGGCTTAGGGGTAGTTTTCCAAGTTGTTCAAAACGGTATCAGCTTTTTTTTTTTTTTTTTTTTTTGGTTTTGGTTTTGGTTTTTGGTTTTGGAGACAGAGATTCTCTGTGTAGCCCTGCCTGTCCTAGACTCACTTTGTAGACCAGGCTGGCTTTGAACTCATAGTCATCCACCAGCCTCTGCCTCTTGAGTGCTTGGATTAAAGGCGTGCGCCACCACGCCCAGCTTGCATCAGCATTCTTTAGAAACAGCTAAATCATGTGTTTGTTAGTAGTACTGCAGAGGAGAGTAAGGGAGTACTCTGGAAAAACCTGTGATTGTAATTCCAGAGAGGACCAAAGAGACAGATCACATTCCACCCCCAGCCCTGCAGCAGCTGCTGGATTGCCTTCTGTGAGGTCCTTGTTCCCTGAGTAATAGGCCTGACCTTTGTGCTCCTGTCAGGGTGTGTGCATCCCTACACCTCAGAGGTCTGTGGACACCTGTGTTTTAGTACCATTGGTTTTCCTGTGGGACTGTTTCTGTGTGTTCAAATACACTCTGTAAAGTGTGTGTGGCCTCTTCCGACATCCAGAGAGATCCTGAGCACCAGAAACGGAGACCTGATTGTCAGGGAGATGAGGGAGATGCTCGCCTGTGGAAAGTCTTGGGTAAAACAGCAAGCATTGTCTCTGGTTATCTCTGTGCCTGTTGTTTCTTGCCTGATTGCTCCTATGACATTTTCCGGATACGTGGGTATCTGAGGTCCAGGACTATTTGCTGCAGAGATGACCCAGTCTCATTTCTGTCACTGGCCTTCTGTGGTAAGCCTTAAAGGTGTGGTGATCTCAGCTGTTAACTTAGGCAGTGTGCTGAGAGCCATGTGGTGTTGACAGTGAGGCAGCCTTCTTACTTCTCTGGCTTCAGTCATTTCTCTCCAGCTGTCTGCAGCTCAGTCCTCTGGGAGAGCCGGGTGCAGTTACAGCAAGGCTGCACTTGTGCCAGCTGCACTCTGACCCCTCAGGTCAGACCTTCTTTTAGGCATCCTTTTTTGTCTAAAGGATAATTCAGTGCGTACCAGCGACACAGCTGATGCAGACTTCTAATTGTTCATCCGCTTCACAGAGTGCCCGCTGTGACGTCAGCTGTGCCAGACGGGAAATCCAAGAAATTGAAGAGCCCAGGGGAAGGAAGTTAAGGTTTACAGCTGGCTGTTGACAGTAGCACAGTAGAGTCAGACTTGCCTTAGTAACAGAGCTGTGCAGTCCCCATGTGGTTGTGGAGTTTACTGTGCCTCTCCTGTGGGGATGGTTACCTGCGAGAGGGCTGGGAGTCTGCCTGAGGCGGGGCAGCCTCTTGCTAAGGCACAGCGTGTGGGTGGGAAGTACCCATCAGTGTCAGACTTGTGCCTACTATACAGGCAGCAAGCTTGGCCTTATGCTGGTGACTGCTTTGGGGATAGTTTCTGCCATCTTTTCACATGAAGAAGAGGGGTGAAGATGCAACACTAGCTGCAGAGAAAGGATGAAACCAGCCTTGCTCTGCCATGAACTGACTGAGTGTCTCTGGACAGGCTGCCCACTATCCCTGTTTCCCTGTCTCCACATCTATAAAATGCCATCCCTAAAACAAAGCTTGAGTGTAGGCTCTGGGGGCTGGTTTTATTAAAAGTGTGTTTTATTGTTATGCTCACCAAAACAATGTATAATAGTTACATAGAGCAGAAGGCAGGATGGGCTTACTGCTATAGTATCTTTTACTGTTTGAACGCATGGCTCCAAAGCCCCAGCATAATACCATGGCCTCGTAGATGTGCAGCTACCCACAGACATGCATGCTACACATGTGTGTGTGTGGTATGGGGGAGAACAGACCTCCCTCCTCCTCCTCCTCCTCCTTAGGCCCCTGTGTGTACCCAAGGCCAAGCAGCAGCAGGGTCATAGCTCTACCTCCAACACAAAGCTGCAACCTTAAAACAAGAGAACAGACTGAAAGTTACTAAACACCTCGCCTTCTGGAAATGATGGCTGAAACTGCTAGTCAGCTAGGACAACAGGCTCAGGGGCCAAAGCACTGGGCAAGGAGAGCTGGCTGTATGGAAGGAAGGGTCATGAAGTTCCCCTTGTCCTTCTGAATCACAAGTGCATCCTCATGACTGGCTGCTGTCTCCTAATGAAATATTAACACCCAGAGGTGTTGGGTGTGCACTAAAAACATCCTAGCATGTATATTTTTAGCTGGGACACAGTGGTATCAGCTGAAATAATTAGCCCCAGCCTGTAATCTCAAAGCCTTATCTCTCTACTCTTGCTTTTTTAGAAGGCAGATGTTTTAAAACTGATTTGAAAATCAAATTTGCCCTTCAGTGATTTCATTTGGAAGAAACAGAGCAGTAAACATTATAGAGAAGGCTTCTGGGCACATTATGCATGCAAATGTGGCAGCCAGTCCTCCTCCAGGAAAGCTGGGTGATGGGAAAGGTTGAGTTTCAATGAATACAAAGGTCACCGACCCTCAGATTATGTTCTTCTGTCACCGGGTAGCAGCTCATGCCTCGTGTTAAACTGTACCTGCCAAAGCAGATCAAGGCTCTGGCAGGCCAGAGTGGTGCCATGGGTGCTTAAAGTTCACCCTTTCTTGAGCCCTGTCTTTGCCAGCCTGTGTAGAGTGCAGTGTGTGTGTGTGTGTGTGTGTGTGTGTGTGTGTGTGTCTGTGTGTGTGTGTGTGTGTGTGTGTAGGTCCACTTTCTCACCACCGCACTGCTATTGTCAGAAATTAAATATGTGCTGCAAAGACTCTCTCTGATAGACTTCAAGGTTTGTTTGCTCTCTCCTCAAGGGTCAGTCAGAGACTGTGTTTGTTCAGCCCAGAACCACAGCAATTCCATGCAGAGGTTGGAACGTATTAGGAGCTGAAAAATAACTCCAAGGAAAATAAATGGATAAATAAACCAAGGAATGGATGAGTGAATAATTAGACTTTAGATACAGCTTTGCCTTTTTTTTTAATGGAATTGCAACACAGGTTTTGTCACGCTAATAGTAAATTAGGTAAAGGTTATTGCTGTGGAGGAGGAAAGGATAAGAGTTACCCTAACGCAAACTCTCCTGAAGAGTAAGAATCCGAGAAGAGATCTATCAGTAAGGAGACACTGGCGGCCAGCCCCCTGCCTGGGCAGCGTCCAGAAGGCAGCAGCGTTTCCTAGGCTCAACTCAGTGGCCTCAGGCCAGGCCAGGCAGCCTGGGCTTTGAGAGGAGGCCTGGCCTCTCCAAGTGGCCTCTGGGATACATATCCTAGAGAAACTGTTTCAGAAGGCCTTGTTAAATGAGGTGCACCCGCGGCTGACGCAGGAACCTCCAGGGAAGAAGCCTATGCAGCCGCAGTCCTCCAAGTGCTTTCCCTCTTTTCTGTTTGAGAAGCTTCATCACAAGCTTCTTGAGAAACACGGTAGGAACCTCGGCGTGCTGCTCTGGTTCTCCCTTCCTTCCCAGCCTGAAGGCACAGCTCTTCTGGGTGGAGCCACTGCTCATGGCTCCAGAGCCTCTCAGAGTGTGTCTGGCTAAAGCTGTTATGTGTCTCCAGTCCTTCTCATTGATTAGAGAAGGGCCTTCTTCAGGCAAGCGGCCGAGTGCTGCTGGAAGTGGAGCCATCGAACACCACATTCATGCCTGTGCTGTGTTCAGGCTCAGGCTGAGAGTACACTAAACTCAGCTCTCAAATGCTGGAGAGCGAGTTTTCTGTGCCACTCCTCCCTAGGAAGTCTGTGGAAGCAACACTCTCAGCAGCTGTTCAAGGGGAAAAGTCATTTAACCAAAATCATAAGTGATCTCTGGCTTTCTTAAGAATGTAGTTCTTTAGCATCATGGAAGACATGCTGGAAGGAGTATAAAGAACCGAGGATGAGAAGGAGGCCTGTGAAGCACTGTCTTCCGGCCGTGGCATGGCCATGGCACCCAGGAGCGCACAGTAGCGGTGGCTTCCCTGCATAAAACCAGCGGCACAAGACTGGTCTGCCAGCACACCGTCTTGGATAGGAGGGGCACAGAAGACAGTTAATTTAATGGTTGCTACAGTCACAGTCCTCAGTGGTGTAGCCACTGGTAAGTTACCTTTGCTCGTGGAAACAGCAGTAGCCACCATGCTCACGCAGACACCTTATTTAAACTCATTTGGCCAAAAGGGAAAAAAAATGTGTGAAACTAGGAGGAGTCTGGCTGGGAAGAAGGACTCAGTGGGAGGGAGATAGAGGGTGACGGTGGCGGGGATATGAGCAGCGTACGTTGTATGTGACATTGTGTATAACTATTTACACAACTTGAAAAAAATAAGAATACAGCTCTTTGGGAAGGAAAGGGACAGAGGGAGCTGAGGTTCATCTGCCACCCATGTGGAAGACAGGCTGGCTTGAAGAGGAAGGGTAGCAGCCTCCCTGCACATGCTCACAGCCTTAGTCATGATGGCCCCAGAGTTGAAACAATTAAGATGTCCCTGGATAAGAAGAGTAAGCAAAGCAGGATATGCCTGTAGATATTACCTGGCAGTTAAGTGGGATAAAGTCCTGATGTATATGACAACATGGATGTCCTTGGAAGTGTTTTGCTGAGTTATAAAGCCTACAGTTACAGAAGACTGCATGACTTCCTGAACATGGTGCATCCCGGGTAAGCAAGCAGAAGAGCTGAGCAGAGCTTCCCAGTGCAAGGTTGGGAAGAAAGCCTGCTGACCCTACTCAGGGTACAGACTGCTTTCTGCCACAGTGTACAGATTAAGCTTCTGAAATTGATTGTGGGCTAACAACTAAGCTACAATAAGACCATAAGTATATTTTCAGAGTGAGTGTCACTGTGTGTAAATCATATTGCAACAAAATTCTCACTTCAACTGGAACATGTTCCAGAGCTGATGCTGCCCTGCAGAGGCCCCCTATGCCAGGGAGCAGACAGCTGGCTTTGTGCGGTGGGAAGGCTGGCGCCTCTTCCATCTGCTGTGCATGTGCTAGCTTAGAAAACTCTTCCCTTCCCTCTTGCCCCTGAGTTCTTTTTCCTGAGTGTTTTACCTTCACCTGTGTGAGTAGGTGAGGTTCCGCCATAAGCACACCTCACTGTCCAGATCCATCCAGAGCTCTCACTCTGCTGCTTTGGGATGATGACAGGAAGGCAAAGCACAGGCCCCTGTTGTCCCCCTGTCATGGAGCTAGGCCACTGCAGCCCCCTGGGAGAATCTTCTCACTGATACTTGGCACATACACTGCTGGGCTCCTGATGGCCATTTCAACCCCTTTTTACAGCCCACTTTATGTGTTGGCCAGTAGGTCAGTGGTGTGAGCACCTACTGTAAAGAGAGTCTTGGGCTGGCATTGTAATGGTATTCTAAGTCAATAAAACTCAGGTTTTACAATCAGAGTGAGCTGCCCTTGATGTTACATCAGTCGTAAGTGTGTAAATGCAGGAGTTAGAGGCATTTGCATGAACTTGGCCTGAGCAGCAGCTCTCTTCAGTGCTTCTTTTGATAAGAAAACAGTCTAGTCCTTTAGCCACAAAGCTGCGCCAGCAATGTAAGGTCCCTCAGAGTGTGTGGTTATAAATAGCATGTCTCTGGTAGCCCACATAATGCAGTTTTACTACCAATTATCATCTGACCTAACTCAGTGCAGGTTAGTTCAGTTTGATTCCTTGATGGCATCATAAAATATTGATAAAAAGTAGATAATGATGGTGTAAAAGTGGAACCAAGAGCCATTTGTATTGAAGTCACAGTGGATAGATTTGAATTTTCCCATTTCTCTAATTCTCACCACCAAGCATTCATTCTCCAAATAATCATGCAGCACCTACTAATGTTAGTCACAAAAGGACAGGTGGTATAGTCACTTGCCTAGGTTATATCCTAATGGCAGAAGTGTCAGATGATTATAAAGTTACGACTGTTGATAAATTCTTGAAAGCAAGAGAAATGTCAGAACGTGGATAACCAGGAAGGCTTGGGCAAGAGCTGCCTAGAAAGGCCTCTCTAAGCCTTGGGGCCAAGATCAGCGTCTTAGTTACCGTTACAGTTACACCAGAACCAAAAGTAGCTTGGGGAGGAAAGGGTTTGTGAGGGGTTTGTTTGTTTGTTTGTTTTCTTTTGTTTTCCCCCACTCCCAGCTCCACATCGTTGCTTATCATCAAAGGAAGAACAGAACATCAGGACAGAAACTCAGGCAGGCAGGAACCTGGAGGCCGGAGCTGAAGCAGCAGAGGCCATGGAGAGGGTCTGCTGACTGGCCTGCTCAGCTTGCTTTCTTATGGAACCCAAGACTACCAGCCTATCAGTGGCCCCGCCCACGGTGGCCCCCCCCCCCCATCAATCACTAATTAAGATATGCCTTACAGGCAAGACCTTATGGAGGCATTTTATCAGTTGAGGCTCCTCTTCCCTGATGACTCTATCTATCGTGTGTCAAGTTGCCACTCAACCAGCCAGCACAATCAGTGACAGACTCCAGCCATGCAGGGCTGAGGAAAGACCTTTGTGGGGTGGGGTGTGTGGCATGGAGGGCTGAGTCCTGAAGCAGGGCAGAGTGTAATGGGTGCACTGAGGCTTGGCAAGGAAGCCAAGGGTGATGTGGGAGGAGGCAGGAGCAGCAGTTAGGTCCAGTGTGGACTGGGTCTGATTCTAAGAGCAATGGAGCATTATGGGGGTGGGGGAGGGGCTGTGCAAGGAAGTGCTTTTCTGTTTGTTTTTTGTTTTGAAACATGGCCTCCCTATGAAGCCCAGGCTGATCTCAGGCTCCCAAACTTCCTCAGTGGTGGGCTTGCAGGAGTATGTTGCCATGCCCAGCTTATTTCTGCTTTTAAAATTTTATGCTCTCAGTGTTAGGGATAGAATCCAGGCTTTTGTGTTCTATCCCTGGGCTACACGCTCAGCCTATTTTTTCTTTTTAACGTTTGTTGTGGTTGCTGTGTAGAGAACAATTGGTTGGGGGTAAATGTAGAACTGAGAGCCTGTGGAGGTAACTCAGACAACACAGGATGGGAATGTAGGCAAAGGCATTGATGGTTCTGGTAGAAAGGGTTTGCAGTCCGGGGCGGGGCAGAGTAGTCTAGCAAGGAGAGGAAGGGCACCTGCTGCCTCGGTCACTGTTGCTGAGCATTTTATTGTGTCCCATGCTCAGAAGGCATGCCTCTCAGGTTTCTGCATATGACAAAGTTGTGGGGAGGGGTGACTGATGCAGCAGATGACAGGTGTGATCTTCAGGATGATCCCTGCAAGCCCTCAAGTGGGACCAGAACAACAGGATGGGACTTAATGGGGATAAATGTGATGCCCTCCATTTAGGTTCAGAAAATCAATTCTCTAAGTACAGGGTAGACAGTCAAGATGGAGAGAGGCTTATGGCAGAAGAGCTGTGGTTTTTAGCTAGCCACAAATTCAGTATGAACTAGTAGTTGCCTTGTGCTGCCACAAACCCTGGGTAACATGGTTTTCATATGGCCTTCCTGTTTGCCCTCTGTGTTGGTTAGGACGTGCCTGGACACATGTGTCCACACTTACAGAACAACATGGAAGGTGGCCAGATGATGAGAGTTCAGGAATGAAGTAAGAGCTAGTGCTGTAGTGTCATGGCCATTAGCTCTATATGTGCGTAAAGCTACCATGTGGGCCTCTCAGTTCGGTGCAGTAATCCCAGAGGTCAGCACCAGAATTTGTTACTTACACTTATCACGTTCAGGGAGCGGCCCTCTTCTCTGCTCATTCTTGTTTTGTTCCTGTGTCAGACAAAGACAGCTGAACAAAAATAATCCCTCCTGTAGCCCCATGCTCAGAAGGCAGAGGCAAGAGGACCTCAACTGCCAGGTCAGCCTCAGCCTCACAGTGAATCCACACCAGCCTGAGCTACAGAGTAAGGCCTTGTCTTTTTAAAAAGCAAACCAAAATCTAACGTGTTAACACTGTCTTTAGAGACTATTTTTAGAGCAGTTTCAGGCTTACAGCAACTCCAAAGGTGCACAGATTTCCTTTCGACTCTGCCCTGAAACAGGTACCTTCAGAGCAAAGTCCTGCACCTCATTCTGCAGGTACCACTGTGAGCAAGCCCACTGTTCTCTTGTCTGCCTGCTGATGAGAACACAAGGTGCCACAGCTCTCAGTGTGGAAAGGCTACATACCCCGACCCTGCACCGCCTTCTGCATTCGCCTCCACAGAACTGCATCAGCAGTAAGAGTTGCAAACACAAAGGAAACTGATCTTTCACTTGTTCCCTGACCTGGAGCTGCGACCTTCAGCAGGTATCAGCATGGCCTTTCTAAACATTCCTGCAGCTCTTTCAGTCTGACGACTCAGCCTGCTACTGGCTGGGCCCAGCTGTTGGATCACTTCTCTCACCATATCAGGGTCAAGGGAACAAGGACAGTAGCTGGTATGTTTGCTGGATGGTAACATTGAGCCAAAACGCTATCGCTCCAGCTGGTTTTGAAAGGCTCGTTGTTTAAGGCCTTCCAGAATCTTTAGAAGGAACCTGAGGAATGTGAAGCCAAGAGCAGCAGAATAATGATGTCATCTGTGAGTCACCCGATAAACATGTGTCCCCAAACAACAGCAAGTGGCAGCTCTAATGACTGCTGCTGGGACTTCACAGAATGAAGCCCCAAAGTGGGCTCATTTGAAAAGAAATGGAAGTCCCAGAATTCTCAGTAACCTTGAGAGGAAATTCCTCTGCATCTCCTTGTACTAAAGCCCATAGGTGCCCTGGTAAGTGGCTTTGCACCAGGGAGACATAGGTGCAGGGTGGCCAAGAACCACTCTGGGCACACTTGCTCAGTGGTAACCTTCACCTTCCCCAACCTCTGTAAAATCCTGGGTCAAACTGGGGTTACTAAGCCAGTTGCTTCCCAAGCCAGCCTGCTGTCTTTGAGTTTGTTTTAGTTGGGGCTGCTCTGTCAGCTTCAGGCTCTCCTTTGACAGGCTACCGCAGTGTGTTTCATGTCGTACTAGGGTTTTAATGCTTGTGAAAGCCTGTGATTAATTGGATCCCCATGGTACTATAAGTGGTTATAGAAGCCTCTTGTACCAAGGGAGAGGATTCTATGCTGTGTGTACATATGTGCATGTGTACACATGTGTGAGCATGCCTGCATGCCTGTGTATATGAGCATGCCCATGCATGTGTGTGCACCTTTGTGTGTATGTGTGGTGCATGTGTGCATGCTTGCAAGCCCTCTCTCTCTCTGAACAAGCAATACAAGGGTATTGTTGGACCCAGGCTTAGATATGAGGGGATCTTGTGTTAGAGGGGGACAGTTTGTGGTCAGCAAGGTCCATTGCTTTGAGACCAAGGTAAATAAGCAAGAACATCACAGCAGAGAAAATGTGGTGGAGCCACGCTGCTCACCATTTTTTTAGTGGATGTTATTGGGTTCAGTGTGGTATTTCTACATGTGTTACACAATGATCAAATTTTGGAATTTGGCATGCTTGCACCTCATTGAGAGCATGGAAAAAATTCTCCTCTAGTTATTTTGAACCAGTCAAGGCAATACTATTAACCACAGTCACCCCACAGCACCCTAAAACACCCGAATGTAGTCCCCATCAAGTGTGACATTGTCCTCTCCTTCTGTTCTCTCCCCACTATGGTCATCTCCCCTCCTTCAGCTTTCATGAGATCAGCCTCTTCTGGTCCCACACAGAAGTGACTTCATGCAGCACTGTCTTTCTGTGCGCCAAGTGTATCACTTTCATGATGTCCCATAGCTTCATCCATGTTGTCATGATTCTGTCCTTTTTGTGCTGACTCTAGAATATTATGGTCTGTATATAATCCTAATACTTGTTTTCTCAAAGTCAAGGTCTTGACATCACCCTTTTCCTTTTCTCTTGAGTGAGTGGAGCTGCTTAGCCATGCTCCTTAGTCTGCGCCTGCTTCACACACCATAGCTGTCAGGAGCCTCGTCTCTCCTCTCCTGACGACTGCGGAATTGCAGCACACACACTTCCGGAAGGCTCTCACTCTCCTGCTCCATCCTAAAGTGGTGCCGTAATTAGTTATTATATGCAAGTTGCCAGGCTTTACTTGTCCACACTTCTAAGCCTTCTTTGAAATCAGTGGCGTCCTATTCCTGGCAACTCGAAGGAGCCTATGGTTGGAGCAGAAACTCAGACAAAGTCAGACAGGCGTGAGGGACTAGGTGGCATGCCAAGAGCTAAGCACTGGACCGGAACACACTGAGGGCGCCTTAGGCTCAGGACCCCTCAAAAGAGATGCTGATGTGCCTGAGGCCTTAGTCCATGGTAGACTGTGCTCACTCAGCACCAGCGTTGTCAGTCTTCTCTCTAGATATGTGAAATGGTGAACATAGCTCTGCCTCAGATCCTCAGAGGAGGGCCTTGATGTCCCTGTGAGGAACTCATCCCGGCCAAGTTGAGCTGGTCTCTGTCGTCCTTTCTTGTGCTCTGCCTTCATCGCAGCTGTATTGGTCACTGTATGTTGTTTGTAACTGGCATATGTCTTTCCCATTAGGCCTTAAGTCCCATGAAAGTGGAGGTCATATTTTGTTTATATTTACCTTCTCACCTCCTCCATAATATCTGGTAGATATGCACGGCTCCTTAGGAGGACATTAGTAAGTGTAAGGCAGAGCATGTCTTGTTCTCATGGATTTTTATCAGGCACTCAAACCTTCACCTTTAGCTTTCTTACTGTCACCTGGCCATTCTGCTTCTTCAAAGAACACACCGTCAGGCAGGAGGTGGCAGCACCTGCTGAGATCTACCCTCCCTACATGGTCTGATGTAGGGACAGGTAACCTTGGACCTCAGAACAGAGAGAGGGGCATGTGACATAATGGAGCACCTCTGCCCTTCAGAATGTTGGTATAAAGACAAAGGGTGGCCTGGGGTACCATAGGGGGATGCTCTTTTGTGCACTCCTGTCTGCGGTAAGGAATGTTCCTTTCTCACTAGAGAGCCCGTTAAGGCATCGCCATCATATGCAGCAGAAATTCCATTGGGAAGCGATTCCTTGATACGCTCCTTCGCTTTTCTGACCTTGTGGCCTTGTCTAATTAGATTGTAGGATTGCAATTGTGTTCTGAGTACCAAGCCCTGTAAACAGTGAGGGACACCCCTGGTGCACTGACACACTCTGTGTTAAGCATCAGCTTTTCAGTGAGTAATGTTTGGGTAACCAATTAAATGCGTAATCGTGAAAATCCAAAGTTGGCTAATTGGTCTGTTTAAAACATCTCAGTGCTGCTCTTTGGTGCAGTATGGGACTGGCCTGTCTCTTGAAGCTCTTGGTCTTGTGTAAGCTCTTCCCGTTACACTTTGCCTTCAAGTTCTGCGCTCCCTGATCCTGACTGGCTTTCAGTGAGCAGAGCACCTGCATTGCTCTTGTTTACATGTGGCATATGAGTGGCTAGTAATATCCAGAAAGCCTTGGTGGGAGGCTTTCAAGCATCTTCATTCAGCTTTGGTTTTGCCCCCAAAGATCGTCTTCCCCAGGCAGTGATGTGGGCTTTGGAGGGCCCTGCTCTTTCTTTTCATAATGAGATGGCCCTCATCCAGAAGTGTGCTGTGCCCCGGCTGAGCTTACACATGGTGCTCGTGGTACCAGGGCCATACCAGCAGACAGCTCATCCAAGAACAGAGGACAGCACAGGGAAGGAGCTTGCACAGGCCGTGAGACTTCAGGTCACCATGGATGTTACAAGGCTGTGTGCCTGTAACAGAGCTCCAGTTACTTCAACACTGTGCACAGCAGTAGGCCTGGGCAGTCTGTCTAAAGGCAGATGAGAACAGGATAAGGCTTGAGGACGTTGTTGGGGCTAAGTGTGGCCAAGTTTCTTTTTAAAGGGGGAGGGAAAAAACAAAGGGAATCCAAGAAAACAGAGTGGAGGGCAGACCTCATCTGTGCCCGCATCTATACCAGCTTCTGTGGAGAACATGGGTTTGCTTATTTGAGATGGGACAGCATATGTGTGTCCCTGGCTGGCCTCCAATTCATGATCCTCTTTCTCAGCCTTCTGAGTGCCAGGACTGCAGGCCTATCTACTGTCAGCCTGCCTGCTGTTTAAAGGAAGGTCTTTGGCGTTTTTGTGGCATTGACCTGAAGGGTGCTGTTTAGGTATTTTATTTGAGTGGCTAAAAGTCCAGTTGTCAAGGGCACATCCTGCATCTTGCCTGATTCCTGGGACATGCCCAAGTCAATCTGTTCCATCTCTACCTTCATTTCGTCTGAATGGCCTCCTTCTCTGTGGGGATGTTGGGAAGGCAGATGAGCCATAGCTCTGATAGCACAGCTGACTTCAGAAAAGTCAGCCATATTTTGACAAGTTCATTGTTACCGTTTTCCCTCACATACTGCACCCCACTTAATGCCTATGGCACCGACAGCCCAGCCAGTCAAAATGACGTGAATACAGTGTCCATGCCCCGGCCCTGCTCAGGTCTAGCTCACTGTGATGTTGGGCAGGAAGGCAAGACAGTGGTGATGGCTTCCTGTGAGGAGGCTTTTAGACGGAAGTGGCTGAGTAATCTACAGGAAGACAGGTGCTGATTTACCTGTTTGCTAGTTTATTTTCTTTTGGGAGTCAGTGTTCCAATTTACTGCATTCCTTGGAGGTTTGACATATCAATTAGATATTATCGACAGTAATAGAGGGGCAGTTGCTGTAAATGTGAAGTTTTTACTGGTAGGCCATGAAATGACACCCTGGGGACTGTAACGGAGAGGCATGATAAATATCATGTTACCTAAATGCCGCCAGAAGGCCTGATTAATAGGGGAGGGCGACTCTGTCTCCAACACTAAAGTGGTTTTTATTCATTTGCTGTCAATCAGGCCTTCTGTTCTAATTGGCTAAAAGTCTAAATCAACAGGATCTGCTCATAAACCAGGCTAAGGTGAGAAGAAAAGCAGAAGTAAATCATAATCAGTAGCTTGTTTACTGCCTGCAGCCTTGCATCTGGATGACCTTGAGAGCCGCCTCCTACCCTCTGGACACAGTAGCAGCTCTGACAAAACCTGGCACATGGGTGGGAAAAGTGCAAAGGGAGAGATGCTGCCACGCCCAGGGGCAGGAGCAGAAGCTGGAGGTTCTGGGCTCAGTGTGGGTGTGTAATTAGACCACTGTGTCTCTGCTGTGTTTTAAATGTATGGCCCTTGTTTTGCACGAAACTTGTAAAAGGAAGAATTACTTTAGAAAAGACAAATATATTTCCACACTAACAGTTTTATAAAGATGTCAGCGAATAAGTATGAGCATCATTAAATCACATTTTAAAGGCAGACATCTCGTGATAAATCTGCATTATCAAGTCTCATTTCTGAAATGAATCACACAGTAAAACTTTATGAGGGTTGAGGAAAAGATCCCTTGTTGGCCAGAACAGCCATACTGTCAAACCATACAGAAAGGATAGCCTCAAACCCCACTGAAAACACAAGAGAGGGACACCCTTCCTTAGTACCAGTGTGTTGAAAACAAGCTTATTACAAGAAAGCCAGTGGTAAGTCCCAATACAAGAGTTTTCCACCTGCTTGCAATGGATCTGGAATTGATCAGACTCTGGGAACTGCCATGCCAGTTAGCAACCATCCCAGCCTCCTGCTTTGCAGCTCGCCTGCAGGGCCACATCCCAGAATGCAAAACACTTGAACCGGAGCATGCACTGTTCTGGTGTTACCTTGACAGTCACCAAGCCTATAGCCTGGGTCATGTGGCAGTTTTAAGCACAGATAGCCACTTCAACTCATACATCTGATAGCCCATATTACCAGATTAAACAACATGGAAAATCATCATGATACGTCATATTAAAAATAGTTAAGCGGGTACAATTGTCAGCCCCTAGAGTCTCAGAGGAGAAGGGCAGGAGGTGGTGAGGAGACACACCTTTCTCCTCAGAGTGTGTGAAATTTGGGTAACTGGGGTGTACAAAGCAAAATAAATGTTAACTAATGGTTTTGGTGGCAAAACCAAGTTGTTTTCATTTTGTCTTTTGTGTGAACACTGAGCTCACTGCAGGAATAAAGCCTCTTACCCCATCTGCCCTAATTCATTCTTGATGAATTCCTAAGTGTGCTCTTGTGTTGTGCAGTAAGATGGCAGGGAAGGTGCAGGGCCACGAGAGTTCTGGATGAGATGACACAGTGGAAGAGTTGGAAATGAGAAGGATGAAAGCTCAGATGGGGATTTGGGTGGCTAATTTGGTGGGGAGAAGAAGGATTAACCTGAAAAGACGGAGAGCCAAGCCAATGCTGAAATGCCATCATCTCTCCTCGCCCTGCTCTGAAGTCTTCTCGCTGTTCTTGGCAATCCAGGCATCGTCTTAGATGCTGTAGAGAGGGATGCTCGGCCTGGAGGACTGATGTCAGCACAGTGCAAGCACACAGTCTGTCTAAAGCATGCTCGGTAGATGGGTGGCTTTCTCACACCAGATAAAACATCCTTTCCCACTAGAAACTGCCACTAAGCTCTTGTGCTAAGAAACACTGCTTTATTGATCAGTTGAAATTTCAAATTAAGGAGTGTTCAGTGAAGACAACCAGCACCGTGTTTCTGCGACTGCCCTCTGTCATCTTCAGCCTCTGCCTAAGTCTGTCCCTGCCACACCTCTTTTGCTGACAGTCCAGACCAGGAGAGGTGAGACCTAATGTGGCCCTCTCTACTGGGACAATTTGTGTCACAGGGCCTAAAATCAAGACAACTGTCCTGGGCAGGGAAGCCAGCCGGGGTCAGGGGGCTGTTCTAGAAATAGCACAGCCTAGAGGCTGGCGCTTGGGGAGAGTTCTGGCTATCATGGTAGGAACATGGGCTTGAGACAAAGTCAGGAGCAGATGAATGGCACATTCCCAAGACAGGCGTATCATGAGTCTCAGGTCAGCTTGTGTCAAACAGCAAGACCTCGTCCCAAACACACACACCAAACAAAGCAAGCTACAGCACAGGAGGCTGGAAAAGCCACCTTTGCTGGGCTTCAGCATTGGGTTGAGCCAGGGCCAGAGTTACCACTGCCTCCTTGTATAGTCCCTGAGCTAGGATGAATTTTATGTTCTTAAAGGATTGTTTAAAAAATTAAATGCTATGTGACACAGACTTTTTTGTCCTCCAGAACTTAAAACACTGGCCCTTTGCTAAATTGTGTGCTGGTTGTAAGTACAGAAAGATTACTGCAACCATAGAGAGGTGATGTCGAGAACAAGTGAGCCCTAGAGCCTCCAGATCATAGGACCCAGCCACCCACCAGAGCAGGGCGCAGGCCAGGCATGCCTCACACCTCAGGGCCATTCCCCCACCTGCAGTCTCTTTGCAGAAAAGGGAGACTGACGGCAGAAGAGCCTAAGGCAGCGTTGACATGGGGAGGGAGGGTCAGCTGGATCTGGCAAATGCAGGATGTCCTTCAAGGACACAAGTAGGTAGCAGCAGAGCTGGTCCTTATGCCTGAAGTGAGAGCTACAGCCAGCAGCTCTCCATGTGCTGTCACTCATGACTCCCCCAGGAGTGGGTTCCAGCCTCGGGCTCATATAACTCAGCATCTGCAGCTGATGAGGGCTGGGTCTTGGGTCCAAACCCAGGAAGACTGAATCTGCTCGTCCTCTTTTCCACACTGCTGCTTCTCACTCACTGACCACCACCTTCAGCCAAGCTGGAGTTCTGCCTCCACATCAGCCACCCAGCCTCACTGCTGCTAAATGAGCTTCCCAAAGCCTTTGGCTCCCGATGCCAAAACCTCTATAGGTTCCCCAACTTGCTGCCTTCCTCCTAGTGGACATGTCATGTTCTTTCTGTTGTGGACTAGAGTGGAGCTACTCAAAGTGTGCCTTTGAGACCATCATCACCAGCCAGGAACATGCTAAAAATAAGCCCTCTTTACCCCTTTCTAGCCTCTAGTGACCACTGTTCTCCCCTGCTACAAAACCAACTTTTTTACTTTACATGTGAGAACAGCTGAGATTTGGAAAAGAGGAACCAAAATAGAGCTAGATAGGCGGAAGTTTAAAGAAGCATGTGCTGTAGGTGATCCCGGTCCACACCTGTCTGAGGGCCCCCCTCCCCCTCCCATTACGTCCAGCACACTGCCCTGGGCAGCATCAGAACATCCATGGTGTCGGTGTACAGTTGGTCTGTCCCAGGGCAGTGAGAGCCCCAGGCTACAGTAGCACCAAAGGGTTCCTCTGGAAGGTGGCTGCTGTTCTGGGCATTTGTTGTCAAGTGATGGCCTCTGTACAGTTCACAGTGCAGTGGGCCATCTCAGGAGCCAGTAGGGATTCAACTGCTGTAGTGATGCCTTCAGTGCTGAGCACTGTGGACTAAGAGGAAGTGATAGTGCTCAGATGTATGCAGCATAAACCTGTTACATCATGCACAGAACTTTATCAAGAGACCTGTGTGTTTGCTCTATTCATAGGCTAGAATGAAATTTTTGTTGGGGGCTTTCCCACTGTTTCTAATCTTCTATTTTGTGCTGGTGCAGCAAAGCATCCTTGGAATAGGATCCCACACTAGACTGTTGCTGTCTTGGAGGAAAAGCAAAGCAGCTGACTGTGGAACAGCTGGCATCTGCCCGTGTGTGTATCTCACACCACAGGCCTGCAGGACAGCCCACCAAGACCTCACCGATCCTGATGGCGCACAGCCATTGCAGAGGGCTAGCCAGCAAAATCATCTGGCAGCTTTAGGGAAGTCTACTTTGTGCTTTCTCACACTTGGTTGAACTTTTCAAAAATATTGACTAAACAACTTGCCAGCTGTGATTACCAACAGCTCTATTTGACAATCTTTGACAGAAAGCCAATGGGCACATTCAACGTCATCCAGCACTAACAGGGCCTTCATTAGCAGCTTTTGAGGAGATGCGTGTGCTCCTGGCCCGGCAAGAGTGATTGCTGTCCCCCGGTGCTGTTCACTCGAGCATTGGCAAACTGTTTGCTTAGCGAGCCCAGAGGCAGACATGCAGCCTGCCTGTATGTCTCCATCACTCAGAGAGTTTTTTATGTTCTGATCCCCAGGAACACAAATAATATTCTTTCTAAGCTGCTCCCAAATACAAGTGGTAGAAAATATCATGGAAAAGGTGAATTGCCAGACAGTAAGCCCTCAAGACTGCACGCTTATTCATACACTGTTGACAAATTTATTTCACACACGCACTGCCACCTTTCTGAGATTAATAGCTGAGCTATCTGATTTTAGAGCCTGACAATAGTATCAGAAAGAGTTAGTGGTCAGTTTTCTCACCCACCCCTTCACCCAGCAACCCTCCCCTCTAAGAAATAATGCCGAAAAATAAGCTGATTTAGCTCCAGCAACAGCCTTGCAATGTTTTATTGCAGGAGATTTCCATGTGCCAAGGCTAAGTTTTAACTTTGTTGAATGCAGGTCGACTTCTTGGCATCTGCCTTCAACTCTGCTCACTCTCAGGGCAGGAGACGGGCACAGTACAGAACAGGGCAGCTTGAAACAGACCTGGGAAGGAAGTTGTGCCTCTGTGTGTCTTGTGGTGGCCATTTGTTTACTGTGAAGTATTCAAGAACTCCTTTTTTGATGTCGCAGCCTTGAGGGCATCAACAGAATGAAAGCATGTTGGTAAACACATCACATCATATCTAGGTGCACACACACAAATGCAGACACACACACGTACACATGAGTGAAGCCTCAGTTTGCGGAAACACGGAGAGGGAGCCTCTGAGGTTACCAACCCAAGGGACAGGATTTCTTTAAAAAAAGAGTAAGGTGTGCCATGAGTGGGGAGGATCTGGTAGCCCTCGAACCTGTATGGTCATTTTTTCTAGGTGTCTGGCTAAATCTCCCTCCCGGCACAAAAGCATCTGTTATTTAAATCATTAACTTCACTCTGTGTTAGCATGCCATCATTGTCACCTGTCCTCAGTGTCTAGGTGTGTTATGACCTCACAGGGACCCAGCAGGCTGCCCTGGTCCTTTCGCAAGCTGGCACTGAGAACAGCCAGCAGGGGCAGTTTCGGAGAAGCCAGCTCTTGCCTGTGGCCAGCAGGGGCCAGGGAAGGAGCTGTGATGCTGGCCTGCAGGGCTCTGGACAGAGGACAAACCTTCCACGGGTCCACAAGAAATATGGCAATAAAGAGGGTCCAAAAGCTCAGCCACACCAGGTGGAGGGGTGGGCCTGTGGGTTTTGTTTGTTTTCAATAAAGTGTATGAAAAAAAGGAAAAACTGAGTTGGGAATATAGCTTAGTTGAGACTGGGGGTACAGCACCTGGTTAGCATAAGCTTGGGCCTGTCTCCCACTCCAACACCATGTAGCCGAAAAAGGAGACAATCTCTCTTAAAATTAGGCCAGGCTGCCTCCCCTAGTTTGTAGATGAACCTCTGTCTTCAGTGTTCACATTCGATGCCCTGCCTTAACTGTGTGGAGTGTGCTACTTAAGCAGTCTGGAAGGGGCCTTAATGGGACCTGCCTGGAAGACTTGTCACCTTTTTATTACAGGCCTCATATTCTGAGTGTCAACGGCACTAAATGGCTCCAGGCTGATCTTGGAAGGCTCTGCTAAGAGATGGTTTTCTCATCATAAGGAAACATTCCTTGCACTCTGGGGATTTTTTTTCTCCCTAGTGCCCCCAATTTCTTACCAGTTCAACTGCAAATGCCTGGGCCCTTAGTGGCTGAGAGAGGAGTCTATTTTTAAGTTTTTACTGATTATCCCTCGTATTAGGTACTGAGCGCTACGTGTCATCAGATCCAGAATACCCACAGGGCCTTTGTGTAATTCTGAGGTATAAAATTGATCAGGTCTGATTGTGAAAAGGCCTCGTAAAACTTTTAGACAGCCTCTTCCTTGCTTCGTAGAGTGAGCTGTGCAGGCTCTGAGCTCTGGCGGGTTTCGTTTGCCATGGGCTCTGGGGCGTGCATTTCCATGAAAGCTGTCCTATATTCTAAACCCAACCCAGGGTGCTTGCTCCTCCCTGCCTTTTAAATCCCTTCAGTACTTTATGCACTGGGAAATGACATAGTCACATTCATAACATTTGAAAAGTGGTTTCCACAATCGCCAGCATGGGTCAGGGTGAAAGCCAGGTATGGAGCGGGAGCTGAGGAGGAGGAGGGCGCTCTAGAGACCTTGGCCTCCTAAGAGTTAGCAGGCAGAAGAGACACCATCCTTACCTAGTCAGCGCCTGGACTGAACATTGTTTGCCAAGGACAGCAAACTCACTGGGCAGCAACAGACTGAATTTGCTCTCCCCTTTCTGACCTCAGGAAAGGCCCGCTGGCAGCAATGTGGACCACTGCATGCTCTACTGTTGCTGGTCAGTGGACACCGGCTGCTACTAGATTTCAGGCATATCCCAACAAAACTTGC
Organism: Acomys minous; assembly: GCF_964271855.1. Taxonomy (NCBI): domain Eukaryota; kingdom Metazoa; phylum Chordata; class Mammalia; order Rodentia; family Muridae; genus Acomys; species Acomys minous. The sequence continues at coordinate 106,838,122 of NC_140495.1, forward strand.
ATACTTGTCCTTGGTTGGCCGGTTTTTGTTTTTGTTTCTCAAGCCTGCATACTCTTGAGCCGGGCATAGAGGGAGCAGACATGGGATTTTCCCCAGTGAACAGCAGGGCACAGAGGAGAGGTGTGGAGCCTGTGCAGGGCCACCCTGCAGATCGGCCTCATCCTCCTCCAACCACTGATGCTGGCCATGTAGGCCTGGTAACAGAAGTGTGTGTGTTCTTAGTAGGGACTTTGCACATATGAAAGAAAGCATAGCACCTCTGGGGCCCTCTAAGTGGAATCCCTCTTGCTGGGCCCTCATCATCTTCTCTATCTGTCATGGCTAAGGAAAGAGAGCCTGGTCTGAGGGCTCCTTCTGGACTCTGCTTTGCATGTAGGGCTATACCAGAGACAAGACCCCATGACCTCTCCTGGTCACCACCTTGAGTGGGTTGTGATTTCTTCAGGGGTAGAGGTTACAACTCACAGCACACACCACTGATGTCCCTTCTGCCCATCATTTACTTGCAGGGCAGTCATGTGAGAAAATCAGACTTGGTGGTACACACCTGTAAGCCAAGGCCCCAGGGTAGATAGCAATACTCTGTCTCTGTAAGCCAACACTTGGCCTTAGGGAAAGAGCACTTGAGAGCCTTCTGGGTGGAACATGCCAGCATACAACAAAAGGAAGGCTGGACTAACATTGTTGGCAGACATTGGGGCTCCCAAATGTCTCCTCAGTTTTTAATGACATACACTCTTGTTCCAGTTCTTCTTCACTGTCCTCACAGTGCAGGATCTACTTGGTAGTAGTATTCTTTAGAGGAAAAATAAGGGGTTTTAGCCTCTGTGGGCATAGAACAGCAGTTCTCAACCTTGGGTTGGAATGCCCCTTTCACAGAGGTCACCTAAGACCATCGGAAAACACAGATATTTACATTACTATTCATAACAATAGCAAAATTACAGTTATGAAGTAGCAACAAAAATAATTTTTGTTGGGGGTACCACAACATGAGGAGCTGTATTAAAGGGTCGCAGCGTGAAGAAGGCTGAACATCAGCAAATGGATAATCCTTCAACATCAGGCAAGGTTGAGCCAAAGAGAATTTTGTAAATATAAAATCCAGATTTACTGGAGTCTTCTAGAACTCCAAAGCCATGGATGAAACAGAGAGAGAGAGTGAAGGATAAGTCACCTTCCCACCACTGGGCCTTGAGGTTGGTTCCCAACCGTGACTAGATCCTAAACCCTGACAAAGACTAGCTTAGGTAGTAGCTGTTTCTTTGTGTGGGCATGTGTGAGAGGCACATGTGCACATGCATGTACAAGTCAGACACCTCAGGTGTTGGCCCTAAACTACCTCCTACCTTTAGTGTGAGACAGGTAGGGTAGACTAGCTGGCCATCGAGCTAATGCTGGAATGGTGAGGGTGGACCACCACACCTAGTGCTCGATGTGGGCCCTGAGCAGCTGGACTCAGGCCGTCACGTGTGTAAGGCAAGTGCTTTACCTCCTGAGCCGTCTCTCCCTGCCCAGACTAGCTATTTCTGAGCTCCTTTCCCCTTGCTGACTCAGAATCTTCTTAGATGTCTGAATTTTACAACATAAAAACCTGAGGGAGAGCTCAGCTGTAATCTAGTTTTGCTAGCAAAGCTGAGGACCAAGGCTCCTGAGGTTTTCCTTCTCAGCTCCTGGGTGTGTAAGTAGGGACCCAGGTTCCTGTGAGGCGTTGGAGGCCCTGGGACTTTTATGTGCAGTGGTGCCTCTGCCTCTTACTTGGTGGTCTCCTGAAGAAGGCAGCTCATTGGCAAGGACACGGATCATTTGTTATATGATTGACGTGTGCCAGAAACCCTATTAACAATGCTTCTCTTCACAAGCCTTTCCAGACATTTAGAACTGTTCAACAGAACTCGAGTTGTAAGGAAGAAGGTGCTCTGCAGACACCAGTTTGCTTGACTAGGCCTCCTGCGTGTCTGTATCACACAAAAGCATCTGCCCCGGCATGTGCACACATATGTGCACACACGTATACCCACACTTCCACACTCCCACCACCAGTTTTGCACAGACATGAATGTACAGACAGAAACAGGCCTTGGCTTTCACCGTGCATGATACTCCAGCTCACCGCACAGGCACACAGCTGCGGCTGCAGGAGAGGAGCGCTCTCAGCCCAAGTCTGTTTATGTGTTTGAGCCCAGAAAGTGATTTTTGTAGCACAGAGCTCTAAGTGAGACAGACAGAGTCAGAGAATAAGAGAGAGAGATAATTATCTAAATTATGTTCGTGCTATTATCGAAGACGAATATAGTTAAAATGTAATTAAATATGACGGGCTAGCAGGATGTAAGCCAAGCTTTGGAATGCTAATCATCAATTACCACATCCCCTTAGGGGAATCAAGGATGCTCTATGGCGGAGTGGGAGTGGGGACCTGGGGGCGGGCAGCTGAGTGAGACGTAGGCTATGAAAACAGACACCACGCCCCCCCCCCCCATGCTCATTCAAACACTCCATGAATGTCCCTGGACACTCCTTTTCTGTAGCTGCCACAGGCGTTAGAAGCTTTCAGCACAGTTTGTAGGATGAGCTGGCAGGAGGGTCCTGACTTTTCCTTTGAGAGGGAATGTCTCTAAAAGAGAAAATTAGGATGTGTGCAGAGAAGGTAAACTGAAGGCCAGATGATATTAGGGTAGTCAATGCATGTGCATCTGCCAGGCGGAAGGCGTCACGCACCCACCCAAATCCAGGAGTCCTTGGAGGGGCGTCATGAAGGAGGACCACTAAAGATGCCACTTGTTCTGGCCACCCCTTCTCTACCTAGGCAAGGGTCCTTCCTGGAGCCCTCACTCTCTTCACACATTGAAATCCCCTGAGGAGGTGAAAAGACCCCGGACCTCCCCAAACCTCCACACCCCGCAACACACACCTCCTAGGATTCTGAGCTTTAGTTGGCTTAGCTTTTGATATGGCTGTCTGATGGCTTCAGAACAGCCCTGGAGACTGAAGACCAGGTCAGTCACATGATTTTATCAGTTTTGCTGCATGTATCCTGAAAGCAAGGCGGGGAAAACAAAAACAAAAACAAACAAACAAAACAGGGGCTAGGGGGAACACTTGCGCGAGCACAAGTTAAGTGAGCATGCTGAGATGTGTAAATTCTGGTGCTTGATGTCAGATGCTGACAGCTCCTGAGGTGAGTGCTGGCCACCGCCTTAGACTATGACCAGAGAGAAAAGTAGCCAAGGCTCCAAGTTGAAGGACTCAAGAAGCCAGAGCGCAGGTCCATTGTCCCATTCTCAGCTGCCATGCTGCTGGATCTTCTGATTTCCAAGGGAAACCAAAACCTGTACCTTAATGTGTTATCTGCCAAGTTGTAAGTGGATACTAAGTTAACCTCTAACACACCCAGGGACCGAGCAGAGTAGGTCTGTGTGCCTTCTCCAGAGGGCCACTTGGATCCTGTTGAGTGTGGGCCTCTGAGCTGTGAAGCAGAGTCCTGCCCAGTTAGGCAGAGACCATCCCAGTCTTCCTAAGCCTGGGGGTACAAGGCCCTTAACCCATAGTTGTTGAACAGACAAACAGGGAGAGCGGACAGCGGCCAGAGTGTCCAGGCAGCCTGGGCAGTGAGATAGTAGCTGTTACATCTGGTTACATGTCAGACAAAACAGAAGCTCTCGCGGGTTAGACCCAGGCCTTCTCTTCTTGCATGTAAGAGTACATATTAAACAAGTCACCCCCAAGGCATTAAGAAGCTACTAGAAGAAGATGCTCCACCAAAGAACACAGCTCCCACAGTGCAAAGGTATGGGATCCAAAACACAGAGCATACACCATGGCAGAGGGACAGGGAGGTGGATGATGGGCAGGAGGTCCCCAAGACTGCTGTGCATCAGGCCTACAACAGGGGTGATGAGAGCTGTCGCTCGTGTCTGTGAGGAGCATGTCCTCTCAAGAGCCAGTGGGCAAAGACCAGTTAAGGGCTGTTGGAGCAGGCAGATTCCTGCTTCACCCAATGTGTGCAAGTGCCCTCTCCTTCACATTGCTGGTCCATAGATCATCTTTAGGTATGATTAAAGAGATGAATGTGGTCCTTGGCCCATCACATAGCCAGACGGTAAAAGCCAGTGTGTACTAGGCTGGCCGGCAGCTTGTGGGGTCAGTGCAAGAGGCGTACTCATAAAGAACTGTCACAGGCATCTCCCCATGAGTCCCCGTGCTCACTCTCAGCCTTAATACCCGTCACGTCTCAGCGCCATCAGGCTTAGGGAGGGCACTGCTGTCACTGCCGGAAGCGCAGTTGACAGGGGACAGCCTTTATTATTCCCTCCCTTTTCAAGACTCTTTTCCAAAGGTTCACATTTGCCTTCCAGCCCTGCTCTCCAAGGCTGTGAATAGATTTGTTTGTGCCAACCCTTCCTGCTCTTCGCCACTACTTCCTGAGCTCCCTCTCTTGGCTCTGCTTATTTTGTTTGTTTTTAAATTGTTCAATCAAATTTATACATGTCCACAATTCTCGTCTTCAGTTAGAACCCCAGATTTAGCAAGCAGAAGCAGCAGGCCCATACCCTTCCTAAGCCCAGGTGCTCCCCAGAGGCAATGCTTGCCTTTTCCTAGTCGCTATTTGAAAAGATGATGTATTTAAAGAGAAGGTGCCTTTTAAAATGGCTTCAAAATAAAAAGCTAAATGTCTTCCTCTAGCCTATCTTCTTCCAGAGACTAGAAATAAAATGTGTAGCCCTGTTTCCCTCAGTCCGGCTCCCTGGCTGTGTAGTCTGCCCTGTGGGGAACATGGATGTGCTGCGTCTACTTAGCGTGTTGTCTCCGTGTTGCTGCCCAGACAGCACTGCAGTGCAGCCTGTGCTCCCACATCTAGCAGAGTGAGAGCCCACCGCCACTGAAGCAAGGAGGGCCTCGCCACTTCCCACCTCTGCTTCCTCTAGCAGCATGTCAGACGTTTCTACTCCACTCTGTCCAGCGTCACCCGTGGTCTGTGGCTGTCAGGTCACATGCATTCCTTCTACAGTTATTTTGGTTTATGCTTTCACCTTTCTAAACTGTTAATACAGACTGGAGGCATGGTTTGGAAGTTAAAAGCACCGTCTGCTCACGCAGAAGACACAGAGTCTGTTTCCAGTATCACATGGTGGCTCAAACCACCTGAAACTCCGTTTCCAGCAGATGTGCACCAGGTACACATGTGGTACACAGACAGACATATAAATCTCATACACAAAAAAGTAACTATTTTTTCCATAGCGTCACTTTCTCTGAAGTCAAGGCTGACACTAACCAGCCTGGAACTGTTCTGAACCAAGCTCTGTGACACACTGACCACATTTTCTTCTGTCCTTTTTCCAGAGGAGACAGTACCTACCTCCTGTGTCCATTGCCCACTAATTTCAAGGCACTCTCCCCTTTTGTAGGAACAACACTGATTTGTGTTCTTAAGGGGTCTCCGGGTGCCTTCCTGTTGTAGGCCTGATGCACAGCAGTCTTGGGGACCTCCTGCCCATCATCCACCTCCCGTCCCTCTGCCATGGTGTGTGCTCTGTGTTCCGGATCCCATACCTTTACGGTGTGGGAGCTGAGTTCTTTGGTGATCATCTTCTAGTAGCTCCTTAATGCCCTGGGGGTAACTTGTTTAATATGTACTCTTACATGCAAGTGACTCGGTTCTTCTCATACTTGCTGGACAGTCAGGCTGGGGACCGGCTGTTCAGTCAGCATGTGAGGAAATGGCCCTCCATCTTGTGATGCAGTCACCCCGATTCCTTCTCCAGCTGACCTGCTCTCTCCCCTCCAGAATCACTGGCGAGCTCTGGAAGAATCAGAACTGGAGCATGCTTTGGTGTGGATGTGACTGTGGGGGACTCGGTGACCTGGAAACCCTGTCCTCTGTACCTGGGGAAGACCCTGTGTGTCTTCTTTCCCAGCTGGTGTTTTCTGTCCTTTCTCACAAGGAGGAACATCTGACTGGATCATGGCTCTGTCCTGGGGACTTTCTCCACTTAAGTCTTTTAGCTTTTTTGTTTAATTACTTATTTCAGTTGGTGGCTTTAATTTACAGACGTATTTTCTAGTTTCCAAAGGTTCTCTTTTCATGTCATGTTATGATTTCAGAGGAGCAATGCTTTCCTTATTTTCTCTTTCTGAGGCGAGCAGGGTTCCCTCCTTCAAGTTTGTTCTACCTATTAAGTTGTATCAACACCCTCTGAGTCATTGTCTCTGTTTGCTCCCAGCCTTTATATGCAGTCTTTTCTTTGCTGGTGCTGGACGAGTGTTCACCTTTAAACAGTGTACATTGGGAAAGCTAGCTGGAAGCATTCTGTCTGCAGATGAGTCTGCGGACACGCCGACAGTACCACTCAGCCAGGACAGCACATCACCGCCTCCTGATGGCGTCTCCCTGGAATGCTTTCTGACCTGGCACGACCCTCTCCATTGAATATGCGGGTTGGCAGGTCAGCTTGCTTCCTCCATGGGAAGACCTCCCCTTCCATGTCATCTAAACAGCACCCCTTAGCTCCTCACACTGCTGTATTTTGCCAGTGGCAATGCCTTTAGTCAGGATCAGCTGATGTCTGTTGAGCCCCAAGAATATAAGCTCTTGGAGTACAGGGACTCTGATCTGTGCTCTGTTCTCAGGACCAGTTCCCCTAAGCACTATGTACAGAAGGAGGGAGGGCAGGACAGGGGAGAGGACATTAGGTGAGTGACTCTAGGTCTTTCCTCCAGCCTCCTGCTGATGTCTAAGCTCAAATTACAGAGTTCTAACAGCAGAGGACGTGAGGACTCAGTGTCACCATTGGGGTGTTCACACCCAGCCTCTGGCCACTAAGGATCCACCTTCTGCTTTGTCTGTTGTTCTCAGAGGCCGCACCTCCTCTGTTCAGGGTGAACTACATCTTCTGTGAAGGTGGGAGTCTCTTCCCCACTATGGAGCAAGGAGAACAAGGAGTTTGGAGACGCCCTCTGTTCCTTTTACCTGCCAGTCTTTCTTGGTCTAGCCCTCTGCACTCAGCCTTCCTTTCTGGCCAGTGACTTAGGACCTGGGCCTGCCTAGGGTTCTGCTTTCCCAGGATGCTGATGTAGAGGAATGGTCACATCAGATAAGCGTGTGTGTGTGTGTGTGTGTGTGTGTGTGTGTGTGTGTGTGTGTGTGTGTGTTATGAAACATATATTGCCAGTTTTTTTACTGGCCTTTTAGTGGAAGACGCAAAGATTAAACCATTAGTTCTCTGTGCTGTGTTTACCTGCCAGTCTGGCCATAGCAAATGCTTCTGAACTGTGTCCACTCGGCCCCACAGGTCTGCTGTAGAAATCACTGTTATACCAGGGCAAAGAAGACCAGGTACCCTTGTCATAGAGTGCACAAGGGCAGCTGGGGTGGGAAGCGCCTCGTGTCCCTCCCAGTCTGGAGGCTCGCCTGTCCTCTCTTTCTTCAGAGACTCCATGGTAGTGCAGGAGTAGCAGACCACGTAATCGCACCCCTCAGTAGAGCCCCCCACAGCTCTACAGTCTCATACTTGCAGCTGAGTTCATTCCACCTTCCAGCCCGTTCTTACGTAAGTACAGACGCTGTTTTGAGCCCTGTCTCCATTCAAAAGCGGTTTAAGACATGCCAAGAACACTAGCAGATAGAGCACTGGCCCCATTCTCGTTGTCCAGGAGTGGCTGCTGTTAATATTTCTCACACACACTTCCAAGTACTTTCTTGTTTTAATCAAAGACATGAAATATTGCAGTTACATTGACATTGCCTTTGTTCCTGTCAGCAGTCCCCTTCTTTGCCCTCTCCTGAGACAATCACTGGCTCAAACTTAGCACATGTATTTCCAGAATATTTTAAAATATTTAAGAAACATGCACATTTTCATGTATCCCGTGTAGTTTTCTTGCCAGCAGTGAAGGCTGAGGAGATCTCAGAGCTCTCTAGTCACTGTTTCCCAGTTCTTGTCACTTACGCAGAAGCAGAAAGAATTCAGAGACAGACAAGGAAGCTAAGAGTAAGTTTTACTACAAAGTACACAGCCAGAGTCATAGGGCAAATGTGTGGGGGGGGGGCGTGTTGCTAGGAAATTGCATAGCTCGGCTCATGGCCGACTTTAACAGAGAGAGGATTCTTCATGAGGTAAGGTGAATACACATTGGGGGAATTGAGGAGTGGGTTCAGATTTTTCTCAGAATAAGGTTAACTTCTTCCCTTCCTTCTGTGGGCTTTTAGAATGAATCATGGCATCTTCTGCCTGATGGAGCAGTTAATTCTGCAGAGCAGCGATGCTGAGGTGCCATCATAATGAAGCAAAGGACAGTTGGTGTGCTGGCATGCAGGCTTAGATTTTCCAAAAACCTTTATTTAAGGCTCTTAAACACTTCTACCTTTGTTCCAACTCAGAGACCAGAGGTAGGGGAAGGAAGGTTAATAGGAAAAAGGGGTTGTGGACCTTTATAGACGTTGTTTCTTGGGGCGATTCCACTCTTTGTTGTCAGGTTACCAGAAGTCCAGTTAAATAGCAAACACCAGACAGCAACATGAATCAGCAGCAGCAGCATGATTCAGTAGAAACAGCAAGGCTCCGCTGAATCAGCGCGAATCAGCGGAAGTGGCCAGCCTTAGCTGGAGTGCTGTGAAATGAAGTGCAGAAGAGCGAAGACCAGCAAAGTGATGCGAACCATTGCAAAGTGTAGGGATGCAAAAGGGTTTTCTCGCTGCCGGAAGGCTTCTATTTGTCCCATCTTAGAGTCCACACAAGGGTGTTTTTCAGCTGGCAAAAGCCACACCCCTCTCATGAGACAGCTTCCAGCAAAGCATCAGGTGTCCTCTCACAAGTCTGTTTCCAGCTAACAAAGATCACGAGTCTGTCTTCAGTGCTAGAAAAAAAATGCTCCCACATTTGGGACCAAAACCAGAAATGTCCACTTCACTGGCATCTGTCACATGATGTCCTGTGGCAGTACTGTTCTGCCAGTACATAACCCTCCAGGCACTGTGTAGTCTGTGTTTACCCCTGTATCATCCACCCTATCTCAGCTTTGTGTATGATGTCCCAAAAGATATGCTGCTGGCCTGGGCCTGGATTTTTAGGGCATTTTTAGTTTTGTATCTGGCTCCTGACTGTAGGCAGAAAAGAAAACACTAGTAGGGCTGGGGCACAGCGCAGTGGGGGAGTGATTGCCTAGCACCCACAGGTCCAGTCCTCACACTGCAAACGTATAAACAAAGAAAGCATGCTAATAATAGCCAACAGCTGCTGTGCTCTGATCTCCTGCCACACTCCGGTATTTTCTGGTTGCATACCCACAGCCATAATGATAAGTACTGTTCTATGGTTGCCCATTCCGCATAGTAAATGAGACTTCAGAGGAAAATCACTTTCCTATAGCCACCTTGTGATACACTGTCTGAGTCCGTGGGAGCGCGTGCTGGACTTCCATGATATCCAGCCCTGGGGTAGTAACTCACACCTAAGGATGTGTCAGGATCTTGTGGGGCCCAGGAGTAAGACCCAGGGGTTAGCTGGTGCTCCAACCACAATGGTACTTGGAGTTTGTCATTGTGCCTTTAGTGGAAAAAGACAAGCTGTCATGAGGTCCTACTTCTGCTGATTCTACATGGGCAGCCAGGAGATGCCACAGCTTCCTCGTCCTGTCCTGCCTCAGCTTCCTCAGCTCTGTCAGGAGCCTGATGAGGCAGAATGGCTGTGACCCCCACTTTTCGCTCCTGTTGATAGACTCTCTGTGCTACAGCTTAGATCCCTTGGCTTGACTGTACGTGACAATTTGTAATCCTCACTCCTCAACAGGGGCTTTAGAAAGATTGTTTAATCTCTCGTTTTTCTGACTTGTTTAATCACCACTGTGGCAACATCATCATCCCCTTTCTAAAGCCTCACGTGTAATCTTTTAGCCTTGTTTTGAGTTTTTTGGGTGGGCCTGGGAAACCTCATCAAACTTTAAGGCTGTTTTCACTGAAAAGATTACTTAGGGTGCCACACAATTTAGGGGGAGATTTTGGAACACCAGTTTGTGAGTTGGGACCACAGTGCTGTTGTACTGTTCTCTAATTAGTTTGTGGAAGGACAGTTGATCTCCCCCAGGGAAGTTATAGATGCCGTACAGGCTGCACTGTCTGAACACGAATCCCTAGACACCGGCAGCTGCACGCTCAAGCATGCATTCATAAATACACTTAGATTCTTTGAAGCCTAGGTGCCTGTCTACCTCAGAGAAGTGGGTGCTAACAGGAGCAGCTTTGGGTGCCGTGGTGTGCAAACTACATGCTTCATAGACAAGGCACATTCTTTCTTTAGCACTTAGTAAGAGCTAACACTGTTCTGAGTGTTTATGGTTATGCTGTACTTAAGTCTTCACAGAAATGTTTCAGCCAGCTGTCATTTTCCCACTTTATAGATGAGAAGACTGAGGGCCCAGACAGGCTGAGCAACTTACGTAAATTCAAACTGAGGGCTGGGCGTAGTGGTGCGCACCTTTAATCCCAGTATTCTGGGAGACAGAGGCAGGTGGATCTCTGTGTTTGAGGCCTGCATGGTCTAAATAACAACTTCTAAGACAGCCAGGACTAAATAGAGAGACTTTGTTTCAAAAACAAACAAGTTTTAAACTGAGATTCAAACATTGAGTCTGTCCTGGCTGAAGTGGGGGAGATGAGGATTAAACTTATTGTCACCAGCAAGCCTCTGTGCTGGAGACCCCACCTGTGATGACGTCTTCCTGCCTCCTGGCCTTTGTTGGCACCTCACCACAGGTGACATAGATGCCTGTTTTTAATATGTGTGTATGCACACTATCAAAAAGATTTGGCTCAAAACACTCCTGAAACTATTCCAGCCAAAATCAAAATCTTTCTCTCCCTCTCTCCCTCTCTCCCTCTCTCCCTCTCTCCCTCTCTCCCTGTCTCCTCCTGCGCCCCCCACCGTGTGTGTGTGTGTGTGTGTGTGTGTGTGTGTGTGTGTGTGTGTACACTGCACATGCATGTGTTGCTTATGTGCAAGTACAGATAAGAGGACAGCTTATTGGAGTCATTTCTCTCCTTCCTGAGTTTCAGGCTTAGCAGCAAGCACCATTACCCACTGAACCATCTAACTGTCCCAGGAGAGAATAGAGAATCTTTTTGTTTTGTTTTTGTTTTTTCAAGATGGGATTTCTTTTGTATAGCCCTGGCTATCCTGGAACTTGTTCTATAGACCAGGCTGGTCTTGAACTCACAGGGATCTGCCTGCCTCTGCCTCCCAGGTGCTGGGATTACAGGCATATGCCACTGCACCTGGCAGGGATTTTCCAGGTGTAGTAAATCTCAAAATGAAGACCACATGTGTTTGCTGGCCCATTGTCCATGGTCAGATCCATCCTCCAAGCCTGTATAATGCAGTGCTGCTCTTGGGGAGACATGAACAAATGTCTCCTCACCCTAGGACAGGAACCAGTGGCAGAGCAAAGTAAGGACAGCACCAGAGTCAATGAGGTGACCATTGATTTTTATTGGGGTTACTCACAGGAACAGAAGTGACTCAGCAACAGCTGCATCACTAAAGCCACTCCAGAGTGGTTGACGGTTCACAAAGCTGGGACCGTGGAGTGCTGCGCAGCCAGCAGGCAGCTCAACAGGTTAGAGAGTCTCTTTTCCAGACAGTTGTGCTGGTCCTAGCCTCTTCAGGCAGCTGAGGTCTTCTAGTCCGAGAGTGTCTCTGTGCAGTCCTTAGTGATTTTTACCCTTGGGTAGTGGCATGCCTTTGAATCTGGTCAGTTTCAGGGATTTCCTGAAGCCTTTGAGGTGTTCACCTTCCTTGAGAATGGACTCTCTTGCCTCCCCATAGAATTTAGAGCTTCTCAGGTGAAGGTTTAATCTCGGAAGGAATTGCTGCCTGTCAGCCTGGCTCCATTTGGGGGGCTGTCGTCCAGTAGCCACCCATGACCCTTCTTGAGATGTGCTGCTCAGTACTCAGGAAGGTGGGGACAGCCGCAGCCTTGGCTGATATGGCATCATGGTTTTCTTGGTTCTTTGAGATCTTATTTCAAGCATTGACCTCTGAAGTCATGCAGCCGTTATAAACAAGCCTCAGGTGACAGTCAAAGACCTCCATTTCCTCACGGGGCTTCACTGGTTATTTTGATGTCTAGGGAACCGGCTGGAAGCTGGTGAGGGTGGGGTGGGTCTCATCCCTGAGTCCTGGTGGCTTCTTCCCACTGTGCCCTCTGGATTGGTATCTAGTTCTGCTGGAAATGAGATCATATATTCAACTCTCAGGCTGTGTTAGTGAAAATGAAGTCTAATGTGATTAGATACTAATGCAGTGTAATGGAGGATTGGTATTAAATTGAGACCTTCTGATCTTATTACTCCACAAACTCAGCCTTCCTCCTGCTCGGCCGCTGCCCTGCCCAGAGCCCCGGGCCAGGCAGAAGCCTGAGTGGAAGAGAAGGGGGCACAGGAACCCGGCACACCACGTAGGAGCTATGGCAGAGGCCCGGGCCTCAGGCCTGACGCCGGGCCTGCCTACAAGCCTGGAGTGCTGTGCTGTGCGGCCTGAGAGCTCTCACACAGGGTCTTAGCTGGGACAATGGCAAGTACAGGGCTACTCCCACCCTGTCCTCAGGCTCCAGCCAATGACAGCTACAGGCTCTTCTGTGTCCCCATTCCTGTCCTTAACCTTCTTAGGAGTTGAGGGCAGACTAGATGCTGGGCTCAGAAACAGTAAACAGACTTGTGGGGCCCCACAGCTGTGTCCCATCTGGCAGGCACCCCAACACAGCTGAGGGTCTAGGAAAGCAGAGGTCCCCCACTGGGAAGCAGGGCAGAGAGGCAAACATGGGGGAAGGGCAGGCGAGTTGTCTTTACACGTGAGTAATAGTGTTTTTACAGAGAGAGTGATTTTTCTTACTCTGTTTTCAAAAACCTGCTTCCAGAGGCAGAGCCTTTGCGCACAGGATGGTAATGACTTTTTAATGACCTTAAGAGGACTGCTGTCCAGGCAGCAGCGAACCCGGCTCAGTGGGAGGTGCGCAGTGAGAAGGAAGATGGAACACCTGAAACCAAATGGGGAAAAACAAACTGCAGATCTGTATATTTCCTTTGCTAGCTATGCTTGGTAATTAGACAATTACAGGAAACAGCTTCACAGCAGCTGGCATTTCTACAGTGCAAGCGGTGTTGGGGGGGGGGGCAGGGCTGGCAGTGACTGTGCGCTCCACGGTGGAAGGTAGTACTGGAGTTTGCAGTCACGGTGCGTGCTCATGAGCGAGGGGCCAGGCCAGGAGCAGGCTTCCTCCTGCGTGCACGTTGGCTTCGAGGTGAGCGAGCTCAGCCCAGACAGATGAGGAGGAATTGTCTTTAAAATGTCAGGGTTGCAGCTAGGGCAGTGCGATGGTGAGTGAGTGATGTGCTTGCTGTGCAAGCTTGAGCAGCTGAGCGTGGATCCTAGCAGCCAATTAAAAGCCAGGTAGGGCAGTCCATGCCTGAAACTCCATTGTTGTGGGAGGTGATGGAGGCATCTGGATTTCCAGAGCTAGCTAGCTAGTCCAGCTGAAAAAGGCCTTGTTTCAGGTAGTGAGGTGGAAAGCAACAAAGGAAAGATACGTGGCACTGACCCGGACCTCCGAGGTACACACTCACAGATGCACGCACAAAAGCACTATATACACGTATGGCGGGGGGCGGGGGGGAGAAGCACACTGAGATTGATTTGGAGGCCCCCAGAGTTGGGTCAGTCCCGAAAGGAAGCCTGTGGGGCCATGTTTGGAAGCAGGGAAGGTTGGAGGCCTGCAGTCCACTGGCCTGCCCAGGGCCCAGCTCCTGCATGGACTCCCATGCTTAAGTACAGAGCCTGCCTCGCCCTCTTGCACCCAGCCACCTCCCTACCTTGTTTAAAACTTTACTCCCAGCAGCTTCCAGGACAGTCACCCCTGACTCAGGGTTGGCACGTTGCTGAGTTCCCTGCTAATACACCAATAGCCCAGGTGGCTGCCTGGCCCAGCCCACATGGTAGATATCTGTCTTATAAACTCCACTACTCTTGATAAGTTTATATTCACCACACTCTTATCACCAAGCAGACACAGTCCACAGCCCTGCTTTGTTTCCTGATGGCTTTCTAAGAACCCTAAGCTACACTTAACGATAGTAACATGCCTGCTCTGGTGAGATGGCAGACTCCCAAAGGGAACAGTGCATTTTCTGCCTCCTTCAATGGCATCTTAGGGGAAGCCCCGCCCCACCACCAACCCCATCACCCTGCAGATTGGGTCTCCTGGCACAGGAGCTGACATCAGCAGGGCCAGCTGCACCAGCTAACAGGCAAATTGTTGTTTCCTCCCAGGTCCTGGCAATCAGTCACTTTTGAAAGACAGCCTGCCTCCTTCATCCGGATTGTTGGAACGCACAACACAGCAAATGAGGTAAGTGTAGTGGCATCTCCTGGTAACCAGGTAACCACCACATCCCAGGTGGAGCTGTTGGTCCTGCCTGCTATGGCTTGTTATTACAGTGCAGTATAAAGGAAGTCCCCACCCTTACCCAGAGGGATGTCATTATCAGGTCCCTATGTCTGTTCACTGGCAAGTGAAAGCTGACACCAGCCTGGGCAGAATCATAGAGAAATCAGGGGCCCTTCACTCCTCTGAGCCCTCAGCCCTCCAGATACTGATGCTCTGTGCAGTGAGTGCTGTGCTGTGGCCCCTGTGCATGATCACTTGCTGGCTTCTGTCACCATGTCACATTAGTAAGTACCTCTGAGAGGCTCTGGTTAAAGACATGCAGACAGCGGGATGGAAATGGAAGCCTGAAGGTAATGACTGTAGGTGCCGCGTGTCATGGTCCTTTCTGCTTCCCCAGGATTGCATGCATGGGTGTGCCACCAGAGCAGTCTTGGGGTGAGGCCAGCGTGCATGGGTGTGCCACCAGAGCAGTCTTGGGGTGAGGCCAGCGTGCATGGGTGTGCCACCAGAGCAGTCTTGGGGTGAGGCCAGCGTGCTCTGGGCTCTGTCTGGAAGTGTTTGGTGGGTTTGCTGCTGGTGACATTAGAGAAGGGAAGCCTGAGGCGTTAAAGCCCACAGCGCTGGCTCCTGCGTGCTGGCCTCCTGCCCTGTCTTCTAGGGGTGGGACTCGTGTGAGTCTGAGTGGAGATCCTGGGATAGGACCTGGAAAATGCAGGCCTGTCCTAGCCACAGGGCATCCCACATGTGAAGAAGAAATGTTAGGTAGAAAGTGAAAGAGCATGGCAGAGCGAGAGAAGTGCTGGGAGGGGCAGCCCTGCCTCTAGAAAGCAGGGCTCCACGCTGTCGTTTGCACCTGACGCATACACTGGAGGTGGCCATGATGTACCCTTTGGTTTCATGGCATTTCTTCTCCCAGAAAATACCCAGGTGTGTCAAGTACTTCAAAGAATACTTGTAGGGGCTGGAGGGACTCAGTAATTGAGCACTGGCTGCTCTTCCAGAGGACCTAGGTTCAATTCCCTGCACCCACATGGCAGCTTACAACTGTCTGTAACTCCAGTTCCAGGGGATCTGACACCCTCACACCTATGCCCATAAAATAAAATTAAATAAATTATAAAAAAAGAACACATTTAAAATTGGAAATAGCTCTATTTCTCTACTTCTCTACATCTCTACCTCTCTCTCTGCTGCCATCTTAATTTATCTCTCTTTTCTCTCTCTCTGGGATACCCCTTCCCCCTTTTCTTCTCCCCCCATGCTCATTTAATAAACTCTGTATAACATAAATAAATAAATAAATAAAATAAAAATGGAAATGCAGCTGTAATATAGATCCATCTCACCTTTTTTACTTAGGTTACTAGTGATCCATGCCTACAGTGGCTTCCTACAGAGAACAGCTTATAAATAGAACTCCAAATGTTTCCCCATACTTCTTTAAAACTAACCTGAAGATTTCAAAATAGTAAACCAGCCAGTGCTTTTACAGTTGTCTAAACCTCTGGTGCTAAGCAGAAATTCTGTCATTCAGGAGGGCAGGGCAGAAGGAGCCTTCTGAGCTCATGGCTCTGCTGGATATAGTGAGCTCCAGGTAAGCCAGGGCTATTAGAGCAGGACCATCCTTAAAACAAATATAAAGCTGGGTGTGGTGGCGCACACCTTTAATCCTAGCGCTGAGAGGCAGAGGCAGGCGAAATCTCTGTGAATTTGAGGCCAGCCTGGTCTACAGAGCAAATCCAGGACAGTCAGTGCTACACAGAGAAACCCTGTTTCAAAAAAACCAAAACCAAACAAATATAATAAATAAATAGAAATCATATCATAAGACCTTTTTTGTTTTTGATTGTTTTGGAGACAGAGTTTCTCTGTGTAACAGCCCTGGATGTCCTGGCACTCACTATGTAGACCAGGCTGGCCTCAAACTCACAGAGATCTGCCTGCCTCTGCTTCCCAAGTGCTGGGATTAAAGGCATGTGCCACCACTACCCAGCTGACCATTTTTATTTTTTGTGTCATATCAAAAACAAATTTGAATTTGTATTTAATGTCCTGCCTTCAAATTCATAGTTTTTAAGTTTTACCAATAAGTTCCATTTGTTTTTTTCACATTTATTTTCTTTTTTACTATGTGTATAATGTGCAGGATGCCTTCCACCTGAGGTCCCCTGGAGCTGGAGTTACAACAGGCAGTTGTAGGCTGCCTCGTGTGGGTGCTGGGAACTGAGCTTGGTTCCTCAGGAGGAGCAGTATGTGCTCTAAACCACCAGTCTGTCTATCCAGGCCTGGGTTCTAATATGTCTTACCATTTATACTTCATGTATATATTACTTATAAATTTTAAAAAGTAACTATCTATACAGAAAATATAACTAAAATATTTTCTACTTGAAGTCTTTCTAATGCAGTGAGTCGCCATCCCCACAAAAACTTTAGCCTTCTGCTTACATGTCTAGAAGGAACTCCATAATGATGTGTTACAGCAAAGGGTTCTCAAGTCAGAAGGGTGGAGTCTGGCCAGGGCCTCTCCAGGCCCACATGCATCAGACTCTGAAGAAACGAAGGAATAAAGAACCTTGAGCATTGGATTCAAAAGCAGTTCTCGCTGAAGCATCACTTCCCATCACAAGCTATAAAGTCGGGGTGCAGGGTCTCTCTTAAGGATGCTTCCTCCAGGTGTCTGCAGGTACCAGTGGGGAGCTAGGCAGAGTGTAGGTGGGCCTCACTGGAGGGCGGCTCCTGACTGACATGGTCATCTGCCTCATTTGGCTGATGAATAACTTCCCTAGCTGCCTTCCAGAGTCAGTTATTGATCAGGAAAATAAAGCCTCAACATAGTGTTGTCAACTGGAAAACATCTTAAATCATAAAGTACATGATAGAATCCATAAACTGTCGTTCTCAGCAAGTACGGAAGTAGCAAGGAGGCTGCATCTCCCTGGGCATGGAAGGTGTAGCTGACTCTCAGAGAACGCTCCTGTTGTGCTCACTGGGTTTGAGAACATTTTCTGGAAAAAGCAGTGTACCCTCTCAGGGCAAAGTGAAAGTGAGAGGGAAGAGGATGACTCTCTGGGTGGTAGACCACTGGAGACAGCTCTGAGGTGATCCCATGTGGCCCAGGCAGGAGCGCACAGCTGGTGATGGGGCGCAGCCAGGGAAAGGAAGCTTCCTGTGAGAGCGCTAATCACAGGGCTCTCTACCTCATGGCCCCATCTGAACCCAGTGGCCCTCATTACTGAGTGGTGGGGCCAGACTGCTACCCTATTTTAGACCAGGACTTATGTTCCTTCAGTGGGGTGTTTGAACCCTAGGCTTGTACTGATGTTGCTGTTGTCATGTTGCATAGCAGGGCCTGGGTTTTACATGTTTGTTTGTTTTATTTATTTATTGGTCACAAAATACATAGTTGTATACATTAAAAAAAAAAAAAAGAGGAACATGAGCACTGTGCTGCCTTGTCAGGGAGGTCTTCAGAGAAGGCAGGCAGAGCCAGGTGTGGGGAGCCCATATGGGGCCTCCTGAGAGTGAAGAACACTTGTGTGACAAGGGGTCCTGGTCATATATATGTGGCTGGAGACACTTCTTATTTAGAGCCCCCTTGCGCCCCCACCCCCACCTTTACCCCACCACCCCACCCCACCTCCAACCCCACCCCGGCCCTCAGGAGTCTCCAAAGCCTGGAGCCAAACATCCAGCTGGCTTAGAAAACAGATGGCAGCAGGGCTGGAAGGGACTTCCGGGTCCAGGCAGTTCGGGATTCTGTGTCCAGTCAGATGCTTCTGTATCAGAGGCTCAGTGTGTGTCTGTCTGCTGTGGCAGTCTGTCAGTCTGTAGAGGTCTGATCCCTGTTACCTGTCACTTCTGCTTCCCTCCAGCCATCCCTGCTGTCATCTGGAAACTGCTGCTTTTCCTCCATGTTAGGCCCAGCGCTCACCTGTCCACAGAAGAACCAGTAGACAGCAGTGTGTCTGCCACCTTGGGTGTGCACCACAGTGTGTGCAGTGTGTCTGCCACTTTGCATGTGTACCACAGTGTGTGCAGGATGTCTGCCACCTTGGGTGTGCACCACAGTGTGTGCAGTGTGTCTGCCACCTTGGGTGTGCACCACAGTGTATGCAGTGTGTCTGCCACCTTGGGTGTGCACCACAGTGTGTGCAGGATGCAAGGAGCCCCCTGTACCTACACCCTACACTAGGAGATGCTGCACAGTGGCACAGCTGCTAAGGAAAAGCAGGGGACAGCTGCTGTCTCAGCCAGCCTGGAGCCCCTGGGTAGGAAGGAGAGTCCTGCTCCTCGCTTATCTATCGTGTGGCACCATGATCTATATGATCTCACATGTGTATCATATGGTACTGTGTACCAGGAGATACATCATTCTTGTTCCTGTTCCAGGAAATCGTCACTAGACTACAGAAGCTCAGACCTCCTGTCTTTTGATGGTGAGAAGTCATTGTCCTAAAAGTGAGGGAGGGGCCATGGAGAATGTTGCATCCAGGCAGGCTGACTCTTAACACCTGGCTGCTGTGCCTCCCAGAAAATTAAGACAAATGGTGAGGTGCCAAGGTGGGCTCAGAGCAGCAGCAGGTGACTACAGGCTCAGAGCATAGAGAGGACAGTCCCGCCCTTCATGAGATGGCATCCCCCGCCTACAGCCCCTTCTGTTCCTGTGGAGACATTGGCCCCCTGGAGTGCGCAGCACAGGCTGACCCTGGCACTTGTGCCACAGTGGACGAAGTACTGTGTACTAGGATCAGGTGCTGGGCTAGTGTGCTCTAGGGGCAGCAGTGGCCTGGGTACCAGGACATTTTGGTTTGGTGAACAGTGCCAGCAGGAGGATCCATCCAGTGCCCAGGACACCTTAGCTCTCAAGGGCAGAGAGCATGGTGTGGCACACACATCCCTCCACGGGGTGGATGCGGCCAGAGTGCCTGTCCAGGAGTCAAGAGGAGTCACTCTCAAGAATCACTGTTGACAAGAGTAGGAGCTGGAGCCTTCACCACGATTGTGTCCCCTTGTCCTGGGAGGAGAGAGAACCCGTGGTGCTTGTGAAAAGGTTTAGAGCCATGCAGTGGCAAGAACTCAGAGAGTGGGGAGGGGCAGTACAGAGTGAGAGGCCTGGGAGAGATGCTGACTTTAGCAACACACAGGCACAGAGTGGGCAAGGTTAGGTGGCCTCCGAAAAGGCGGGGAAAGGCAACAGGAGAAACAGCTGACACATGGCAGGGAGGTAGAAACCGAGCACAGGAAAGGCAGGCCATACTGCCACCGTCACCTCCCATCACTCTGTGTGACCTAGAGTCACTTCACCTTCCTCCTCTGTAGGAGTACACCTGCCTAGGCCACATCTGCCAGGACTGGGTACCCAGGCGTCCCAGAAAAAAAGACCCTTTCCCCAAGCAGGGGTCAGGGGCCAGGGATGAGGGACATTCTTCACTTTGGTTCTGTAGGTTTGGTTTTACATGACTTGAAAGTAACCCCATCAAGCTAATAACAAGAAGAGGTCCTTTTAACCACTTGCATTAGTCAGGCTTTTTGTGTCCTCTGACCAGGTGTCTAAGAAAAGCACCTCCCAGAAGAAACAGAGCTCAGCCATGGTCACTTGGCCACGTGCACTCAGGCATGCCGGCAGGGTGATGCTGCTCATAGTCAGGTCTTCAGTCCTTTCCAGAAACTTCTCACAGGCACACCAAAGTGGTATGTGCCTCAGCAGTCTCCTAGGCAACTCTAAATCCAATCAAATTGGCAGTGAAAGTTAGGCCTACCTAGGGAAAGGGGCTTTGGTTTTTTTCCGCCAGAATGTTCCAAAGAGTAGGGTTGCAGCTATCTGTAGATATGAAGAAGTATCTTAGGGTTCTGTGACTATGAAAAGACAGCATGAGCATAGACCAGGCTGGCTTTGAACTCACAGAGATCTGCCTGCCTCTGCCTCCCAAGTGTTGGGATTACAGGTGTGTGCCACTGTACCCATCTCTCTTATGGAAAACATTTAATCAGGGCTGGCTCATAGTTCAGAGGTTTAGTCCATTATCACGGCAGCAAGCATGGCAGCATGCAGGCAGACACGGTGCCGGAGGACAGCAGGAGACTGTGTCACACTAAGAGTAGCTTGAGCATAGGAGATCTCAAAGCTTGCCCCACAGTGACAGTCTTCCTCCAACAAGGCCACACCTCCTAACAGTGTCACACCCTGTGTGGGCCTTCCTATTGACCCCACCACAGGAAGTGATACTATAAAGTTAAAGTAGTACCATGTGTGAGCATCTCACCAGAATTTAATTCCAAACTAGGAATACTCACAGAAAGTAATGCTTATACCTTAATAATATTGAGTAGGGAAAGGCAGAAAGATCAGGAGTTCAAGGCCAGCCTCGGCTATGTAATGAATTGGAGGCCATTCTGGGCTTCATGAACCCCTATCTCAACTGTCCTCTCCCCAGATGTCTCCCTGTTAAGTGGTCCCTATGTGAAAATACATTGTGGTGGTTTGAATAAGAATGGCCAGCCGGGCGTGGTGGCACACACCTTTAATCCCAGCACTTGGGAGGCAGAGGCAGGCGGATCGCTGTGAGTTCGAGGCCAGCCTGGTCTACAAAGTGAGTCCAGGATGGCCAAGGCTACACAGAGAAACCCTCTCTCAAAAAACTTAAAAAAAGAATAGCCTCGGCAGACTTACATATTTGAATGCTTAGTCACCAGAAAGTTACATTATTTGAAAAGATGAGAAAGATCAGGGTTGTGGCCTTGTTGGAGGAAGTGTGTCACTGGGGTGAGCTTTCCTGCTCCAAAAGCCTGAGCCAGGCCCAGGCTCTGTGTCTGCCTGAGGATCAGGATGCAGCTCTCAACTGCTTCTCCAACACCATGAGCTGTCGTGTCCCCACCAGGACATAGCTAAGCCTCAGAAAGTGTAAACCAGCCCCTCAGTTAACTGCTGTCCTTGTAAGAGTCGCCTGGTCATGGTGGCTCTCACAGCAATAGAGCAGTGACTATGACTTACATTTTGGTTATTTGGGGGGTGCTCATGGGAAGCAATGCTTTTCCTGCCTCTGTTGGATTGTTGTTGGTTGGTTAATTTGGTTTTCTGAGGCAGATATTTACAACAGCATAAGCTAGCCTCTAGCTCACAATCCCCCTGCCTCTGCTCCCCAAGTGCTGGGATTGCCGGTATGTATCACCATACCCACCTTAGTTTTCTATTTAAAAGGAACAAGAAGAAAAGCTGTTTGTGGCCTGTGTTTGGACTGCTCAGCTCTGAGGTGAGCAGGAGAGAGGTCCTGGGCTAACACTGAAGTGGTGATGGGTGCAATACAAGGATGGAGGGGAACAGTCCTCAGGCCTTCATCTGAGTTATGGGCAGCCAGTGAAAGGAAGCCCTCTGTTTTATAAAGATGTGTCACTTGGAGACACAAGGCAGAAGTGTGGATGAGAGATCCTGTGGTACTGGCTGGCAGGAAAGCAGTCTGCAAACTACTGAGAAGCTGCAGAAGCAACGTGGAGCCATTGATCAGTATTTATTCCCTTTTCCCAATTTCTACTGCAGTTCACAGTGGGCTCTTGGGCTAATAGGTCTGCCCCCCCTCCCATCCCTTCCTCTCCCTCCCCTCCCCCACTCCTGTAGAAGCCATGGGGAATCACATCTCTGGAAGGAGGAGGATCGCCACACTTCCGAAAGGGGCCAGGGCAGCACACGGGCACGGCACAGGCCATCTCAGGCAGGCCCAGGGTCACAGCTCACACAGGGGCCTGGCGAAGTGGTAGTAAAACAGCAGCCACAAGAAAGGATGCCAGGTGTGAGGAGGGCTGGGCCTGACTCAGATACACGGCACACGGCACACGGCAAATGGGCTGCTCCTGTCGGGGGAGATCCTGGGCCGCTGGAGGTGGCTCAGCGAAGGTGCCCCTTCAGGCAGTAATCAAACAGGCTAATGCGATACAAGATTGCCAAAAAGCTGAAGGAAGATGACGAGGAGAGCATGGTAATGGCTTTGCATAAGTCAGCAGTGTGGTTCTGCCCAGATGCCTCATCCACTTTTGGTCACATCCTTTCCGAGGAGCACATATTGCAGTCTGAGGAAGGTTCAGAGGAAAGAAATTTAATCCCCCTAGCTCCTGAGCAAAGAGAAAGCCAGGACTTGACCATTTCACCTCATCGAGGCCCACAGGTGCCTAGTAAGAGGGGAGGGGAGGGGGTGGGTACAAGAACATTTCTAAGGTCCTCGCTTGTCACAGAGCCATTAGCTGCCTACCATTGCCATACAAGTTGCAGAAGCAGAATACCACCTTCCCTTAGGCATCTTTGAGGGGCTATAGGCAGCTTCAGGCCCAGCATGGTTGCCCTGAAGTGT
Source organism: Acomys minous (assembly GCF_964271855.1). Lineage (NCBI taxonomy): Eukaryota > Metazoa > Chordata > Mammalia > Rodentia > Muridae > Acomys > Acomys minous. The sequence continues at coordinate 106,860,903 of NC_140495.1, forward strand.
TGTAAGGGTTTCACCTCCAGTTTGAGAAAAGAGGCCTTCAGCTACAAGCCCTTCTAGAAGTCCATGTACAAACTGGATGGTGTCTGAGGTCAAAGGGAAGGTGTGTGTGTGTGTGTGTGTGTGTGTGTGTGTGTGTGTGTGTGTGTGTGTGTGTGCGCGCGCGCGCGCGAGCTCGTGAGCTACAAGCACCATGGCATTTGCATGGTGTTTATCTTTGATAGCGCAGGACAGGAACTGGCTGTACATGTCTTGCCCTGGGCTGGGAACATCGCTGGAGGATTGGGCAAGCCACCATGTTCACAGAGAGCTGACCTAAGCATGTGGAAACCAACTGTCAGAGTGAGGTCCTAGGCCAGACTGTGCCCTAGATGCCCTCCAGTAGCCCTTTTGCCTGAAGGCCACTCTGTCTGCCTCGCAGCTCTTTAGGGCCTGGTATGTGCATCCTTCTTTTCTGTTCCCTGAGGTCCACTCCAGGCATCGTGTGCTCCTAACACATGTGATACCCACACTGCTTCTCTGTCAGAAACCTCCTATGGCAGGCATGCTAGGAAGTGAGGCAGGCAGCTTCCGCTCTTTGTGAGGAGTGAGCACACCCCAACACGACACCACTGTGCTGTGCTCAGGACCACGCTGGTCAGAGTGTTTGCACTTGCTGTAAATTGAAAGAACAAAGGCCGCAAGAGGATCCAGGAGCCTCTGTTAGGGTCTGTGGGGCGGGTGAGGGCTCTCAAGGCCCATGGCCTGCAGGGTCACTGCAGGACCACTGTTCCCCTCAGTCTGTGTCACTGTGTCTGTTGTCAGGTGCTGTGGCTCCTTTTCTCTCTTCCTTTCAGTTTTCTTTTAAAAAAAAAAATGATTCCTTCCTACTGATTGTAAGCTGCTGCTTTACCTCACACTTTACCTCACGGTGCTTGAAGGTCTAAAGCTTTGCCCTAGTTTTCTTTAAACACAGCATTTCAGTTTGTCACCACAGCCTGGTGTTTTTTCTGTAATCTTTCTTGCAGTTTGGCTTTCAGGAGTTGGCTGTGTTTACAAGTCCCTGGCTGCAGCCCTGCCCATCTTGCCCAGCCTGTTCCTTCCTCAGCCCTGGAGCTCTTGCTCCACACAAACCCGTCTTCACTCCTCAGTTCCCACCTCGTGGCCCACACTATGTATTCTCACTGTTTACAGTCAGTGTTGTGCCCCATTGGCCCTGCACTGCCTGGAGCTCATGGCTGCCCTCAGCTGGAAGGCAGGCTTTGTCTGGAGATGGCAACATTCCCTCAAGTGGGTGACTGATGCTTCAGGCTGGCCCAGACAAGGTCAGAGTGAAGCTTAGTCCCTGGCCCACCAGCCAAGTAGGGCCCTCTTGTCCCTCCTGGGCCTTGTTGGGTATGGGGTCCTACCCTGCTGGCTATACCCCTACCTCCTTCTCTTAGTGTTTTGAGACACTGTCTTATCATGTACCCTGGGCTGGTCTAGATCTCGTAATCCTCCTGCCTCTGCTTCCCACGTACAGGCAAGTACCATCAGGTCTGCCTTTACCTAGTTTTATAATCCTTTATTGAGCTGGAATTCTCACACCATCCCTTCAGCCCACTTCAAGTGCAGAAGGCGTCGGGCTGTGAGCGGATGTACTTAAAGGTATGGGGCAAGCACCACTGTGCTCCTCTAACTGACTGCCGCATACAAGAGAAGATGGCTTGGCAGCTGAGAGCACTTGTGGCTCTTACAGAGGACCCAGGCTAAGTTTCCAGCACCTTTTTGTACTGTTCATAACTACCTGTAAGTACAGATCTAGGAGTACCCATAGCTCATGTACACATACACACGCACATGTACATATATACACACGCACACGTACATATATACACACATGGACACATGCATGCACACAGACATACGTACACATACACATGCACACATACACGCACAGACACACACACAGACACCCTGGCATTGCTGATGCTTTCATGCGGAGCTTGTGCAACTTTGGGACCATTTATTGTCCCAAATAAATTGCATTTATTGTGAGTGACCACAATGCATCTAAAACTTTCTGGCTGCTTCCAGGTGTCTGAGGCAGGCAAGGAGAAAGCTAGGCAGCGAGGCGGCTTCCCAGGCTCCCTACATACCAGGCATCACCATGGCTCACAGTCCCAGGCCTCAGGCTGAGGTAGCTCAACAGTTTTCTTTCTCTCACCAGGTGTTCCACTGTGTCCACTTTGAATGTCCAGAGCAGCAGAGTAGCCAGAAAGAAGAGACCAGTGAGGAACCGGGGACTGGGGACCCCAGCACCCCCAGTCAGCAGCTCGACCATCATGCACTGCGAGCACCCAGTGCCAGCTCCTTACCCCCGAGTCCAGGCCCCAACTCACGCTCACCCAACCAACAGCACCAATAAAAGACAGAGGATGTGGTGACTTGGGTGGCCTGGATGGAGCAGCAGTGTGCCCTTCCAGGCAGGCCCTGTGTGCAGCGCCCTCCCCTGTCCCCAGGACGAGCAGACCTGCCTGCAGAAGCCACCCCAACCAGGTTTTCCCCTCCGGAGACAGAAGGGCACCTGTGTTCTCCCTACTCTTCAGGCACTCTCCTGGGGGAGGAAGTGATCTTAGTCTTCAAGCCCAGCATCAATCCCTACCTCTAACCATCCAGATACCAGTGCAGATGGAATCTATAAACAGAACCCCAGGCCTTGACCCAGCCAGAAAAGGGCCCAGCCCCTTGCAGCCCAGAATGTCCCCTCTGTGGCGCCCTTGGCCTTGGCTACTTGATGGTTGTGGTTGGGCAGTTTTTCTCCACCTGCTACATCATGGGCGTTGCAGGACTGTGGAATTGCTCTGGCCCTCTGCAAGGTCTTCCTCAGTCTCCAGTGCTTGCACAGCGGCAGAGCAGAGGCTGTCTGTCCTAAATGAGACCAGACAGACAACACTCATCCTGGTACCTACCCTGACCAGGAAAACCCTTGAAGTTCAACCAAACACAACGCACGTGTCAGTCTTTGGACACTGGAGTTAGTCATTCATCAAATGGCCGCTTTAACCTGCTCTTCCTGATGAGAACCAGCCTTCCAGCCTGGGAGGCCAGCATGCCAGCAGTTACCACCAGCTGCTAGAGAACCATCCAGAAGCCCCAGGCAACAGACACTGCGCAGCAAAGGCTGACCCCTCTGGGCCTCATGGTTCAGCCAGAGATGGGGTGTCAGGGCACAGGCCTGGGACCCCACAGCGAGTCTCCCGGGATTGGTGAAGATCTGTCAGTCCACAGGCGATTTCAGCTCTTGCTACTGCAGCTCCCTGTCACTCTGTGGCTTCTATCCATCATCCCAAGACCCCACAAGGCCACCTTAACACGTCCTGCTAGATGCTCAGAGGAGGGCGGGGCTTCCATTCGGTCCACCTGCCTTCTCCAGGCTTGACTTCGTAGGCCAGATGGGACATGCAGACAGTGCTCTGGGCTTGTCCACATGGAAGAGGACGCAGCATGAGGTCTTGGGTGCAGTGAAGTCGTCTTCCTGCGAGCACTTCCTAGGGTGGCAGAGCTGGTCCCCAGGGAGACTAGTGAACAGTCCGAGCCTCAAGCTTCATTGCTGTGTGCTGTGGCTGCCTCTGGTAAGGAGGCACCATGATAGAGAACAGGGCTGCGTTTGGTAGCGTCCAGCCCCCAGGTGCCACTTAGCTTGGAGAACTGCTCTGTGTGTCCAGCCAGCCGTCCTCCCTGCGCAGCACACAGGGAGCCCCAACCCAGTCCTGTGGAGGGTGGAGTGTATGTCTGTTGGAAGATAACGTGTGAGCTTATTTGTTCTTGTACACTTATTTGCTTAAGGTAGGTCCTCCCTCTATAGCTTAGGTTGGTCACAGTCATGGCAATCCTGTTTCAGCACCCTGATTCTGGGCTTATAGATACATAGAGCATTCTTTGTAAAGACAGAAAATAAGATGCAGGCCAGGCCTGGAGCCCAGTAGCTTCCCTGGGGCAGTGAGTGTGAGCTGGCAAGGAGCCACCCCGGATGTCACCACACACACCTATCATGCTGGCACTGGGCATCCAGTGCTCTCTCAGCCTCATGTCCCATCTGGCAAGGATCCTGCACACCATCATCCCAGACACACACCTTGTGGCTTCCTTTCTCCAGACAGTATTGTGCATTGAGGTCATAAGACCCTAGACTCTGGTTCCCTTCGGTGTAGGCACTGCTATGGTGCCCTCCATCAGATATGCAGGAAGGAGGTGCAACATCTCAGTCACAGATGCCAGTAGGGAATTCTGAGAACCATGCCAAGCCTACAGTTACTTGGGATGACACTGCATCTGCCCTTGGGAAACCTTTCTTGGATTGACATCTGCTTAAGATGCAAGATAACGCTGGCCTGGCTTACCTCCCACCAGACATGGGGCTGCACCCTTGGCTGATGGGCACGCTGGTGTGCCTAGAGGCCATAGCCAGGGTGTCACAGCCACATCTAAGGCAAGGTCCACATTGCCAGGGGACAGATGAGCCAGAGCCTGGCTTGTCCCTACAGGATTATCCCCTGATCCAACAGACTGGAAATGAGACTTGAGTGCTGGGCTGAGCTAAAGTGCTAACAGCAAGTCAAGCTGAAGCCAGGAGGATCCTTTGCGCAGTAGCCCTTGTTCTGTACAAGAGGGATGCTGGAAGAACCACAGCCTAGCTGTGAGGGGCAGAGGCAGTGTGAGCCATTGCTCCCCCGCCTGCCTTAGCCCCAAGGGCAACAGTGTGTGAACACAGCCAAGTGGACTCAGCTTGGAGGGTGTGGCTGGAGCCAGCTGTGAGTGGTACCTGCTCCCAGTTCCTGCTGATAGTGTCCTTTAGGACGGCAGATGGCCTCATTGGGGCTTTCAGAAGAAGTGTTCCATCTCACCCACAAGGACTCTGGGGGACCATTTGGGTGCTGGACAGGGCAGTTTGGGCTATGGGGTAGGCTTGAGGGACACTGCCTTCTGCACAGCTGGTTCAAGCAGCCATAGAGGTGATCTCACACTTGGGCCCAGAGTTTCCTAAGCCCTCAGTATAATTTTTGTTTCTGTGGAGTTGCAAGCCCGTGGTAGAGGTGGCCTCTTCTCAGCGGCTCTTTCAGCGGTCACTTATTAAATGACAAATACAAGTGTTTTTTTCCTAGAAGATATGGGAAAAGAAATTCTTTTCAGTAAGGGATGTATTTGTTACACTGATTCCTAGCCTCCTCTCCTCCAATGAGTTTTGAATTGTGGGAGAAAAAATTGCTCAGTAGTTAAGCCATCTATACAACTGTCAGACCTGGGCCAGTCAATCTTCAGTTCTCTCTGACTTAGAAGACAACAGGATTGCAATCAACCTCTGCAGAGCCACGGGGGAAGAGGGTTAAAGTGGGGCCTGGCGTGCCGAGGCTGCTTGGCCCTGACACAGCTCAACCCTGCTCAGGACTGCAGGCCTCCCTCAGCATGCGAACAAAGGTTGGAGCAGAGAACTGTGCCTCCTAGGAGGCCCCTCAGTCAGTTTGCTTGTGTTACTCCTGTCACCTTACCTCCTGTGTGGTGAATGGAGCCTTGGAACAGTGCTGAGGTGCCCTGGCACTAGTTATTTGGGGCACTGGCCATGCTCTGGTTAGTTTGCAGCATGGTCGTTGATTCTGAGTGTTTATCCTGACAGCAGCCTCGGCAGGAGGTGGGTGCTCATTAGTGGCCCGAGGCACTAGGATGCTCCACACCAAGTGGCCCACACCGTGCTCAGGGTTCTGGGGTCTCCAGCAGGGAGGGGAGTGGCCGAGGGGCCCAGGCATCCCTGGCAGTGGGTGCATGAGAGGCCACTGAGGCTGTGTGGGCTGCATGTCACTTCCCTGGAGTGCCCCACCCCACCCCACCCCACCCCCAGTGTCTGTCCCTCCCCATCCTGCCTCTTGTCCCTCATTTTGAAGGGCGCACAGGACTGCTTGTTCCAGAATAAGATTTGCAGAGGTCTGGGCAGCGACTCTGGCTGAGCCACTCCTGACTTGGGTCTATGACGACACGTTCCTCTGCTGTCCTTTCCTTCCCTTCCACCTGCCCCACACCCGATCTCCAGCATCTGCTGCTAAGCCCAGACTGAGTGGGACTTTTGGACAGATAAGTCCACCCCCACTCTCAGCCCCCAGCCAAGGACACAATCACCCCCTTTAATTTATGACTTGTCATTTGCAGCTGGAGTATTTATAGCCTGGGTAGTTAGGTAGATTTGAAGTGGTGGCCGGAGTCACACACTTGTCCCTGTCAATGTCTCTGGCTGTTCAGTCTTCCCAAGGCTAAGAATGTCACTTTGAAAGCCAGTGGCAGTGGCTCATACTACTTTGGAGGTAGCAGAGCAGGGTCCCCAGCCCAGTGAGGGAGAGCACAGTGTGGAGGCCTGCAAGTGAGGTACCTCTCTGAGCCCCAGGGGTTACAGCTAGGGACAAGGTATGGTTAGAGCTGCGCTGGAGACTGGGCTTTTCCCACAACCCCTGGTGGCTGCTTCAGGCCTATATGTTCCACCCTCCTATTGTAGCTTGACAGTGCTGGTGACCAGCTGTCACAGTATTAGTCCCTCTAAAATGGGCTCCAGGATATAGTCCTGCAAGCATGGAAGGAAATTCAGGCAGGAACGCTGGGGTCTTGGGAACCCAGGGCAGCTCTAGGTCTCAGGATGGCCTGAAAGCCAGGAAGCTCCTTGTCAGACTGGCCTGGGACTGATGTCCCCAAGGCCACTTTATACCTCCACACCCATGCCCAGTGCCTGGGAAAGCAAGGTCACTTGGGTTGTGCCTTTGGAGTGAGGGCAGATGACAGCTTCCTGTGGGTGGCAACGGACAGGGTGGCTATGAACAACTCTGGCCAAACATGCAGACTGGCTTTTCCAGAGATGTGTTACTTTCTGTCCATGGCTGCCATATCTGGGCCTGTGAAGACTACGGGTGCCATGCCCATACTCCTGGGGTCTCTTGGGGGTGGTGGTCATGTTAGCCCTGGTGGGCATGCTGTCTGAGGAAGTTCCCAGGGCAGCGTTTGGAATGTGTTCCTGAGGTGGTGTAGTGTCGTCTAGCAAGCTGTGTTGCAGCCCCAGTTCATGTGTGTGCAGTGTCACTGTGGGCTCACCATAGAAATAAAAGTGACTTCTGTACCTGAGTTTGTGCCTTACTTTCTCCATGCCTAGCCCCTGCAGGTTCTGCCCCAAGGTCCCCAGCCTGTCTCTGCCACAGGACCCTGTTTGCCCCACCCCACTCCCCAACACACAAGCCACCTTCTGCTGTCTGTTCAGAACTCATTTCCTGTGTCCTGAGGTCGGGTGGTTCCCACACAAACCACCCCAGCAGCTCTTGTCTAGGGTGCAGTGGCCCTTCCAGCTCTGTGGCCTAGCTGATGTCATTTTACTTGTCACCTTGAAAACAGGTTCACTTTGTCATTTTGGGTGGACTGTGTATCTTCGTGACAAGCCTCAGCTCTCCACACCTGTTACCACTCTTGGGCCCTGTCCCTGGGCCTCCTCTCCAGCGTGAGTGCTGCTGCCAAGGGCATCCAGGACCCTTTCTGAACTGAAGCATGGTCACAGCAAACCTCGGCGGGATTCAAGTGGATGTGCCCCACTTGGTGCATCCCTGGGGAACCTGTGCTCTGGTATTAGTTCCTGTTCGCTGCTCTCAGAAGACTGGCCTACAGTGTGAGCTAGGCGCACCCAGGTCCAGGCAGATTCCCACAGGTGACACGACCAAAGCTCTGAGTGAGAGCTAGAGTTATGCATGGGGAGGCCTTGCCTGGCTGGTTGCCAAAGCAGGAGCCAGGGGCCATTCTGTGAAGGGACTAGCCCCAACTACCAGATTGCACGTGGGTCATGCTTTCAGAGGTCACTGTAGGGGACAGGTAGGGGCCACTAGGAGGCTGTGAGGTTTTGGGGGGTGTACCCTACATCAGGATTTGTTGCTCGAAGCTCAGAAGGCAGCCTGGAGACCTCTGGAGGAGGAGCCAGACTTGAGGGCACAGCAGGTACTTAGGGAGATCCGCAGGGATGTCGCAGTGGTCCAGTTCCCATTGAGATAAGGATCTCACTGCCTCAGGTTACACCTAACTAGATGAGGTCACAGCCGCCTCCACGTGCTAGCAGACAGAGAGCTCCAGTTTGCAGGAAATGATTACAGTGCCTTGTCATGTTTCCACTTGGACCCAGTTTTGTTTCTCTGTAGGAGTGCAAACTACTGCTGTAGCCAGTCAGGCAAAGCATCCGTGTTGTTTCTGAAAGTTGACATCACCCTTACAGCTCATCCATATCAGCAGAGGCAAAAAGCAGGTGAGTCGATGTCCCATGTCCCCACTAGTTTCACGACCTCACCAGAGCTGAGGAGAGCCCACCCGAGGCAGGCCAGGCTGGGGATGCCGAGAAGGGATGTTTAAGCAGGCAAGAGAGGTGCCCGGGCGGAGCCAGGCCATCATCCATCACCTGAAACATCTCTTGCTATGGGAACATTCACATACCTCTGAATGGAGCCTTTAGCTGAGTACCATGTACCATGCATTGGGACATGGAACTTGCACGTGGTTGGCTCCCCCACAGGCTCCTATATTTGAATGTTTAATTCCCAGTTGGTGGACTGTTTAAGGAGGACTGGGAGGTGCGGCCTTGTTGAAGGTGTGTCACTGGGGATGCCAGACCCAGTCTCACCCTCTCTGCCTACGGACTAGGATGTATGCTCTCAGCTCCATGCTTCCCTCCATGGTGGACATGGACCTCTGAAAGTCTTAATTAAGCAAGCTCCCAGCTAAAAGCTCTTTTGTACGTTGCCTTTGTTACGGTGTCTGTGCATGGCACACAACAGTAACTGCGACGGAGTCTGGTATAGGTTCCAGTGTACTGCCCTGATGGACCCGACCACGCTACTTTTTTGGACTTTGGGTTAAAAAAGGAGCTGATTGCTGGTAAGTGGGGCTTAAACGGGACATCCTAGTAGGAGCGTGGAAGATAGTGATGCTGAGGGCAGTGTGGATGGTCGAGGCCCAGTGGAGGGGACCAACATTAGCAGCTGGGCTAGAGACCAAGACACTTTGGCAGAGTGGGGTTGCCTTTTGCCCTTGTCCTAAAAATCTGCTTGAGGCTGCAGTGAAGAATTTTGGACTAATGTCACTGGCAGAGGAGATTCAAGACATCCTAGTACTGTGTCATGTGGTTATTAGAAGTTACTCTCAGCCGGGCATAGTGGCGCACGCCTTTAATCTCAGCACTCGGGACGCAGAGGCAGGCAGATCTCTGTGAGTTCGAGGCCAGGCTGGTCTACAAAGAGAGTCCAGGACAGCCAGGGTTGTTACACAGAGAAACCCCGTCTTGAAAAACCAAAATAAATTTTAAAAGTTACTCTCATGTAGATCTACAAAGAAAATGAGCAGGACAAAAGATAAAAATGTAGTTTGACAAACACGTCATGACTCTGAGGTCATGCAGTATTTCTTTCTCTCTGTGCCTGGCTTATTTCACTTAACATTACATACCCCAGGATCATCCATGCTGCCACAGGGACAGGACTTCAGCCTTTTAAAGGGAGGACTAGCACGCCATCACGCATGGAAACATACTCCCTGGGCATTAATCTGTAGATGGGCACTGGTTGGTGTCTGGGCTGTTGTGAGCATGGGCATGCAGGGGTCATTGCTGGGGGATTGCTCATCACAGGTCGGCCTGCAGTGTGCTTTCTGCTCTCGCAATGGCTGTACCAGCTGATGCTCCCTCCAGCTGTTTAAAGCTCCACTCCCTCTAACAGCCCTCTAACAGGTGAGCTCGTGCATTATTGTAGTTTTGTTTCCAGCATTTTCTCACCTGTTGGCCCTTCTACAACTTCTGAGAACCATGTAGTCAGATAGCACATTTTAACGGACACAAATAAATGGTCCATATCTACGGGGTACATGTGCCATTGTTCTCAACGTAGGTGCACTGGGGCAAACGGTGCTATTCCTATGAGCTGAGCTCCTCATACCTTTCAGCAGGCAACTCTGCCAACACCTTGCCGTGCTCTGCAGCTCACCTTAGTGGCTGTCCTTTACTACACATATCCTGCTTGTCATATACGGTCAGAGTTGACCGTAACTCTGAAATATACTCCTTTTCTTCTGACTTCAGTTCTTCACCAAAGTGAGGGGTAAAAGTCTTGGTCTGTGCCAGTGAAGAGCTAGCTGCATTTCTGTGCACCATCCTTTCTTTGGTGGCAGCATTAATATCTGAATGTGGTCTGTGCTGAGCAGGACCAGCTTCTCTCAGCCATGCTTGCTGGTGCATGTCCTGCAGGACCTCTGTCTGAGCCACAGTCTCTCCTGCATGCTGGCTTCAGAATGGCCAGCCCTGACATCCTCAGAACACTGATCTCAATGTTAAAAGGGACAATGTGGAAGGGCCGGCAGCTAGCCCTTACCCGCATGCAGGAGGCCTGGGCTCCAATCCCAACTCCATATACTGACACTAACCCACTCTTCCTGTGTGGACACCGTTGATGCCTCCCTGTGGCTGCTGACGTATGGGGAACATTACACTTTTATTTCTGCCTGGACGCCCTCTACATCCCTACAAAGGGTTCTAGTTAGCCCACAGCCCTGCAACTTACTTCCCCTTAAAAAAAAAAAAGTAATTGTCTTACCACTATCCTAGCATGTTGAGGCTGCCAACTTCATGCCTGGGTCTAGGCGGACGAGGCAGTAGGGGAGCAACCTGGACCATTCCTGCTACTTCTCTGTTCTGTGTTACCCAAGCAAGCCACCTGCCTCTGTGCCCTCCCCCAGCAGCTGGTACCCCAGGTGTGTGCGCACGCCAGCTATGAGTGCCCAGGGCAGGCTGACTCCATCCTCTGAAAGGATGTGTTCTAAAAGCAGGACATCTCCATGACATTTCCTAGCCACCCACAACAGTGCTAGTCCATGTACCTACTTGAGTCATCCCACTGTTTCCTGTGTGGGGTAAGCTGCTAGCAAAGGGGGTTGCCTTTCCTTCACAGCAACCATGCTCCGCATCCCCCGCATTGAGAAGTCCTGTGAACCAAGACCAATAGTTCCAATAGTTTGGGTCCAATAGTTTTTTTCTCAGGTTATCACAGGGCCTGAGGTTCATCAAACTTAAGTCCCCTTCAGGAAAACAGTAAAGGGGGCTCGAAGGATCAGTGTGTACACAAGACCTGGGTTCAATCCTTAGAATAAAAAAATGAGAAAAAAAAATAGAAGTATAAAATTAACCGAATTCAAAGGTGAATGAGGAATGAAGGTGTAACTCACAAATTACAGTGTTTAAACCCTAATATGGAAACAGGAAAACACTGAATACAGGAAGGGCACATGGGCTTCCATGTGTGTGCAATGCTGCCGTGCCCTCCCCATGACAGTTCTGACTTCTGGTGTGGCCAGGCTCAGCTCAGAAACTAACACTTGTGAGCCACTGCTAAGCCATGTGTTCAGACGGCTGAGGGCAGGCTTCTCTTGTCCCTGACCACTCTTTTCAGTGGGACTGTGGAGTGGCAGTCACTGGGCAGCAGGCATCCTGACCAGCATGGACTCGGCTGAGCCCTGGCTTGTGGCTCTCCTTTCCAAGGCTTGCCCCAGCCCTTCCTGAGGGCCCCAGGGTCCTGCTTCTGGTTTTGGTCAGAGCTCTTTTGGAAGATGGAGGTGTCAGGAGCATTACAACACATACCACCATAAAACAAAAACAACAATTCCTGGGGCAGTGGCCACACCAACACCAAAGTCAGTTACCAGTTCCATCTGCACACCTGGGTGACTTAACACCGGGTGGGCAAGTCTCTGTAAAGAGCCAGCTTGTCAGCCCTGCTCATACAGGCCTGAGTTGTGAGGCTGGTGACCCAAATGTCCTGCCATGGGTGGCTGCCACATACCTCAAACTAACCTTTGTATGTACCTAAATGTATAGGGAAAGAAAGGGGGGGGGCTGGTATCAATTATGTGCCAGGAGGGACCTTTAGCTCTTGGTCACACAAGCTGGCCAAGAAGGCAGGAGAGCACGATGGCCTCCCCTCCCCTCCTAGGCCTGGCTTCTTCACTGGGGCTTCTGCTGCACCTCCTGCAGGTCTCTACTGTGCATCTTCTGCATTGCAGAGCATCAGGTGTTTGCTCTCTCAAGCCTGGGTATGAGCTGCTGGCTCTGGGCAGAGGCCCCTAAATCGCACCACAGCACCAGCACCAGCATCTGCCCACAGCAGAGTCGCTGCATGGGGCAGTGGGGGAGGAATTAACTTTTCTGGGTTTTTTTGTTTGTTTGTTTTTGGTTTTCTGATGATGTTTTTGAGACAGGGTCTCTCTGTGTAGCTTTGGCTGTCCTGGAACACTCTTTATAGACCAGGCTGGCCTCAAACTCACAGCAATCCGCCTGCCTCTGCCTCCCAAGTGCTGGGATTACAGGTGTGCCCCATATATTCCACATATATTTCAGGGTCTGAGACCTTCCACAGACCCTTGGACTGGAAGATAAAATAAGTGCCAACCCTTCGCATTCCAGGTCAGGGCTGCAGGACTAGGACTCCTCTCTGACTGCTCCTCCCCCGTGGAGGTACCGCTACCTGCCTGAGGGCGGAGACGAGGGAAGAACCTTTCAGCACTGCAGACTCTGCTGAGCTTGGAGGGGCGGAGGTAGGATGGATGGGTGGTGGGGAGGCTTCTCCAAGCTCCCCAGGCTTTCCCTGTGGCTATCATAGAGCCTCTCTGTCCTGGCTTGGCCACACCCCTGCCTTTGTTGCTGCATACAAAGGCTTGTTTCCTGCCCTGGGCCAAGCCACTCTGAACTTTTTCTTTGCCTCTGTCAACTGTGGGGTGGTAGGTAGGTGCCATTCCTTTGCCTGACACAATTTCAGTACTCAGGAAGCTGAGTCAGGAGGATTGCTCAGAAGTTTGAGGGCAGCACAGGCTACATGGTAAGAGCCTGTTTTTGTTTGGTTGGGTTTTTTGTTTGTTTGTTTGTTTTTTTTTTAAGAGGAGGAGAAGGTGAGAAAATTTCAAAACCTGGTGAGTGTACCCTGCATGCCAGAGCCACATGCTCATGCCCCTGGAGGGAGCGGGCAGCACTTGTGCTACCAGCCCCCACCCAGACACCCAACCCACCCATACCTGGGGTCCTCAGAGGTGGCCCCAGAGACACACCACCCCCTGCCATGCCTGCACTAGAGGCTCCAGACAGGAACAGCTGCTGGGCCTGGACACTTACTGGGCAAATCCCCTAAGTACCAGGTATGCAGAGCACGAGGCCGAGCGTGCTCCTCTCCTGGCCATCGGGGCCCTAGGAAAACCGCCGAAATAGACAATCCAAATGTCTGTACGATTGGTTTAATTTTTTTTTTCAGCAGGAGAAAAAAAAAAAAGAATAAAGTTACAAGATTCTTTAATATTTTCACAATGTTAAACTAAAACTGAGCTCTAGGCTATGTGTGTAAGTCAATCTAGGACACAAAGGGTTAAATAAGATTTCCTCTTTAAAGATACAAGAATTTCAGCTTCCCTTACATTTAACAAACTTCACAGAACAGATACTGCAGGGAACAAGCCCTTCCTCCCTGACCCAGCTTTCCAGCAGCAGTGAACCTGGCTGCGGTCCCTGGGTGCATGGTCCCAGCACCCCCTCCCAGTGCTGAGGGACCTGAGGGGCTTAAGAAGGGCACGTGGCGCCTCACTGAGGATGGCCATGTGGTGGCCAGAGGGCTGTGGCTTAACGACAGTGGTAAACGCTAGGCAGACCTGGCTCCTGTGCCCTGGAGTGAGGCGCTGGTCTGGGTCCTGAAGCAAGAATTAAGGCTGGAGATTCTGCACTGGGTCCCATCTGGCAGGGTGCAGAGTGGGTGCAGGGTGGGAAGAACATGATTCCTAGTCAGTGTTTTGGATCAAGACACTGTACTTGCAGATCCACTGCTCATCTGGAGAGCAGACCTTGCTTAACTGCACAAAGGAAAGTTGTTGGGCTAAACCGTTCATCAGCAGCCAGGCGTGGACAGCCCCATGCCAAGCCACAGGCCGAGACAGATGGCACGTGTGTGGCACTTATACCTGATCCAGGCTTTCAAGGGAATCCTAGAGTCCACTTCGTCTGCCCACCTGACTCCTAACGGTGTCTCACCAGCCCCACATACCTGCTCCACCCAGGCCCAGGCTGAGCGCTGCCTCCCACCACTCAACATCCCCTCCCTGAGCCTACCCTGAGGTGGGTGGCCTGGCTGTTCTCAGACTATGGCTGCATAGAAGCAAATGGAGGCTCCTGCCAGGAAGGGCGGAGGCAGAAGCTTCCCCAGCACATCCACTGATTCTTGTGGCCATAAAACATCTTTTTTAAACTCCAAATACAGAAATCTGGGTGCCAAGGCCTGGGTGCAGGCCTCAGCTGCAGGGCTGCCCTTCGCAGGCTGCAGCCAGAGCCAGTGGGTCACAACCACGGATCCTGTGCAGAAAAGGTGGGGCTCATGTGTGGACTAATCTTGAGTGGATCTAATTTTCAGAGTGAAGTTGTCTCTCTCCTTGTGTGATGAGTTTCCCCGTAACAGGTATAATGCTTCCTCATTACAATCTGTCCCCACCCCCCACTTCCAGCGCTAAGGGAGAGTGAGGCCACCGCCTAGCCCAGCCATACGGCCAGTCTCAGCAGCTTCCTGTGGCCAAGGCACGCGTAGCCATCAGGTCCTGCTGGGACCAAGCAAAAGTGAAGAGGTGACAGGCCGAACATGTGAGAGTCTCTGTCAAAGCCGCCCGCACGGGCTGAGGCCTGTGCCGCCTCTACAGACTCATTCTGGTCTGGACACTTTCCGCTTAAGGCTTTTTATAAGTTTGACTCCAGCAGTGACAGGTATGTGTTGTTTTAAATCCACTAGCCATGCTCAAAAAAAATATTCTTCATGTTTTAATTTTATACAATGGCTAGCAGGCACCTTAGTAACCAGCCAGAAATCAATTTCATCCACCATCAACCCCTAAACTACAGTACCAGGATGGCTGGCTAAAGAAAGGAAATGGCCGGCTGTAGTCTGACGCGTGCCCAGTACAAGGTGTCTGGCTGACTTTGTCCTAAATAAGGCTAACATTAGTGAACTAAGAACAGCGTCGTGTGGTGGCCGTGCCTGGCCTTCAAGAGCACCCCTCCCCAATGCGCTGGCAGGAGCGCCCCACTTTCCGGTCCAGTTTCACCATTTTCATGATGGCTTCCTCGCGGCCGCGGCCCATGTGGTCGAATGTACAGTCGTGTTGCTCAGGGAGGCGATGTAACATACAGAACACATAGCCTGCAGGTGGGGAAGAAGAAGAGATAGATCATTGGAGGGGGGGAGGGGCTCACTGGTACCACAAGAAAGGGGCACATGGCAGGGGACACGCCCTGTACAATGAGATCTGCAGCTCTTACGCTGGGAAATGTGCAGGCTCTGGCCTTGCCCCAAAGCAGCAGATGAGGAGGGACTCCAGGGTCAGGAGAGCGGTTTGCACCACGCCAGCTCAGAAGCCCTGGAGCCACAAGCGAATGGGGCTCCTTCCAGCCCTGCAAGAGGTGACCCACACAGGGGAGGAAGAACTGTGGGGGGAGACTGACACGGCTGTGATGTCATCTGCTCTGACTCCCCGAGAGGGCAGAGATGAGGGTTCCCTCTCAGGGCTCCCACCTGGGCTGCCTTCCAAGTTGTGGAGGCAGCTGTAGGACCGAGGCAGACACTGGTCTGGCACATAAGAGGAAGCCCAAAGATGGAGGAGCCTGCAGAGCAGGGGACGTGCAGGTGGACAGGGATGCTCTGGGGGAAATGAAGAGACTGTAGGAGTCACGACCTCAGCTCGCAGAATAAAGGAGAACTCAGCATATGGAGGTCACCTGCTCCCTCCCAGCTCCCCAGTGAACCCCTAAGAAGGCTGAGAGGTGTGTGCAAAGAGGACCAACTGCTGGAGCCAAGTGCTCCCTCCACCTTCATCCTTACTCATACCTCCCAGACCTGTGGATCCAGTAGACAGGAGGATCCTTGATGGATCCAAATATGTTCCTAACCTGCTGGCCCTGTGTCTGCAGCAACTCACAGTGGCATTCCTGCCAGACTGCTCTCCTTTAAGCTCAGTCCAGAAACAAGCAGGTCTCCCTTCCTCTGCAGCTATACAACAACAGAAGCAGAAGACCAAGTGGCCGGAGAGGACAAGGCCCTGGAGGTGGAGGCAACAGAGGATTCAACAGCCCAAGGTTTTACGATTAACTTCACCCAGATGATGTCGGAGGGAGGCAGGGTCTTAGAAGACACAGGTGCCACTCACCCTCCCGGCAGCCGCTTGCTTAGGCTGTGTGTTAGAGCAGGTGCACACGGCTGGGGGTGGAGGGACACAACCTGGGTCAGCCATTGTTCGAGAGTCACATTGTTAACTGCTTCCCAGGGAGAGCAGGGCAATATGTTTGACTCTAAATTGAGACTGGGTTTAAGGAAAAGAACAGAGATGAAATTTTTTGTCTCTCGAGAAGCTGAGCTCCCACTTGGTCGAAAAGCAAAGTTAAGATTAATGAGCTTGTATGTTACACTTACTGATAAGTTCATTACTCCCAGATATTGGGTCCTTGTCTGTCTCCTGAAGAGTTCTGCAGCAGAGGCCCATAAGCCTTGGTGCACACCCCCATCTGACAAGCTAAACCATCTTCCAGGAGCAAAGCCCCCACCTGTGGGGCCGAGACTGCTGCCAGGCTGGGGCACCAAGCCCTGGCATCAGTTTTATTCATACAGCACCCACAGAGGATGCTGGGGGGTTGGGTGGGGTGCCTCTCTCCTGGGCTGGTGGAGCTGCTCAGTTTAGCTCAGACCGTAGTCAGAGCAGATTGAGAGTTCCCCTGTTACCCTTGACCGCCTCCTACAGGCGGCTCCCTTCCTCCAGCAAGGGAGACACATTGGCAGCCCCTGTCCACTAGGATTCTTAGATCCAAGAAGCTCCACTCATGGCTCAAGCCCCACACACCTGTCAGATGCAGCCAGATGCCTGGCTCAGCTCTGCAGGATGAAAACTTAGCAGCAGCTGCGCTTCAAGCACCACAAAGAAGGCAGCAGGTAACGCACAGGAAGGGCTTGGGAGAGGCGTGGCAATGTCTCCAGGGCCACAATGAGGTTGGGTTATTAGACATACAGATTACACTCAAGTCCTGTCATGATCCCTCTCAGGTTGTGACTTGTCCCCAGTGCTGAGCAGGCAGCAGGCACAGGCCAGCGACTGAATGCTGGTGTGAGGAGTGCATCCTGTGCTGTGGCTAGGTGCTGACGGCGAGTAACTAGCAGGCAGAATTTCATTTTTTAAAACCAAAGAAAATGGAAAGTTTAATACAAAAGGAAGGAAGGAAGGAAGGAAGGAAGGAAGGAAGGAAGGAAGGAAGGAAGGAAGGAAGGAAGGAAGGAAGGAAGGAAGGAAGGAAGGAAGGACAGAAGATGATGCCCAGGCAGAGCAGCTGGAATAGTAAACCTTTACCTGCCCTTCTTGAAAACACAGACCTGTTTCCAGAGGCAACCGCAGGGTCGTGAACTCTGCACTACTCTGGAGGTGGACGGTCTTGAGTGACAGACAGGAGGGCGTGAGGTCACTGCCTCTCTAAGCCACTCATCAGAAACCAAAAGGCAATGTGGGAGGCCTGCAAGTTCTAGGGAGTCTCCAAAACAGGGAGGGCAAAACAGTTTTGGATCCTTTCTTGAAAAGGCCCAAGAAAGTGGCACCAGGAAGGGATGGAAACATACGCCACAGATCAGCGATGTCACTGCTGCTGCTACTCCCAGGGTGCGCCACAGTTCTTTTCCTCCCAGCTTCGGGGAGCTCCACTCTCCTTACATGGCCCCTTGCTCAGCACCCATTTTGAAAGCAACTTCAATGTGCTGGCTTAGAATGCTCACCCCAGAAAAGAGAGGGAAGTTCAGACACACATGTACCATCCCTACAACCTTGGATGTGGCTGGACAGTCTCCAGAGGGGGCTGAGAAAACCTCTTCAACTCAGCAGGCAATACTAAGAAGATGCCTGCAACTGTGGGCAGCATGAGAGGAAAGTAAGAATCAGAGGCTTGGGGCCTATTACAGAAATTTCCATCCAGAAAGATGCATGGAGGAGAGAGACAGCAGAGGTCACCAGCTGACTTAGCCTGAACACACAAATGGGAGGAGATGAGGGCTGGAGCGATAGCCCAGTGGTTAAAAGCACATACAACTTTTCCAAAAGGACACGGATTTGTTTCCCAGCACCAACATGGCAGTTTACAACTGTCCATAGTCCCAGTTCCAAGGCATCTGATGCCCCCTTCTCACCTCCATAAGTACCAGGCACACATGTGGTGTGCATATACATGCAAGCAAAATACGTATAATTTTTTTTAAGTGAAAGTCAGAGCCAGTGGAAGCCCAGTGGAGGTCTGACACATCTGGATTCAGACACAGAACACATGGCTCCAACCAGCCACATGCTACAGATGTGAAACCGATGTTCCATTACTGATGTGTAGAAATGCCATCTGGTAGTAAGCTGGCTTCCACTCTCGCTCTACGGCCTTTAGCACACACATTTAGTTCAGGTGCTCTCAGCCATAGCTGACGCTCACAGGAGGCCATGTTCTGAGCCTAGACAGTGGGAGCATGCACAGGTGCCACAGTAGGCAAGCAGGCCTTGATGTAAGCATCTCTGAAGCAGCAGCAGCAGCACTCCCTGCTTTGCTCCTGCACAAAGGCTGACAACAATCACTGCCCAAGGGGCACTGGTGACTGTCACCCAGAGTCAGAACAAGGTAGCCACCCCACAGTTCCCTTCTCTCAATGTCCCTGCCACTGACCACTGGGAAGACCACTACAGGAGGGACAGGGCAGCACCTCTCTCCCGCCCTAGGATCTGAATAGGGGGTCAGTGCCTTCTTTTTCTGTGAAATATCGAGGGCAACAAGATGACAGCAAACCTCATTCTCCTTAGCATTCGCATTTAACCCACTCATGGCAGGTGCTGACTGGCTGCACTGTAGAGTAAAGTGCACCATTTAAAGTTGGCCAAATCAGGCAACTCTGGCCTCTCGGGTTTTAGTGGATTAGACACTTGCTTTCCTGAAGATCTACCGCTTGGAAGGCCCCACATGCTGTTTCATTAAAGACTGAGACAGGACAAGGCTCAGCCCAGCCGCTCCGTGTTTCCATCTCACTTTTACACTTCCTGCTCATCTGAATTTCAAACTGTTGACGGTTCAAGCAGTAGGAACACTGACTGACAAGCCTGAGGACCGAGCCGGTGTACAGCAGAAGGCAGAGTCATGCTCACTAGCTCCCGGCCCTGCTGGGTCCGAACTGTGGTCAGGCTCAGTCCAGGTCTGAGTTAAGTCAGCTTTACAAGGGCACCAGCAGGCGGACCCTATGCAGAACCCCTTAAAGCTTCCTGAGGGCCACCTCCAAATCACAGTGCTGCGAGGGTCAAATATGACATCTAAAGTCATTTTAGTCATTTTAAAGTCAATTTAAAGTCATTTTAAATTAACAGAGCTGAGGATGTAGCTCCCACTACCACCCCTCATAGCATAAAACCAAGCAAGATGGCACATTCCTGTAATTCCGGAAACTAGGAAGCTTTAAGAAGATCAGAAGTTCAAGGTCATCCTTAGCCAAAGAGTAAGTAGAAGACACCACCCTGGGCTATATGAGACCTGTCTCAAAACAAAACAAAATAAATGTCCTTGACTTCTGTATCTAAAATGACCAGGAAGCCCCTTGGAAAAACAAACCCCATTTCTCCAGGAAGGAAGTCTCATTTGTAAGGGCACATTAGGAACAGCAAGTGGTGCAGCAACGCTTGTTGGAAAGCATTAGCCACTTACACTCCCATCGGGAGAAGCGCCTAGATTACACCACATCCGCTGACTCAATGCCCAAGGCAGAATCTGTAGATGAAATGTATTCAAGGACCTCAATGCATTCACTGCGTCAGACCCTGGCCCCAGAGAGCAGCGGCAGGTGTGGAGGGAACGGACGGCATCTGCTTTGCATTCTCCTCCATCCCTGGCTTCGCACGGTAGAGGGAAAGTCAATACTCAGGAACCAGAAGTGGAGCCCAGCTCAGTAGGCCAGGCCTGTGCTCTGCTGCAGAAGAAAAGCACTGGGTGGTCAGAGGTCAGCTGCCCCAGGTCCGGCACCAGAGCCACAGTGGATCACCCAGCAGGCCTCCTTGGTCCATCTTCAGATGGGAAGGTGGAGCTGCAATTTAGAAAAGCTGACAGCTCCTTAGGAAGTCACGTAAGATGCTGAACCAACGAGGAGGCTCTAACGCAGGAGCACTCAACTGCTTTGCTCCAAATCAAACACTGAAACATACAGATGCTATGTGGGCAACAAAAAGCAGCTGGAGGAAGAGGTGACAGGAGCCTGAACTGCAAACAGGCGCACGCACTGGTGGGTGGGAACCTCCCCAGCAGATTCACCTCAGGCTTGACAACAGCGAACAATGAAAATGAAATGTGTCCAGACCAGCTGGGTGAGCATTCATTTCAAAATAACAAACCTCACCCTGCTGGTGGCCTTCACTACTGCTTCTCCACAACCCCAGCCATGCAAATGTCCCCACCACTTTCTGCCCTGTCTCAGCGGTGTCCACTGTCAGCCCTTACCTTCTCTCTGCCCACTCACTCTAGCCTCCACCAAACACAACCTGCTATCTTGAGGGAGGGGAGCAGCGGGCCCACACCATGAAGGATAACTGCCGCTTGTGAGGCTGCTCCAAGCAAGCCCTTTAGCCCCCATGCCCAGGGAGGAGAGGCTGCTGGGCACAACCATATAAAGTCCAACATTTATTGACAGGAAATGGCTCAAAGAAATTTCTGCTACAGGAAGTGACTACCTGCTCTGAACCCTGCAGGGACTGAGAGAGTTAACCATTGGAAGCTGGGGAGCAGCTACATTTCTGGTTGTTTCTTCCTTCGCTGAGGCCTCTATCTGGACCTGCAGTGGAGCGATGTGGGCTGGCAGAGTCTGCTTTGGGGTGACCTAGCTCTTTTCAGCAGGCCCTGACATCCAGGATGGTCTCTTCCTGCATCCCCTTGTGCCCTAAGAGGCAACACTTCTACGAAGCCTGCCCAGAGCTGCAGTGTGGGTGACCGGAACTGTGACCCGGCCAGCCCAGACTGAAAAGGAACCATCCTGGGCTCAGAGGTGCTCAGCTGCCAGGCTCCTGCCATGTGGCTCCCAGTGAACTAAGCCCTGACCAGCCATCCCTGGAAGCTCCTTTGCAAGCAAGGACCAGCTCGTCCCATAACTGATGCCTGTGTGGCAGTAAAGTCACAGGGCATCAGACTGAAAAGGCCACGCCCTCCTCTCTAGAGCACCTACCTCCAACTCTCTGCTACCTCCCCACCACAAGCTTGGTCACCTCCCCAATACCAGGACAAGCCCCTTTCCGTGAGATCCTGGGTTCTGTCAGGATGACCCATAAGAGTGTGGTTTGGGCTTCAGCTGCTGTTCTTGCTACAGTGTGGCTGACACTGTCACGGAACATCTCACAGTGGCGTATGCCCTCTGTCCTCACAGCTGAGGCACAGCTGCCCACCTGCCCTCACGTCTCAGTGGAGACTCAGTACCCTTCTCCCCAACCATCAATCTGTCTTCAAGGACTGCTGATGCCTGCTAAGTGGCCAGGCCAGTAAAGATTCCCACCGAGGAAATGCAAATTGCAGAGAAGCCTCATTTAAATATGTGATGACTACCCAGGAGACCTGGAAAACATGGTTAGTGACACCACAGGGACATGAAAACTTTGTAAGGACAACAGGAGCAGCTTCCTGTGCTGTGGGTATCTGTGGACATGAAGCCAAGAATCCTCCAAGTCTCAGGCAGAGTGTTTCCAAGTTTGTCACATATGGAGCTTCCCATGTGAGGTGCTGGGCTGGAGTGGAGAAGGGTGCAGGGGAGAGAAAGCAATGGCTGCAGTCACCCTGCAACAGTAGCACCTAAGCTGCACCAGCGTCAGGCGTCAGCGTCCTGTGTGCTGCTTTTAAGGCGAAGTCTCTCTACCAGAGTACGTGGATATGAATGCGGATTTAAGTGTTCGCAAGTGTGGGTGCACGCCCAAGACTGACTTCATGCTCTGGAAACCTTACTCACTGTTGGGTGCACTCTCGAGGAACCCAGGGCACGGGCGTGGCTAGTGCAACCGTGCAGCTTGCTCCAGGGACCCTCTTCTGAGTGCTGGATTAAGGCTGCCTGCCACGCCCACCTGGCATTTGTGCTAGTTCTAACTACTAAGCCGGGCCAGCATGCTTTTCTATTTTCTTCATGCTTTCTCCCAGGAACTCAAGAAGTACACCATGAGCTGTGTACAAGCAAAATCAAACTTTCCTGTATTTTAACAGGAAGTCTCATGTCTGCTGTCCACTCTTGAAGACTGGGATTTGGGGAGAGAAGCTGGCTTCCTGGCCCATCATGCTTGTTTAGTTGAACAGTTCTCCTGGAGGAAACAAGACTGGAGACACCGGTGCACGTCTAAAGCCAGACACGCTAGTTTACTCTGCCCTAGTGAACTGGCAGCACCATTCAGACCTTTTGTATACAAAGACCTGGGCTCGCCTGTGATCCCGGACTCAGGAGGCAGAGGCAGGTGGATCTCTGAAAGTTCGAGGCCAGCTTGGTCTACAAAACAAGTGCCAGGACTACACAAAGAAGCCATGTCTCAAACAAACAAACAAACAAACAAACAACAAAACAAAAGAAAGAAAAAGGGCTGTCCTCAAAGTCACTCAAGGAACAGAGCTGGGGAGGGATCACACACAAGGACACCACACTAAGTGGCTGCAACCTAGATCTGACCAGAGCCTTGCGGACCTCTTACTTGGGCAACACCACACTGACCACACTACAGCCAGGGTTGCCTATGTGAGTCCTTCTAGGTCTCGGGCAACACCTCAGCTGCTCAGGGCGCGGCTCTCATTAAGCCTCTCCCCAGGTCTAAAACCGCACACGCTGCCAGCTCTGACACTTGTCTGCAGTGCCGCGCCTCTACTCCTGTTTGCTGGAGACTCTCCTCCCACTCGGTCTCTAAGTCCCCTTGTCAGGTACAAGTCCACTCTCTTCTTCCAGAGCTGTCGCCATGGGGAGGCAGTGGCCAAGCCCCTCTGCCACAGCAGGAAAAGGAAGATGATTCCTGCCTAAAACTTCTGAACTCGCCCAGCAAGCCCTGGTTTCCTGCTGACTGCACTGCACCCTTCCAGGGCAGCCAGGGCTTGCCTCTCACACATCCAATCCTAGACATAAGTTCCTCCCACATGAACTTTTATTCATTCAGGCCTCAGCTTCAGGGTGTCTTCATCATAAAGAACCCCTAGATATTCATAGCATGCTTTGAAGGCATTTTGGACTACTTGTTACACCTATCATTTTAAAGCTACTTGTGGGACTTTTTTCATTTCAATGGTCTAGACTTCATGAAGCCAATGACCAGTTTTATAATTCCAGACATTGTTTTCAAAGTAACGAGGTTGGACATACGGAGAGGTCACAACCACACTGTGTTCTCTCAACCTAAGGGGCCAGCAAAGGCCAACCATGAGCTTGAGAGGATGACTCATCCTCTCTCTCTCTCCCCTCAGCAGCTTTCAGCGCCCAGCCCTTGGCATCTGCGCTTGCCCATGCTGTGTGATGTCAACTTCTGGCCTTCCAGCCTCACTTAACAGCCCCCAGCACGGACCCCTGCATGAAGCCCCACTCAAAACAGGAGCACCTACTGGCACGCAATGCTGAGCCACTTCACACAAGATATCCTGTATCACACTTTGGACTCCGCAGACAACCCTAGTCGGGCTAGCTGACAGGAAACTCAGACTGTTAATCCTCCTGAGCCAACACTGACCGACCTAACCTTCCTTCCCTGCTTCATAAATGGCAAATATCCATCCCGAGTCACATCAGATCCCAGATTCCTCTCCTCTCCTTCTCCTCACACAGCCCTTCTCCTCCTGAGAGGTTTCTTCAGACAACCTCTAAATCATGCCCTGCACCTGCCCCTTCCTCCACTGCATGCCATGGCAGAACAAGTGGAACACGCTGAAGGTGGGCGACAGTGGGGCTGGGGTGCAGACAGGCCAGCAGCTCCACTACCGCTTGCGGAAGGCCCTCTGTTAGAAGGACTTTGGACATACTTTGGGCTGATGTTTAGAATAGCTGGCCTGAGATGTACGTGTTTCACATTTAATTCACTCTTTAAATATAATAATGGAATATACAAATATAATAAGAAACTTCAAATGGTATAAAATAACCAAAAAAGTCTCTCACCTCATTTTCTGTCACCCTTCCTTAGGGCCAGGTCACTGTGGTCACCAGCCTATAAGTACTCTTGAAGGCTACACATACCAACATTTCTGCTTTTCTATCACAGGAGTATTTGTAAATTTTTAAATTACATCATGGCACTCTTGTGCTTAAAGCCTTACAACGCTAGAAAGTAATAAACTTGCAAAGGCTACCAAGCCCCCAGCTAGGTGCTGCCATCCAGACTCTCCTGCAATGGGTTCCAGTCACACCATGGGAGCTGACATCTATTGGGGGATGGTCGAATGTATTTGGATGCTAATTAATAAAAAGCCATCCCACTGGGGCAGGGCAGATGAGAAAGGTGTGGCTAAGCTTCCCTGGGCTTAGATGGAGAGAGGAAGCCGTCATGGGTTAGGTGGAAGAGAAGCACATGGCACGAGTGGATGGAGATTTGGCCCAGATGAAGAACATGAGCAAGTACTTGGCATTGTGGATGGGAGGTAGCTTGATAGACGTTATTAGAAGCAGATGGCATGGGACTGGGGCAGGGATTATATGAGAGGTATGTTTACCACTATGAGAGGTAGTGTAGAGGATTGCTATCTGCCCTGCCCCAGGTTAACTAAGGTTATTTTAAAATATAACAAGTGTCAGTGTCTTGATTGATTGCTAGCCGGGCCTACTGATAATATAGATAATTTAACAACAACACACATCATCTGCTCTCCCATGCAGGCCCACACTGTCCTCTCTGTCTAGGATGCCTCCCCCTAGCTGGGTGGCTTTGACTCCTACCCTCATCAGTGTTGCTCTATACCTTTAGTGATGCTTCTGTGATGGGACGTAAGTGCTCTGTGTATCCCGTGTGCTGTGCACCTCCCTCAAAGAGCACAGAGGTAGAGACTCATTCCAGTCTTGCAGAACTCAATGATGACAGACAAAAAATAACTTTATCTAACGGATGACTCGCTAAAGACAGAAAGAGACGATGTCTAGCATAAACGGACCCTTAACGTGAGCAAAGGTGCCTCCCCAGTGGGCACACTTCTGGCTCCACAAGTGACGAGGGTGCAGCAGGCACCTTTACTGACTGATGTGGACATATGTACTCGTGAACTAAAAGATTTATTTTTCTGCTGCTGCAATCAATCCAAACATCCATCACAGATTCATACACAGACATGCAAAGGTGGTGTGAGAGGCTCTTGGGGATCGTAAGCTGATGACAGCAAACACGCAGGCTTCTCACAGGCGTCACTGGTGTTCACTTCTCCCTCTTCCTAGTAATCAGTCACTCCAGATTCAAGAGAAAATTAATCCTGGTAGAACAGTTCAGCTCCAGGGAAGAACAATTTAAATGAAGCAAGAGTATTAACATAAGTCTGGTCCCTTAACTTGTAAATCTAGAACCTTCCCTCTCTTCCTGGCTCTATCTGTAACTTGGCAGGGCACAGCACAGAGAAAAGCATCACCGTATGTACTAATGACATGGACTCATGAGCCTCCCTGTGCTAACTCAACTCTCAAGGGCCAGGACTGACATAGATCAAGTAGGAAGGAACTTGTTGGGCCTCACAAAACTCCAATGGTAGCTGCCAGACTGCCTGTGGGGGTCCATAGGACTTGTCCTTAATTGGAGCATCCTCATCTGCCACCCAGATACAGCCCAGACCAGCCATTTCCCAGGCAGTTAGCAGGCATCCTGACAACTAAATACTCAACAGAAACTTTTGGCTTGTAGAGAGTATTCAACACTGGCACGGACCTGCTCCCTGCAGCCTTTTAGGACCTTCTTTGAAGATATGTCAGAGTGAGTGAAGCCTCTGAAAGGCTATAAAACACCTGAGATTCCTCACAGGCCAGTCTGACCTGTATTCCAGACACTGTAGAGGTTAGCGTGTGCACAGGTGGTGAGGCCTCTGATCAGACACAAAGGGGAACCCTGTCCTGTGTGACAGTAGGGGAGTTTCTGGGAATACAGACTCCAAGAAGCCAACCCAGGGTACTGGTAACACCCACACCAAACAGCTACTCTGCACACACTTTTCTGTTTGCAAAGCCCCTGGGAGAAGAGGGAAGAGACTAACGACCTCACAGGGCAGATGCTGAGAGGCAGCTATAGCCGCCTGGTTATTCTGAGCACTCCAGTGAACCACAAGGCTGACACAATCACTTGAGGTGGGGGGTTGTCTCTGAACTCTGCTATGTCAAGTCATCTCAGCAGACCTCAGGTGTGGTAAGCCATCCCTCTTCCTCATCAGTCAAGAAGCCCAGCCAAGACCTCTCATGGCCCTTGCAGTCCTGTCCCAGGGACTGGGCTCCCCAGCAGCCTGGCTCTGACTCTTAGACTGAATAGCTGTGACCACCACACACAGCCCATCACGGTCCACAGGGCTGTGAGCACCACACACAGCCCATCATGGTCCACAGGGCTGTGAGCACCACACACAGCCCATCACGGTCCACAGGGCTGTGAGCACCACACACAGCCCATCATGGTCCACAGGGCTGTGAGCACCACACACAGCCCATCACGGTCCACAGGGCTGTGAGCACCATACACAGCCCATCATGGTCCATGGTGCTAAGACCACCATACAGTGTAGCAGGGTCCATGGGCTACGACTACACAGGCCAGGTCCCTGGGAATTTAAGAGGATGGTAGAGGAATTGGGAGAGAGAAAAGGAGGCTGATATTAAACCAATACTCAGGACACATAACTCGCTCAAGTGAAAGGGAATAGAATAGAATTCCCCAGAATTTTGCAGTAAAGAAGGAAAACTGAAAACTCATATCCTGGAAGCAGTCTCTAAGTTCACACATCAGTGGTATTTTAGATGTGAGACCTCTGAAATGTAGGATCATGCTAGGCCATGAGGCAGCCAAGTCATAACTAATACAAAAGCTTACTTCCTAGATTTCTACTCAGTTGAAATTTCTAGTAATTGCCTTTAAATTACCTTTATGTTTCTTTCCTATGACACAGTGAGTTTATTAGTACAGTGGACTCTGAATGCATCAAGACTGCCTAAGGCAGGGCATCCTCCCCAGGAATGCACTGCTGAGGGAAGCCACAGTTAAGAGCATTCCAGGGGCACTAGTGTCTAGTGGCAGATATTCAAACTAGCTTTCAACACACACTGAAGGCCCTGGGAAAGATATCTCTCCTGAAAAACCTTGTGAATACTTACGCCATTAATTTTAAAGAAAAACAAATTTATCTCATTTTTATAAAATATTATTTCATACACACACACACACACACACACACAGATGTGTGTATATATGATGCATGTATGTGTGTGTGGAGTAACTGAATGCTATTTGGTGTCATTGTGCTGCAGAGACCCCCCTATAAGGGTCCCAAATCCTAAGCAGAGATTTGAAGTCTGAACTAAATGGAAGTTAAGGAGTCAAAGATACTGGTTTGGCGGAGAGATCAAAAGGCACAAATAGTTCATGAAGACACGTTGGGTCAGATGTGGACAGTATGGCAGGAAGGGGTGACAGGGAGGTGCACTTATTGAGCCTGAAGCCTTCAACTGAGGGCAAGAAGGGACACTGCCATGAACAGTCAGCAGCCACACCAAGCACACAGTGCACCCAGAAAGTGATCACCTTTCCACATATACAAGTGAACTGCGGGGCACGGGGCTTCCTCCGCTAAGTCATGTGTGAATGCTTCCTACACTGTCCTGGACACACTCTTTAAATACGAGCACTAACTATTACTAGGATGAGGACAGCTGAGGGAAATTCACACTTAAGTTTTACTTGCTGAAAAGACTGAATTTCAGCCCACAGAAAGGCAAAGGTGCCTGGAGGCAGTCGGTAAGTGCAGGTGTGTGCTTAGCTTTTAAGCTAACAGCTCCCCTGTGCATCTACTCCAAAAGAGAGAAAGGAAGGAAGGTACAGACCGGGAGAGAGTAGACTGCCTGTTCATGATGACATGTCATACATGGGCAGCACCTTATGAAATACAGAGCTAGCAGGAAGTCTAGCCAGGCTGGAGATGCTCCAAGAAAACCAACTGTATTTTCTGAGGAAGCAGCAACCTAAAAACAGGCAGTGTGGATTCCAAGCACAATGCCATCAGAAATTCAAAAGACACAGCATCAACTGGACAAAATGTATATAGAGAAAAATATAAAACATGGCTAAGAAATTTTTTAAAGACCTAAATAAGTGGAGACATCTGCATTTATTAAGACAGCAGCTCTGCGCCCTCATCACCAGACTCAGAAGCAGGAGCTGCTGCAGGGTGGTCCATAGTCTCTTCATCCACCCCACCCACCCCTGGCCAGGCCAGCCCTGCTGTCAGTTACTTTCTTCTGTTTGCAAGGTGAAGTGACACTTCACCAAGATGTCTGCATAGACAAAGCACACAGAGAAGATGTTCAGTGTGTATAAGATGCTCCCTGGTCCAAGGAGAAGAAAATCAGTAACACTGGGTGAACAGGAGCTTGCTAGGACAACTGGAGAGGACCGATCAAAGTGTACTGAAGGTTGCCAAGGACACAGAGAAGCTAAGACCAACGCAAGGCACTGCTGAACAACTGTGAAGTGGCACAAGACACTGCTGATGGTGCTACCTAGTGTCAGATGTACACCTGCACTTGACACTCCACCCTATGTACCTACCCTATAAAAATTAGCTTGTATATCATGTCTGTCCACCTAAAGATTCACAGAGAAATGCTCACTGCAGCTGATAGACATGGGCTACCTCTTCTCAGTGTGACATTCTCAGAAGAAAAATAACAACCAATAGCAACACAGATGACTCTCAAACCATGTCACATGACACACACCTAAGATTATACGCTGTGAATCCACTGATATTAAAATTCTAGAAAAAGCAGAACAGCCAACAGAAAGCAGGTCCTGGTGGGCTAGGGCTAGGGCAGGAAAGGACTTGAGAGAGGGGACCAAGTCCTTCTAGAATGGTGGAACTATAAAGCCAAATGGTGAATTTACTAAAAACATTCTGAATTGCAAAATGGGAGAATTTTATATGTAAAATGTTATGTATATTAATTTTTAAAAACTTAAAAAGTCTTTCAAGACAAAGAACCAAAATTTATTTTTGTCTATACACAGTCTGGACAGGCTAAACTGTCCAACAGACTCTGACAAGAGCTGTCATGGCACTATCCCTGTTGCTAAGTGGCTACACGCTGCCACTGAGGTGGAACCCTTCGTGTCATGAGATCAGATGCCAGTAGGGAGAGGTGGGAGGTGACACGGGTAGCAGACATGCTCTGGGCATCCTGTACATCAAGGGCTGAGCCTCTGGTGCTTGTTTTCCGTGGGGAAGGGCAGTGTCCCTGTCTGTGCTGTCTCCACTGTGGTAGGCCAAACACACAAGGCAGGCTGGACTCCTGGAGTGGGTGCATCTGCTGTGACAGATGAACAGCACAGGGACTCTAACACATTAAACGGAGGTGGCTGCTTAACATAAGCACAGTGAGGGTGGGAAGAGCCATTGCAGGGCTCCTAGCATGTTTGCTTCTCTTGTGTGTGGTAACTCCCACCAGAAGATTTCCCCCCTTTTGGAAATGTGGACAAGACACATCTTCCTCTTGAGCCATGGGTAGCACACACCCCAGCTGCTACCTCAGGAGTATGGGAGAAACTTGAGCTGTCATTACCAGACTCAAAAACAGGAGTTCCTGCAGGGTGGATCTCCTCATCGCACCAGCCAGACCAGTTCTGGCTGTGGTAGAAGACCTCTAGTCTCTAAAAGAGACGTCAGACCAAGGCGGCTACATCCCAAACCACTGATGATGCTTCCTCTGAGCCAAAAATCCAACCTTTTCAACCCAGAACTGGAACCCTTCTCTTCCTCTCTACTAGCCCCTTGCACCTGATGCCAGTTCTGCCAAGTGCAGACGCCATTACGACAACCAACGCTGCCCAAGTGCTCACCCTGTCCTACATCTCTTCCTTAAAGCCGTAACTGCAGAACCTGCCCAGTCTTCCTGCCTCCACCCTCTTAATGCATCTTGTAACTCGGTAACGACTCTAGAGATAGGCTGTCTGGTGGTAGTTTATTACGTATGTATGTGCATGCTTTCTTGTGAGGTCCAGCAAATCACTACATAGGAAAAGCATCCCATAGGTCCTTTGGGAAGTAGCTGTTGTAGACCAGGGCATCTTGTTATGCCAAGAGTAAGGACTTGATCCTTTTCCTCCCTCACCTTGTCAGTGAGGAGAGGAGCCTGGCTGAAAGAACATCAATTTGTCCAAGTGTGGAGCAATGTGAGTAATGAAAAACATTATATATAGCACTGACTCATGAGCCTGCAGAAAAGGATGGAAGGGGGGACCCATAGCAGTCATAGGTTAAAAAAAAGGGGGGGACACCATTCAGAGAATGCCAGTGTTACATGACAGTGTGGAATCAAATGACTAGGGCTAGAGAGATGGCTCAGAGATTAAGAGCACTGTGTGTTCTACCAGAGGTCCTGAGTTCAATTCCCAGCAACCTCATGGTGGCTCACAACCATCTATAATGTGATCTGATGCCATCTTCTGGCCTGCAGGTGGCCTCCAGATAGAGTGTTAATATATATAAAATAAATAAATCTTTTTAAAAAAAATTCATGACTAGATGCCACACCTCAAGGGCATCTTTTGTTTTTTTCAGACAGGGTCTCCCTATGTAGCCTTGGCTGGCCTTGAATTCTCTATATAGACCAGATTAGCATCAAACTCATAAAGTTCTGCCTGCCTTTGTCTTCAGAGTGCAGGGATTAAAGGCGTCTGTCATGGTGCCCAGCCTCTCAAAGACATTTTGATGAAAAGCAAGACATTAACATATTGTCAGAATATTTTCCTCACGTTGCTTATTAGGTGCCCTAAAGAAGTTGGAGGAGAACATGGCTGGGTGTGCAGGTGACTCAAGGAACATGGCTGGGTGTGCAGGTGAGTCAAGGAACATGGCTGGGTGTGCAGGTGACTCAAGGAACATGGCTGGGTGTGCAGGTGGATCAAGGAACATGGCTGGGTGTGCAGGTGAGTCAAGGAACATGGCTGGGTGTGCAGGTGAGTCAAGGAACATGGCTGGGTGTGCAGGTGACTCAAGGAACATGGCTGGGTGTGCAGGTGGATCAAGGAACATGGCTGGGTGTGCAGGTGAGTCAAGGAACATGGCTGGGTGTGCAGGTGAGTCAAGGAACATGGCTGGGTGTGCAGGTGAGTCAAGGAACATGGCTGGGTGTGCAGGTGACTCAAGGAACATGGCTGGGTGTGCAGGTGAGTCAAGGAACATGGCTGGGTGTGCAGGTGGATCAAGGAACATGGCTGGGTGTGCAGGTGAGTCAAGGAACATGGCTGGGTGTGCAGGTGACTCAAGGAACATGGCTGGGTGTGCAGGTGAGTCAAGGAACATGGCTGGGTGTGCAGGTGAGTCAAGGAACATGGCTGGGTGTGCAGGTGACTCAAGGAACATGGCTGGGTGTGCAGGTGACTCAAGGAACATGGCTGGGTGTGCAGGTGAGTCAAGGAACATGGCTGGGTGTGCAGGTGAGTCAAGGAACATGGCTGGGTGTGCAGGTGAGTCAAGGAACATGGCTGGGTGTGCAGGTGACTCAAGGAACATGGCTGGGTGTGCAGGTGAGTCAAGGAACATGGCTGGGTGCAGGTGAGTCAAGGAACATGGCTGGGTGTGCAGGTGGATCAAGGAACATGGCTGGGTGTGCAGGTGAGTCAAGGAACATGGCTGGGTGTGCAGGTGGATCAAGGAACATGGCTGGGTGTGCAGGTGACTCAAGTAACACAGACACCAAGAGGCTGATGACACTGAGCCTCAGTACAGTACTAGAGCTGAATGACAAAATGCAACTGAAATCATTAAGAAGCAGAACCCAAACAATGGTGCTCTAATTTTAAAACCCATGAAAGTGTGTGTGTGCGAGTGCGCGCACGCACACACTTTAAAATGTTGAACTTGTAAAACATGTTTGTAAGAATGTTCTAGATTAAAACAGATGAAAGATACTAAAAATGACAGCTGCTCCTGCACAAGAGGAGAAGCATGCGGGAAAAAGAGCGTTACTAGATCAACAGACACAAATGGAACATGGGTGGAGACCCAGGAACAGCACTGGCATGAGCCCCTGAAGCTGGTGTGTGCTGCTGTGACAGGCTCACAGAACAATATCTGTCTGTGTCCCTAGCAAACATGTACAGGAAGGAAAAGCCCTGATGATCACAACAAACTTTCATGTGGCCCAAGAAAAAAAAATATTTCCAAATAGAGCTGAAAACAAGACCTGGGGGCCTCTGCTAACTTGTTCAGAGGGGCCCAGAGAATCTTTTTGTGAATAGCTCTCAAGACTGAGGGGTGTCCAGAGCGGTATGAGTGGTCACATGGGTGTCAGTCCACTGGACCTCTGGAAGTGGGCCAGCAAGCAGAGCTACCACATTGCCCAGCTCCTTCTCATGGGCACATACAGCCCTATGTAAGTGTCTCTATGTAAGTGTAAGAGTCCTGTGTCTCTTACTCCCCACAACACTTTAGCAAAATGCTTTGAAAGGTGATTTCAATAAAACTTGCCATTTTGCTTTGACACTGAACGACAAGAGGCAAAATGACAATCTCAGCACATGAAGACAACACACTGTAGAGGCCCCAGCCTCAGCACCATGGGGCTCTGACATGAACAGAAAACTTACTCCAAAGACAATCAAGAAAGTGAGATTACCACGAGGTCATAAAAACAGCACTGGGACAGTGTGAAGCCTGCCAAGTTACCACGTACT
The DNA here is from genome assembly GCF_964271855.1 of Acomys minous. NCBI lineage: Eukaryota > Metazoa > Chordata > Mammalia > Rodentia > Muridae > Acomys > Acomys minous. Next base: position 106,893,867 of record NC_140495.1, read on the forward strand.
AAAGACATGCAAAAATGTACACAAATCCTTCACTAGCACATGCGAGGTAATTCTGTGGTTTTGAGGAGCAATGTATAGCAACCACAAAGCCATGCTGGGGGCAGGGGTGTCACACAACACAGCATTCAGGGGCTGTGCATAACCCAGACTCAATAACAGTGACCAGACTTAGAACATCCTCTAAGTGGCTTAGGAGACAAGACTCTTGCAATAGGAAGGATCAATTCTGTCAACCTGTCAAGTGGAAATGCAACAAGCGAACCTATTCTAATGCTCCAGGATGCAGGACCACTCCACCCACACCACTTGCCTGTTCTAACTGGTGCCTGGAAAAGGGTATTCCTTTGGGATCGTTGACATAAAGGTTATCTAGTCACAGTGAGGCAGAAGAGAACTCATCTTCAAAATTCACCTCCTTATTGAAAGCCCAGGGAACGTCCTGGCAATTAACAATTCCTATCACCTACAGCTGTCCTATGTGAGAAGGCTCAGAACTCGCCTTACAAATTGCTCTTTTGAAGATCAAAGGAAAGCTGAATGTGTCTGTGTGTGCTCTCGATGAGACTGTAATTTAATGGAATTTTTAGAGAAGGCTTTGCTGGCAGTGCTTGGATGACAGCCCCAGGGCGGAGGATTCAGGGGAGCTTGGCCACTCTTCCCTTTGGAGCATCTTCTCTGCCTTTAATTGGCACCTCATTAGAAATTAATGAAAATGACATCCTCTGTTCTTCCTGCTCTAGGCATCGAATGCTACAAAAAGGCCCATCACAATTCATAACACATTCAATTTATATAGCAATGGCTCTTAAGCATTATTTATGAGATGTGAACTTCTTGTCAGCAGTTAATAACCTGTACAGAATGGAAGGGGAATAGAAGAAAAGATTGTGAATATATACAGAGAAAGATTTTTCTGCAGTGGAGAAGTGTCCTGTTTTAAGTTCAACTACGTTGAGTCTTCACTTTCAGTAATAAACGTTTCCCTCTAGCACCTTTCAGGGCAGTTAGTATCTTCCCAACACTCCATGTATCCTCAAGGAGATCACCACACAGCCCACCCTTCCCTGGAGGAAGCCAAACAGGCAGGCAGAAGGGAGCAACACAAACCAGTTTGTTAAAGCCAGCCCCAGAGCATAGCCACCCTTGCTTTCCTCACCTTTTAAACAGTGGCAGTCATTTTTCTGGGCTTGGTGGTCTAAGACTCTCTAGGAAGGCTACTTCTGAAGGGACTTTTATCTTAAAACTGGACAAGGAACTACACGTTGTTAAGTAGTTGAGAACGAAGTCAGGTCTATAGTGAACCTAAGGACCTACTTAAGAGACCAGCCTCCTGGTCAGGAGGTGAAGAGCTTGAGGCATAACTGCGAGTTTGGTAGAACAGCTGGCAACAGTGAGGGGCACAGGGCCATCTATTAATGACTTCTGGACTTTTTCAGCTGGGTGCTAAGACCTCTGGAAGCTGAGTGGTTTGCATCAAAGCTGCAGGGTAAATGTGGAGACCTGGATCCTCTAAATGTCTCTGCACTCCCCCTTGCCGGCCTGAGGAGGAGAGGAAGCGTCAGCCACTGCCACGAGCACCCCATGGACCAATGGCTTGATCCGTCTCAGCAAACCCTGCATACTACACCAAGGCCCCAGTCACCTTTGGGGAGGAAACAAGAACATTTCTGCCGTTCTGAGAAACAACCATTCTGATAAGGGCAAGAGCAGAAATGGCCGGGGAGGCCGTTCAACACAGCTAAATGAAATGCTGAAAAGCACCACAGCTCACCTGACCACAGATGCAAGAATCTGCAACCTCAGGGACCACACAGACCTTTCACTATTGACCAAAGTCACCAGACCCCAAAACTTCCTCAGCTACCACAGAAGCCTTACTGGGGCACACAGACTTTGTTATAAGCTGAGCCTAAACCCTGCGTACAGTGTCTGCTCCACCAACCCCCACTCTCTTCTTTATACATGACAATTCACAGCAGAACTTAATACCACACCCCACTTCCCTGCCCCCACAGAACGTGACAAACACACACAGGTGGGGGTGGGGGGCGGGAATCAGTTCAGAAACAACTGTTCCAATCTAATTTCCAGGAAAAGCCAGCCCCTACCCCTGCCTGCCTATTTTCACTGCACAGATAACTGAGGCACCAGAGCAGAAAAGGTTGTCTTCTCAGAAAACAGGTAACAGGCAAAACAAGCTTTCACAAGAATGCAGGGCACTGTGTAACCCCCTGTGCCAGCAACTGCAATGTGGGATAGCTACAGCCCGAAGGTGATGAGGGGAGAGAAAGCTCACTTCCTGGAATGAAGATGGCGAGCTCTCAGCCTCGAAAGCCAGGCTCAGAGTCAGCCAGGTGACAGCTCTGTTTCACACACCACCTTTCCTCACTGCATGTTCCAAAAATCAGAAAATGAAAATAGGAACAAGGAAACTGTGAGCGAGCCAAAACTAATGCAGCTACCTTTATGACATGATATATGTGGCCATGGAGAAAAGCAGGCCTTGCCTACATTTTGTTCCCGTGTGTGCAAGGCACAGTTTAAAAAAAAAAAAAATCATATCCACGTGCCGAGTCCTGAGAGGTGGCATAGGGGCAGAAGCGCTGGAGAATGAAGAAAGATGACGATGCCCCAGCTGCCTCAAGGTGTTAACTCACTGGGTCAGTGAGGGTTCCAGAAAGGAAAGCTCCTAATCAAACAATAATAGGAAAGGGATGTGGGGAAATATATATTAAGACGCTCATCTAAGACGAACTGTCTCTCAGTTCTATGGCGCACGTCCTTCCTGCTAGTTTGCTTAACTTCAAAAGTCTTGAGTGGGAAAGCAGCAGATCAGCGAGTGGGAGGCTGACAGTAGAGGCAGCATGCAGGTCTGAGACAGAGGGGATCAGGAGGGTGCCCTGGTAGGGGTGCTCACCACAGCGACAGGATCCCAGTTCCTGCTGCACCAGCTCCAGCTTAGTCTGGCACTGGAAGCACCGACGCCGACTCTTCTGCTTCGACCGGCTGCTCTCCTCAGGCCGCTCGGTGTCCTCTAGTAGCCGTGGCCGTTTCACAGGTGAAGCCTCGTTCTCAGACTGTGAATCTGATCAAAGCAACACATTTGAGGATCAGGACTAGCACCCTGCTGAGCAGACACAACTGCCCAGAGCAGCCCCAAGTCTCTCCAGTTAGTTGCTCATATCGCAGCCAAGTCTCAAACCACTGAAAACCTCAGACAAGAGGTCTAAAGTGCTTACTAAGAACCTGGAAAGGCCCTACAGTGTGCCTGCCTCCAGCCTCTCTTTCCCACGGTGTCTCACTGCTTTCCCCTAGGGCTCCACCTACATTTGCCTCCTGATAATCTTTGACCTTTCTGTTCTCTCTTCACAACACTCAGTGCTCCATGGAGCCTGCTTTAAGTCTTTGTTCCAGGCTGCTTTCCAACTAAGTCTTGTCCCTGGAGTCCCCATGTGGTCACTTATTCTCTGAGCACAGTACAACAGCCCTCCCTGTTCTTGCCTTATACTCCCCTCCTGTGAGGATCGTGGCCCCCGAGGGTTAAGACAGCAGTACAGCACATGCTGGCTTTGTCTGTGAGGCAGCTCTGAGATAGTTCCATCCATTAATGCACTCAAACTGTAAAGAGACTGGGTGGGAAGTACTGGAACACCGTAGAAGACACGGCCTGGCTGGGAATGGAGGTCACTGGGCTGAGTCCCTCGAGGACTATCCTGCCCTGTCTGCCAAGATGTGACATTCACCCTCCCTTCTGCACACCGAAACCACTGAATGCACAAGCAAACTAACACTAAGAATCCTGCCTGCTGGGTGTCTGTCACAGGGATGAAAACCAAATATGCCTCAGCTCTTGCGGGGGTGGAAGGGTGCTGGGGTGCTCGCCTGCTGACTGGCCGCTGTGCCTCCCCGCACTACCGTGAGCACTGGGTGGGTGACACGCCGCTCCTGGCAGTCCTTGCTGTCTAGCTTTTGAGAAGCTGGAGCATGGAAGGATGGACATGTTGGCACAGGCTGTCTCTGTGTGGAGTGGATGCTTCCCCAGACCATGAGGAGGGCAGTGTGTCCACAGCTCTGGCCCCTGCCACCCACTACAGATGCCCTGCACTGTTCATCACCAGTACAAGTTCCGCTGCCCATCCCCTTCAACTCTTCCAGGCCAGTCGGAGGTTTCCCCAACACAAGCCAACTGAAGAAGCCCTCCGAAGGAAACACTGACAGCAAGCTCAACCTATTTCCCAGCTCTGCTGAGCAAAGCTGTCCAGACCCAGTTAGTGCAGTGATGAAGACTGCCACACAGGCCGTGCCCACTCCTCCTGCTTACGCAAGAGCAAAAAAGGAACAATCTAAATGTAAATCATTACAAAGCAGCCAGCCAAAAGGAATTCACCTTGCATAAGCCACAGGGCTCTCCTGGGGGTCCTTTCCCACAAAAATGGCACTATTTGTGGTAATAACGCTATTTAGGTACCTAACAAAAACCTCTACTGCCTATGTCCTATTTGAAGCATCTTTTAAAGAAATGTCCCTTAACCTGGAATGAGAGGTGTGGTCCATACAAGGAGAAGGCAAGTTGAAGATGCCTTTTTTTTTTTAAGCTATTTTGAGGAGGATGCAGAGTAGAAGAAAGGAGGGAGGGCAGGGGAGGGCAGGAGGGAAGGGAGAGACGGGGTAAGAAAGAGAGGAGAGAGTGTGTGTCGCCCACACCACATATATATGGAAGCCCTCTGAGGCCAGAAGAGGGTACTAGAGCTATAGGTAGTTATAAACCAGCTGGGAACTGAACTGCAGCTCACAGGAAGAGAAGGAAGAGCTCTTTACTTCTCAACCTTCTCTCCAGAGATTTAAAAAATACATATACATACATACATACACACACACACACACACACACACACACACACACACACATATATATATATATATATAAATAAAAGCTGAGTATGGTGGCATAACACAATTTCAATTTCAATTTCAACACTCGGGAAGTAAAGGCATACAGATCATTGGACGTTCAAAGTCATCTGGGTCTGCACAGCAGCTTGCAGGCTAGCTGGGCTACATAGTGAGACCCTGCTCGATGGATGGATGGATGAGCAAGTAAGCTAAACATGAAGGTTAAGCCTGATGCTAATGTACTTATAAAAAATGACCCCTCAGACTACGGGCCTCTTTCACTTCCACCTCTGCAGGTACACCTGTCTGGAAAAGCACAGAGCTGGAATTCAAAGCTCCTTGGAGGAGTTTTGTCCAAACAGCCCAGTGTGCCTTCTACTGTGGGGTACATGCTTCCCATTAATTCTACTTTACTTCCAGGTGTCAGCAGTGCAGAAGAGGGAAACCCTGCAGCATTCAATGGCATCAGGAAGGAGATGTGAAGAAAAGCATTCACGTTGCAAATCACCATGGGTGGGAACCAAATTTCCTGTCTGCACGGTCTTACTGACAGGTGTCTTCACTGAGCACCTGCTTCAATGGGGCCCCCAAAGGTAGGACAGTCCAGGCTGGATCTCTTTTCCTCTTAGTCTCATATAATCAGACTACATGCCAAAGAGTGTCAGTAATGATAGGGAACAAGTCTGCATGGTACCCTGCTGGCTCCCTTTAACCATGCTACTTTAATATAAACACTAAGAACTTATACGGTCTTGTAGGCAACAGAAAGGAGGTATTCTTAGAATAACACGATCTAAGGGAGGCTTCTGATGCTACCAACAGTTTCTGGCTACAATGGACTGGCCATCCTAAGGATATACTGGGCCCTAGTTGTTCATCTGAGAGCCAGTTTCCTAGCATCTGCATATGTCTGCAACCAAATACATCTGTGTGTCCAGCTGTGCTGTAAGCTGCAGCTTTATGTGACTCTGTACCATGGTTCTCAACTTTTCTCATGCTGCCACCCTTAATCCAGGTCCTTGTGGTTGTGGTGAGCCCAACAATACAGTTTTCCTGTTGCCACTTTGTAACTGCAATTTTGCTGCAGCTATGAATCGTAATGAAATTATATGACATGCAAGATATCTGGTATTTGACTCCTGTGAACAGGTTATTTGACCTCTCCCCCTCCCCCCAATGAGGTCATGACCCACAGGTTGAGAGCTACTGCTCTACACCAAGATGAACTACCCAGCAGACTGTGTACTCTTGGAACCAAGACACACTTCTGAGACTCTGAAAGATGCACTGACTTTCTCCGCCCTCGCCGATGGCCTGCATTAAATGGTAAGAAGCCCTCCGCCCTCTGACGCTCTCCAACATGAGGAAGGATGGACTGAAACTCCTCCAACTGTCTGCTGCATGCTGCCATGCTCACTGTGTTGTATGTCACCTCTTGGTGAAGTAAGTCACTCTCTGACATCTTCCCACAGGTCAACTTGGTGTTTTAATTAGAAGCTAATGAAATAAACAGAAGTCTATAGACTCAGCATCAATGCTATGGAAGAATTTTATATCTCCTCTACTAATTATTTAATGAAACCTTCTGCCGTGGGGCGAGTTGCCTAAATAAGAGAAACAGATGTCTAGTGCAAGGATTCTAATTACATAATAATGAACTAAATAATTTAACTACTCAATTATAAATTTTGAGTCAGTTAGAAAAAGACTATCAGAAAAGACCCAAACATGAGAAGAGCCATCTACTGTCCACCTGGAATCAAACCTTGATTATTTGTCTTCTGCTTCTAAGTTTCAGTCCCTCTAACTTGAAATACTTTCGGGTTTGGAAACAATGGCAGAAACCATCTAGTTAATCTATTTGCATATGCTGAACTTGGGCAGTAAGGGTTAAATGTGGAGAGCAAGGTGAACAGAAATAACCTCACACTCAGCTTAACTGTCAGAAGAAACGCTCCTGGAAAGGAGCATGCTCATTAGCAGCAGGAGGAGCTGCAGTGCCAAGCTAGACACGGTTCCCACCCCAGGAGTTAGGAGTGACTTCTAATTAAGGTCCTTCATAAAGAGCCAACAAAGCACATTTCCCCCAGTGCCTCCTCTGGAGAGTTACTGCAGGCTGGGGTGTGCCCACACAGGCTGCCGCACTCCCACGCCGGGCACGCAGCTCTCAGCACTCAGGACCCTTCTTCTCACCCAGTGCTCAACAATGATAAAGACACCACATGAGATCTTTAAGAAAAATGTCGCCTATTTTACCTGTGTCCGATTTCTTGGTCTGAAGGCAACCACTGCTCAACATGTGACAGAGGAAACCAAGTACAGTGTTTAAAAAAAAATGTCTACAGAGAGAAATTTCTCTAATTGGACTTTGCTAGCCAAGTGCAGACAGTAACTAGCACTGAGTCTTTCAGGAATACATTTACAACGAAAGCCTGACAGCAACAAACAGGGCTGCTGCTTCTCAAACTGTTTTGTCTCTGACAGAGATCCACGTTTGTTCCTTACTGTCACTGTTCTTGTCTTTATTACTCATGTTCTCTCCTAAAAATTTCCAAATGAATTGTGTCAGGCCTGTCAAAACTGCATCCCATCTCTCTTACTCTCCTGGCAATGTGCAGCTGGCAGCACACGCCCACTCCAGGCTGCTAACACTAGCGGTGGCCTACTGACATCTCAGGCAGGCTCGCACCCTCTACTCCAGCTCACCCTCAACCCAGAACCCCAGAGCCAGAGACAACATGCAAAAGAGAAGAAACCCTCCCCCCAGCCCCCACCACACCTTCCACACAGCTAAGAAACAGAGGTGCCTGTTTTATCTCAGGCTCTGTGGCAGCTTTTGAGGTACTCCATCAGTTTTTTTTTAGAACCTATCATAGTCTCTTGACAGATTGACATTTATGATCCCAACAGCCTGTGCAAACATCAGTAAGAGCAATAATTAATGAACCCCCACACATCACTGCTGTCTCTCCTTCTACCATTTAAAGGAGCTCAAGCTGCTAAAACCTCTGTCCATGAAAACCACCACCCTCTCCCTGGAAAAACTGATAAGAGACTTGAAAAGGGCCAGTTTTACAGGTTTCTTCTTATGCTTTGCTTCTGGAGCACGTGGAAGATCAGACTGTCCTTCTCCTGGCATTTTACTCTGTGCACCACAAAAATCTTCAGGACAATGAACTCCCTCATTATCCACTACCAATTATTTTTGCACTTAATTGAGAGACTTTCCTTTCTTTTCTTATTATTTCTAATGACCCTAGGATAATTTCAAAATCACAAGTTTAAAAATAAAAAAAATAAAAATAAAAACATTGCATGAACAGAGAATGAGACTCTAGAGGCTGATGACTAAAATCTTGTGAAGAAGGCTTTCATTTGATATGGAGAGGAGTCTGAGCCTAAATACTGCCAGATGCCAGTCCTAGAACGTAACTGGCGAGGCAGCCCAAGTTTTAGCCATTAACCCACCCACCTTCCAACCCCACACTCCTTACTCCAATTTTATTTTTTCTGGCTGTCTCGTATGTTCTTAGACACAGCAGGATGGGCTCGTCCTTTCACACACCCTGTAAACTGAACACAGGCCTCTAATTCTTCTCTTTGATGGTAAAAGAAGATGGGGAAACTGAGCGGAGTAGCCTCAGAAGACTCTTGAGAATGCATCGCAAGCTTTGGAGGTCTTCTTCTAGGGGTCAAAGGTTTGGAGGTCTTCTTCTAGGGGTCAAAGGTTCTCTTGTCTAACTGTCCTCATGGCAGCAATGTGAATGTGCTTCCACAGAAATTTTATTATAGTTAACACCACTGAACCAGGCATACCAAAAAGTGCTCTATCACTAGGCTGCCCCCAGCACTATAAAGACTTCCTTAAGAGTAGCAGCACATAGACTTTTAAACGTCTTTGCTAGTTTTCATATGGAATGTGAGGTGCTCTGATTTATTCTATTTATGAATCTACATATTGATACTATCATTTAACTTTTAAGAAGGGAGATTTTTAACTGCACACTTCTCCTCTAATACATATTCAAAACCAACACCATAAAAATTTCATCAGGCACCCAACAAGCCTACATAGAGCACTTAAGGGGTAGGCACTCTGTGCTCCGCCCAGGCCCTCTGGAGTTTGGAGGGAAGAGTCCTCTACCTTGGCAAGAAGTGGTTAAGAGACTACACTACTGACTACTACCTACTCACGGTTTCCCCCAGCCTGACTTATCCCTGTGACTAATGCAAATCATACCTGTAAGTATCTCCTTTCGCTTGGCTTGTGGGAAGACTGTCTTTTTACTCCTGGTTGACTATGTGATATTGTTGATAATGGGTATTAAAACATGTATTCATTGTTAAATAGCTCAAGTTGCTTAGCTTTTTGTTAAAAACGAAGAACGCTCTTATATTAAAGACATAAATAAACAGCACAACAAAATTCATTCTCGACAATAATCACAATCTTATTTAGTGACATCCCCAGTTTATTTGAACTGTATAGCTGATACAGCCCTCTAGATTAATGAGCATTCTGTGCAGGGCTATGACTAAAGTCAACATCAAGACCTACTTTCTGGATGACCTATCTACCTATGGCCTAGTAAGTGAATACATGTGAGCACTCTACATATGAGATGAGTGCTAAGAACACAGAAAGTAGAAACCCTACACTTTGAGGGGAGAAAGGGAAGAACAGAAAAGGGTTATCTCCTGTGCTAACCCTTCAGGGTGATCAGGATGGCAGGTGGCTTTGGTTCCCATGAGTCACCCTGGCCATGATGTTATGCCCACCTACTGTACTACACCCACAGTGAGCCTACACTCATGTAGCTTTTCTTCACCAGAAGATCAGTGGACCGTTTCACAGAGCGCAAAGGTACCTGGAGAACACATCTGAGAGGTTTTACTCATTGGTATGTTTGAAAAGGAAAATAATGGTGTTGATTGTCTTTTCTCTTTAATTGTTGCCACCTAATTTAATCCCACCTCTACCGCACCCTAGGAGGTTCAAGGCATCTCAGTGTCATTGGTCAGCTTGGTTTTCCTTCTGTGATGTTTAATAGACTGATCTGTCCACAGAGGAACAAAATTGGCTTTCACCACAAATTTTTCTCTATCAATAATCTTCTTAGATTTTTTTTTTACAAATAGCTGTAAAAAAATAATAAAATTTCATGTACTCCTTTATACCCAAAACAGGTAGCTGGTGTAGACAGGTATTTTCAAGCCATGCAACGCTTCCATCATCACCAGAATCTGTCACGCTGTGTGTTGTTTTTCTTACAGCATTTCTCTGTGTTCTCTAAAATGACGTCAAACTCCAGTGCTGGGCTCACAGGCAAGCACTACTTCACCTGGCTTACTACTGCCCTTCTAGAAACATGCCTCCTTCCAACCCACTGTCTGTCCTCTTATAATCACTATCTATCCTCCATTTCTATACTTAGGTTATTTCAAGAATGCTTCCAGGGGCTGGAGAGATGTCTTAGCAGTTAAGAGCACTAGCTGTTTTCCCAGAGGACCCCAGGGTTCAATTGCCAGCAACCACATGGCAGTTTGTAACTGTAACTCCAGTTCCAGGGGCCTGACACCCTCATAGACATAAAATACCAATGCACACAACATTTCAAAAAACAGAAAACTTCCAGACAGATACACATGTATGCAGACATATAAATGGAATTCTACAATATGTAACTTTCTGCCCAATGTGATATTTTTGTTTTGTTTGGAGACAGGGTCTTACTGTATAGTCCTATATAGCCTGGAATTTACTATATAGACCAAGCTGTCCTTAAACTTATGGAGATTCACTCATTCCTGCCTCCTTAGTAGTGCTGGAACTGAAGGTGTGCAGCACCACACATGGCTTATCGAACGTAATTTTTTAAACCATCCACTGAAGTAGGCAGACACATATGACACTTCTGCAATAAAAGCAACCAAATGCTAACATAAAGACCATATTATGAGCATGTACGTTCTAAACATTTCCTATTATGAGCACGTATGTTCTAAACATTTCCCATATGTGTTAACTCAATTTCTACCTGGCTATGAGGGAGATATTATTTACTGAATATCACAGATGAGGAAACCAAGACATGAGGTAAAGGAACTTTACCAGTTCTCAGCTGGCTTCTGAGCCCATCTGTAATCGTTTTGTGATCCCACATAATGAAGACTATTTCTGCTCTCCCACAGAGCACCTTCCAGGAGCATAAGTTTCTCCTATGTTCTATACATACGAAGACCAGTGGTCCACACAACAGGGGAGGGAAAACTGTGGCCCCGTGAGTGAGAGGAAGACAAGCTCCTCTCATTGCTTCAGAGCCCGTCCAGAGTCATCAACTTCTCTGGGACAGACATCAGCCAAGCACCTTTGTCCACTGCTCTTAGCATATGACTTATATCATGTCTGACTCTGTTTCTCCCTTACCTGCTAGTAACTCTCTGGATTCCTACAATTAAAGTAATTTAAGTTATTCAAAATCCACCTTTTTTCTTTCTTGATGTGGTAAGTGGTGCTATTGCCACATCTTGAGTTTCGTACTGGACTTCAATCCCTGTCATGTTACTGGGGGAAAATCCATGCCCAGTCTTTATTGATTACTTGTAGGATGATACAAACAGCTCGGGACCAAGTTAGGTAACTTCATTTGAAATTATATGTTAATAGTCAGGAAAGGTAATCCAAGTCACCTCAGCTTTCCATGGGCCCCACACATTTAAGTCAAAGGTGCTTCTCCTCAACTCCCTGATCACCTCTTCTAGCTTATATACCAAATGCCCATATAAAGGTCCTTACAAAGCCAGCAGCTGTCCTGGTGATGCCCTACTTACTAAGGGGTCATTGCCAAAAGCTAAATCCCAAGAAGAGGTATCTGGTCAACAGTCTGTCAGGTTGGCAATCAATACTGCTGTCCTCCTCTGGGGCCAGGAGTCAGACTAGTGCCACTTCCTGATTTTTGGCAATTTCATAAGCAAAACCTGTCCCAGCCAGTCCAGCCAATTAGCCAATTGAGCAATATCCCCATAGACTTCCCACTTCCTGTTCAGACTCCTAAACAGCTTCAATACATGATTTCTTCTTTTTATTACCTACCTGGGTATCTCAAGAGTTCGATATTTTAATGCAGTAATTTTTAACTATCAGCAGAGTAGAGGATAAGGATGAAAAACCAAACACTTAGATTCACAAGAAGAATAGTTACATTTCTGCTCTATTTTCTTGAAGCACTATCAAAAAAAGTCCGACTTATATCTTCATGTATTCAAGGAACAGACAGGTCCACACACATGTTTTCATGTAATAATGTGTAGGATGGATGATAATGTTTGCAGTTAGTTTCTCAAAATACAAATTTAAAAACAAGGAGTAAATCTATGCTCTAATCCCAGTAAGTCTAGAGGTTTTCATAGTAGATCTTACTGTTTTGTAACTATTTTAGGATAGTGGGTAACACTGATAACTATAGCTATTTCCTGTTATTCCTGCCTAATATTTGAAGAGGGTTAGAGGGACTAGACAGAACCAGGTGTTTTCAAATGCTCTCGTATCGTGGTCTGCAAATCACAGGAGTGCGCCTAAGCTGTTTTCTTTCTTCTTCCCCCCTCCCCGCCGCCCTTTTTTAAATCAAGAAGAGTAACAGCCTGTCCTTTATACAGAATTGCTGACTATAGGAGTAGGGCGGGGAAATGGATGACGATAAAGGAGGTACCATTCAAGTTTCATGGGTAATTTTTAAAATCAGAGATAAATACTAAAAGTCAAATACTTTCCTTCACTCTACCCTTCCTTGGAGTGCTGTTTAAATCTTCAGCCATCTTACCTATCTGATTACAATGCAAGTTTCCAGGTAAACAGCATCAGGTACACCGAGAGCTACACTGGGGCTCAACACAGGAGTAATGACGGAAGGGAGGACAAGGAAGGAGGGGAAGAACTGACTTCTGTGAAGGCAAAGGCCTTAGGACAGCAACCTTGCCGTGAAAACCGGCATCCAGGGGACGTGTGCTACAGGTTGGTGAAAGGGAAAATGTTGAACATTTTCACTTTGCTGTTTAAAGAAAATTAGCCTGAATGCATGACTGAGTGGATGCTAAAATTAAACTGCTGATTTGTTTTTAAACTATTTTTGCTTCCAATTTAGCATTGAGCTTAATTCAGTTCCTCTTTCCAAACTATCACTTAACTTCTTCCACCCAAATTCTAGTCTTCGGCTTATTACTGTCAGGGCAAATCCTTAAGCCTATAAATAATAACCAAGGTGGCACATTTTAACAATGTCTGATTTGAGGTTCCAATGACCCTAACTTCACACTTCTCACTGTGCCCAGAAAGAACATTGCAGCCGTTTCTCAACCAGAGCAAGAGCATCAGACTTGGGGTTGCACCAATGATGGGCACCTCCAAGGGAGCCAATGGTTTAGGAGAGCTGGAGAAAACTACCTTAACAAAACAAAAGCACAACAGTTTGTGAAGGACAGAGAAACAGCCTCATCCATAAAGTAAGCTGCTAGAGAAATAGAGGCAAGAAATTAATAAAATTATTATTATGAAAATTGCCATACATATTTGAAACATGAGGACCAAGTAACTGACATTTTAATTTCAATTCAACTGATTTTATCTTAACTCTCCTTGACAAAAGATTTATGAAGATGGCCGCACGTCACACAGCCATACTAAAGATACTATGTATTACATTAAAACTAAATTTTAAGTTCTGAAAATTGTATCATGACAACATAAAACTAATTCTTGTTTTTAAGAATTACACGTTAAAGATTTTGTACAGCAGACTATTGTCTGCAACTTAAATAGTAGGAAATACAGATGCATGTGTAGAGACCAGCATGCAGAGTAAATTCCACACGGCTAACTCTGAAGAACTTTATGGAGAGACCTGAGACAATCTCCTAGCCTTTCTGGTAAGGCTACAATTATGTTCAGAAAGAAAACCCTACTTGTAATTATACTGCAGAGAGGCTAATCTTGCAGAGGACTGGCAAGAGCCTCCTGAACTCCTTCCCAGAAACATTTGCCCCACTCAAGGTCTGATGGGAAAGTCTGTGACAGGCAATTGGAGCCTATAATCACCAGGGAGGTTGAAGCTCATACCTTTCCAGGTATGTGAAGCCAACTCTTTCTTGTAAGAAGTACTCCTCAGGATTTGTCACAGACTTTGACATGTCTCTCCTAGTCTGTATCCCTCCAAACCCAGTAAGGATCCATTTCTAATTGTGCCAATTACTATGACTGTGATTTTAGCAATGAAAGTGACCAAGACTTTAAATGTGATCTTGCTCTTCTACAAATGCATTTATCAACAGCTGTCAGGGGAAATGTGGAGCTGCATCTAGTCAGTTACAAGAAGCGAATGCTGAGGTGGACACCTCCCGCTCAGCTGCTGCTGCATCTCTCTTCACCATCTTTTACAAGCCGTGTATGCTAGGCATGTAATTTAAGCTATGATGTAATTATATTATCTTTGAAGAAGAGCTCAACTTTTTTTCTAAGAAAAAAAAAGAAAAAAAGCAGCAGCCACCAGTATACTTTCTACTTAGTGAACATGTGCCCACATCAAGATCATGTGGCAGCCTCTGCCCTCACTGCAGTAACAGAAAATGGACACACTGAGCTCAATGCCCTACTTGTAGCTTACACATGTCTGCATTTTTAATAAGTTCTGAAAGGGCAGATGAATGTGGGAAATGCATAACAGGTAACTAATTCCCCCATCTGTAGAGCTAATAGAGATGTGGTTTATTTAAAATTCTGAGTTGTGGTTCTGCTGTTGGGAATGGCTTTCTCAAACTCTGTGGGTAGATAGTGGTAATGAAACAGAGTTCCAAACGGCAGGGAGCATAAGGGCAAATAAGCTTTTACAGCAGAGTATGCGCATGTACCAAAAATAATTATACAGATATAGTGGGAGGCTGGTTAACGGAGTCCACAGAGGCACTTGGCTGCTCAGATAACTAATCACCAGATGAGGTCCCCCATGATAAAAATGCCTCCAAGGTTAAACATTCTGATTTTTAATCATAAACAACTGAACTTATTGGCTAAAGTGTCACCCGTGTTGTTGGTTTAAACACCAACAGTCTTCTTGTAAAACGTGATTTCAGCCTCACAGAACAAGTAACTCTCCGTGGGACCTAAATTGTAATGAACCCCATAATAAAAAGGACATATGCAATTTTAAGTTTAAAAAGAGAGGGAGAATTTGATAAAGGATCTCCCCCCAACAACCCCTACCCCAAAGACACGGTTTCTCTGTGTAGCCTTGGTTGGTCTGGACTCTCTTTGCAGACCAGGCTGGCCTAGAACTGACAGAGATCCACCTGCCTCTGCCTCCCGAGTGCTGGGATTAAAGGCATGTGCCACCATGCCCAGCCCATAAGGGATATTTTTAAAGAAGGCAAGTTTGTGAAATCTCTGAAAAGATTGCTTTTCATTAATATATACAATAAAATTAACTTTTAAAACAAGGACTAGATCAAAAAAAGAACAGAACAAAACCTTTCTTAAATAAAAAGTCAGAAAAGAGTTGGGGACATCGCTCAGTGGCAAAATGACGACACGGACAGCACAGGGTGACAACGATAGAGCCTAAGCCTATTTTCTGGTTCATTCTCAGGTGGAACTTGAAAATTCATTTTAAAAATGCAGGAAAACGAACCTTTTCAATAAAATAACTGTATGTGTTTAACACATCCAATAGGCAAAGGATTTTTAAAGATTTGGGCGTGCATGCCTGTTGTCTGTGTAGAGGTGTCACACAGCCCAGAAGGGGGAGCTATGAGCAGATGTGAGCACAGCAAGGTTCTCTGGAAGAGCAACAAGTGTTCTTAACCACTGAGCCATCTCTTCAGCCTTAGCAAAGACATTTTAAACAAATTTCTAAAGATGTTCTCAGTGGATTATGGAGGGGATTACAGCTGACCTTGGTGGCTATAAGCCGCTGTGAGGAGAAAAAGAAAAAAAATCCCAAAGCTGGACTCAGAAAAAGCAGGAACAGGGGAAAAGAGAGCGAGAACCAGGGCTGAATGCCAGGGCCACACAAAGTATATCTGCTGAAGTGCTGAGTGAGTCTGCAAGCTCTGTGCTGGCATGGCAGCCAGCCCACTGTCTGCTGAGACTCTAGCCAGGCCTTCTCTACGAAAGGAGATGAATAGGCTGAACAAATGGTTATGTCCATGGTCTTTCAGACTCACATTCTCTTTAAACATGAACACCTGACAACAGTTTTCAACTTGCTTACAACCAATTTTGCTAGTCAACAACATAGCCACCTGACTTGATCCCATGGCTAGCCTCTACTAAAAGACATGGTAGAAGGAAACCACCTTCCCCACCCTCTTCAATAATTCAGTCTTCTTAAGACATCACCAGAGAAGCAAGCTTAGGTAGGCAAATGATAACCAAATCTTGGAAACCAAGGTAAATAGAGAAACAGCCTCAAGACAGCTCAGCGAAAGAAACAGCCATTACTACTCACAGAAGGTACCAACATGTAATCAGTTATGCCATGAACAAGAACATACAAAGAAGCACTTCTTTTTATCACTATAAAGCAGTGTCAGAGAACGGTAAGCTTACCAAGTGTCCAAAGTATGATTAATAGAGCAAAATCCCAAGGGTTGACAGATAAACAACAGAATTACCCAGACAGTGAAGAAGGAAACCAGCTCAATGAGGACGGAACTCAGAGAAAGGTTATCAGCTAGCCACTCCGGCATCTAAACCATGAGTCCCAGGAAAAAAAGAAGAGAAGCAGGGCTGAGGACTATCAAACACCTCCTAGAGTAGAATATTTGAGGTGCCTAGCTCTCAGTATCTTGAATAGAACAAAGACTAGCCAGTAGGCACTTCATTATAAATCCTGTGACACCAAAGAATAAATAAAGGCTTGTAGGTATTCTAAAGGTGACAAATTTCCAGGTATGTTACAGTGACATCTGACTTCTCAGTAATAACACGAAATGCCAGAAAACAAGGAGGCAACGCATTCATGGGGGAATTCTTACACAAACCCTCTGGAGTGGCTGCAGGAGAGAGGGCACTTCCCAGTCTTCTTTGCTGCTGAACCTTGGTCGTGTACTTGGGCAAAGGAAGGGGATGAAAGAGGATAAGAGCAAGGGAGCAGCTCCTGGATGGTATGCTAGGTTTAAAGAACATCTCATCCAGGTAAGAGTCAAAAGACGAGATGCAGATCCAGGGCTTTGAGTTGGCTCACCCCAAAACCTAGCCCATCTATGAACTGCTGGAGCAAGTGAAGGAGCTGGCCCTATGGAACCAAAGCTACAGGATCTCCATGACACAGAGTAGTAACAGGATGTCTGAGAGGAGTCCTGGTGAGGATCTAGTATTGATGGTGTAGCAGAAGCTAGAGGCCTCTAACCAGACCAATGACTCATTGCAAAGAATATTTGCAAGTAAAGATGTGTGGACAAAAGGGTACCCTGTGTAGCACACTGTGACACAATGTAGTTTCTACAGCAAGATGTTTTGTTTTTATTTTTATTTTTAATTTTCTGTTGTTGTTCTTTTATTTTGTTTTTTTTGGGGGGGGGGGAGCAGGGAGGTTGCAAGGGCAGAGGCAGATATGGTGGGATGGGAATTGAGGCGCATGATACGAAATTCACAAAGAATCAATAAAAAGTTGTGGTTTTTTTAATGATAAAAAAGTTTAAAAGATGGGGTGCTCCAGAAGGAGGGTTTTAGACAAAAGGTATAAACAGATTTAAGAGAAATCTGTGATGGCTTCTGAGGAACTGATGGAGCCTAACAACCAATGAAGTACTAGGTAAAACATTTTTTTTTCCCCAAATGTACAGGTACTATGTTATCAGACCTATAGGAAAGGAAACATTACCTAGTATATAACTTAGTGGCTTGGCAGGGAATATTCAGGGTCACAACCAATCATATTTTCTATTTACTGGAATTCTTGTTTTATAAACATCCCATGATAATATGAAAGATCTTCGTGTGGTTTTGTGGCTTAGAGCTGAACATGTATAACACACACATACACACACACACACTAAACAGTTAAGTGCAGGGAACAGGGCTTCTCTAATCAGAAGCGCAAAATGGGCTAAAGAAGATGGTGCTCAATTTGACAGATGATTAAATGAGTAAATAAGGAAGAAGGAAGGAAGAGGAAAGGAGTGGTACACTACAAGTGCCAGGATGCACTGCTCTTCATAGCTGTAAGTCCTTTGCATATGAGGTACTAACACACAAGTGTCCAGGAGGAGAGACTGGCTGTTCACGAGGACCGTTGCTCACTCTTCTAAGCTACTTGATGGCATGACATGCCACCTGTGTCCCATACTGTGAACCTGAACGTTTCTGATTAAGATCACAGAGGTGAGCCAGGCATGATGGCGCACACCTTTAATCCCAGCACTCTAGAGGCAGAGGCAGGCGCGGATCACAAGTTCGAGGCCAGCCTGGTTGACAGAGAGAGTCCAGGACAGCCAAGGCTACACAGAGAAACCCTGTGTTGAAAAATAAAAAACAAAACCAAACCAATAAAGATGCCCACCCACGTGCCTCTCTACTCTCTTCTCTGGGAAAAGGCTGCTTTGGTTTTACATACAGTTACACCATTGCACTACAGACTGGACCAGCTACTACTTCAAGGTGATTTCCCCACTTACTCCACCAGTGCTTCCTGTGGCCACTTCCAGCTGACGATGGTTCTGTCTATGTCTCCCCTCCACCCCCAGGGCCTTTGGCTTGCTAGGCAAGCGCTCTACCACTGAGCTAAATCCCCAACCCCTCTGTCTATGTCTTTACTCAGAAAAGTATGGCCTTGTACAAGTGTTGGCTTCTCAGCACGTCATACAGACTTCTTTCTGTCATCCATCCAGTGTCTGTGAGCCGTAACAAGTTCCCCATCTCTTGACTCATGCACCTTTCGCAGGCCTGTAGGGAGCCTTTTCCTTCTTCTGTCTTCTTTAACTCACCAACATCCTGTCCTTAGTTCCTTGCTCCTATGTATTTATTCCCTTAACAATCTGCATGGCTTTAACTGTTGCTCTAGATTGGCAATTCCTTGAACAGGCCAATACTTCTAATTTTCTTTAGGACTACCTGTAACAGTGGTTCTCAACCTTCCTAACACTGCGAACCCTTAATACAGTTCTTCATGTTGTGATGACGCCCAACCATAAAGTATTTTGCTGCCACTTTATAACTGTAATTTCACTACTACTATGAATCATAACTCTCTGTAGATTAGGCTGGCCTGGAAGTCACAAAGATCCTTCTGCCTCTGCCTCTGCCTCCCAAGTGCTGGGATGAAAGGCGTGCATCACCACTGTTGAGTCCAATCTTACACTGTATGGAAAGGGAAAAATCTACTTATATTTGCCCAATGGCAAAGCATTTACAGACTGAAAGGGCCCACCTGTAACATTACTTAGTTCATTTGGCTTCTAACAACAGGATCATCATGTATCAGCTATCTTTAAAGTAAACAACCTACTCTGTAGCTTAAGGCATCAAAGAAAAATGACTGATGACAGTGTCCCCCTTCAGCCTGAATTTTATATAACAAGATTAAAATCTCTGCAGCAGCAATCATCTCCTGATTGTGACCAAAGGCTAACAACCAGAACACCTGAACTCTGGGATCAAACTGAAATGCCCCCTGAAAAGCACTCCTGTGTGCTGTGTGTCAGCTTCGGTGTCAGGGTCTGGTTGCTGAGGATGGTGAGCAGCACTGAACTGTCACTTTCCCAAGCACTAGCTATTTACAGGGAACTCAGAAGCACTGCTGTGCCTTAAGTTTCTACTCACACAAAACACAATCCTGCCATTAGATGTGGACTCCACATTCCAGTATCCCTTTGTAATACCTAATGATTCTGGGGTTCTGAATTCTAATAATTTCCCAGGGAGGAGTCACCTCATGTATGCTTGCTCTGTGGTTGGCATAATCTTCTCAGTCCTCACTTAAAAACTATCTTATTTAGCCGGGCGTGGTAGTGCATGCCTTTAATCCCAGCACTTAGGAGGCAGAGGCAGAGGCAGAGGCAGAGGCAGGCAGATGGATCGCTGGGAGTTTGAGGCCAGCCTGGTCTACAGAGCTAGTTCCAGGACAGCCAGGACTACACAGAGAAACCCTGTCTCAAAAAACAAAATAAAACTACCTCATTTTATGTGTGTATGTGTGCCTCCACACAAAACCTGAGCACCACATGTCTGCAGGAGAGGAGACTCCAGAGTCCAGAACAGGAGTTAAAGGTCAGTGTGTGCCACCCAATACGGGTACTGGGAACCAAACCCAGGTCCTATGCAAAACCAGTCAGAGCACTTGATCACTGGACCTCTCTCTAGCCTTGGTCTTTGCTTTTTAAAATAAACCCAAATTATATCTGCTGCTCTCTAAAACTGGAGTTAGTTGTATTTGTTTCTGTATTTAACCTGTATCTTTGTGGCTGAATTCCCAGGGGCAAGCAATGCATAAATCACTTCTTTCGCATGCAGCTGATTCAGGTACAGGACTCTGTCATGGACTTGGCCAACCCAGCTAGAGTCCTACCTGATCCTACATTCCACTGAAGCGCCCATTTCACAAGCTGTGCTCTACAACCAGCACAGCAAGCAATAGAGTAAGATTATAGTTACTCGCCCATGATTATAAAGTCTTCCCAAAGGCATTCTCTCATCAAAGTGATGCTTTAGAAGCAAATGCAGATATGAGGAGTATGAACCAGCCCACCTGCTGACAGGAGCGGCAACCGGACTGTCTTCCTCCAGGTAGATGAGCAAGCAGGAAAACAGATAACACAACTTGTCTTGAAAGCAAGCAACAAGACGAGGCAGTAAAGCCCCATCAGCATAGATCATCCTCTCAGGGCCCAGTGTCATCCCAGCCTCTATTAGCCGCCGCCACATCAGTGCAAGTCCCACACACTTTATCCTGTTTATAATTGCTGATGAGCAGTAATAAGGGCTCCATGCCTCAGCTCCGTCCGTTCCACTTCGGCACCCACCTATTAGGTAATAACTTTTATTTACAGCCTTGCTTGATGTGCTGTTCTATTAGTACAGCCAGGAGCCGAGGAGGGGGAAAAAGTCTCCTTAATGGGCAGTATCATTGCCAGGCACTGAAGATTTATACCCAGCTTCGTGGCTGCTCTATGGCGCTCACTCTGCTAAGACGCTTTGGGCACAAGGCTCCTATCCCAATGCCTATCCCAAGCACCCACATCTAAGGACAGCAGTGCCTCGATCCAGCCACCAAAGGCAGTAGCTTTCTCTACATTCTTAAGACCTGGCTCAGGCATCTTGCCTCAGTGGAGCAACAGAACACCTAATTGATGGGTGTGCAGGCCTCTTTCTCCTTGGTAAGAGTGCAAGATATGATAAAATAAATGACCACAGAGTTTTTAAAAAATAACAGTTCTAAGTGTGTTCATGAATTTTCTCAAACATTGGGGGGGCGGAGTTCAGCTCCAAGGGCCAAGTGTCCCCTCATCCACCTTACCCCATACTGCTCTAAAACAGCAACAAGGCCCAGCACATATGAGGTCTTTTAAACTAAAAAGTCCAGCATCAATTCATCCACAAATCTATGCCTTAGTTAATCCCCCATTTCATTCTAACACAAATAACTGAGGCTCTAACAATCAATACAAAATAAAGCATAGGCCATTTCCTTTATCTCTACCACCAAAACCCACACCCTGAGGGAAGTCAGTCACTAGGACACACCATCCCAGGCTACAGTGGGAAGTCAGTCACCAGGACACACCATCCCAGGCTACAGTGGGAAGTCAGTCACTAGGACACACCATCACAGGCTACAGTGGGAAGTCAGTCACTAGGACACACCATCCCAGGCTACAGTGGGAAGTCAGTCACTAGGACACACCATCACAAGCTACAGTGGGAAGTCAGTCACTAGGACACACCATCCCAGGCTACAGTGGGAAGTCAGTCACTAGGACACACCATCACAGGCTACAGTGGGAAGTCAGTCACTAGGACACACCATCACAGGCTACAGTGGGAAGTCAGTCACTAGGACACACCATCCCAGGCTACAGTGGGAAGTCAGTCACTAGGACACACCATCCCAGGCTACAGTGGGAAGTCAGTCACTAGGACACACCATCCCAGGCTACAGTGGGAAGTCAGTCACTAGGACACACCATCCCAGGCTACAGTGGGAAGTCAGTCACTAGGACACACCATCACAGGCTACAGTGGGAAGTCAGTCACTAGGACACACCATCCCAGGCTACAGTGGGAAGTCAGTCACTAGGACACACCATCACAAGCTACAGTGGGAAGTCAGTCACTAGGACACACCATCCCAGGCTACAGTGGGAAGTCAGTCACTAGGACACACCATCACAGGCTACAGTGGGAAGTCAGTCACTAGGACACACCATCCCAGACTACAGTGGGAAGTCAGTCACTAGGACACACCATCACAGGCTACAGTGGGAAGTCAGTCACTAGGACACACCATCACAGGCTACAGTGGGAAGTCAGTTACTAGGACACACCATCCTATACTACAGTGGGAAGTACTTATTTAATTGGGCAGAACATGGGAAGGTAGTACCTTTTCAATTAAAAAATTGCAACTTTGTCAAATATTTTATATTCATTTTGTCCCCCAATTCCAGGATCAAATGAACCCCCTAAAGACCTAAGATGATGAATGCACAAGGTAAAACATTTTTTAATAACTTTTTCCCTTGCCATGGCAGATTTACTGTTTTGATCTTTCTTCAATGGTTACATTAAATGCAAATAAAAAAGAAAGGTTTATATCTTTCCTAATATTCTACTGACTGGAACTTGCATATTACACAAGTAGGTCAAATTTCTAATTTTCTGCCTCAAATGCTGAGCCTGCAGACCTAAGGACCAGCTCTATCTGGAAGACCAACAAGAAAGAAAAAGTGAGTTACAGTTGAACTCACAGCTGTAGAGAAAAGAACCAGACACTGCTTTTTAGCAGGGCCACCCAAAGTGAGTAATACTGACCACTACAGCTTGGACCACCGACTCAGCACTTCAAGATTTAATGCTCCAGTTGGAATGTTTTCATGATTCCTGACTCTCTCTCTCTGGGGTTAGACCGCACATCTGCAGGTACTGTCACGATGCGCAGCCACCTCTGCTGTAACACCACCACCCTTTAGCGTTCCCTTTAACTGGCTCTGAACTCTGATGTGAAAGGCATTCAACACATCAGTCTTCTCTCAGCTCCCAGGTGGAAGGGGCTCCTGCTATCTTTGAAGGAATACACAGTAATATCCCCAACAGGCTACCCAAGAGTAGTAAAGAAAAGGATTAAGGAGAAGGAAGAACAACAAAAAAACAAAAACAATGAACAATACGAGGCTGGGAAAACAATACGAGGTGGGAAAAATGGCCTTATAGGGAAAGTCAGCTAGAGAGAGCATTCATTCCCTTTCCTCAAATGGCAAAATGTGGGCCCTGGACACATGCAATATCCCACTTGTCAAGCATTGAGGAATAGAGTCCCTAAGTCACTGTTTAAAGATCCTGCTGGACAGATTTTCCTCCAAGTCCATTTAAAACCAGGCATGGCTTCCTATAGATCTGTCCAGGCTACTCTTTTGTTGTTTGTTTTTCAACTTAGAGTTATCTGTGAAGAACACTGAGAAAATGCCTCCATTCATACTGTCTGCAGGCAATTTTCTTGACTAATGACTGATGTAGGCAGGTCCACCCTTAGGCAGATGGTCCTGGATGGTATAAGAGAGCAGGCTGAGCAAACCAGGAGGAGCAAGGCAGTGACGAGCACCCCTCCATGGTCTCTGCTCCAACTCCTGCCTTGCCTTTCCTCCCCAAGTTACTTTTGGTCATGGCCTTTATCAGTGACAAAGCCCTAGGACAATGTCCAGCACAACTTCAGTTTTGAAATCATGAATAACAAACCCCAACAAAAGAACACTTCTTTTGCTGTAACTGCAAATAAATGTTTAAATAAGAAAATCTAACAAGCCAGGCGTGGTGGCACACGCCTTTAATCCCAGCACTCGGAGGCAGAGGCTGGCGAATCAATGTGAGTTCAAGGCCAGCCTGGTCTACAAAGTGAGTCCAGGACAGCCAAGGCTACACAGAGAAACCCTGTCTCGAAAAAACAAACAAAACAACAACAAAAAGGGAAAGCCTAACAAAAAGCCAAACCTTTCCCACAAAACACTTTAACCACAAAAATAAGTCATGAATTTCTACATGTAAAAAATACTGCGTAAGGATGCTGGCTGGAGTTCCAATCACCACGCTGTGCTTGTGGTGGCACATGGTGATTAGAAAAGATAAAGACAAAAGCAAGTCCTCTGATGGCTTGTTGCCTAAAACCTAGCACCAGTCTTTCTACCCAGCTTACCAGGAGAACTGATCTTTCATTTGCCACTAGAGTTCTTATTTGCACTCTTCATCTTAGAGCTACTACAAAGCAATATATTAATCACTCCCTGCTCTCTCTGTCTCCTCCCTCTCCCTTTCCTCACACTGATTGCTGCAAGTCAAGCCAATTCAAAAACACCACCACAGCTACTGGTCACCCAAGTTATAGCATTATCCTCTACCACACCCTAATAAATATAAACTGAAATATAAACTGAGATGCCCTACGTAGCCATTCATGTCTTTGCTAAGCCAAATAGCCAATGGGTCTAAAGTGGATGTAAACAACAACAAAAACAAAAAATAAATAAAAAAACAAAACCGCATCATTTTTTCACTGTACATTCTTATCTAAATTGTTCATATGCCTTTATAGGCTATTTTTGTGTATGTAGTATATCTGGCTCATAAGCTGTATGTATGAACGGGTGTGTGTGCGTGTCAGAGATGGGGAGAGAGAATTTACAAAACAGGAATTTTAAAAAGCTGAGATAAAGTCTTTTCCTAGTGTTCTTCATGCCTCACAAACTACACATATGCCTTTATTCACAGATTACACATGTCCTTATTCACACTACTGACTTAAATAATTACTGTATTCTTTTTTAAGAGTCTCAAATATATGTATCCCAGACTTGCTTAAAACTTGAGGCGAGCCTCATGACCCACATGCTAAGTGCTGTGTTTTACAGGGGTGGGTACGACATCCAGGAAAGGTGCCTTTTCTAAGGTCATTACAAACTCAACGCTGAGGTCAGTCAGATCTCAGGTCTCAAGTTAGAGGTCCTAAGAAATATTATTCCTGTAAGGCAAGTGTTTAAGCCCTACATTGTGCCCCACAGCCTGTCTGGGAGATCCTCAGGAGACACACCAAGAGTTCATGTTAGAAGCATGAACCCTATTCTTAAGGACCTAAATATAAAAGGATATTTCTGTCATTTAGCAGTAACTTATGATTCAGAAGCAAAATATCAGAACCTCCACCACAGGCAACATACAATTACAGAACAAAGGGAGTGGGGAGATGGATGGTGTCAACTCGCAGTTTTCAGAGCAAATTCTTAATTCTCAAAATCCAGAAGCCTTGTCCTCCAAAGTCAAGCTGCTCAGATGAGCCTGGCTGGCCACAACAGATTTTTGAGGCACAGAACAGACGTCTTTAATGCACAGCAGGGTGAACTTACTTAAAGCCTTTAATGCCCAGGCTAGGAAATCTCAACCTTACGAGATGCTCTGGACATTGCACTCATTTCTCTTTTATCCCAGAAATTCTCAGCCATTTTCTAGCTAAGTGATTCCTTCACCTACACAAAGGAGTAGAAATGCCTGAGAACTCAATGCTTCTTTTACCATTCACATACCTAAAAATATTACATTCATTTCCTATTATGACACTGATTGCTCACAAAAAAATGTGGTGGACATAATATAAGGACACTGAGTACTGAGAGTTCTAGTTAACTATTCCTTCTTAAAATATGGACCTCACCATCTAGTGGGTGCCACGGTGCACATAATCACACTAATGTTACAGTTCCACTATGAAAGGGCCCAAACTGCTCAGGCCATGATGGTTTGCTCCCAGCTGGAAGCCCTTCTGGGAGTCTGTGAAATCGGAACAAGTCACTAGGACTGAGCCTCTGATGGTTACACCTCCAAGCTCCTAATTCTGCTCCAACTCTCCGCTTCCTGAACAGCACCAGCTACACCTCCCCCCATGGTAGACGGACGCCTCCGTCAGTGGTGAAAAGTAAGTGATGGAGAACAAGCAGCTGTGGGACTGTTCTGAGAAGTCAGGTGGAATTTATAGAGTGCAGCAAATAGAGTTTGAGGGGTCACTCTGATGGAAGTCTAGACCAAACTGTAAACAGAGAACGTGACAGTCAAGACTGAGCTCATGAGGTTTCAGGTGGGAACCTTGACTCTTTAGGGACTGGACTAGAAGCTGCTCCTGTTACATTCTGGCAAAGAATCTAGCTAGATCTGGCCTATATCCTAAATATCCAAAGTGAGGCTGATTTAAACAAACAAACAAACAAAACCCAAAAGACTAATTTGTTTGGCAGAGACAACGCATGGTCAATGCTCACTACTTGTAGTTGGTTTATAGTGAAAAATCAAAACAAAAAGGCAGAAAGATTCAACAAAGGCTCGGCCTGGCAAGAAAAAGACTACAACAGTGTTGAGAACTGGGAACAAAGCTATAAAGATCAACACCATTAGCTGGCAGTGTTGATGCACACCTTTAACCCCAGCACTTACTCCAGAAGCAGAGGCAGGCAGATCTATGAGTTCAAGCCCAGCCTAGTCTACAGAATTCCATGGCAGCCAACACTCTAGAGAAACCTTGTTGGGGTGATGTTTTTGTGCACTGTGTATTCAAATGTTGATTTCTGTACCCAGAGATCTAGTCACTGTGACGATTTTGGTATTTTCACTATAAAGCATCTCTTGACTCAGTATTTTGTACAACACTGTTCTCTATCATCTTCTGATTGATCAAATAAAGAGCTGGATGGGCTGGAGAGGTTGAGTGAAGCTGGGAGGTGTGGCTTCAGCAAGAGATGCTGAGATGCAGGAGCAGGAGATGTCAGTCCAGCAAAGCTGCAGCCACCAAGAGAAGCTTGCTCAAGGGAGAGGCTGCAGAGGGATTGAAAATGGCAGAACTGCTAGGGTCTATTGGAACTCCACAAGCTCGGAATGGTGTATATAGACCTAACAGGTTTGGCTTTTTCCCTGCTGGTTTTTGGTCTTGCCCTGGACCACACTTCCCTTGCTATATTCCCATTCCTCCATTTAGGAAGCCAAGTATTTAGTCTGTTCTACTGGATATTAGAAGTATGGAGCTGGGTGTGGTGGCGCACGCCTTTAATCCCAGCACTCAGGAGGCAGAGGCAGGTGGATCACTGTGAGTTCAAGGCTAGCCTGGTCTACAAAGCAAGTTCCAGGACAGCCAGGGCTACACAGAGAGACCCTGTCTCAAAAAAAAATGTCCTTTTTTGAGAGGCATTATTTTATAGTCACACTCCTGTGAGACTGGAGTTTTGAATTGTACTTTGGCTGGTTGCTAAGACTGGAGATTTTTGAAGTTGGACTGAATACACTTTAAATTGTAAGTTGGTTATTTGATTTTAGGTTGGTCATTTCTCTTTGGGGACTAGAAACAGAATACTATGGCTTCAATGCGAAAT
This sequence comes from Acomys minous, assembly GCF_964271855.1. Lineage (NCBI taxonomy): Eukaryota > Metazoa > Chordata > Mammalia > Rodentia > Muridae > Acomys > Acomys minous. Next base: position 106,921,361 of record NC_140495.1, read on the forward strand.
GTCACCCAAAAGTTCATGCTTTCAACAGTCTCCAGCATTTGTGCTATTTGAAAGCTGTGGCGGCTTCATTAGACCATGGACTAGTATAGAAACCAGTGACAAGCAGAAGGCCCTGCCCACACCTGGTCCCAGCAGGGCTGCCTTCTGCTGTGCACTCTGTCAAAGGGCCCTACCTCACACTTCACAGTTCCTTGCTATAGTGGACTGAAATCTTTCTGCCCCTCATCTACTTTGACCAGGTATTTTGGTAACTACTATAGTTATAAATAACAACAATGAACTACTCAACATCTACTGTGTGAGCTACATATAATGCTCTTCTTACATTAAATCTATGAGAGAGCCTTATTATCCCACTTTACAGATAAACAAATTTGAAATATCAACTTATGCCCATGGTGGCGCCTTTAATCCCAGCACTTGGGAGGCAGAGGCAGGTGCATCTCTGTGAGTTCAAGGCTAGCCTGGTCTACAAAGCAAGTCCAGGACAGTCAGGGTTACATAGAGAAACCCTGTCTCAAAAACCAAAACAAACCAAAACAAAAAAATCAACTTACTTTCAAAAGAAAAAAAGTAAGTAGCTTTAAAAAAAAAAAAAAGACCTGAAATTGAATCTTATTTTAGAAATAGCATTTATAAAATACATTACTAAACTTCATTCAAGTCCTGTCCACATTGCTCACTAGGGAAATTCACTCAGTGTCCTGAATACACATCATCATTTTCATCTATGAGAGAAGAATGAGTACCATCTTGCAGAACTGGTCTCACAACCTCCCTATGGCCAAAAAAAAAAAGTTTTATACATCAATCAGATGGAAAAATGCACTCTACCTGGTAAAGCTTGCTCGCTATGCACAGGAGTAGCAACAATATCATGCCAGGTCTATCATGTACGCGTCTGCCTCAAAGCTGGCCACTGGGAATGGGCGGGGTGTGGGGGTGAGGGGCTGGAGTAAAATCAAAGTCTTTAAGAGTTCTGCACAAAGATAGCCGTCTGCTTAAATGCTCTCAGCAACTGTATTCACAGGAGCTAAGGCTTTATGCTGCATGTGGAAACTGATTCTGCTGTTTCTGTTTGAGAGTTTAAAAGGACTGAATTAAGTGATGAAGAACATCTCAACTGTGGCCTTTAGAAAACAATATAGTATAAATACAATCCTTGAGATGTTTTAACAGCGGGTAGCAATACTAGAAAGGCAAACCATTTAAAATAAATTAAGCTATAGGCTAAGGGAGCAGTGGGCATTATTCATGACTTCATGTTTAATAAAAATGTCACAGATGCAAAGATGTTTGGGGCAAGGGCACCATCCATCTGGTGCCCTCTTCTGGCAGGCAGGCACACATGCAGGGAGAACATTGTATGCATAGTAAACAAATCTTTAAACAACAACAACAACAAAGAGGACTTAGACAAACTGGACAATACTCTATATTTCATGCCTGTTTCATATCTTAGCATCCTTGGGATATTAGCAAGTTGGTAAATCTTGATGACCACTTTCTTGGAACTAGCTGCCAACATCACTCTCACTGCTACTCAAATTCCACCCAAACCCCAAATACAAAATGCATCATTTTGCAATTGATGAAAAAATGTAGACAATATCCTGGAGTATGCGTACAAAGTTAGAACCAGGGGCCAATTTCTGGGAAGAATTCAGGTAAGGACAATGTACATACCTGCACCACAGGATCTTTTGGTTGGTGTGATTAGCGAGACATGAGCTGTGTCTGTGCATGGCCCACCTAGAAACAAAAAAGCAGGCATGTCAGTCAGGTACTTTACACGTGCCCACAGATGCCTCCATGAACAAGAGACACCTACAAAGGACAGGCTCCACCTGCTTATACGCTGGGAGTAGCAGCAGGAAGGTCATGACTATGCACAGATTCTTTTAAAGAGCTTATATTTTAGTTTAGCAACTGAGTCCATAGACTGCTAGTCTTTCTACAGGGTGTAATGCACCTTTCATAAAACATTCTTAAGTCTCACATGATGTTGACAAGTTTTTAAAAAAAAATTTAGAATTCAGATCCAGGAGAGAATAAATGACCCAAATTTGGGGGAACTGAGAGTTCTTCCACAAAGCAGCCGGGGAGACATGTGTCCTCTTTTTAATCTCAGTGGTCATTGCATTTGGAATTCACTGTAAAACTTGCCTTAAATAAAGAAGGGCACTCCCTAAGGAACAGAAAGGGCTTAATCCTAAGAAATAAGGATTGTTTATATAAGAAAACACTGTTGATTAAGGAAAAACATTTAATTTTCTTTTGAGAAGTGTGGCTGATGTGTCTTCATGGGATCTTGGTGGGCTCGGAGATCTGCCTCATAGAGTGTGTAAAAGGATTTAGTTAGGAGGAGGAGGCGGCTTGGAAAGGAGCACTTTCCTTCTGAAGGATAAGGACTATCAACAGAATATGAAGCTGATACTGATTACTCCTCCTCAAACTCCCAGTGACTATCAACCTTTGCTAACAGGAAGCTGCTATACAAACATGAAGGCCGGCAACTTTCAACTTGCTTGGGACAGCAGTACTGGTGACCACAAAGGAACAGAACACACAGGCGAATGTTACATGTTATTCTGAAAAGGTCTTTCATGTGACTGACTAGCAGAGGAAAATGGTTACTTGGCACAGTTTTATGTCAAGTATAATTAGACTTTTTAATTGTTGAAATTACTCAATGAAAAGAAAGATGAAAGAGCACTGAGCCTGTCACTATAAGCAGTACCACTGAAGTCATGAGAAGAGAGACTTGGGGATCCAAACTAGGAATCTGCCATCAAACCATTCTCTCCTTATCAAGGCCACAACATCAACAACCCTCAGAATGTTTAAGACACAGAAGGAACATACTTAAAGGGAAGAAAGAACCAATTAAGTGTGCTGTTCACTTTCAAAAGCACTTATACACCCATGGTGTAACCACAGGTTAGTCCCACAGTTTGCAACCCTCCTAGAAAGACAGAATATATGCACATAAGAACACTATACAGGGGGCTGGAAAGACAGCTCAGAGGTTGACAGAGACACACATAAACATGTAGGCAAAACACTCACACACATAATGTGGTTTTTAAAAATACAGGCTCCTAGGCACTGGATATGGAACTCTTTTATAAATACAAAAAACCTATACAGGCCATGTTTTTAATTTTGTAGACAGGTATTCAGGAGCGTCTGTACATATGGAAGTCATACTCAGGTAATAGCCACTATCTTTTTTTCTTGTAGGTAATATATAGCATTCTTTTTTAAAATATATTTTATTAATTTATTCATATTACATCTCAATTGTTATCCCATCCCTTGTATCCTCCCATTCCTCCCTCCCTCCCATTTTCCCCTTACTCCCCTCCCCTATGACTGTTTCTGAGGGGGACCTCTTCCCCCTGTATATGCTCCTAGGGTATCAAGTCTCTTCTTGGTAGCCTGCTATCCGTCTTCTGAGTGCTACCAGGTCTCCCCATCCAGGGGATGTGGTCAAATATGGGGCACCAGAGTTCATGTGAAAGTCAGACCCCACTCTCCACTCAACTGTGGAGAATGTCCTGTCCATTGGCTAGATCTGGGTAGGAGTTCGAAGTTTACTGCACATATTGTCCTTGCTGGTTCCATAGTTTGAGCAGGACCCCTGGGCCCAGATTCACCCATCATAATGTTCTTCTTGTAGGTTTCTAGGACCCTCTGGATCCTTCTAATTCCCCATTCTCCCATGCTTCTCTCACCTAGAGTCCCCGTAGGATGTCCTCCCTTCTGTCCCACTTTCCTGGTAAGTGAAGACTTTCATGGGACATGCCCCTTGGGCTAGTGTCCAGATATAAGTGAGTGTATACCATTTGACTCTTTCTGCTTCTGGGTTAACTCACTCATTATGATCATTTCTAGTTCAATCCATTTGTCCACAAATTTCGGGAATTCCTTGTTTTTAATAGCTGAGTAGTATTCCATAGTGTAAATGTACCACAGTTTCTTTATCCATTCTTCTACTGAGGGACACTTAGGCTGTTTCCATGTTCTGCCTATTATGAATAAGGTTGCTATGAACATGGTTGAGCAAGTGTTCTTGTGTGCTGGAGCATCTTCTGGGTATATTCCGAGGAGTAGAATAGCTGGGTCTTGAGGAAGCCTTATTCCCAGTTTTCTGATTGCGCCAGATAGATTTCCAAAGTGGCTGCACTAGTCTGCATTCCCGCCAGCAATGAAGGAGTGTTCCTCTCTCTCTCTACATCCTTGCCAGCAGGTGGCGTCACTTGAATTTTTGATCTTAGCCATTCTGATGGGTGCAAGATGGAATCTCAGAGTTGTTTTGATTTGCATTTCCCTGATATCTAAGGAGGTTGAGCATTTCTTTAAGTGTTTCTCAGCCATTCGAAATTCCTCTGTTGAGAATTCTCTGTTTAGTTCGGAGCCCCATTTCTCAATTGGGTTATTTGGTTTGGTGGCGTTTAATTTCTTGAGTTCTTTATATATTTGACCTTTATATATCTGACCTTTGTCAGATGTAGGGTTGGTGAAGATCTTTTCCTAGTCTGTAGGCTGTCGCTTTGTTCTGCTGACAGTGTCTTCTGCTTTACAGAAGCTTCTCAGCCTCATGAGGTCCCATGCATTAATTGTTGACATTAAGCCCTGGGCTGTTGGTGTTCTGTTCAGGAAGTTTTCTCCTATGCCAATGTGTTCCAGGCTCTTCCCTACTTTTTCTTCTAACTGACTTAGTGTCTCCGGTTTTATGTTAAGGTCTTTGATCCACTTGGACTTGAGTTTTGTGCATGGTGACAAATATGGGTCCAATTGCATTTTTTTACATGTAGTCATCCAGTTAAACCAGCACTATTTGTTGAAGATACTATCCTTTTTCCATTGAAGAGCTTTGGCTTCTTTGTCAAAAATCAAGTGACCATATATGTGTGTGGACTCATATCTGGGTCTTCGATTTGATTCCACTGATCAACCAGCCTATTGCTGTGCCAGTACCATGCTGTTTTAATTACTGTTGCTTTATAGTACAGCTTGAGATCAGGTATGGAGATTCCTCTGGAGGATCTTTTATTGTACAAGATTGTTTTAGCTATTCTGGGTTTTTTCTTTTTTCATATGAAGTTGAGAATTGAAATTTTGATGTCTTTAAAAAATTGTGTAGATATTTTGATAAGGATTGCATTGAATCTGTAAATTGCTTTTGGTAAGATGGCCATTTTTACTATGTTAATTCTCCCAATCCACGAGCAAGGAAGATCATTCCATCTTCTCATGTCATCTTTTATCTCTTCAGAGTTTTGAAATATTTTTCAAACAAGTCCTTCACTTGTTTGGTTAGAGTAACTCCTAAATATTTTATATTGCTTGTGGTTAACGTGAAGGGTGTAATTTTCCTAATTTCTTCCTCTGCATGATTGTCATTTGTATATAGGAAGGCTACTGACTTTTTTGAGTTAATTTTGTATCCAGCCAATTTGCTGAAGGTGTTTATCAGCTGTAGTAGTTCTCTGGTGGTATTTTGGGGGTCACTTATGTACGCTATCATATCATCTGCAAATGGGAATAATTTGACTTCCTCCTTTCCCATTTAGATCCCCTTGATCTTTTGTTGTCTTATTGCTCTGGCTAGAACTTTCAGTACTATATTGAAGAGATATAGAGAGAGCACGCAGCTTTGCCTTGTTCCCGATTTTAGAGGAATTTCCTTGAGTATCTCTCCATTTAATTTGATTTTGGCTATTGGCTTGCTGTATATAACCTTTATTATGTTGAGGTATGTGCCTTGTATCCCTGATCTATCTAAAACTTTAAACATGAATGGGTGTTGAATTTTATCAAGTGCTTCCTCTGCTTCTAAGGAGATGATCACGTTTTTTTTTTTCCCAGTTTGTTTATATGGTGGATTACACTGATGGATTCCGTATATTAAACCATCCCTGCATGCCTGTAATGAAGCCTACCTGGTCATGGTGAATGGTATCTTTGATGTGTTCTTGTATTCGTTTTGTGAGTATTTTATTGAGTACTTTTGCATCAATGTTGATAAGAGAAATTGGTCTGAAATTCTCTTTCTTTGTTGGGTCTTTGTGAGGTTTAGGTATCAATGTGACTATGGCCTCATAGAATGAATTTGGTAATGTTCCATCCATTTCTATCTTTTGGAGTAGCTTGAAGAGTATTGGTATTAGCACATCCTTGAAGGTCTGGTATGATTCTGCATTGAAACCATCTGGCTCTGGGCTTTTTTTTTTTTTTGGTTGGGAGACTATCAATGATTGCTTCTATTTCTATAGGGGAAATGGGATATTTAGCTTGTTTATCTGTTCTTCACTCAATTTTAGCAAGTGGAATTGGTCAAGAAAATCGTCCGTTTCCCTTAGATTTTCAAATTTTGTGGCATATATGCCTTTGAAGTAGGATCTTATGATTCTTTGCATTTCTTCAGTGTCTGTTGTTATGTCTCCCTTTTCATTTCTGATTTTGTTGATTTGGATACTGTCTCTCTGCCTTTTAGTTTGGCTAATGGTTTGTCTATCTTGTTTATTTTCTCAAAGAACCAGCTCTTGGTTTTGTTGATTCTTTGGACTGTTTTCTTTGTTTCTAATTTACTAATTTCAGCCCTGAGTTTGATTATTTCTAGATGTCTACTCCTCTTGGGTGTTTCTGCTTCTTTTTTTTTTTCCTAGGGCTTCCAGCTCTGTTGTTAAGTTGCTTATGTGGGATGTTTCCAATTTCTTTTTAAAGGCACTTAGTGCTATGAATTTTCCTCTTAGCACTGCTTTCAATGTATCCCATAAATTTGGGATGTTGTTCCTTTATTTTCATTGAATTTCAGGAAGTCCTTAATTTGTTTCTTTATTTCTCCCCTGCCCAGGTGTCATTAAGTAGAGAGTTGTTTAGTTTCCATATATATGTAGGCTTTTTGTTATTTCTGTTGCTGTTGTTGAAGTGCAGCCTAAGTCCATGGTGATCTGATAGGATACAAGGTATTATTTCAATCCCCTTGTATCTGTTAAGGCTTGCTTTGTTACCTACTATGTGATCCATGGAGTGCAGAGAAGGTATATTCCTTTTTGTTTGGGTGAAAGGTTCTGCAGGTATCTGTTAGATCCATTTGATTCATGGCACTGGTTAGTGATGTTATTTCTCGGCTTAGTTTCTGTGTCATTGGCCTATCCTTCAGTGAGAGTGAGGTGTTGAAGTCTCCCACTATTATTGTGTGGGGATTGATGTGTGGTTTAAGCTTTGTTAATAGATCTTTTACAAATGTAGGTGCCCTTACATTGGGAGCATAAATGTTGTCATTTTGGTTGACTTTACATTTGATGAATATGAAGTGTCCTTCCTCATCCCTTTTGATTAATTTTGCTTGAAAGTCTACTTTGTTAGATATTAAAATGGCTATGCCTGTTTGCTTCTTGTGACTATTCGCTTGGAATATTTTTTTCCAACCTTTTACCCTGAGGTAATGTCTATCTTTATGGGTGAGATGTGTTTCTTGAATGCAGAAGAATCTTGGATCTTGTTTATGCATCCATTCAGTTAGTCTGTGTCTTTTTATTGGAGAATTGAAACCACTGATGTTGAGAGGTATTAATGACCAGTGACTGGTTCTTAATTTTGATGTTGGTTCCAGCAGAGTGTTTGTGTGGTTGTGTTTTTGCAATGGTGTTGTTATGTATTTCCTATGTAGTTTTGGTTGTAGCTTGTCCCTTTGGGGTGGAGTTTTCTTTCTAGTACCTTCTGTAAAGCTGGATTTGTGGATAGGCACTGTTTGAATTTGTTTTTGTTATAGAATATATTGTTTTCTCCGTCAATGGTTATTGATAGTTTTGCTGGGTAAAGTAGTCTTGCCTGGCATCTGTGGTCTCTTAGGGTTTGCAGGATCTCTGGTCCAGGCCCTTCTGGGTTTTATGGTCTCTGCTGAGAAGTTGGGTGTAATTCTGAAAGGTTTGCCATTAAATGTTATTTGGCCCTTTTCCCTTGAAGCTTTTAATACTTTTTCTTTGTTCTGTAAATTTTGTGTTTTGATTAATATGTGATGGGAAGTTTTTCTTTTCTGGTCTATTCTATTTGGTGTTCTATAGGCCTCTTGTATGATTATAGGCATCTCTTTCTTTAGATTGGGGAAGTTTTCTTCTATGATTTGTTGAGAAATTTTCTGAGCCTTGGAGTCTGGCATCTTTTCTTTCTTCAATGCCTATTATCCTCAGATTTCTTCTCTTCATGGTGTCCTTGATTTCTTGGATGTTTTGTGTGAGGATTTTTCCAGATTTAGCACTTTCTTTAATGGTTGCTTCAAGATATGGAACTCTTGATGGAATAGGAGACTTATGTCCATTTCTAAGCCAGCTAGATCACTATAAATAGTAACAGTTACAGTAACAGAAGTTACAATAGCTGATATTTTCTTTAATTCTAGTTCAGTATCTGTCTAGGATCAAGGATTACCACAACACAGTGAGCTGTGCAGAACTGTCAGTAAGAATGTATCAGAATGCTTGGTTTGTTTGTTTGTTTGTTTGTTTGTTTTTTCCCAAGACAGGGTCTCTCTGTGTAGCCTTGGTTGTCTTGGACTCGCTTTGTAAACCAGGCTGGCCAGAACTCAACAGCGATCCACCTGCCTCTGTCTCAAGAGCGCTGGGATTAGAGGCATCAGAACGCTTTCTTAAAGAACATCAATAAGCAATCCAAGAGGAAAAATGAGGAGGGAGAAGTTATGGGACCAAAATAATGAAATAAATGTCTGGAACTCGTGAATGTACACCCCATGCTTGCAAATGCCCAGGTAATTATCAAATAAAAGAAATTTTACCTCACCTGAAGGTATTAAGTTTACCTCTGTAAAAAAAAAAAATTCCTAGTCAATAAATCTCTGTAGGCTTTGGCAAAAAAATGCAAATAGCCTTACAGCTCCAGAGCACAGCTCAACATCCATCACCATGAAAGTGCTCTCCAGAGGGCTCGTTAAAGCAGCAGCCTAACCCCATGTATTCACTCCATTACAGTAAAGCAAAAACACAACCACAGTTGAGCCTCGAAAAAACTGACAACAAGAGTAATTGGCAATGATAATATATCCCAGCTTTGATAATTGGGCAATATTATAAATGGGGAACATGGAATTAACTTTGGTCTGACAGACAGTAATCTAAGAAACACTTTAAAGCACAGTTCAAAAGCCTGTGAGCACCACATATGCATCTTATGTTAACTATGTGTCATCCAAACCACATACACCTTTTTTTTTTTTTTGAGACAGGGTTTCTTTGTGTAGCTCTGACTGCTTGGCTGTCCTGGAACTCTGTAGATAAGGCTGGAACTCACAGGGATCTGCCTCTGTCTGCCACCTAAGTACTGGAATCAAAGGTGAGTGACAGCCCATCCCATCTCACCTCCATCAGCAACTCACACAATTTTGAAGTGGGGGGGAGGACTAGCCACTAGAGAGAACAGAATCTGCTCATAAACAATTACAGATCAACTGTTAAAAATGAATGTACATAATTATGAGAAAAGGTTTCTGTCAACAAGAAAAATATTGTATGTCCCATGTGGTTCCAGTAAACAAAATGGTGGCTGATGGCAAGGGTCAAAATGAAGGTGTCTACTCCACCAAAGGAGGACCAGTGTTCCTCTCTGAATTCTCTAATGCTGAAGGGGCTGCCACATGTACCTACAGCTCACTGTGAACTCTGCTCCACTACTGGCCATCTTAGCTCTATGAAGCAGGATGGAATAGAGTCAGTACAAGAGTGAGGCAAGGAAGCCACTGCAGGACTGTGGGTTACACAGATGAGATGGAAGACATAGAAAATAAATACATTTTAAGCAAGGGGCAATTAAAATCATGATTCTGTGACTCATAGAGGCTCAAGACAACTGGTGACACCAAAAAGGCATTAATATTTAGTGCTTAGAATTTCAAGACAAGGAGCCCAGATGCTAGGAGAGACCTCAGTGTGTCCCGCTGAGCAGTCCAGAGGATCCTCTTACAGTGCTGGGCACAGAGCACCTCTGTTGTAGAAAACTCACTATTCTGTGCTCTGAAATCAGGAGGTTTGTGGAGTGATCACCTCAGCACAACCTGCAGTCACTGCTATAAACTTTGTGCCACATCTGTAGCCTGTACTACAGCTAACTTGAGCACTTATGTTAAAAGTCACAAAGTTTCTTGTTTAATATACTGGGCTCAGTGCTGGCTGACCTTATGTCACCTTGACACACAAACTAGTTATCTGAAAAGAAAGGATTTCAATTTAGAAAATGTCTCCATAAGACCCAGCCCATTTTAGGTGGGGCCACCCCTGGGCTGGTGGGCCTGGGTTCTGTAAGAAAGCAGGCTGAGCAAGCCATGAGAAACAAGCCAGTAAGCAGCACCCTCCATGGCCTCTGCATTAGCTCCTCCCTTCAGGGTCCTTCCCTATTTGAGTTCCCATTCTGGCTCCCCTCAGTGATGAAGGATGGAAGTGTAGGCCAAACAAACCCTTTTCTCCTCAACTTGCTTTTTGTGGCCATGGTGCTTCTCTCTGCAGTAGAAACCCTGAGTAAGACAGGCTGTCAGGGAAGCTAGCGACTCTTGAGCTGACTGACCTGGCAGCACAGTCTCAACACTTGGGAGAATGAGAAAGGAGGGTCTCAGGTCGGACATCAGCCTAAGCTACACAACAAGAAAATAAAAAATAAAAAAATCTCACAAAGAATCCTGAACTGCCTTTCAGCCAACCATCATGTATGCTTTTTTATTTCCTCTGCTAAAGTGAGTAACCAATTTTCCCAAGATTCATTAGAGGTGCTTAATAACAGACTAGCATAGATGTTATATTCAGAAGACTCTTTTCTAAAATGCCAACTTTCTCAATTTACTTTGTAACTGTAAGTGAATAATGCTTAGGGGAGCCTGTGGTTTGTAATCAGGAAGTCTGCAGGTCCTTTCTTTCCTTCCAAGGCTGTTTCTATGATGGTATTAAAGGTGTCACATTTAATGCAAGGCCACATGTGAAATGTCAATACTACTACAAAATGCTATTCTTCAGCTGTATTCCCAACAAACAAACTTTTTTTTTAAAATAGCATATCCAACAGAGCAATGGATTTTCCTGGGAAACTACTGATTTCAGTTCTGTGAGGTTGAAGACATGCAACAAATGTGCATGTTCACATTTCACTGTAACCCAGTAGCTTTCAACCTTCCTAATACTGAGACTCTTTAATACTTTTCCTTATATTGTCATGACATCCAACTGTAAAATTACTTTCGTTACCACTTCCTATCTATAATTTTTCTACTGTTCTGAATTGTTGCATAAATATGTGTTTTCTAGTGGTCCTAAGTGACCCCTACTGGTCAACACCCCATGCTCCTAATTAGGGGTCATGACTCACAGGTTAAGAGCCACTGTGGTAACCTGTAAAAATAAGGACTACATAAAGGTATGCCATTAATTACCAACATTCACATTTCAAAGGGAAGCAGCAGAATCTGAAAATGTTCAATCTTCTAGAGTTGTTGAGTATGTTTAAAAACAAACAACAAGAACATGCTCAAGACACCTCACAGTACGAACAATTGCACAGACAATCAGGCAACCATGACTAGGGAGTGAACAGCACTGGCATAGGGGATAGCAACACTTGGACAAGCAATGCTTCCCAGCACTCAAAACCCAAGGCAAAACAAACATGAAAAAAACAGTATTTCTCCTTTACCTTCAAGTAGAGATCAAGAATCCACTTTAAAATGTTTTGCTAAAACAGCTGTTATGGTTGTAATTTATGGTTCCTTGTCCCATCAGCCTTCACTGCCTGTAGTTAAACTATGTGCACATCAGTTAGAAAAAATGTACTGTCAAGGAGTCAGTCAGCTAAAATTGTCAAAAGCCCAATAATCAAATATTCTACTATCATCGCTTCCAAGGTAACTATAAAACATTAATACACAAAAATAGCCACTCCTTGAGCAGATTTATAACACTTCAATTTTCATGCTTAATTAACATGACATTTACATAACAGTATCTAATTAATTCCCAACGAAAGGCACTGTAGGCTTTTTTTTTTTTCACTGTAGGCTTTTTATAAATAAATTATCCATTTCTAACCAGCTGGTCAATTTCACTCCATCATAATCCGCACACTGTTTACTTTGCAGCAGCTCACTTTTTCAGGCTCACCGTTCTAAAGGTGACCTCAGGCAGATCCAACAGCTATACTTCGCTCCTCTCTAGATTCAGAATTGAGTTTGCTGATGAAGCTTTTCAAAGGTGTGTGTGTGTGTGTGTGTGTGTGTTCGCGCGCGCTGAGCAATACAAACAAACTTGTATCTTGTCATGTTAAAAATAAAAACACAAAAATACTGGAATAATCTACTTCTTGAGTAATAAAGTAGGCTCCCTCTGAAAACTTTCAACACGTATGTGGTGATTTTAAAATGGCAAAGCACTGACAAAAATAACAACCAGGAGCAGAAGGAACAAGTCACCATTTTAGAAAAGAACTCCTCCTCACCCCCAATCACCTTATACCTGCAATTCAGGAGATGGTATAATCAGAAGGGACAAGCCTAATCTATCTACATAAGTGGGAATGCAAGGCTCTATTGATTAAACACAAATAAACATGAGGATATAATAAGTAGGAATCTAAGTTTACCAAAACCCAGGACAGATGATGGCCCTCCATTTTTCCATATGAAACTTCTAAACTGAACTGTTAAAAAGACTTGTTACAGAATATAAGTGCTGCTCTCTGACAAGCTCTAACCCTAACTTACTGCATGATCTCTGATAAATCCCTAATTTAGATCTGAACGGTGTAAGGTTTTCGAAGTGGGCAGGCCTTACTATACATACACAGCTATCCTGCCTGTGAAAAGAAAATTTGTCATATTAATTAAAGTTGATTTTTTTAAACCACATTTGCTTGTTAATCTAACATGGCAGTTTTAAAATCTTCAGTCCTTAAGTAAGCCTTTTATATTTAAAATGACTGAGGATCACAAAGAATTTTTGTTTACATGTACTATACTGAATGATACCTATCTGAAATTTAAAAACACAAAATATTACTGTTTCATTTAAATTAACAAATTACGTTTTAATAAAAATACTTTTATGAAACACAATTATTTTAAAAACTAGAGTTCCAGGCTTAGATGGCATTCAAGTTTTGCAGCTCACCTGCTGCAGTGCTCCTGCAGACGGGATGTGCCTTCACACTGTATAAAGTCAGACGGACTACAGAGATCCTGAGAGGGGTGCAAGAGCTTCTCAGAGCAGTTTAGAACTTCTGGTATGGGACTCAACAGTGCACCCTTAAGGTTGATAGATTTTTTTTCAATTCTCCTACACACCCTCAAGGCAATACTCTCACATTCCTCTTGGCAGAGACTAGTCCATTCTAAAAATATGTTAACATGTAAGTAAATAAAGCCAAGTGGCATAAATGTCATAGTCACCATTCTCAACCAGGGCACCCTGGTTTCTGCTGTTTATCTAGGAAGACTGCACTGCTTCGAGGAACTCCACTCAGCCTAGGTAAGCAGCTAAATGTGTGCAGTGCCAGCTCTTCAGGCTGAGAATGTGACAAAGCCTAAGTACAAAAAGCAGGGAACTGAGATGTCATCCTAGGGGCCACAACCAGAGCCCCTTTGAGAAAAGTTTTTAAAAAAATCATTTCTAATTTTAGACACTGCTTTTGTTGCCTCATGACAAAACACATTTAATATGGATATGAAATCAGGGGCTGTCACCCATCTAATTTAGGCTTTGATTCTGACTATTTACAGGCTTAACTAAGGCCCAAATGGGATCTGAATATTTGCATTTCTACCACTGCCACAATCATTATTTTCATATCACTGACGAGATACTCGACATTGGGAGAATTTTTTCCCTCCCTTCCTCCCCCCCACCCCCCGCTTTTGTTTTTCAAGACAGAGTTTCTTTGTGTAGCCTTGGATGTCCTGGAACTCACTCTGTCTATAGACCAGACTGGCCTCAAACTCAGTGCTGGGATTAAAGGTATGCAGCTTTTTTCTTTTAAAAATGAAAAAAAAAAAATAAATCTAACAGGCTGGAAAGATTGCTTAAAAGTTAAGAGCACTTGCTGTTCTCACAGAAGACCTGGGTTTGGGTCCAGCATCCACACAGTGGTTGTTCATAACTGCTTGTTAACTGGAGTAGTGGAGAGATCTGATGCCTTCTTCTGGCCTCCATGGACATTCATGCACACAGTGTGCATGCATGCACACAGGCAACACAGTCATAAACAAAACGAAGGCAGTAAGACCACTCACAGATCTTGTCTACACTGGGAATTGCAAAGAGCTTCTGTGCCTTCCTCAGAAGCTGTGGTTTGTGGGTACTGTTTCTAAGAGCCTGTGGGAAGAATCAAACAAGACAGCTATCCAGACTGCAGGAACTGTCCCCATGCAGTTTTAAAAGGAACCAAGGACACAGGGCCCTCTCTGTACCCCTGCTCAGTCCCTCCAGAGCCCTGTACTGTTGCTGGCAGTGTGTTAAGAGTCTCACTGATTGAAAGACCCTGCACGAAATCTACACTGCCAGGTCTTAAGGAATTTCTCCTTGCCATGAGTGACTGAGAATGTCACAATGTGAATCATGAAGTCAAAGGGTTATACTGATATTCTGAAATTCTAAAACTCCTTTACTAAAGTGGTATCCCTAGTGAGGGAATGAAACATGAAATGACTTACAAAGCAATGGAGAAAATAAATATAAAATATAAAGTTATATGGTTGAGATTTTTTGGGTGGGGAGGGGTCCTGATAGCTCTGAATTTTCAAAGAATTGGATAAACACAAAATAAACTTCTGCTAAGTTAAAATGACCACTTCTAACCCATCTAAGTAGACACATCTCTCACAACTTTCTAGCCAAACATTTTTGCCATAAATCAAGCTTGGGTTTAGTTTAAAGTCATCAGTGTTACCATTTCCTGTACCTATACTGAACAAAAACATGACAACTGCAAAAGCTAAGTTGGTGCAACACAGACATATGTGCTTGTTCACTGTGGCCTTTACCTTCAGACAAGTGCAGTGTTTGATCTAATAAGAATGTTTTTTTGAATCTATTTGCAAAGCACTAGTAAGTGACAAGAGTGCTTCAAAATCCAGTCAGATCAACAGGAACTGTACAATCTTATAGCAGTTAGGGAAGACTACGGAAACAACCCTTTTAGGTTTCAAGCCTTAGAGATCTTCAACAGTATTAGAAGCTCACTAGTCTCCTCTCTTGCATTATCAACAACAAAAAAACAAACAAAAAAACAAAACAGCAACAACAACAACAAAGAGTAAAAGGGAAAATTCAGAAGATAAAAGACAGACCCATGAGCTGAAACTTCCTTGATATGAGGCAGGTGGCAACCTACACAGGGTGAGACAGACACACAGAGCCATTTATTACATCAAAACTCTGAAAAGAATTATCACAGTGACAAACACCAACTTCAAATTTTTATGCCTTGTGATTACTAGATTCTACCATTAAACGTTAAATTTATTATTATTGGTTATTAATAAATTAAATAGGAGCTACTTAAAATTCAACCAATGAGATCTTTAATGTATCAAAACATACAAAGAATTTCTTTTTTTTTTTTTTCCCAAGATTTCTCTGTAGCTCTGGCTGTCCTGAAACTCACTTTGTAGACCAGGCTGGCCTCAAACTGAAGAGATCCACCAGCCTCTGCCCCCCAATTGCTGGGATTAAAGGCGTGCACCACCACCACGCCATATACAGTAGTTCTAAAGAGTACAAAACTTAACACTGAAATGCCTCTACATATTTACAGTAAGAACTGACTGAGCACCATGGCAGGCGCTCTGAGGTCAAGGAGTGCACTGTAGAAACAGAGGCTCTGTTTGTTTGCAGGTTGGACTACAGGCTGTTAGAGAGAGACGAGAGCCCCAATCTAAAGCAGGAAGACGATCTGAGGCTGAGGTCACAGATAAGCAGGCTAGGAGCTTCTTCATGGAAACACTCGTGGTGAGTGAGATGGTGTTGAGCTGGGCCACAGGCGGCGTGAACGGAAGGGCTCGGTGAGTGCAGGTGACTTCTGGGCAAACGGAAGCACTAGCTCCAGCAGGAGCAGGCACGCGGCCACACTGGGGCTGGCTGTGGGGGAGGACCTCTGACTCACGATTAAGAACCTGAAAGAGGACATGAGACTGGAAGGGCAATGTGCTGGGAGGCGGAGGATTTGGTGGTGACAGTGTGTGAATGAGAAGTAGATATAATCAAACTACACTGCATACATAGATGCAATTTTCAAAGAATAAAAATATTACTTAAAAAAAGAATCTGAGTATCCACACCGGAAATAGTGAGTCAACAAGAGAGTTTCCTTTTCTAACACAACTCCCACTGACAAATGCATCTGGCAGGTTGTTTTGTACTAGGAAAATACCAGAAGCAAGAAGAGAGATTATAGATATAATCCTATAAAAAACAGAACGGCAACAGCAACTCCCAGTTTATCAACTACATTCAGGATTATAAAGAAAGGCAAATTAGGAACTATAAACAATGCTACAGGTAACTTAAAATTAAAATGTAGGGCTGAGGAAAAGGCTGGTTTACTAGGTAAGATACTTGCTGTGTAAACATGTTTACACAGTTTAGATCCCCAGTACCCACTTAAAACTTGGGCTGACATGAGAGTCTGCCTATAGTCCCAGCACTCAGGAGGCAACGAGAGAATCCTGGATCAAGCTGGCAAGCTAGATTGGCAGGAGAGGTAAGCTCTGAATCCATGACTCTCAAGTAATATAACTCTAAACAAGTAAGACAGAGAACAACTGAAGAAAATATCCGATGTCAGCTTTGGGCCTCTGCAGGCACCCTACCCCACCATGCAACTGCGCATATACATTAGCTCACATGTTATGCAAGCACAACAGACATGCGTGCCCGGAGACACAGAGTTACTTTTAGTTTGTATACTTGTTGTAATAATATACTTTAAAGTTTAGAATACCTTCAATGGAAGAAATTTTTTAATTAAGAACATGTAATTTTTTCTCAATAATTTAGAAACCTAGATAAAATGAACAATGTTGTAATAGTCCCTCTTATTTGCAGGGGATAAAAAGGTACCTGGAACTGCAAATAGTATCAAACTCTCTATCACTATGTTTTTCTTAATGTTTATGATAAAGTTTAATATATAAAATAGGCTCAGTAAGAGATTAGCATGAATAACAATGGCATAGAAAATATACAGCTGCAATAGAATTGTCAATATCACTGTTATTGGAGTTCTGTAGCTATTAGTAAATACACAAGCGTCTACTTTGGCACAAGCACTGCAAAACACAGCAGCCAACCTGATAACTAAGCCTATGGTGTCAACAGGCAGGCAGCACACACAGCATGGTCAAGTAGGCAAAGGAAGGACTCCTGGGAAGGAAAAAGTGGAACAACACAAAATATTAAAATGTGAGAATTGCTCCCTTCTATGATTTCCATATTTATAATTAACAAAGACTTATTATCAGAATATGTGAGGCATCCCTACACATAAATAAGGGGGAGAAAGCTAAGTAAGAAAACATGAACAGGCAAATTAGTCATTTCTGTTAACCTAAAATTTGAAAATGCTGTCTTGTTTCATGAGACTACTTGAAAGCAGGGTTTGACGTTGAGGAAGAAGGACAGAGAGCAGCAGGTGAGAACTTGAAAATGATAGTTTTGCTTTAATTGGGCTCTTCTTTTTGACAAAGGTCAAATGATACTGCAGGTACCTGAATAAGATATAGCAGAAATAGTTTATACAAGCAAACACTCAAGTCCTGCACCCAGACAAGAATTAACTTAAAGACCATCCACAGTGCCTCCTGAATGCCAGCTATTTGATTAAATAAAGCCCATAATAGACATTCCCAAACTGCACCACAAAGTACCAATCTTTCAGAACAAGGCCCTAATGAAAGCAGCATGCGCTGTAGAACCAGCCTTAGAATTAATAAATAAATGTACTGGAGGGAAAAAAAAACCCTTTAAATTAAAATCAAGAGACATTTAAAGTTTGGGCATTCTTTATTACAGGAGAGAATCTTCCACTTTGAGACTATTATATATCAGAAAAGTTCCATCTGTTGTGTAATTATCTCTGATAAACGGCTTGATGCTTCGAGCTTCATTAGAGAACAGGGAAGAGAAAGGCACATACAGAGAAAACAGTAAATAAATCGCCCCTCCATATTTCACTTAAAACCAGCCCAGCAGGAAACCATAAAATATTTTTAATAGGTAATATTTTCCAAACACTTTACTGGAAGCTGCTTGCCTGTTATGTCCAGTATCTGCCCTCCTACAGAAGCCAGGCTGAAAAGTGGCAAACTGGCTCCCTTTACAGATTACTACAAATGTAATTGGAAAATCAAATAAAAAGCTTATCTACTTGGTGACAGTGATATTCACTTTGCAGAGAGCAGCTCAAACTTTGCCAGATCCAACAACAGGCTATGAAGGACACGTTAAAAGGCATTACAACATAGGAATAATGGTTTACCTCTATAGTTCTAACACTCAGGAGGTGGATGCAGGAGGATTGCAAATATGAAAGAAACCCAGGCTCACTGGTGAGAGTTGTCAACACCCACTCAACCCCATTTTTTAAATCTCTGGTGAGCTAAGAGATCACCAGAAACCAGTTTCCAAGGAAGCAAAGCATCTTGCTCAACCAAAATAATTTAGGCACAACTCAAGAATGTTCTCGTGGCACCATTTTGGGAATTAATGTCATATAGTAAAGGAAAATTCAAGAATTTGATACCAGCCTGGGCAACTTGTCTTAGTTAGAGTTACTATTGCTGTAACAAAACACCATGACCGTGGGGAGGAAAGGGCTATTTTGGCTTACACTTCCACATTGTAGTCTACTATTCAAGGAAACTAGGACAGGACCTCAAGCAGGGCAGGAACCTGGAGGCAGGACCTGATGCAGAGGACATGTTGGAGTGCTGTTTGTTTGCTTGCTCCCTATGGCTTGCTCAGCCTGCTTTCTTGTAGAAGCCAGGGCGGCCAGCCTAAGGATGGCACTAGTTATAATGGGCTCACTACCCACAATGGGCTGGGCCCTCCCCTCTCAATCACTAGTTAAGAAAATGCCTCACGGTTGGATCTTATGGAGGTACTGTGTCAACTGAGGTCTCCTCCTTTCAGGTAACACTAGCTTGTGTCAAGTTGACATAAAACTAGGCAGGATTAGCAACACAGTGAGACCCTGTCACACAACAAAGCAAACCCAAAACCCAAACATAGGAAGAAGACTTAATTAAAACAACCTAACAAGATAACGTAAGGAGCTAGAAAAACAACAAACCAATCAGGAAATTATTAAGGAGAGGAGGAACCAAAGCAGAAACAAACAAAATTAAGACTTGAAAAAGGAAAGAAAAAAAAAGGGGGGGGGGGAGGTGATTAGAGTCAAATAAATAAATGAGAGGCAATAAAATGATGATGACACAGAAAAGTCACTAGGAACTATTGTTAGGATTCAAAGGAGGAGCTTCATAGTTTCACAAAGGTGATGACTAAGCTACCTGAAAATCTGGAGAAAAAGACAGAGGCCAGACCCAGGACAAGCAGCTCCAGGTGCTCCCAGCACCCCTTGGCCCTGTCTGCTGCAGGACGTGGCTGACACACCCTGCCCTCTACCCTGAACTTTCAAAGCAGAGCTTTTCCTTCCCCTTCACTATATAATCTGGTGTTTCTCTCTCCTCTCCCTCTTCCTCCTTCTTCCTCTCTCTCCTCTCCTCTTCTATCTCTCTCTTCCTCCTTACCCACATTTATATACTTTAACTTACCTTATATGAAAACAATGCAACATCCTCACTTTTTTAACTATAGGAAAAGGGAGGAACATTAGGATTCTGCCCCAGTCTGCCTACCTGTCATGGGGTCATGGCCCTGCCCAGTATATAAAAGAACAGACCCACCTCACCCCTCCTTCTCCCCCCCCCCCCTCTCTCTCTCCTCCCCACCTTCCCTTCTCTCCCCATGCTCATTTAATAAACTTCTCCACATAATATCTGTTGCCTGGCATCTTATTTTCAATCATGAAAACTACTACAAATAACTATTCACCCACAATCTGGAAATTGACCAACAATGAGGTAGCAAGGCATAGTAACAGGAAGAATTGGCCAGCATCACTGCTCAATTCTACCAAACTTCTAAAAAGATAACATTAAACATGCTTAACATACTCCAAAAACTTAAAGGGGAAGGGCTTCTATTAAATTCATGTCAGATTACCTTGACACCGAAACCAGACAAGGACACACACACGAAAAGAAAATTACTGACTATCTCTGACGAGAACCACCCGCAAACTTTCTTAATGTCAGCAACCAACCCAACAGGATACTGAAACTGTTATACACCATGACCAACACCCAGTCTCTAAATACAGACTACAGAATAACTCAAGACTGGCAAGTCAGTGAGTGTGTGTATTACACCAGCAGACCAAAAAAAAAAAAAAAAAAAAAAAAAGACAGTTAATACAAACCAACAAAGAAAAAATCCACATTTTCCACAATAAAAGCTCTGGTTAATTGGACATACAGAAAGATTATATAACACAATTAAGGTTGTATGTGCCAAACACACAGCAAACAACATAACTAATGATTTGTCTAATCCATTTTCCTAGGATCTGAAATACAACAAGGAGACTCTCTTTTACCATCTCTATACAGCACTCTATACAAGCCCTAGCTAAAGCAATTATGCAAGGGAAAGAAAGGAGGAAGTAAAACTGTCTCTGTCTGTAAACAACATGACCTCATAAACAGAAAGACCTCAAGACTTCACCCAAAACAATTAGAATTGGTAAATTCAATTAAGTATTTATGACATAGATCAATTAAAAAAATCAGTAGCGTTTCTATACCAGTAAAAAAGTTGCTGAGAAAGAAAGCAATCCACTCACAACAGCTACAAAACGAAACAATGTACGACCTAGAATTTAACCAAGTAAGGGTATAATCTTTACAATGCAATTATAAAACACCCATGAAAGGAACTCAAGAAGGCACAAAGAGAAAAGGAAGAGAAAGACCCCTTTCCCCCAAAGAAAGATACCCCACATTGACAGGTTAGAAGAACACTGTTCAAATGGCTACACTAACCAAAGTGATCTGCAGAGTCCATACACTACCAACATACTAACATCATCTATTTCTTCACAGAAATAGAAAACTAAACCTGACAATTCATATGTAATTCTCAACATATCCACTAAAGCCAAAGCAACTGTGAGCAAAAAGAACACACCTGGAGTCACCTACATAAAAACCCATGACATCCAAATCAGCAGGAGACAGGAACAGACCAACCGGACAGAATACACAACTCACAGAATGCCACCTGCAGTGAGGTGACTTGCAGCACAGCAGGAAGAGCAAAAACCTATTAAGAGATGTTGTTCAGCAAGGGGACACTCACTGCAGTACTACTGACTTAGCTGCTTCTCTCACCTTACATGAAAAGACTACAGAGAAATACCAGGAAGTAACTAAGACACGAGGCCCGGAAAGCAGGAAGTAACAAACAGGATGGATTCAAACTGAAAATCTTCTACCTGCGAAGGAAGCCATAGGCAAAATTCAGAGATAACCCACCTGTGGGAGGAAATGTTTGCCAAGTATCCATGAGTTAAAACCCAGATGATAAGGAACTCAACCCAAAAGCATGTAAAACAAGAGACCTTCCCAAAAGAAAGTGTAAATCAATAAACATTTAGAAAAAATGATAACCATCATTAAACATCAGAAAAATATCAACCAAACCACAAGGAGATACCAGTGCCCTCCATTGAAAGGACTGCTATCCAACAGACAAGAGGGGGTGCGTATGGATGAGAATGTGGAGGAGGAACTCTCACACTCGGCTGGTGAAGTGTGAACTAGCACGTCCACTCTGGACACATATGGAAGGTGCTCCAGAAACTAAACTACTATCCAACACCTCCATTATGGTCTATATTCAAAGAGAAACTCACTGTGCGTAAGAGAACCCTCATCTTCATGGCACCTGCAGCACCATTCACAACAGCAGCCAAGAAGGGATGGGTGCTCCTCCCTGCACAGATGGGTGAGTAAACATGGAACATACATAATGGGCAATGCTTAGCCATAAAAATGAAGGACGTCCTGTCGCTTACCTGCAGGACATAAAGTGAAATCACACGAACATGCAGACACCACTACTTCACACTTAAACAAATGTGGATACTATTTAATTAAAAAAATAAAATCAAAGGTTGGTCTCATATATACCAAACTCAGAACATTTGTGGAGAAGGCTGGTCAGGGGATAGAGGATAGCTGCATAGTACAAATATCTTCTAATATCCTGCACCACAAGTGGACAACTATGGATGACAATAATTATTTATTTCAAGAAGAAAAACTGGAGAGATTCTTAAGCTTTCTTAGCACAAAGCAGTGTTGTTCGAAAGGATGGATGGCTGTGCCAACCACTCTTGCCTATACTGTATACTGTATGCAGGTGCTGAGATAGCATGCTGTATATAAACAGTATATGTAATCATTATAGTCAAATGAGCAGCAGTGAAACAGGAAACATTTTCCAGTCATATTTCACCTCTTTAAGAAAAGCCTGGGGAAGTAGGATATAGGTAGCAGCAAAGGCAGAAGACAGCTGCTGTCTAGCCTAACTTCGGCAGTGTCTTTTAGGCCATACCACAGTCTACTTCAGCAGCTATGGTATGGAGAGCCAGGCCTCTCCAGCCAGACTGCTCTGTGATCCTGAGTGAGATATGGAACCACCGATGCCTCAGTCCACACATAAGTAAATACAGTAAAAGCACCTATTTTACAGAGAAATATGAAGGTGAAATGGCTCGATCCACGGAATATACTTGGCATAGCACCAGGTACCTGGTGACTCATCTACTGCTCAGCTATGACTAGTTCTTTCAATAGTATCTGAATTTTGCTTACAGTGCCTTGCTGAAGACATGTCCAATGATGATGCTCTCTTCTACAACCACACACAGCTGGAGAAAAAGAGCCATGGGCGCCCCAACACACAAATGCCACCTAAGTGTTTGTTCAATTTGACCTTTACTGTGTTGTTTACAAAATATCAGTTCAATCTCTATGTTGTCTTTCTAAACACAGGCAAAGCTAAAGGTAGACTTAAGAGACATCCATTCTCTTGACTAGAAAATTAAATGTAAAACTCCCAATAATTCAAGATCTATGCAATTAAACAAAGGATATTCAACAAATACCACAAGCTATCTGGTGTTTAGCTTTGGAATCACAAGCTCATCAATTCCATCTCCACTGCTCTCTATTTGAAGCTAGGAAATATAACTATGGTCCATATCAATATCTACATAGTCTGTTCCTTCCCCTTCCTTACTCCTAGGCAAGTCAGAGGGGAAAACTCTGAAAGGTGTGGCAGCATCAGCCTGTGAAACTTTTCCGGGGTTTCCATTACTTGGTGATCACTGTTTCGCTGTGCGCCTGACCCCAGACCTAGCACTCATCTCCTCTCCACAGAACAGTGGCTTTCAGCCTGGGACAGCAGAAAAACCCAGCTGGCAAAGCGTTCACAAATGATGGTAAGCCGCTGCCTCCCTCCCACCTGGTTCCATCTACATGGGCCTGTTTTGGTTATAACTTTTGGTTATAACATGGGTTTCCACAGAAGAGAAACACTTGATTTTGCCATCATAAATCTTCTCTGTTATAGGTATATTTTACAGAGTGAATCATCTGACAAAGCAAACAAACAGAAAACAAAACAAAACTCTGAATCTTGGTTCCAGTATCTACTAGTTTTGTGGCCATAGACAAATTATTCAATTTCTTTGTACAAAATAATATCCACCTCATTGGTTTGTCATGAGCAACAACAACAAAAAATTTTTATTGTGCAAAACATGTCTTGGCCCTGCAAGTCTGCAGGTGACGAACTCACCTCACACACACTTTGGCAAACTGGTTTGTTGTGGCCTGGTTTTGGTACATGGCAGTATCCTGACCAGCTCCAACCTTCTCCTTAGGCCCTGTACAACTTAAGGCTATAGAGCTTTAAATAAATCGACAAGATGTGGTATAGAACTCCTCTTCCTTGTTAAGCAATTTCCACACTTCCTAATTCCACTGAATAAGTTGTAATATTAAAATCCCTTTCTCTGGAATGCTGTCTTTCAGTATGACCCATCCCTGCTCTCAATACTGTCAGACTGCTCCTTCAGAAGAGCAGTGACACTCTCACTCTCTCTCTCTTCATGAGAATAATAGCTCTTGTTCAAAATCCCGACTGACTGGCTGGACATTCAAGCTTCTATTGCTTAGTCAACATTAACTTTTCCACTTTCATCCTTCATGAATGGCCTAAAGGAGGCTAGTCAAAGACAAACTGCAGGCAGCTTTCCTCACAGCCCATGCTGCATGTGTGAAGTGTCTCTTCACAACACTCTGCTTCCACACCACTTCTGAGTAAGCCAGCGCCCTTCCACAGCATTTACCACACAGGCCGGCCTGCTAACGAGTACAAAGCTACGTGTCAGGACTGGGCTGGATCACGTCTGGTGTACAGAGTTGCTCTGTGCAATGGAAGCTATTACTGTACTCTAAGTGGTGCTCCACTGCTCCGAGAGGAAGGAGGGTGACTGCTCCTGCTGCCATCCTCTGATTTAAAGTGACAAATATATTAAATACCCTGCTAACAATAAATTCGTTAAAGATCTTCTTTGTTTTATATTTTCAATAGAACAGAATACATTAACTCATGAAGGATTTAAATAAGTATTTGTTCCCTGCTAAATTTCCCAAAATTAGTAGACTGGACAACTACTACATTTCTTAACATCCATTAAACTTGAAACACTAAATTCCAACCTTAAGTAAAGCATGAGAAGCAAAAACTACTATGTTATAATATCTTTCTAATTTTGAATAGATATTATGAGTTACACTATGTTCCAAAGGAAACAGTTCTAGCATTATAAAAGTTAAATAGACAGTATTTTTATATATCACATAAGAAAGAGTAACAAGAGGTACGGCTCAATGGACAAAGACACTTATGCATAGGCTTGATTAACTGAGTTCAATCCCCACACCCTGTAGCCTAGCAGGAGAGAGAAGAGTGAGAACAGTGCATGCCTGCTCGCTCACATCCTCACATTCTACATACACAAACACAGACGCACACACCCTAAAACTTTAAACAAGAATAAAACAATCTCCTAGTTTCTTCATATAGCCTGTGTTTTTATTACCTAAGTTAAACAATCATGGGGGGTGGGGGGTGGCACCAGAGGTGGAGGCAGAGGCAGATGAATCTCTGCGAGTTTGAGGCCAGTTCATCTACAAAATGAGTTCCAGGACAGCCAAGACTATACAGAAAAACCCTGCCTCCAAAATACACCATCACCAACAAAAAAGCCAAAAGAGCAAAAACAAACACACACACACACACACACACACACACACACACACTCTTAATCAAGGCCAGTTAGCAGAGGCAGGAGTTCAATCTAAGGCCCCTAGATTAGGTTTGAGTTCTCATGATTGGTAATTCTAAATGTTTGACATACATTAGAATTCTCTACAGACTTAAAAAGCAGAGTCATAGGGCTCCCTTCTTTTTGGACAAATTAAATCAGGCTCAAGAAAGATAATAAAAACATGTGTTCTTTAAATCCTTAGCAGAGGGCTGGTGAGATTCCACTGTCCCTAAGTCTGATGACCATCCTTGGAATGCACATGGTGGAAGCAGGGGACTGACTCACTCCTGCACGTTGTCCTCCACATGCACCACACCAAGTGTACCTACACACATAAATAAGTATTTTTAAAATGTAATATTTTTTAAAAATATCTCCAGTAGACTCTAATGTGAAGGCAGAGCTGACAGCCACTGTTCCAGATTGGTTCAAAATCGTCATCTCCTTATAAAAGAAATGTTTAAAAAAAGAAAAAAAAAAAAGGCTATCTCCTAAGAAGACCTTACATTCTTTGGAATGGCTGGCACTCTCTAACTTGTTGAGCACAGAATTCCATAAGAAAACACTTATCTTAAACAGAATCTGAGGTTAAGCACTCACGGCCAAGGCACTCACAATAAAGTTCCTGGGCTGTCCTAGGACTCTGAGGGCTACAGACTTACATTCCTCTGTACTCGGTGAAGTTACATTCAGGTCTGTCGGAAGCGACTGCTGGCTGGGACGAGGAGCTGGCGTGGTTATGGAGGTATTGTTGTTGTCACTGGTGGTCTCTTCAGAAAACAAATCTGATTGGCTGTTACTTGTACTTGGCGCGGAATCATCATCTGGTTGTTTCTTTTGAAAATCTAAAATGAAAATGGTAAGAATACTGGTTTAGCAATAGAGCAATCACTAGGAAATATGTATGTTAGTGTCAAAGTTACACGCAACAAGCAACAAAGGCTAATATGGGCAATATTTTTTTTTGGTGCACAGACGTTTATTGAGGGAGGGGGCGTCAGTCCTTCTTGGCCGCCGCCTTCCTTATGGCTGCCAGCACGCTGCTAAGCTCCTCCCGCTTCCTTTTGGCCCGGACGTGCGTGCCCAACCGCTTCTTGATGAACTTGAGCGCGCGCTTGTCCTTGAACACCTTGAGCAGCTCCATGGCGCACCGCTCGTAGGGTGCGAAGCCGCACACCTCCCTGATCATGTCCCGCACGAACTTGGTGTCCTTGGTGAGGCACCCGCGGCGATGGCTGTACCTCAGCTTGCTGACGTTCTTCGTCACGTCACTTTGTGGCCCTTGTTGAGGCCCACGGCCATGGGGTAGCGCAGGGCCATGGCTGCTGCTATCCGATGGCGGCCTCGACAGGAAGCGCAATATTTATTTTAAAGATTTATTTATTCATTTATTATTTATACAGTATTCTGTTTACACATGTGCCAGCATGCCAGAAGAGGGCACCGGATCTCAGTATAGACAGTTGTGAACTCAGGTCCTTTGGAAGAGCAACCAATGCTCTTAACCTCTGAGCCATCTCTCCACCCCATGGGCGATATTTTTAAAGCATGAAGTAAATCACTGATTAAAAAAACAAAAATATAATCACATGAATGATTTGTAGAGAATGATTTCAGTTAAACTTTAAATTTATATAGTAAGGCCCTTTGTTGTTCAGATGATGGTAGACACTAATTTCAACACTGAACTTTGAAAAGCCAAAGATGCACTTCAAGAGTAATCAGTAGAAATTAATTAATTAATTAACACCAATAGGTGAGAGGTCAGAAGAAAAATGGCAGCACAGAAAACAGCACAGTAAACAGAAAACATTTAAAATAGCAGGAATCTCAAGTCGTGGTGGTACACGCCTTTAGTCCCAACACTCGGGAAGCAGAGACAGGTGGATCTCTGTGAGTTTGAGGCCAGCCTGGTCTACAAAGCAAGTCTAGAACGTCCAGGACTATACAGAGAAACCCTGTCTCCAAACACCAAAAGAAAAGTTTCCAAAATAGCAGGAATTGGTAAATGCATGTATATTATCAGTAGTGACTGTAAATATAAAAGTAATGAACATAACAGCAAAGGAAAAAAAACAGATGAAGGAAATGGGTTGCACTTAGTTCACAATGGCACAAGGACGGGAGCTTTCTAGTTAGTTGATTATGGATATACTAATGTAATTGCTACGATAGTCTGTATAATTTCATTTAAAAACTGTAATTATTATATAAATTACAAACTGCATTTATTAATTTGAAGACATGAAATGATCTCTAAAATCCAACATGGCCTAACCATGGAAGGAGAACAGCCACAGCTGTCATATGTTTTAGCCTTAGCAACTAAACATCTTAACCTATTCTTAGCTTAACAGCTAGCATTTATGACACAGTGAGTGGGACTACATAACTCATTCACATTAATCCTCAGAAACTTTAAAGCATAGTAACACTACTCCGAGTTACCAGCAAGTAGAGAGCAGAACAATTCAGGTTGACAACACCACTCACGGCCCCAAGTCCACAGCAGAGGGTGTGGCCGGGAAGTGCCAGACCAGTCAAGAAGGAGCCCTCCAGGCCCAAGCCCTGCCCATTTCCAGCACTGTTTCTTTTCTGTATATTTCCCCTAGCTACTTTCTTATTCAATGTTTTGACATTTTAAAAATGATTTATTTATCTCAATATTATTGTATAGCAATCACCAAGGTGCTATCTAAATAAAATGTTGCTCTTTATATTGTATAAGATAAAATATAAAAGATCTTATGAAAAATAAAAACTAAAAAAAACAAAAGGTCTTATGCCACCTCATTAGTACCCATTAAAATTACTCTGTTTTCCCTATTACTGTGTACCACACAACTGGAAATATAATGAGGCCCAAAAAGAAATAGAATCTAGTAGATACTGCAATGGAATCTTGTGTATTTCTCATTTCCTTGAAACAGAAAGACACAAACTTACTCAAGCACAAGAAACTGTGGAAATTAAATGACATCTATGTTCCCTCAGGTCGGTGTATTCTCTTCCCGCTGTCCCCATTCCTACCTCAGCGCATTACTCTGCACAGTCAACTCATCCAGCACCTACACTCTGATTAACACTGAGAGTAAGTAGGGCTGAAGCAAGGAGACTCAAGAATCCCAGCAGCTGATAGGGCAGAGTCAGGCAATGAAGGAAATATCCAGACAAGGCCAAGAGACTGATCTTAGAGCTCTTCCTGGAAGGCAGTGAGGTCTGTGAGGTCAGTGAGGGTGATATCTGCTTCTTCTGATCAGGGACTAAAAGTTTGGTTCATTTGTTTTCCTAAAGTTCTAAAATAAAACAGAAAGCTACACATTTCCAAAGCAAATCCATTCCATACATGAGAAAATAACCAGAATAACTCTCCACACTGTAGTGGTACTGTTAACGGATATTCAGCCATTTTCACTAAGCAGGACGAGTTTCTGAAAGGAGATAAACTGGGAAGAAAGAAAAGGCTTGTTTTTAAAGACATGATACATGCTCTCAATCCCTCAGTTCACCACATCCATGTGTAAGAGTCATGGTATGTTTTTGTCATTTACCAACAAGATAGAAATGCTATGCTAAGTACCGCTAAGAAAACCCAAAACCCAAAGTACACAATGCAAGTTCTGTACAAGCCTTGATGGGAGGATGGGGAGGTAAACTGAACAAACCCCGAAACACAGATATACAACAAGGGAAGTCTCAGCAAAACTGGACACCTAGGCTAAAAACGTAATTATAAATTTCTAAAAAATAACCAGGCACAGTGGCACACGCCTGTAATCCCAGCACTGAGGGAGGCAGAGGCAGGTGGATCTCTGAGGGTCAAGGCCAGCCTGGTCTACAAAGCCAGTCCAGGACAGCCAGTGCTACATAGAGAAACCCCATCTCAAAAATCCAAAAAGTTAATGTTTTAAAAATAATTTTTATTATATAATTCCTTTAAAAGACAGCTTTTTAAAAAGATGGTCAACTAAATAAACTGAGCTAAATATAACAGCTACAACACACTGCAGGTATTACTTTAAAAAAGAAAGAGAGAGACAAGGCTCAGGGTTTCACCCATCAGTCTGTCATAGCTTACATGTACCAAGACAACATGGGGCTCGAGAAATCTCAACTGCGTTAAGTGGCCAAATGACTGAGATGCCCTCTCTTCTTTTCTCCCTCCCTCCCTACCACTACCCTCCACCTCTCTCTCTCTACGAACCCAGGGCTGGAGAAATGACTGAGCAGTTAAGAGCATTTGTTAAAATTCCAAAGGACCAATTTCAATTCCTGTATCTACTTGGTGGCTCACAAACATCTGTAACTCTGGTTCCATGGGATCAACTCCCTCTTCTGGCTTCAGCAGGTACCCCAGGCACATACACACGTGGTGCACAGATACAAATGCTTTCACAAGCCCCGGGTTAGAGTTTAACGTACTGGAATTCTGGTGAATACACAAAGTTAAGAATATTAGTTTTCAGGGTGGAGAGATGGCTCAGAGGTTAAGAGTACTAGCTGCTCTTCCAGAGGACCTGGGTTCAAGCCCCCACATGGCAGCTCACAACTATCTTTACCTCCTGTATCAGAGGATCCAACACCCTCATACAGACATATGTGCTATCAAAACGCCAATGTACGTAGAATAAAAATAAATAAATTAAAATAAAAAGTATATTACTTTTCTTAGACATTAATGGATTCTAAATTACAACAGAATTTATTTATAGGCAGCAAGAATGCTTCTACTCACAGTACAAACATTAAGCATCCTGTTAGTGAGCTAATGTTCAGCTTTTATAAACTATTCCTGTAGAAAGAAAGAAAGAAAGAAAGAAAGAAAGAAAGAAAGAAAGAAAGAAAGAAAGAGAGAGAAAGAAAGAAAGAAAGAGAAAGAAAGAAAGAAAGAACTCAGAACTGTCTTCCCTCAGCATAGGTAAAACTGGTCCTGACAGGACTCAGAAGGTCTCTAAAGCTGCTTCCTGTGTACTTAGATGCAAACACAATGCTGCCAAGCTGTACTAGAGAACAGATAGCATTAGACTGGCTCCCAAAGCCTGTTCTCAAAAACAGCCAACAATGTATGAAGTTGACAGGGACTTGTTGTTATTGGTAATTAAGCCTATTTTATAATCTGGTTTATCACTGAAATTATACAGGCCAGAAAATCTTCACACCCAGGCAGGAGACTGCTCAGAGTGTGAACCAGCACAGGTGTCTGTAGGAAAGTTTGATCCTTATATGGCATTTATTGTGCAGACTATACAGTTTCTCATTTACAAGGCATAAATTAACATCTAACATTACAGCAAATATCTAACAGTCTAGTAGTACTATTATAACATTCACAAGAGACACACCTCTTGGTTTAATATGTACCAATTTTTTTACATTGAAAATACAAGTTTTAAATGTTAGAACACTTAAGTTTCAACAAAACATGCATTTGATCACACACAAACACACGAGGCCCAAGTGTAGAGTGGAAAAGTTAGTAAAGATGGTAACACAGTCTAGTTAAAATCTAAAAATCTGCTGTTCTAAGACTTCTGTTTGGTACTAAGGATGTGGCTCAGTGTACAGCACTTGCCTCCATGTACAGAGCCCTGGATTCCATCCTCAGGACCAATAACCCCTCCTAAGAAAGTAGTCCTTTGTTTTCATATAGCTGACCCTGGAGCCATTAGAGCTGACCTCCCTAAAGCCCTCAGTCCTTGGTGTCAGTCATTAACCACTAAAATGGCACTGGTGTAGCACAAACCTAACAGCTGCAGATGCTGGAACCTGAGAGATTGTTTTTGTCAGCCCAAGCCTAAGGATCAAATGTGCCACAAGGTATTCGGCTAAGAGAATTAGAAAACCCAGAGGTGGGTCGTCTCTCTACGTCACTGT
This sequence comes from Acomys minous, assembly GCF_964271855.1. Lineage (NCBI taxonomy): Eukaryota > Metazoa > Chordata > Mammalia > Rodentia > Muridae > Acomys > Acomys minous. The sequence goes on from NC_140495.1 coordinate 106,952,750, forward strand.
TTTTATAACTGTATCCAGTCCTTATGGTACCAACTCTGTATTCTGATCCCAGGTTGGCTCAGAACCCAACATGTAACGTAGTCTAGAACTCAATAGCTCTTGTCTTGCCTTAGCCTTCCAAACGCTGGAATCACAGACACATGCCAACACATCTAGCGTAGCCTTTCATTTGGCCATGAAGAAGTGACCGGAAAAAAAACGACAAAGTAATTCCCACAGGGACTTCAGAGGGAGGTTGGGAGCAGCAGGTGGAGTCCCAGCACTAGCACCCCCTCTTTATTCTTCGTCCCTCTCTCTCCAAGGTGGAGTGGAGTTCTCGACCTAAAGATCTTCCAGGTCTCAGCCTCCTCATCCACACCAGTACCTCAAGCACATCCTTAGTCATCTCCTTCTCATGTAGGCGCGCCACTGGCTACTACACTTGCTTCTCAGAAGTGGGTGGCTTACTTCTGAGATGTACTTTCACCTAAACTTGTGAAAAGTTCAGTACAAATTACTATTAAAACACGACCAAGCATGGTATAACTTAAGAACAAGCTTTCCCCCAGAAATAAATAGGGCACTCTCTGATTTAAACTAAAACGAAATTAGTGACAGTTTTATTTCTTACTGGATACATAAAGGCATACCTGAGTTTTCTTTTTAAAAGGCTAGCATGATTTTCACACTATCAGGGTCACCAAGGTGGCAGAATCACAGTATATGAAATTTATGATGCCAGCAAGTATCTAATAAAGAATTCCAAGATGGTTACAAAGCACAAGAGAAAGAAAAGCCTGTGTTTTCTCAGATGAACATTCTTACAGTGGTGGAGAAAACTGGTGTACAATTCTCCTACACCCTTCGGCCTTGAGGTGGTATTTGGGATATGGATGCCCGAGTGCAAAGCCTGGTTTCTCCTCTCAGTAGCTGTATGGCCTCAGGCAAACCATTGAACCTCTCCTGTTAGGTATTCTTTCTCTATGAGAATGATCATCTACTGAGTAAATCACTGTGAGGACAAGATGGGCCAGGCTTGAAGCTAGAAAAGCCTTCTAGTTGAAGGAGGGGTGTACTATGGACAAGCAGCCAGTGACAAGCTAACCCCTCCCTATGTGCTATTCCTACACTCTTGAAGTAACAGTGCGGCAGGAGTGGGAACCCTCCATCAGAAATGGCACACCACACCTAATCCCAGCTTTCCTGTGTCGCTCCTTTCCTCATTCCCTCCCCACTCCTAGTCAGTGCTCAGGACCCAGACTGCAGTATGAGGTTCTGAACAGAGTTTAATGACTAATCATAAATACCAAAAAAGGTCTCTAGGTTTTGAGTATCTAAGATCCTCAAGGTTCTTATACCAGTCAGTCCAAGCTATTGTAACAAATGACTCTAAAACATAAAGGTTTCATAACAACAGGTGGCCATTTATGCTTCTATCACAGATCACTGAGGCCAGGGGAATGAGTGGTTCTGATCAGAACACTCTGGTCTCAAGGGAAAGGGAGACACATGGGAATACACCTTAGCTCATAAGGTTTCTGGTCATAAATGTCATGAACTTCTCATTCACATTCTATTGGTTAAAAAAAATGTCAAAGCTAGTGAAATGATGGTTCCTGGAAGAGAGTCTACAACCACTAATGTATTTAAACCAGCATAATCCCAAACAATCTACAAATACTTGTCCTTACTCACAGCTAAGTGTGGTCTCCACCCCTCATCAAGGAAACGTCTCTTTGTGACAGACGAGAGACCACTACAGAAAACTACAACCAATCAATGTGTAGTTGTGGAGTCCAGCCCCAATGGATACATCTACAAAACACTCTCACACCTAAGGCCCAGTGAACACTGGGGAAGAGGGGACAGAAAGGAAGTAAGAGGCAGAGGACCAGGGAGGGCCTCTGCTGTGAGACTGTGTCCCCTAGTCACATCAGCAGGGACTCTGGGAACATGACTACCCAAATGTGAGCTGAACAGCAAGGACGACAATGAACTTGCCAAACTAGAGGGGGAAACCCATAAAAAGCCTCGACCCTATACAGAGAACTGCAGGCAACTGAATAAGGCTGGGAGCAGGAGCGGAGGCCCTCCCCAGGGAGGAACACGTCAATTGGCTGTCCAGCGCTAAACAGTCTGCCCTGAAAACACACACACAAGTAAGATTATACTGACTCAACAGGTTATATTTGGAAAACACACACACACACACACACACACACACACACACACACACGCATCTGTATGTGCATGCATGTATGCATTAAAAACTGATTTTTTTAAAAAGAGGCCATGAATTTGAGGAGCATGGAGAGGAGTACATTGGAGGGTTGGGAGGAAGGAAAGGGACAGGACAAAGTAAAAAAATAAAATCTCAAAAGAAAACTAAGTGAGGTCTGGTATGCAACTCAGAATAAACATCGAAGTTTGAGTACATGGAATGGAAAGATGATCCCAAACAGAGCTGCATTACCATGCTAACCACTGTCACAAACATGCTTTTCAAAGGACCTGGTTAAAGCACCTGTGACCCTCCCCCATGAGCTCCACACTACATCTCTGGTTAGGTAAGGAAAACAATACAATAAATGGAAGCTCTGTTAACCACATCAAAGAACCAGCTAGTATAGGACATCAACTCTAGCTGGAAAACATTTTAGCTTCATTTACAGAGAAAGGCACAATGTCAAAGTCCAGGGACACAGAAGCTCTTTTGTGAAGAAACATGGGCTCCTCACTGGGGTCTGCAGATGCCCACTGAGTAACTCAAAGCAGACTGAAGGCCAGGCCTCTCTAATTTTGCTACCTTAAATTGTGGGTCCAATTCCTGCTGAAGCATGCATGCAGACATACATGTTAAGCAGCTGAAGAACCGGAGTGCCTCCTTAAGCAAAAGCTATCTGTCCCCTGTATGCTCCCACCCACCCCAAAGCAACATGACCTTACAGAAGCAGACGAAGACAATGACCACTCAGGAGTTGAGCTTGTCCAAATTGCTTAGCTCTGTACATTCCTTGCACTCCTACCCCAGTTCTTTTCCTATATAAATCTGAATTTCTTGTTAGGATCCGCAAAGGCAGTGCTTTAACCACTGGTCCCCTTGCTTTCCAGTGTGTCCAGAGAATACCTATCCTTGCTTTATTTTGGACTTGAGAGGCCTGATCTGTTGAGATCCCCTGAAGTCAGGTGCCATCAATGGCCGAAGACTCAGCATTTTAAATAATGAAAATTGGTAAAGCTGAATTGAAATTTCCCAGTCTGTCTCTGAATTACATGTGATCATTTCACTATACATGACAGTACTACGGGATGTTTTGTTTCTTTCAAAAGCAAATAAAATAAACCGTGCCTGGCTTCCCATATTAGATCTAAATGAACTATTTCAAATGTAGTTCCCAGGAATTTAACTCTTAGCTATTACTTGCAGCCACTTTGGCTGATGTATTGAAATAGTTTAGCTAGCAAGTGGCTCTGTCTTTAAAAAAAAAAATCCCATTCTCTTTATAGCCCCCCAAAATAGCCTTTAGGCCAACAAAGAACAGCAGCCATCTTTGTATCCAAATGTTAGAACAATCAGATTTAGCTGCAGAGTAGCAACATGGGTCCTGTCTAGTACAGTCACAGAATAAAGCCAAGAATTTGCTTTCTAGTGATTAGATTATTAATCAATTCTGAATGTTCTACTATCAGTAGAATACTGATTACAAACAAAGGTGTCTGCTTGGTTCCAAATAAAACAAAGACAGCACCTACTTTGGAGTGCGCTTGAGCTAAACCAAGTCACCATTGTCCTCTAGGTTAGAACATTTTCTCAGCTGTTCATAACACAGCTTTTGAAGAGATGCAGGCAGTTAGCAAGTGTTTCTTTCAAATAAATTAACTAGCTCTCTCAATACATTTTAAAGAAGAGGTGGTTCAGAATTTTGTTTTGTTTTTTAACTTCTAGGTAATAAAGGTCCATGACTTTCCACAGTTTGCTCTGTCATTTAAGGCCTTTGTCATCCTATCTCCTTGACTACTGAGCAAAGGCCAAATGGTATTTCTGATACAATATTACTGTTCAAAGATGCCCTTGGCAGTATGACTTCTATTGAAGAATTTTTCAAGCACCGGACACACTCAATGACAAAATGATTAAGTGATAACACATCTGCTTAGCCTATATATTACTGCTCAGCCTATATATTAATACCATTAAGAAGATCTTAAGAGTTGGAGGTGAAACTCAATGATACAGGGCCTGCCTGGTATGTGCGAGGCCCTGGGTCAGATTCCCTGCGCAGGCAGGAAAAGCAGGAGCGAGGATGGGGATCTTTGCGGCTGCAGATAGCCCAGTAGCACAGAGTCTTTCAATAATATCCCAGGCTGAGGAAAGAAAGGTATGTACTCCAAGATGGCCTGGGTACACAGTAAATTCTTGTCTCCCAACCAAGACACATTAAAGAACATCTTCAAAGAAATTGTCTTTTCTGTAACATGTAACCATTATAAGTACAGTTTTTTGTTTTTGTCTTTTTGTTTTTCAAAAGAGGGTTTCTCTGTGTAGCCTTGGCTATCCTGAAACTCACTCTATAAACCAGGATGGCCTAGAACTCACAGAGATCCACCTGCCGCACCCTCCTGAGTACTGGGATTAAAGGAGTGCACCACCAATGCGCAGAACAAGTACACTTTTGAGCACTGCTATAGTATCATAAACTACAGACAGGATTCCAGTGAGGCAAGTCACACATAACAAAGGAGGTACATTTCTTTGACTGTGCTGTAAAAGTCCAAATGCAATAATAAACGCAATAATAAAACACCAACATCTGGAGGTTATGATTCGACAGGTTTGCTGGCAGGTCTTCAACTGAAAATAAGAGTGAATATGCTAAAGAGTGTTTGTTTCTAGAACAGCAAGGTGAAATTTAGGGCTACTAGGATGAAAGAGGTTTACTGAAGAGCCAGAGAACGCGATGGGAACAGTAACTACGGAAGGTGAGCATCAACTTTAAGAAGTACCAAGTACTAGAACGTGAGTGAAATCTGTACAAGCGCAGGTACATACAGATTCATCTAAAGTTACTCTTAGGGAACAAACACTGAGATAAACAGAAGCATAAAACATGAATAAATAAAAAACAAATACATACTATGCACTTGCAAACCAGCAACCTGAACTATGGAAAACTTGAACTGAACTTGATCTTGGGATATTCCTAAACTCTCACGCTCTTAACTGAATTTCTGTTTCAAAGTTATTCCAGGTACTTAGCAAACTCTGTGCTCCTGCACTGTCCTCCTTCCCCTAAATTACTACCACCCATTTTGGGTCTACAGAAGATGCTAACGTTGTTGTTTTCCACAGCCAACACTCATTTTACATGTGTTTGCCCTTCTTCATTCCCTCTACCAGTTTATCTAGTATTCCCCTGGGATTCTTGTTTGTCTGCTGCCTGGCTTGGGAAATTTGTTTTGTTGTTGGTGGTGGTTGGTTGGTTTTTGTTTTGTTTTGTTTTTGTTTTTCTCTGTATAACAGCTCTGGCTGTCCTGGACTTTCTTGCTAGACCAGGCTGACCTCGAACTCACAATGATCCTCTGCTGGGATTAAGGGCATGCGCCACAATGAATTTGTTTTTGTTTCTTTTTAACATGCAGATCTGCAGGTGAAAAGATCCCTCAGGTTTTATTTGCATAAAAATATCTTTTTCTCCTTTCATTATATTTGGATTTTAATTTGACAATTACTTTAAAGATGACATCTCACTGACTTTTTAGATTTCATCCTCTGTTGAATAATCAGCTATTGATATTATTGTTTCTTTGAATAAAATTTGTCTTTCTCTGAATATTGTTTTATTATGACTGTTTTTAAATTGCCTGTTGGGAAAAAATAAAATAAAATAAAATAAAATAAAATAAAATAAAATAAATTTCCCACCAGCCCCTGCAATTAGTTTTCCTGTAAGCATTGGTGTGTATTTCTGGATTGTTCGTATTTTGATGGATGACCTAAAAAATTACTCAAACTAGATCAAAATTAGGAGGAAGAACATGAATAGCAACATTCAAAGGCAGCTAGATAAATAGTCTCATATATCTGTAATTATACTAGCAGGGAAGACATGAGAAAATGGGGCAGAAATAATATCTGAAGAAACAAAGACCTTCCCAAATTTACTAGCATGACACCAAATCCCTCTCCAAGATTCCCTGACAACATGAACCAAGATGGCACACACCTTTACTCCCAGCACTTGGGAGGCAGAGGCAAGCAGATCTCTGTGAGTTCCAGGCCAGCCTGGACTACAAAGCCAGTCCAGAAAAACCTGCTACACAAAGAAGCTCTGCCTCGAAAAACAGCAACAACAAAAGACAAATAAACACATTCTTAAGTGCATGTGTACACAAGTGGAGGTTGGGGTTAGGACAGTGGTCCATATCCTATTTAAAAGCAGAAACTGAAGTTTAAATAAAAAGTCTGGAAAGAGGCTAGGAGAAAGGCCAAGGGGGTTAGGGGAAGGGACACTGAAGAATAACCTAAAAAGACATCTTTGTTGTAGTAGGAAAACTAAAACAAAGTGGACTCTAACAAGAGCCAACAGCACGCTACAAGCCAAAATGAGAAGCTGCAACTTTGAATTCCCTAACTAGCACCTTAATTTTGACACACAAAACAAGGGTCAGGTCAGGCCAGTGAGTGAATGATTTACTAAAGAACCTTAGTTCCTATGAGATGGTACCTTCTGAGCCTAACCACGTGTGCTTTGTGCAGAAAAACACAGACATCTTGCCTAAAAAAATCAACAAGTGTGAAACAGAAGTAACACAGAAATTTCACGTCATGCTTTGCTAAAACTCTCTTAATATGTTTTGCATACAGACATTTAGTGCCTACAAACCCTGCTCAAAATTTACAGTGAAAGCTAAAATGTGATGCTTTACAACTCACAACTGCCACTGTCTTACACAGTTTGCACACAAAGTGCAAAACAAAGCTGCAGAACAAAGATGGGTATGGCGGAGCCTGCTGAAGGATGCCGGCAAGTAGAAAATTCACAGACTTCCCTAATGTAAGGGAAAAAAGACAAATTCTAAGCATTCCAGGAGCAACTTGGAGACCTCACATGGTGCCCTAGAAAGCCAGCCTGGACACCTTTAGGTGCAGCCTTGTTGGAGAAGCCACTCCTACCAAAGAAACCTGCATGAGCAACACAGGAAATGAATGCAATCAAGACTACACGGCAGGGCACTGTGCTCTCACAAGCAGAGACTGGCTAGGGGTTCCCTAAGAATTTTTGCTGAGTCAGTATTGTACTCACACTGTCTAGCCCTGCCCCTCCTAAGGCACAAGAGTGGGATCAGCCTTTTTGTACAAACATTAATATTTTATGCCTACCAAAGGCAGATGACCGTGAAGAACACTTTCTTCAAAATTTTGCTTTGATTCCTTGTTCCTCTCTCAAAGTTCCTGAAAACTATGAAGTTCTGCACACCCCACTGAGTATTTTTTTAAGAACTGTCATTAATACTTATAGACTTAATTCCAAAGCAACTAAACAATATAGTCTAAATTTCAAATATTCCATTTAAGAAGAGGTACCATTGAAGAGCGAGCTATTGCCTAAAATATAAAAAACAGAACTTAGCTTTCTGCTATTCCGCTGTGGTTCTTCTGAGTGAGTACTTGAGGATTCTCTAAGTCCTACACAGGGTGCTGAGCAAGGACTGTGGGAAAGATGACTTGTCAACAATGAAACATTCCGAACACTGCTAGACTCAGAATTGGAAGAAGTATTTTCAAAAGCAGGCTGGTAAGAGACAATGCTAACCATTACTAATCCTGAGCAACTAAGAGCAAGGAATTAGCATGCATCTACACACACACACACACACACACACACACACACACACACACACACACACACACACGGGGGGGGGGGGGGGGGGGGGAGGGAGGGAGGGAGGGAGGGAGGGAGGGAGGGAGGGATCATTATTGAAATGCTCTAAGGGGTACCATATAAGACAGATGTCCTTGGTCAGATGGGGAAATCATTTTATGCTCAAGAGATGTGCTCAAAACAAAGTAGATAACAAGAACCAACTCCTGAAAGTTTCCCTCTGACCTCCAGGTAGTATTTTCCCCTCCTCTCCCTCCCCTCCTTCCACCCATCCCTGTCCCTTCCTTCCTGTGAATGGCAACTTCTTCTCCCAGCTCTAAGCAAACAGCAACCTAATTTACCTTTATGGAGTTGTTCGGAAAGGTCACGTAAGTGAAATCATCCACTATATGGTCCTTTGTATCTTCCTTCTCCCATTCTAGCCCTTTTTATGGCTACATAATATTTTATCTAATGATATCATTCATCCAATGATACGGGGTGATGTTACCTTAGGTATTATGAGTGGCATTGTCAAGAGAACACACACAAGTATCTGTTGGGTGTACATACACTTCAGCAGAACTGCCAGGTTAAGCAATAAGTTTTTGAGAAAATATATAATAATCACAGTGATATTTTCAATTGGTGAAAATCATGCAAACTTTAAAGTTTTTCTTTTTCCCTAATAATGGAGTAGTCTGCACAGTGACAGCACAGAGATCAACGACTGGGTAGCAGCTGCAAAAGCTTCAACGTAACTACCACTTACTTAAAATGCTAACACTACATTTTGTCTTGACTGTATTTCTCACAAGTGATGACATTTTTCTTATAGATATATGAAGCTGATCTTACATCTAGGTTTTTTTTTTTCTTTGCCAAACAGTTGTTGCTTATGCCAAAAAGTTGAATTACAGAGCACACATTCTACATTCTAAAACTTCTGAATTTTCTTTCTGAATATTTTGGATTCAGAAAATTACATATTTTATCACATACAATATATTGCTTTGAAATAAGTACTATGATGTCTAAATCAAGCTAATTAACATATGTTACTTCATATGCCTCCATTTTTGTAACTTTGTGCTACAATCAACCGCAGTAACACCTCAGTCAGACTAACTATTCCCAATGAAAAGAGGGATGTCTAACTTGAACAGAGCTCACACCAAGTAGGGTGACACATGCCTTTAGTCCCAGCAGAAGCAGGTAAGAACTTTCTGTATGTTCAAGGCCAATCTGGTCTACAGAGCAAGTTCCAGGACAGCCAAGGCTACACAGAGAAACCCTATTTCAAAAAACAAAACAGACAACAAAAAATCCTAAACCCCCCAAACAAAAACAAACAAAAACCTCATACACATGTACAAGTCCCTCACCAGTGAGGTTTTTCTGAATAAAGACAATAAAAAAGAATTCCCCACACCCTGTACATCATCTAAACAGCTCATCTGTGAAGCCCCCTTGCTTTACAGACGCTGAGTGAGTATGTGATGGTACAGGTAACATGCCTCGCAAATTACGTTATGGAGGATAACACATATCTGCTCTCTACAGTTACATGAGCTACATAAGGTCAGCAGGATAAGAGATGGGAAACAGCAGCACAGCTGCATGAGGACTCTCATCCCCTGTAAACTCTGGTCTAACTTGACACTATCATAGCCTGCTGTGCCCAACAGGACCACAGTAATGGTGATCCTAAAGTCAAATACTACAAATTAATGAAAAGTAAATATTCTACATGCCTGCTCTTTTGAAAAAAAAAAATCTGACTGGCTGGCTACGGGGAAGAGATGCACAATAATCAGTCTTTAAGTTCAAACAAACCAAATCTGAATTGGAGCTTTGAACTAAGAAAACCCCCTTAAAGTTCTCTGGGCCTATTTCCCCATTTTCAAAAGAGAGAGGGGGGCTAGAAACAGCTTAGTTGGTTAAGTACTTACCCTGCAAGCATGCAGACCTGCATTCAATCCCCAGAAAACACTTCTAAGGCCAGCACTGTACAGGCCGAGAGGGGAGGATCCTGAGGCTTTCCTATTGGCAAGCTCTAGGCCAAAGACAAATGACATCTCCAAAGAGGTAGGTGGTGATATCTGAGGTTGTACCCTACCTTACACTTACACACGTCCACACTAACAGGAACACAGAAACAGACAAGGAGGATGAGGGGGGTGGAGGAGGGGGGGGAGGAGGATAAACAGAATCTCCAGAAAGAAGCAGAAGCAGTCACCAGCCGTATGGAACTGCACCGACACTAAGGTCAAAATCACAAGGCACTTCTGTTTTCTTTACAATCATCTTGCTTGTTTTGGGCAAAGGAAAAGTAAAGCAGTTGCTAATTTCAGAAAAGCAGGTGTAGCTCACTGCAGAGCTTCTCAAACTCTAACACAATTAATTCTACGGCCTCATTAAAATGGTGGGGTCTGCTTATGATTTGTGTGGTAGGTCAATGACAAGGTCTAAACTACATTTCTAACAAGACTCTGGGTGAAAGAACTTCGAACAAGAGTTTACAGGATGCCACACTTTTAAAAAAATATAACAAAAGAGATAATTTTAGTCTTGATAAGGATACATGACTTCCAAATCCCAAGGCTAGAAAGGCAGCGACACTGTCCTAATCCCACTGTGCTACACAGACTCACTAACTGCTTGCTCACCTAAGCCCATCCTGCTTTGCCAGGTACCACTGCAACCAATGGTGTGGGTGCTGTTTTCCTTCCTTCAACAGAGGGTCTCCAAGAACAGAGGAGCTCATAACTGGGTAAGGAAAGCGAGGCCGCCCTTGGCATCCGCAACACCATTTAACTTTACCTTCAAGGTGCTGTGTGCAATGGGTGAGGTGAAGAAGCGAGGCTTTACCCCTGCTGCTGGGCATGTCTCACCCACGCATCCTCAGTGTCTGTTCCTAAAAGAATGATCACAGAACCACAGCCTAACCGAGGAGGAGAGGCAGGAAAAGTACACTGCCAACAGGACAGGCATGAGACTCTTCAAGGTCATTTAAGAAGGCAGCTTCCTACCAGGGTCTACCTCACTCTTGGGGGAATGACTGAAATTTAGAGCTGCCTTGGTTTTATCACAGCCCCTTTCCCACGATAAAACCAAGGCAGCTCACTTGCTGTTCACTGGCTTTCATAGACAAATCACTAATCTTCACATTACTTATCACCACAGCTAGGATAGTATTTGCTCTAATCTAACAGATTTTCATTTCAAAACCAATTGTAAAGCTCAGCAGGGTGCTATATACAACTTTAATGACAGTTTCCAACCCAAGACTCCTCCAGTATGTGCTGCTCAGAACTGTTGAATATTACTGGTTGGAAGTTGTGGAATAAAGCAGGGGAAAGGTTAACCAAGACTGACCTTAAACAATCCAGTTCCTCCCCTATCTTTTCTAGTTATGCAAGGATGAAGTCCTAATAAATCTGATCCACGTGATGACAAGATCTGCACTTCCTTCCTGTGCTATCTCCGATGGCCTGACCAACGCCTTCACAGGTCATCTTCCATGGTACCCCATGGCTCTGTACAAATAATGCAGAGCAAGGGGGCAGATCTGCAACCCTGTGACAGCTGTTTAGTGGGAGAGTGGAAAGGAGTGGACATATCCAGGCAGTGCGCTTAATGGCTACACAAACACCAGTCATCAGCCTCAAGTGATTCTGGCAGAAAATTAACTTAGAAATACAAAACTCATTTGGTGAGAAGACCTGCAGCAATCTGCACACTATGAGACTATGTAATGGGCAAAGGAGCAAAGTGAAGAGAGGTACTTTCTGAATTCCCCTTTAAGAAAGCAGCTGCTTGCAACACCCCACTGTTTCACATGACGTGGTGTGGCTCTCTTACCTTAGGAGCAGTAATCTCTACTCTAGACATCATCCATGACACACTGTGCAGATTTCTAAGTTTTACTGAAGTGTCTGCAAGCAGCACACTTCATGAGATAATTTGGAACATGCTTTTATCATCAACCAATTCTACTAAATTGTTTTTCCCATCTCTACTGAGGTTATAGAAAGGAAAGAAAACTGATAGGTGCTAGATCACAAATTATTATGCCCTGGCTTTAAAAATGCAGTCAACATATGCATCATCTTGCAATTTTCACAGCCCTGGAGGTAGGTAAAATTATCCTCATTTTACAAGCAGGAAAATAAGGAGCCTAGACACATTCACATTTCCACCACATATTATGGCCTTACTATTTCTCTGTTTTTTAGCTAAGTTCTGTGCCACATGGGCCACACCACAATTAAAAAGCACAGGTTTGGGGTCTTTTGTATTTCATTCCTGAAGGTACAGCAGAAGGTGAAAATATAAAACCGAGTTGGGGTGGGGGTGGGGGTAAGAGGAGATAGAGACAGACAGGGAGGGAGAGGATATGAATGTGTGTGAATTATTCAGGAATCTATACAAAGATGACATTGTCTGATCTACTTCTTTTTTGTTTGTGTGTTTGTTTTTCAAGACAGGGTTTCTACATAGGCCTGGCTGTCCTGAACTAATTTTGTAGGCCAGGCTGGCCTCAACTCACAGCGATCTGCCTGCCTCTGCTTCCTGAGTGCTGGGAGTAAAGGTGTGCGCCACTGCCACACCACGCTGATGGACTTCATTCTGAAAGCCACATTTTACTTTCTAAGATTCATGTGGTAACAAAGTGGCTTCTTGGACAGTAACAATACAGTGTTTGAGTTCTCCAACAAGTGTAAACCTGAAAAGTCTACAAAGTACAGAGTCTACACACAATGTTTGATTGGGGATGGGGGACCACTTTAAGGGAAAACAGGGCTAAGTGTTTGAAAGGAAAGAACAAAATTCAAAACTAAAGAATCAAAACCCTCCCTGGCCGTGATGGCGCACACCTTTAATCCCAGTACTTGGGAGGCAAAGGCAGATGGATCTCTTAGTTCTAGGCCAACCTGGTCTACAAAGTAAGTTCCAGGACAGCTAGGGCTACACAGAGAAGTCCTGTCTTGAAAAGAAAAATGTAAAAAAAAAAAAATTCCAAAAAAATGCTGACTTGGAAATTGCTTTCTGTAATTTGAAAAAACATGGCTAATAAATGTTTATATAAAACAATCAAGTCCATATGTTTGGCTGGAAGGTGAAACATAAAGGGGGTTATTAAGCCCTGGAAGAGGGGGGAAATGTGTATCTAGAAAAGGCCTGGTTTTCTTTGTTTACATGAGTAGCTCACCCTCTCCTTTCCCCTCCCCCCTCCCTGTAGAAGTACACGTTAAATACAGAAATTCTAAAGATGTGTGTTTTAAGGACACTGTTTACAGTTTAAAACTCACAAAACAAAAACAGAGTCTCAACTAAAGTGCCATTAAATCTATGCGAACAGTAATGTAGTCAAACTAAGCAAATCAAGCCTTCAGCCTTCACTTTAAAAAACACTGAGCTACCTCTGGAACTCATGGCTCACTGGACACACTAGTAACTAGCTTCAAATCCCAGCGGGTGTCACTGTGGAATGGAAAGGCAGTGTTTCTAACTGAATGCCAAACACGCATGTGAAGACCTGCTTGATCTGGTCCTTCCTCCATGTACACAAAAATCCCTTCTATCCCACCCCAACCCTGACCCACACCTACCACTCACCTCTGGCCCTTGGCCTCAAGACGTGAGCTACCTTGGGGATAGGTGTTTTCATCATTCCAGTGACAGGTCCTACCCTCCTCACTCCTACATGAATCTCACGAAAACAAGGTTTCAGAAGGGCACTATGATTGTGTACTGAAAATCATCGCTAAAAATGCAATCTCACAATTTATTCCCCTCTTCTGTCCATACAACATTTTATTCTTGCACCTACATCAGTTTTATTCAATTTATAATCACTACTCAAAGTCTTAGAGTTTTCTATGCTATAATAAAACACTGACCAAAATCAACTTGGAGAAAATAGGGCTTGTTTCCGCTTACAAGTTGTAGTCCATTATCCATAGAAGTCAGGACAGGAAGTCAAAGCAGAGACCCAGAAGCAGAAACTGATGCAGAGGCCATGGAGAAACACTGTTTACTGGCTTGCTCCCCAAGGCTTGCTCAGCCTGCTTTCATATGGCACCGAGGACCACCAGCTCAGAAATAGCACCACCCATACAGAGCTGAGCTGGATCATCCAACATCAATCATCAATCAAGAAAAGACACCACAGGATTACCCACCAGGCAATCTGATTGGAACACTTCCTCAGTTGAGGTGTGTTTTCCCCCAAGTGACTCCAGCTTATGTCAAGGTGAAATAAACCAGGCCACACACTGGACCAGCCCACTAAAGATGGAGATCTTAGCTGAAGAAGATGTAAGTAACTGATTGATTGATTGATTGATTGATTAGGTTTTTCGGGACAGGGTTTCTCTAAGTAGCCTTGGCTGTCCTGGAGTCACTTTGTAGACCAGGCTGGCCTCGAACTTACAGTGATCCGCCTGCCTCTGCCTCCTGAGTGCTAGGATTAAAGGTGTGCGCCACCACGCCCGCCTAACTGATTCATTTCATTTTACTTTACTTTATTTGGGTTTTTGAGACAGGGTAACTGATTTATTTTTAAAGGAGTATTTCCCCCCAAAGGTTTGGGGGGGGGGACTTTGCTTAGGAAAGCTCAGTAACTAAGTTAGTTAATATCAATGTTGTCCTGCAAGATTTTAATTGTAATTAAATCTGAGTTTGGAACATAACTTTAGTTTGTCCTCTGAGTGAGTATAGGTTCTAGTTTTGTATTTTAGGGGGTTTTTGTTTGTTTGTTTTTTGGTCTGGTTTGGTTTTGGTTTTTCTGGGACAGGGATTCCCTGTTTACCCCCAAACTCACTCTGCACACCAGGCTGGTCTCAAACTCAAGAGATCCACCTGCCTCTGCTTCCCACATGCTGAGATTAAAGTCATGTACCGCCACCACCCACCTAGAAACTTTATGTACTCAGAAAACAAGATGTGTATGTGCATGTGTGTTAACACACTACCCTTACATTAGGATAGCAATTAGCATCTAGAAAGTACAATTACTTAATGCCAACAACCACAGCCTGAGTAATGCTATGGTATATGGAGTGCTCATCACTTTTAGCATACCTTTTTCCCTTTTCAAATCTCCTGACAAATGTTAGTAAAATTACTATTTCAAGGATATCCCTCCCAAGGCTCAAAGCCAGTAGCTAGCAAGTGTACAGCTAGGATTTGACTCTAAAACTGACGTTTTGAGCCACTACCTTAGGCTTCACAGTTACCACTCTCGGTTCTATGTTCTACTGATGACTGAATTTGTGGCCTCTTACAACATATATTTATACCTATAGTTAATCCATCACTGTTTTCTAAAATATGTACAGCAAACAGCATGACCTCTGCACCCGCCCTCCAGTTCGGTCTCAGTACTTCACTGTGTGCTTCCAAGGTTCAAAAGGAAAGGAAGGCAGCAGGTCGATGTACAGTGCTGCGTGTGCTCTGCTTCAGCTCCAGTCTCTTCTCTTTCCCAGAGGTCACCCGTGCTGGGAATCTGCATCAGACCTGCATGCCAATTCTAGTTGTACCTGTTTCTAGTAATAAGCATCCGCAGATAGGCAGCCACAAACAGCATGCCACTGCATCTTCTAAGCTATGATGCAATACATGTGCACCATTCAGACACTTTTCAGCCATGTTGCTCAAATGCAGTCCACTTGGACAAGCCATGGCATTCAGTTTATGGATATACAATATATGCGCCTGCTGCCAGACAGCCTGCTTCCAGCTTTTCCATTAATGCAAATCCTACTACCATGAATGTTCTTACACTGGTCTTGTGTGTGTAAGTACTTCTGAGGTCTGCACTTAGAAACACTAGGCCAAGCAAAATCAATGTGTCACTGCCGTGGAAGGACTCACAAGCAGCAGAGCCCATGCGGTTCTCACTAACAGATATTTTAACTTCTACCAATATAATAGTTTGAAATTATCTCAGTTTTGTTTTAATTTGCATTCCCTGATTAGTAATGAGATTGGGCATGTTTTCAAAATTAATTGCTCTATTTTTAAAAAAGAAACTACAAAGCACAGTTGACTAAACACATCAAGAATACGCGTGTAATATTAAATGGATTAATATGGAGTTTTCCCACCTTCCTACAGACATCAAATAAAGGTTAAGTTCTTATCAGTCTTGGTCTAGTCATTGTATTGATAAAAAGCAGATTGAACAATGTATGGTACTTGCCAACTAAACAATTTTTAAAACATCCAAGTTCTCCTATGGAAAAAAATCACATGTTACTATGTTAATGTATGAACAACAACAACAAAAGCAACCAAAAAAACACCTTCATCCCTTGTACCCACATAGAAACAAATGCCTCCTGAGACAGATACACAATTTCAAGCAAATGCTTCAGGTGCTTTCTATTCTGAGGCAGCTAGATACAAAACAAACAACAAAGGCAGGAAATAAGCAACACAAAGGCAAAAAGCAGTAAGTACCCTATTTAAACTGTTTGAGACAGGAACACAGAACACATGTATGCTGAAGGCTCGCTGGAGCGATGAGCCGTCCACAGCAAAGGGAGCATTTGAGATAGTCGTTAAAAGAGAAGGGCTTCGGTGGGCAGACAATCTTTCTCTTGGCCGCAGCAGTAGAGTAACTACTACTCCCTGAAAACACCAGCGGGGCTGAATGAAACACAGCACACATAGACTCTTCATGCAACTCAAAGCTGCATTTTAAGGATTACAAGTAGCATGGTTAACAGTGACCAGCACATACTGGTCAACACTGTATGTAGCTTGCTTGCATCTCAATCATCCTTTTATTTCTCTGTCTCAAGAAAATACAAAGTTTAACTGAATAACGTTTAAAAATATGTGCAAGTATAAATGAACTAGCATGACCACAGTACCAAGAGAACTGACCCTGACATCCTAGTGACTCTGACCAGTGCTGCATCTCCCTCCCAGTGACAGGTGATGTGGAATATGGCCACAGCGACCACTAGAGGGTGACCAAGTTTCTTGCATCCATCGCTCCCCTTATTTTGTCTCAAGGGTCCTTAATTGACATTGAAGTTAAGATTTTTTGGACCCTAAAATTCATTATATAACGATTAAAATTTACTATTAAAACTAAATAAGAGTTTCAGGGCAATAATGTGTACCGGAATGTCAAATTTGGCTGCTCTAAATTTTTTGGTTTTTATTTTATTTTTTTTGTTTTTGTTTTTTCGAGACAGAGTCTCTCTGTGTTAGCCTTGGCTGTCTGGGACTCCCCTTGTAGAACAGGCTGGCGTTGAATTCACAGCAATCCACCTGCCTCTGCCTCCCAGGTGCTGGAATGAAAGGCAGGCACCACTATGTCTGGCTTTGCTCTAATATTTTACCAAATTTCTCCATCCAAGCCTTGAAGAGAAGACACAACTTCCTCACAGGGATGAGAATACTTGCACTACAAGCAGCAGCAGCAGCAGCAGGCACAAGCTCCACTACTGAACCCTTCCCTCTACCCAAATACAATGCAGATACAAATTAGGGTTCCTGAATGTTGGCTACTACAGAGTGTACCCCAAAGTGCTATACATAATGTCAAATGTCAAACCTTATGATCTTTTCTTCCACATTTAAAATTTCACATTTTACTTTCATCAAAAATTGTAATGAATTATGAAATACAACTATATTTTTTTAACTGAGAAAAACAGGTCAAACTTTTCTTTTGAAAAGAGTGATATTAAGTTCCTATTCCATATGATTCTGAACAATTATTTAAACTATTGTGCTGGCTTGAATAGGAATGCACCCCATACACTCCTGTGTTTGAATGCTTGGCCCATAGGGAGTGGCACCATTAAGTGTGGCCTCCTTGGAGGAAATACTTCACTGTGAGGCAGGTTTTGAGGTCTCCTATGCTCAAAATATACCCAGTGTGACAGTCTCCTTCTGCCTTTGGATCAAGACGTAGAACTCTCGGCTCCTTCTCCAGCACCATGTCTGCCTGTACACTGCCACACTTCCCACCATAACAATAGCAGACTAAACCTCTGAAACTGTAAGCCAGTCGCAATTAAATGTTTCCCTTTATAAATGTTGGTCATGGTGTCTCTTCACAGCAATGAAACCCTGAGATAAGTATCTACTTACATATTAATAACAGATTTCTGACATGAGTAAGACTATTAATATAAAAGTGATAGTGTGAAATAGGAAATGATGTTCAAAGAACATAAAAATTCATTTAAAAAGCTGGGCGGGGTGGCACATGCCTTTAATCCCAGCACTCGGGAGGCAGAGGCAGGGGGATCCCTGTGAGTTCAAGGCCAGCCTGGTCTACAAAGTGAGTCCAGGACAGCCAGGGCTACACACTGTCTTGAAAAAGAAAACAAAAAACAAAAAAAGAAAAAAGAAAAAAAAAAACACTTTACCTGCCCTATATTTATTTTTCCTTTTTTGCTTGTTTTGTGTTTTTAAACAAGGTCTCTAACTACACAGACCACGCTGACCTTGAATTTACAGAGATCCACCATGGGATTTAAGGTGTACACCACTTTGCCTGGCTCCTATTGGAATTCTTAACAAAAATGCCCTAAGCACAAGTCTTTCCCTGCATAGAAATCCAGTGGAGTCCTGTCACTATGCCCAAGTCTTCTTGGAGGCCTTGGATATATAAAACAGACCTGCTAAGACCCTCTATCTTAACATGTGGCCTTGCAGTTGGGCACTCACCAACTATCTTTTATGTTCTAAATACCAAGTCAAATAGACAAATGTTTGCCTAAATTCAAGCAAGTTAGAACGTCCTCTCATCCCTACAGTCCCACTGCAGTCCAGCACAGGCGTAAAAGCCAAAGCTGCAGACTACAGGAGAAAGACACCCAGAGCCTGCACTGCTGTTGGGTAATACAAACTCAAAGACCCAGAGAAGTCCTGTGCGGAGGCTTAGTGGCACTTCCAAGAGCTTCATCCTTGACAGAGACGGCAATCTACATGGTCACTACTCAGCAGCACCCTTACAATAGAGTCTTATTTCACCAGGAACACCAAAGAAGTGATAAGACATGAGCTTAAGTTTCCTGATTGCCTTCTGTAACTTTAAAGGTAGTGCTAACTTGTCTTGTTTTGTTTTTCAAGACAGGGTTTCTCTGTGTACCCCTGGCTGTCCTGGACTCGCTTTGCAGTCCTGCTTGGCCTTGAACGCACATCGATCTGCCTGCCTCTGCCTCCCTGAACATAATGCCTGGTTACATCTGATCTTATGGAAAATATACAGACCCAAGCCAGGCCAAGTCTCAGCACCAAACACTGACTGCAGAAGAACTCATCTGGTCCGGAGTTTTCTGGGAAAGCCCCCACAAAAGAAACTAACCACATTCACTTCCAAAACTAAATCTGGATGGTGATGACACATGCAGGGCTGTGGCAGGATCCAACAAGAGTTCAGAATACAGTTCTGGCAAGCTCTTGCAGTCTAGCAAATGCACGAACAGAAATTTACATCCTTTCTCTCCTCACAGAAGCATTTTCAGATATTTACAATGTGGGTGGAGGGTGGGAGGTATTTATTTGCTCTTTCATAACCTGGTATCTAGCAGCAGCTTTTGGATATTATTTGCTGCTGAGAGAGGAAAAAAAGAAATCAGATGTCAGTGAGAAATGAGGCAAAAAAGCGTTTACCCCTTTGCTTAAATGCCACCTAAATTTAGTCTTTTTCTCTCCCTTCCATACAACAGCATCTTAGCAACAGAGACCACACACTCAAAGTCCAAAGAGGTTAGAATTTCTTTCTTTAAATATTAACTAGCTACTTATTGGAATTATACTTTATAGGGCTCAAAATTCAAAAATCACAAAAAGGAATCCAAATAAGATTCCCTTCACTCAGGTCCTACAGTGATGCACCTTCCTACACAGAGGCAGTTCAGATGGCACAGGAGTCCAAGGAAACCAGTTCTAGTATAAAAGACAAAGCTGGTCTGTGAACATTATGCCTGTAGGCAAATATCACCAGGCTTCTTAATTAATTGCCGAGAGACTAAAACCTCTGAATCTTGGATACAAACTTCCAGAAATGATTATATATTTAAATTCCTATTAGTAGGAATTCTGCTGTGGTTTTTACAAATCTGTATTATATATACCCAACAACTCCAAATCTGTGCCCTTCACTTGGGGATTAAAAGTGAGTCTAAGCACTGCCAAGGTCCACAGCAGCTTAGGACTTGCACCACCCTGAGATGCTTAATTAGTGGTAAACAATATGGGCTGGGGAGAGAGACAAGAGGATGAGAAAGAAGAGCAACGTGAGAAAGACAGATCTCTCTCTCATGCTCAAAATCCTCTCTTGCAAACTAAGTTAGTTATTTTGTCCCTCCACCCAAGAAGTGACCAACTTTCCTGATTTAAGAGATGTTTCTGTATTTGAAATTTTACCTGGGTTTTCTTGAATATAAAACTCAGTATGTAGAATGCCCTTTCTCTAAGCCCTATGGATTCATTAGTTTGTTAACTGTTAAAATAACAAACACTACATCAATCATATTCTCAATGATGTAGGTCTCAAGGCCTCTCCCCTAATGCACCTTTTTTTTAAAGACTTGCTTATTTATTATTATGTACACAGTACTCTGCCTGCATGTACACCCACAGACAAGAAGAGGGCATCAGATCACATTACATATGGTTGTGAGCCACCATGTAGTTGCTGGGAATTGAACTCAGAACTTCTGGAAGAGCAGTTGGTGCCCTTAGTTCCCCCACCCCACCACAGCACCCCCACTCCGAGACAGGATTTCTGAGTATCCTTGATTGTCCTGGACTCAAACTCATGGAGACCTGCCTGCCTCTGCCTCCGTGAGTGCTGGGATTACAGGCGTGCACCACTGCACCCAGCTTCCTTTTAAATTTTTAACTACTTAATACTATGCAAAAGCCTGGCAAGGCCCAAATTCCACTTACTTCACATCTCTGCCTTCTCTGAGAAATGGAGTTCAGACTCCTACTATGACTGGCCCATCTACATAATCGATGTGAACCTGTGGCCTTTGATATCCTCCTACTCTCCAGGTGTGGCTTAGTTTAGTGTGCACAAACAGACACACTGGCTACAACTCACTATGATCTTATTACACTGACTGTGGATTTAATGGAATCCACAGTTTCTTCTCCTTCCTCTGAACAATCCTCCAGAGCCCAGACCACCAGTCAAAACCTCAGCAGGAACCAAGGGTTGGGCAGTTTTGTGTGTTGAGGAAAAACATGTGCGAGTTTAGCTGCCTGAATGATTCACAACACTGAGAGACTGCTTTAGCTGAGTGCATTAATGACCCTCACCAAGGACAAAAGCACTCAGCAGCATAAGAAGAAAGTCAATTTTATATAGAAAGGACAACTTTTTAATCAGGCAAATATCACATTCTCCCTCTCTCTCTCTCTCTCTCTCTCTCTCTCTCTCTCTCTCTCTCTCTCTCTCTCTCTCCCCCCTCCCTCCCTCTCTCTCTCTGTGTGTGTGTGTAAATTATTTAGTGTGAAATAAAACTGGTGTGAAATTTCTCACCACCCCACATTCTATCACAGCAGAAGAACAGACACATCTGGTCAGTTAACTCTCATCTGCTGTTACTAATAGTTCCAATAGTTTTTATCTAAAACATGTATTATCTTGTAAGTGTGCAAGACTGGCCTTTTAATCCTTTCTTTTCCTTCTCTTCCATTCCTTGTTTGTTTCTTCAGACAGGGTTTCTATAAATCCTGGAACTGCTCTGTAGTGCTGAGATTACAGGTATGCCTTGCCATGTCCAGCTCCCATTCCTTTTGTTTTAAGAGAAGGAAGGAAAAAACAAAAAACAAAAACACATGAGTGGTTCTAAGTGCAAAGGTAAAAACAGAACCACTGTGGTTTGTACGGATTCAGTAAAGCAGAGCTCAGGAGCTGTCAGTTGTTGCAGTATTGAATACGCAATGTCTAGTTTCATGAGACGCTGCTCAGCTTTGCCAACTCTAGTGTAGGAATTGTTTCCATAGAACTATCCATTGAAGTTTTTGCCGTTCCCAATCATAAGGAGCTTATGATAATATTTTGTGGTCCAAAAAATTCTTACATATTTTCGGGTTTGGCTTTTGGTTTTAGGTTTTTTTGTTTGTTTGTTTGTTTGTTTGTTTTGCGTTTTGTTTTGTTTTGTTTTTCGAGACAGTGTTTCTCTCTGTAGCCCTGGCTGTCCTGGACTTGCTTTGTAGACCAGGCTGGCCTCAAAATCACAGAAATCTACCTGCCTCAGTCTCCCAAGTACTGGGATTACAGGCACGCCAGCTATATTTTCAGTTTTAATATACATCTTATTTTTATTTCATAGTAGAATCCTATGGTTCAGACATATTATTCCAGAAATAGGCTAACTATCATACACTTAAATGACTTAGCTGAGATGTGAAATGAGAGAGAAATATGGAGCCTCGTGGATCTTGCTTCAGAGCTGCTCCTCCTATACGATATGATCTGATCTGGGAAAGTCAGGTGCTAACTATTACTGTATATTTTTGACAGGAAATTGTTAGTTATTATTGGCAATGCAATAATGAATGCCTACAGTCGTTTTTATATACTGGCACTTTAAAGAAATTAAGATCTAATTCCAACGAATTACCCCTAGAAACCATCTGTCAATGTCTGCCATATTTTGATAAAGATATTAGAGCCAATCTTTGAGACTCAAGTTTCACCTTTCAAAACACGCTTAGATGGGTCTATAAAGTGAGAGTAGATATATACTGTATGTCCATAATACAACTCAAAATAAAACAGCCCACACGGAGCTCCTGGGGTTTGAAATGGTACTAAGGAAACTCTGAGCCCATCTGTTGAGCACTCTCTCTTTTCTCATCTCTCTCATATAAAAGCTTCCAAGCCACGGCGCTTTCAGAGGCTGAATATCTCCCTGGAAGCTGTCAGTCATGACTGTCACAGGGAAGCAGCTCACTGTCCACACACACCTACACAAATGTGTGACATCAAGAAAATCGCCAGCTTAGAGTTGGAAAAGTTCACATCTGTATTTTACAGGCTTAAATAAGCCTTGGATAACTTCTAAGAGAAGATCCTCAAAAGAAATGCCACTCTCCTTACATCTTTACAAGACTACGATCTGCTGCTCAGCAGGTTTAGTGGAAGAAGCAAATGCTTTGTCTGTGGTTAATCACGGAGGGCCTGAAGTATCTCTGGCTTCACTTTCATGCCCTTGCCATTCTGCAACAACATGCTTTAGGCTAAACGTTCTAATTTCACAGTTATTGGCTTATATTTTATACATTCAAATATTCCAAGTTTTAGAGTATAGGTTAAGTAGTACACATGAAAGCAACTGTAGTTGGTAAGAGTATGGTTTGGTACAATCTGAATGAACACTTGGTTCTTGTGCTTTGTCCCACTTCCTCAACTCTGACCAAAAGAGTTCACAACAGAGTTACCCCACAAAGCAGACACACTGCTCATCTCAAAGCAGCTGCCATGCTGTGAGCCATGCGCTAGAAGCCAGCTTCCTCCATTGCTCACTCTTCCAGAATGTACAGCTGCTCCCCTGGCTCTCAGTTTCAACTCTCATGGTTTCAGTACTCATAGTCAGTTACAGCACAAAACTATTGAATGGAAAATTCAAAAGTAAGCAGTTCCTAGGTTTTAAACTGTGTCGCACTCTAAATAGCACGATGCCATCCTGCTGTCATGAAGCAACATGCCTCTTGTCAGGCATGGTCGTATGGTGCTTGCTCTCCTTCCTCCATACAAATACGCCCAGAAATTCAACCAAATGGATACAAATATATTTTTAAGCTGTCATGTATGGGGGGCTAGAAAGCTGGCTCAGCAGTTAAAAACACAAACTGCTCTTCCAAAGAACCTTTGGTTTCAGTATCCACGTGCCTGTAAATCCAGCTCCAGGAGATCTACCCGCCCTGAGTGCTTCTGAGGACACCTACAGACACACACCCTCACCCACACACACTCTTTTTTTAAAGGCAGTGTCTGTCTGCGCTGAGTATGTACAGTTTTTTGTCATTCTTCCTTAACAATATAATACAATAACTACTTAAATAGCACTGAAAGACCAATAAGTATTGTAAGTAACAAGAGAGGATTTAAAATATGTACAAGTATATAAAGTATAAGCAAGTACCATGCCTTTTTTTGTTGTTGGTTTGTTTTGGTTTTGGTTTTTCGAGACAGGGTTTCTCTTGTGTAGCCCTGGCTGCCCTGGACTCAACTTATAGACTAGGCTGGTCTTGAACTCACAGAGATCTGCCTGCCTCTGCCTCCTAAGTGCTGAGATTAAAGGTGTCCACCACCACCTCTGGTTTACTATGCCATTTTAAACAGAAGACTTGAATACAACCAGATCTGGATATCTGTTGGGGTGCTGGTACCAATATCCCATGTATATTGAGGAATGGATCCACGTAACACTTACCTGGTAGACATCTCACAGACAACCTGGTTATCAGATGAGCTAGGCGTGTGCTTGTACAGAAGCTAATGGTGCAACAGTGCTCATGTCACAGGCTTCACAGAGTACTGCTACAGGCTTGTTAATCTCTTGCTGTGCCTGACTTACAAATTAAGCTTTATCATGGGTATGTACAAACAGGAAAATATAGTGAATGTGTCTTAGAATATATCTACCAAAAATAAAAAGACCCCATGTTATGTCTTATAAGAAACTAATTTCCTATAATCATTGGGGGGTGGGGGGGTTGCAGACCTTTAATCTCAGCACTTAGGAGGCAGAGGCAGGTGGATTCCTATGAGTTCGAGGCCAGCCTGGTCTACAGTGCGAGTCCAGGACAGCCAAGGCTACACTGTCTCGAAAAACCAAAACAAAAACAAAAACAAAAAAAGAAGATAATAGACTCATTCAACGATCATTAATTCCACTTGTAATCCAACAGGATGTATGGCTTGCTTACATTATAAAGGTAGTACTATAATTTAAAACAAAGCCATAAGCTTCTACAGATGTCACCTTGACAACTCTAATGTTATCAGAGCATGGCACGTATTTATTGCTGAATTATGCTTATTTTATGTTTGTAATAAATAGCACTATTATTTTTCTTAAGGAAAAAAACAATTTCTGAGTATTCTAGAATTCAAGCTTTTACTAAATTGGACAAAACTTCTGAAGCGTACATCTGATGTGCTCACAGCTAATGGTGCTCTACACTAACAGCACATGGTAAAACAATGTGCTAGATCAAGTGCCCCAAAGACTGCAGACTTCCCTAGAAAGGGGAAGTAGGGCTGCCTGCCCCTGGGTGGTCTCTGCACATCATCTACATGGTACATGCCTGTGGATCGCTATGGCAGACAATCTCACTTTCAAGGAGATTATAATCTAGCCAGTCAAGCAACTAGTTCCATTAGTATACATCAGCAACTCTCATCTCTGAAATATTCTTGTTTGCTTTATTTTTCAAGCACAGAGAGAGAAATAACAGGTAATAGAATTACAGTGACTTCAAACAAAACTGAACCTAAAGTATTCAAAACTCCTCTTGAGCCCCAAAACTTTCAGTGAGTTGTCTACACTTCAAATAATGAGAAAGTTAGAACACCACTCAGAAAGGCAAACAGGAAGGTAACACATGGTTACTAACTCTGCACTCACCTGCTCATCAATATTTGGCCTGAAAGAAAAGGTATAACAAGAACTGTTTTGTATGCTGATAGTTCTGAAACTGACTTCGCTTTCATTAACTGACCTTCCCTAAGAGCCACTGCAGCCATGGAACACACAGACATGTGCATAAGTCTAGTTCACAGTAAACCAGGCCTCTTGCTACACTATCAGCATCATGCAAATTGAGGGTATTTACATATGGCCATAGAATGAATTAGTAGCTGAAAATGAGCTATTAATAGCCCTATAGTTTTACAGAGTAAAAGGTGATTGTACTCAATACAATCTAAAGGTCTGGACCACTGGCCATTAGCTTGCTAAAAGATAAAATTCTAATATACTTTACAATGTACAAATTAGGTACAGAAGAGCATCAAGATGGAGAGCATGTGATCTGGAACATAAACCATCTCGCCTAAGATGCATTTGCATTCATTTCAGGTTCTGACACCCGAGTGCTGAACTCTGTTTCTACAAGACTATGAATATTTCTTAACTTGGAAGGTGGTACTATCTTTTGAGGTGAAGATAGAATGATTTATTTCAGAATGAATAAAAATTAATTCAAACACTTTCCAGTCTAAGGCTTTGTGTTCCTTTGGGACATTTATAGAGCTCTTTGCAAAGGGCATAAAAGCAGAGCTGTGTTTCCGAAGTGTCTGGGTGCCCCAAGTTCCTTTCAAGTAGACTCAGAGCAAACTTTAAGTCTTGCCAAGTACATGAGAGAAAGGTATGCTGTTTATGTTTTCATTTATGTATACTTCTACTGATATATAAAAAGAAAAAAGCGAAGTGGAAGGTAAGCACCAGGCCCACAATGAGCACCTATGTACTTTTCATTCCTTTATAAGACTGTGTGGAGGGCAAAGGAACTATTTCTGTTTCTTAATTTCAAAACTAGAACCCTCAGAGCCTACCCTCAGCGACACACCTTCTTCAACAAGGTCACACCTCCAAACCCTTCACAGTTCTCCCAACTGCAAACCCAGCATTTGAATACGTGAGCCCATGGGAATCATTCTCATTCAAACCACCACAGTATGTTGATTTGCTTTTATTAAAAAGCCTTAAAATTTCACCTGTAGATAAAACTTAAGCAATTAGAGCAGTGTCACACTCAGTTTATTCTTTTTAAAATAAGTTTTTAAAATTAAAAGGAAAAACTTTACTTAAAAAAGTAGTTGTAGGTTTGCAGAACAATCTCCAGACTAAGAGAAGCCCATCACTTAGGGCGCCATCCCTGCTGCCGCACATTTGTTATACTTAATGAACCAATACTGATAAACTATTAACTAAGGCCACACTTCATTCCAGTTTTCTGTTTGTTTCCTCCTTGTCCTACACAGTGCATTCCACCACTATGCCTCCTGCTGGAATGGCAGCCTTTACTAGTACTAGTCCACCACCTTAGGTTTTCCTCAGGGTCAGAATGTACTGCATAGGTGCACAGCCTACCAAGAAGACCAGAAAGTTAAAGCGCCCTCACGACACTCCACTTAAGTCATCAATGTTGACGCTAGTCTTCAGTCACTCAGCTGAGGTAACAGCATTACCTAAACATGGTTCCACTACTGGGGGATGGAATTTGAAAGCAACATCTAGGTTTCAGTAGGATCTGCTGCTGTATCATTACCTTAGCCCTCAGCTAACAATACAAAACAAAAATTCCGCTGTATGCTAATCTATGAGAATTGTTACTTTTTTCTTTCTTTCTTTTTTCTTTTTTTTTCCTTTCTTTCTTTCTTTTTTCTTTTTTCCCTTTGGTTTTTCGAGACAGGGTCTCTCTGTGTAATCCTGGCTGTCCTGGACTCAGTTTGTAGACCAAGCTGGCCTCGAACTCACAGTGATCTGCCTGCCTCTGCCTCCTGAGTGCTGGGATTACTATAGACGGTCCAGAGCTACCACGTTGTTGCTAGGAACTGAACTCCAGGACCTCTGAAGAGCAGGCAGTACTTTTAACCACTGAGCCATCTCTCCAGCCCCCACCTTGTAAAAATTTTATGCAAGGGAATTTTAATCTTTTGATTTCCCTCACAGGTGAAACTTATGAAAAGCTACCTTCATCCTTTTCTAAAGGATTTTCCTAAAACCCTTTCACCACTTGGGCTATGAGGCACCCTTTTTACAAAAGAGAGGAAAGGGGAAAGTTAAAAAGAAAGGAAAAGGAAAAAAGAAAGGGAGAGAGAGAGAAAAGAAAGGGAAGAAAAAAGAAAGGAAAGGAAGGAAAAGAAAGAGGAAGGGAAAGAGAAGGGTTACTTCTGCTTTATTCATGCTCCTGGGTACACGTACAGCAGGGTCAGATCTATCTCCATGGAAACAATGTTACCAATTACAGCTCAGCCCGAGCCTACACGCACTGCCTGTGCTTTTAGTCTTACAGGCCTCACTTATTCTAGACTTAGAGCACCCTTTCTTTTTGCCTACCCCATTCTCCTCAGTAAAGTGGTGACATAGAGTCAGCCCGATTTGTCATGTGTTGCATTACATGCCGGGATATCACAATTTCCTAAATGATTTATTTTGTAAACTTATGGGCATTAAGGCTCACTCTTTGTACTGCAAAGCTTACATACTGACAAACACCATGTAGTCACCAGTGAATGTCATGGTGTCAGCTTACAGGAGATTCCACTAGGCTCCTCTCAGCGACCTGGCAATGTCATCCCCACCCTATACTGCCAGGTGTGCGCTGCATATAAAAGGACAGACTAACACTCTAGACCTCTCTCTGCTCCTGGTGTTCTCTCGTTCCCCCTCCCTGTCCCTCCTCCTTTTCTGTCCTGGGAGCCCCCTTTCTCTCCTCTGCTCCTCCTCCCTTCTCTGCCCTCATGGCTCTGTTCCTGTCTGTCTGTCTGTCTGCATGTCCATTTGTCTGCCTCTACCCCTTCTTCCAGGTCTTCACTCCTCTCCCTTCCCCCAATAAACCTCCTTGAACCAGATCTGTTGCATGGTGTAATTTCTCAGAGGCATACCTCAGGGGACCTCCATAGCAGATCCCCTCGCTGCATGTCATTTAATAGCAGGTAACAGCGTCATCAACTTAGAAACTCAGCCATGCTTTATGAATGCAACCTTCTTCTCCCTTGACTCTTAGAAGTCACTGGTTTTTGTGCTAATGCTGTGGTTTTTCACTTTCTACCAACGACATTTTCACCATTTTCCATCAATGACATCACATGAATACAAACTTTCCACATCAGCTTCTTTTACTTGGAAATCTGCATTTAAGATTCATCTATATCTAGTTGTGGTTTGATAATTAATATTCCATTGTATGGCTATACTAGAGATTGTGTTATTTTACCACATTTTAATGGCTATTTTGGTTGCTTCTAGAGCTTGGAGATCACAATAAAATTGATCTAAATACTCAAATGCAGATTTGGGTAAGGATCCTAGTTTTCCAAAGGTGGTTCATGAAGCAGTTAGCATAACCTCTGCTTCCTGAACAGCCTTCCAATTCTGTTACCCATCCCCTGAAGCCATGGAAGAATCTCCCCATCAATCTGGTATATCAGTTCAAGAAGCCCCTAGCTAGCTAGTACAATTTCCAAGGCACATCTGCCAACTATTCATTTCAAAGTTCATCTGTTAATTCTATACAATTACTAAGCCTACTGTGTATCGGACACTTGACCAAGCTAAACAGAACAAATGAAAATGTGATCCTGTCCTTCAATGAGCAAAATAAAGCAATTCCAATTGGGTTTGCCTAGATAGAGCACAAGACATCTGATGTGACCAAGCTTTTCCAGCAGTCACTCCTGCTCCCTGCAGCTGCTGCCTTAACCTCAAACAGCCGAGGGCTTGGGGTCTTTGAGAAATAAGAGCTGCCTGTGGGTTTTCATTTGAGCCCTCTTCCCCTACCACCACCACTACGCATCTAAGCTGAGCAAATGCTGCTTTCCTGGCGGCCTGAATGGTCAGCCCACGATCACTCTCACTGAAGTCAGCAGGCGCTCCTGACTGCTCTATCAGGACAACGCTTTTTTCTTCTACCTAGATTCTCCTGATGAGGATGGCATCCTGTATCAGCTATCTCCCTAAAAATAAAGAGCCTGAGACTGCCAAAGAATACGGCTGACTACTGAAGCGCGTCTATTTGAGAGCTGCCTCCTATCTCTGCAACTCTTCCTTATCTCATTGCAAACAGAAAAAACTATCAAAAATCCAGCTCTTTACTATTAGTTATATGCAAAAGGTCTAAATGGGGTTTCCCCTACCCATTTTCTTCTCCTTACCTACATTATACAGAAAGGTAACAAAATCCCATGATAGCAGAGTTTGGGCATAAACTCACAAATAAGTTCTAGAGTCAATGTGACCTGCTTCCAGGAATTGGCCCTACAGAAGTAACTCAACAATTGAATATGGAGCCTCTGACCTGTAGCAAAGTCCTCAGGAGGGAGGAGCATGTGGGTCCAGGGTCCTAGGTCCAAGGCCAGCCTGGGCTACGGCCACATTTCTCCAAACAAAAAAATTCTGAAAATGTTCACTTGACATTATGAATAATAAAATTTGCGTTGGGGGGAGGGGGGACACCCACATAGGGAAGTGATGGGCAAGTGTAGCAAAATGAGGTCAATGGCATGGCAACAACTACAAATCATCTTAAAACAAAGTATGAAACATGCCAAATATCTGACCCAAGAGACCTCAAGTTCACAATCACATTTATATACTGTAAGAATTAGTATATATAGAAACAGGATAAAATCCAATTTTTCCTTTAAATTTTTTAATAAAAAGAGGGAGCCTTAGTCTGACAAACCACAACTTAAAAACAACAGCAACAACAACAAACAAACAAAACAGAACCTGGCATGGTCGCGGGTTGCTGCCTAGCTGAAATCAGGCTCTGTAACTGGGAGACTCCATACTCTTCACATGCAGCACCTGCACACCAAGCCTTCCAGCAAGAAAGAGGTAAGTACATGTACAAGAACCAACACTACATGTGTTGACCACATGACAGTGTTCAAAGAAAAAATGCCATGAAGATAGCACATCTTAAAGGAGTGAGGAAGTTATGTTATCTGATATTGGCAAAAACACAATTTTTGAAAATTCATTCTCAAAGAAATGTATCTTTTATATGAGTTCTGATATATTTGATAATATATTTGATATATATTTACTATAACTTTTTGACATTCCAAACACCTTTATTTCTCCTTTTAGTCCCCCAATTATTTTACATTTACTCATTATAAGTTTTTGCAATTAAATTTCACTCAAGGACACCCTGCTTTTTTCATCCTTTTTTTCCCTAGCACCAGGCCAAGGATACACCATACAGTCAACAAATATTTTAATAATTGAATCTTTAGTCATTTAATTCCCACCCCAGCTACAGCATGCAAAAATGTGACTAAAAATTATCACTGAACATTAATGTAATTTTCCAAAATTCTTATGTTTTCTTCTAGAACATTTCATTAACACAAACCTAAAATGGTGTGCATAAGAAACCCACAGGCCTGTATAGCCAGTTACTTCGGAGGCTCAACAGATGTGCTTAAACCAAGAAACTGGAGACAAGTTTAGCCAACAGAGTTTTCTTTTGTCTCAAAAGAAAGAAAGTGGTGAGGGTGGCAGGGGAAGAAAGAAAAGGAAAATCAAATATATATATATATATATATATATATATATATATATATAAATTATAAAAAGCACTGGGCTGTCAAAGGCAGATCAGGCTGAGGACTTATTGGCTGAAAACAGGATGCTCTCCTAAAATACTTGGCCCTTACAGTTAGAAAGGGGACTGATGAAAAAGAGAAGTTTCCTTTCATAGAAGACAGAGGTTACTAAATCTCTACTCAGGTCACTCAAGGAGGTGGAGATGGTTAAGAAAACCTGACCAGAAGAGCTGCAGAGATGGCTAAGTGGTTTTAAAGTCCTGGCTGCTCTTCCAAAAGAGCAGAGTTTGGTCCCCAGCACCCACACGGTAGCACACAACCACCTCTAACTCCAGTTCCAGGGGACCTTGACCTTCATAGTCACCAGGCATGGTGCACATACATACATGCAGGCAGAGCAATCATTTTCATAAAATAAATCTTTCAAGAGAGCAATCTGCCTAGAGTCAACAGCTGCATGCTGCATCCACGGAACTAACAGCTTCACCCAGGCACACATCCATCACCTTCCTGTTAGCCTCCCATTGGCTCTCCACTGACTCACCACCACATTCAAAGAGCTGCCCAAAGCTACCAGTCACCACAGACAAGAGCAGTCAGAACCAGAGGATCCACTGGAGACCCATCCTAAATCAGTCACTAGCATTGCCCTCCCCTCTTCTCTGCTGAGATAAGAACAGCTACTGGGCATCAGGTATGTGTGAACCCTGCTTGCCATGTAGCCACTAGAGATGAATGTTCACTAGCCACAGAAGAGCACCTAAGAAAATCAGGAGCTGTAGGCTCCTGGTAAATCTCCATTGTTGAAATTACTCTAGGGAGCCACAAGGTACAACAAACTGCTTAATCCATTCTGATTTGTAACTAAACAGCTGTGCTTTATTGATGAAAATTGTAAGTTAAGAGTTACCAATCACATATTTACTATTATAAAAGCATCTGCATTGTATTTGATAAATACAGATACCCTGAAGAAGTCTTAAAAAAATAAAAAAAACCACCCTCCATCCTGCCAAGCACACAATGTCAAAAGAGTGAAGAATGTTAACACTCCAACTCATAATTACTCACTCTACTCCTGGGGGTTAGTGACAGGCAATTTCTGGAGGGAAAGTAATGTCTGAGTTTGGAATAAGTAGCCTCTCTCCATCACAGAAGTGGATACTTAACTGCTTCTGCCTGCTCATAAATATTTTCATTCACACACAAACACAAGGTGGTCTACCTAACATGGTGTGAGTAAAAGCTACTGAAGGAAAAATAAAACCAAGTCCTTTCCTCAACCACAGGAACAGACCTCCAAACACAAAGCAGGATTTTTCCCACTCCAGCAACTTTAAATTCCAATTTGGGATTACAACATTCTCAACAAAACTCCTTTGTATCATAACACTATAAACACACCCTCTAACTCCCCCCCCCCACCCCCCACCCCCCGACAGAATGAACAAATGAACACACACCATGAACTTGTTTACTGATCCACAAACACTCAATCCTGGTAAATAAAAATACAAAAAGTCAGGAAGTCAAATTGTCTTTCTGACTCTAGGACATGACCACCCTATTTCTTTTCTTTTTAAGGTTTTATTTATTCATTTTATGTATATGAGTGCTCTGTCTGCATGCATGCACACCTGTTGGCCAGAAGGGGGCGTCAGATCACATTATAGATGGCTGTGAGCCACCATGTGGTTGCTGGAAATTGAACTCAGGACCTCTAGAAATGCTCTTAATGTTTGACCCATCTTTCCAGCCCCCATGACTACTTTATTTGAATGGCAGTAAATAATGACATTCAATAGAGGATTTTCAGTTTCTTTGCAATAGTAAAAATATCTCAGGTCAAAAGAACTCAGTTATGTGGTAAGTATATATTTAAATGAGTCATTATTTTGTGAAAATTTTGATCAAATAACTATTTTTAAAACAATTCTTAAATACCTAAGCTCATGCCAATACTTTATTGCCTCTGATAAGAGAAAACAACCTAATATCTTGGTGTTATTAGGAATTTAGAAGGACAGCAGAGACGGCTCAGGAGTTAAGAGCACTCACTGTCCTTGCAAAAAACCCAAGTTCAAATCCCAGCACCCAGATGGCAACTCACAGCCATCTGTAACTCCAGTTCCAGGTGATCCGTCGCCCTCTTCTGATGGTACTGCACACACGTGTTGCCTTTACATGCAGGAAAAACACTCACATATATGTGGAGTTTGAACGAGATGCCACACACACACCCAAAGTGGTAGTATATGTTTATATGTCCAAGCACTTGAGAGGTAAGGAAATCACAAGTTCAAGGTGATTAAATGAACCGAATGTTGAACACTATAAAAAAATTAACCAAAATAGCTTCAAAAACTAACCAGAAAACTGAAACAAACTTAAAAGAAAAAAAAATCTGCCATGATCACTGAAAATAAAATAAATAGACATAAGCAAGAACTAAATTTCTGATTGAAGTTTAGGTTCAAAATCAAATTTTAACTGAGGTTTAAAAAAACATTTTGGTGGAAATACAAATAGGAACTGGATACTAAGTATTAGCAAAATTACTGACATTCTCTTAGGTGTGATAATGACATATCATTCCATGAAAAAACACACACCCTTCCTCTCAGGGAGCGTGTAGTTAAGAACTTACAGATAATGCATCAGAATATCAACAAGGCAGAAAAGCAGATCTCAGTCAGAAGAAGAGAACTCACGTGCACCAGTCTAGTAGGAGTGACTGCGGTCTAGGCATTCACTGCTCCAGAGCTTAAATTTTTCTGTAGGCTTTATTTAATCCTATAAGTGGATTCCCCAACTCCCCCCAAGTTATACCAATAAGCAGTGATTATTTTCTAGACAGAAAAGAAATTATTGACTATCTAAAATTAAACTTTAAAATGTGTGTGAACTCCAGAGAACTAAGCTCTGAAGTGGAGAGACAGTCAGTGAAGCTCTATTCTTCTCACCTCTCACTGTTTCTGTTCCAAAGGCCACAGAACTCATCAATAGCATGAGATGAGAAATTAACGCTGGTGTGTGGTAGGCAGCAGAGATATAAAATCTTTTATAAGCATAGCAAAATGCTGTCTAGAAATACAAATCCAAAAGACAGCTCTTCAAGGATGAGTGAATGTTGAAGCCTAGACTAAAATAAACAACAGAGTTCCTGAACCTTAACAGAGAGGAGCAGCAATGTAAAGAAACTCAGGAAGACAGAGGGCTTTAAACTGCTCATCAAACTGTGCATTATAAACTTATAGGAGTTACGTAATATAATGGAGGAGGAGGAGGAACAAGAAAGCAACACGGCTCATGTTCATCTAACGAGCTGAGAAGAGAAGCTACTTTCTGGGGGAAGCTCATCAAGTTGCTTCCTGTAGCAAAATGCAAAAAAAACTGAGAGCAATTTGCTTAGTCTGAAGTGAAACAAAAAAAAAAGCAGTATCGTGTGTGTGTGTGTGTGTGTGTGTGTGTGTGTGTGTGTGTAACATGCATCCCTATGTTACACACACAGTGGTCAGATGACAACTTGCAGGAGTTGGATGTCTCCTTCTATCATGTGCGTCTGTCTCAGGGACTGAATTCTGGTGCTTCTCAGCAAGCACCTTTACCCACTAAGCCCTCTACCAGCCCAGTATTAAAGATTCTATTGCAAACAAAAAGTTTACACCCTCCAAAGTTGTATTTGATTATATACAGAAATCATTCATTCACCATACTGGGTTAAAAACCATAAAAGTTGATTTTGCCTTGTTTTGGTTTTGCTAGGTTTCAACTTGACTACTAACAATATTACGAAATGCTGCCGCATACCAGGACAGCAGCAAGTTAAGCATTCCAACCATAGAGACCACAATAAAAGCAGCAGCTACTCTGATTTACTGCAGGTATAGACCAAATCTCAAACCACCTCTATGACCATCAAACAAATCCTCCCCAAGGAAGCTAATGATGGAAAGGTGGAGAGCCGCCTAGTTACAACTACTGACACTTGCCTGGGTGGAAGAGTGCTGAGGCTCTGCAGGTGCAGCCTAGATGCTCCAATTTTCCCTTCATCAAGCCCATCAACCTAGATTAGTGCGTCACTCCATTTAACATCCAGATTACAGATGTAAATACAAAGGAAACCACAAACAAGCAAGACAGTTTTTTTTTAATGATGTTAGTAGGATAGAAGCCTAAGCACAAAATAAACTCTGCCTATGAAAGTCAGATAAATTCAGTAATATTAAATATCTTTTCCACCTCCCAAAAATAATGAGCTTAAGAAAAAACATTACTGGAAAGATTTAACCAAATGCCCTCTCTACACCCTCAAACAAAACAAAAAGGCAGTATAATCTTTGCAACAAATATCAAAGGGCTAGTCCTCAGTTTTTAAAACTGATTCTTGTCAATCAAAAGAAAAAGTATTGCTTGGGGAAAAACCTAAGTGGGCGGGTCATGTAGCAGAATGCAAATACTCAACTTCATGCCAAGACAACGTTGAGTACCTGATGTC
Source organism: Acomys minous (assembly GCF_964271855.1). NCBI lineage: Eukaryota > Metazoa > Chordata > Mammalia > Rodentia > Muridae > Acomys > Acomys minous. The sequence goes on from NC_140495.1 coordinate 106,988,370, forward strand.
AGTTTGCTGGGACAGGGAAGCGCCTTAAGCAGGAGTCAGGAAGTCCCTGAAACAAACCAGATTCACTAGGCCCCTCCCTGCCAGAGTAAACAAAACTGGAGTCCCTCTCAGAGAGAGGGAGCTAAACTGCACAGAATCTCAAAAACTCAAACAAGCTGAGCTTCAAAAAAGACTGAGACGGCACCAGCTGTCTGTAAGCACCAGAAGCCAGCCAAGCTACCTGAAGAGGTTGAGGGCAACTGAGGCACCTGGAAAGAGCAGTGTCCAGCCTACTGAGCTGCCTGCGGGCTGTGCAGTGTGCGTCAGGTTCCCAGCTTTATGAGCTGGGTTAGATTCTGATAGAACGGTGGTCTGAGTCCTTTCTGCTGCTGTAAGTAACCCCTCACCCATATTCCTCTAAGTATCCCCAGTGAAACTCACTGGGTCACCAAGTTGGATTTGGGTGATATCCGTTCTTTTACCTGTCATGGGTTCCCTAACGGGGGGAGTTGAAGAGTGTGTTGCGTGTCCTCAGGAAAAGTTTTGTCACGGAACAATAAGAAAATTTAAAAGTATTTCCCTTCCATCACCTATGGCAAACAACTTGAAAGCATCAGGAACGGCCTGTCTAAAGCATAACAAGCACCACTGCAACATTTCTGCTTAGGCAAAGGTAACTCCAAATAATCAAAGACTTTTAGCTAATGTGCATTAATCTAATCACATCTTAAATTCATTATGTACCAACCCCAACTCTTCATAACTGCTTCTCTGACAGCCAAACATTTTAAAAGTCATCCTGGCTCTTTTTAACATCTCATCAGCTTGCTGAGTCTACCTTCAAAGTAAAAGCAGAATAATAGTCATTCCAGAGCCCTGGCCCAAAACATCACTGTGACATTGAATCACTGAAAATTTTTCTGAATGTTGTCTCTGCATCCTGTTGCCCCATACTCCAGCCTGAATAATACTTTTTAAACCAAGTATGCACATTATTCCTTTGCTGTGATCAAACAAACTGTATACTGACTTTACACCTCATCTACAGTAAGAGCAAGGTTTCTTACATTTGGGCTGACAAAGGTCTAAGTAACAAAGCCTCTCACTACTACCCGCGGCCCCTTCTCCTCCCTGCCTCTTGGCTGCTCACACTGCAATCTGTTATGCTAGTGCGCTTCGTTGTTGACGTAGAGAACATCCTGCAACAGTCTCAGCTGCTATCACCTTCACCTGACGTTCCTTCCACAGAAGGCCACATGGCTGGTTTTTATTTAATGCAAAGGAATAAACGGTGGTCTCCCTAAGACCTTATGTAATACACGGACTCAGTCCCTGGTGATGATCCTGATAGTAGGATCTTTGGAGTAATCAGATCATGAGGGAGGCACCTCATGAATGGGATTTATCTACTTGCAGAGATATCTGAGGAAGATGTATAGCAGGATGGCATCTGAAACCATGAACCAAATTGGCCTCCACCTTGGTCTTAGATGCTTAGCTTTCTGTACTGTAAGAAATGCAGTTCTTGACGAAGCCACACAGTATATGGCATTTTTGTTGAAAAACAAAACAACCTGTATTTAAGACACATAAATGCCCTCCTTATATGAAACAGAAAAACCACACATTCACACACCCCTTCACTGGCAGCACTTTTCCCTTTAACTATGAATTATTTTTCTCCATAGCTCTCATCACCATCAGACTCACTACAGACTTATGTATCCTGTATTTATTTACCTGTGTATCTGTTCTCCTGAAAGGATCTAGAATCTCTGAAGCCAATACCTTGTGGCACTTTCAATTTCTGCTAACCTCAGTGCCTTAGGGTATTCATGTCCAACTAAAGATCTACATAATGAATAAAAACTAGACATCTTAAAAGCATGGACACAGGGACTAAAGAGATGGCTCAGTAGTTAAGAGGCAGCTCTTCCAGAAGACCTGGGTTCAATTCCAGGCACCACATGGTAGCTCACAGCCACCTGTGACATTAGACACCCCCTTCTGGCCTGAATGCAAGCAAAAATAATTTATAAAAGCATGCAGGCAAGTACACAGCCCCAAAGAAACTACTTATTAACGCTCAATAGCAGGACCAAAGAGTCCATGACACAAGAGTAGACATCCAATAAATGTGAGAGAATAGAGAGAAAGAGGGAATAACAATTTAAGTGGATGCCAAATGCTAAATGAGCAAGAAAAATAAGCTGGCACAACTAAGGAAACAAATCAATATTTAGTATTAAATATTTGTCTATCTCTGAATGAAGGCTGGCTTCAAAAGCATAAGGGGCTGAGAAATACATTTAGAAGGTAGTGTATCTTAATTTTTTTTTAACGCCTATGAACAGAAACTACATTGAGAGAAAAAGAGCAGCTTGAATTACATGGAGAAAATTAATGCAGAATGTCAAAAACAGACAGACAAAATAAGATGTTTCAGAGCAGTGACATTTCTGGAGGCAGGCAGAAGACGGGAGAGTTTGCAACAGGTGCAGCAAGATGCCATAGTAAGGACAGAGTCAGGCAGGAATAGAAAGCAAAAAGGCCAAAGCAGGAGACACATACTGAGCACACATGTTTACACAGCTTACTGAGAAAGCAGCATTAAAGTTCACGAGTGATACAAAAAGAACCCCATGTGTTCTTACAGTTATCAGGAAAAAGCACTGATCACACAGTCCAGTGTGGTGCTGATGCAGCTGTGTGAGGGCAAAGACAATGCTGCCATAGAAACTAGAGTTTCTACATTTTGGCAAAATGAATAGTTTCATCTAGTATGACATTTAAATATGACAAAAAATTAACTTATAGTGTATTTTTCTGACTCCAGTCAGTGGTTTTCAAAATATGGTCTGTAAGTCTAATAGTACTCAAGTAATTAGAACAGCTCTGGTCTAGCCTGAGAAGCTTGACTTTACTCCATCTATTTAAATTACTAAAACTGTGTTATTCAAGTTTCAAAGGCCTGCTCAACAGTAATAATACCTGCTTAAAGGAGGGTCATGGGCAAGATGCCTACATCTTTTTGTCTGTTTCCAGTAGGAGTTCACACTACCCATTGGACAGGCTTATCTGACTCTGGCTCCTCTCCTCTCATCGGTTCTGCAGCGCCCGCACAGGGACAAAGATTCAGTTCTCTGGGGCAGGACGAAAAGGCTTTCAGCTTCCTTAGCATCTATAGGCAATCTGGAGCTGACACTTCAAAGGGACAATTGTTCGGTCAGTGAGATTAGTATTTTTTAGTTTTACATTCTCATTACTACGTAAGAATATGGTTATATTCTCATCATTATCAGAAGAATGTACGCCAGGATTATTATTCTAAATTTCCTACAAAATGATGAGGCTAGCCCAATTAGTATACATAACACCCCTGGATTTAATCCCCCATACTTCATAAAACAAATATGATAGTGCAAGCCTGAGATCCCAGCACTCAGGTTGATCAAAAGTTCAAGGCTACCATCAGCAGCTGCTAGCCAGTCCAAGGCCACCCTGATCCACAAGAGATCTCATTATTTTTTTCTATAAATGAAATTTTTTTCTACTAACTTCTCATTTGATTATAAATCTTTGAACAGTCACCAACTAAGAATGATAAACACTGCTACTGTACACTTTTTCTAAAACTGAGAAACTCATTCCTCTAAATACACTACGCTCACTCTCTGATTCTTCAGAGCACGCTCAGAGATCTTGAGGTCTCCTCTTTGTCGTGTACCTCCTGCCTTCTAGGTGAATTTACACTTCACTGTAACTACCACAATCTGATCAAAGTCAAATTCCACTCTAGCCGAAATATTCTTAAATGTTTCCAAGTCACTGACTCTCAAAGCTAATCACTACCCCACAGTCAGGAAATGTAAATTTTTCAAACTAGTACATTGTAGACCAGATACCTCTTATCTTTATAATCCCTGTGCCTTGAGCATGTAGTAAACACTACGAAATAACCTTTCATCATCGACACAGCTGTGATTTAGCCTTCTTAACAGCAGGGTAAAGGGGGGCGGGGGAGAGAGACACGTTTGTTTTTAACTAAGGGTTATAGAGGAAGAGAATGATGACAGCAAAGGGAAAATATCCTCCTCGGTAACGGGCAGGTGGCTCAATAATGTGATGCTTCTGCTTGCTTCAGCTATTTTTCCTTTTCTCCCATAGCTAAATTTTCTTGGATGATAAGGACAAATACAGATCTGATGTAGAACTCTCAGCTACCTTCCCAGCACCATGTCTGCCTGCATGTTGCCATGCTTCGTGCAGTGACAACAATGTACTAAACCTCTGAAACTATAAACCAGCCCCAAGTAAACACTTCACAACAGTAGAACACTGACTAACTATAATGACCGTACACTCCAGTACACGGGATCCATGCTATACTTCCACAACACTGTAAGGGTTCAGTAGTTCTGTTTTTGCTGTGTCTTTGAAACACGTCAATATTTTGTGTCCTTCTGGCAGCTATTTTATCATTCCATGTCAATTCCACCAACTCTGCTGTTTAAAATATTAGAGTGATAATAAGAAGGAAGTGACAACACTGCTATATCACACAACATGCAACAGAAACAGAACCCGTCCTGCAGCTTCTGCTGTAACGCCCAAGGCATTTGAATTATCTTTCAAAAAGGGGTGAGTAGCCTGCTGACATTGCCTCTACGGTCTGCTTTTAGCTTCCGAGGAACCTAACTAAAAATACAGAATTTTTAATTATCTGCCCATGATGGCAAACAGGAGAAAATGAACGGAGGAAGACAGTGTGTAATTATTAGACAAGCAAGATGAATGCAAACAGAAAGTAGTACTCTAGTCTCTATGGCTGAAATGTGGTTTGCTCACTCAGTTAAGACATTCGTTTACAAAGATCTCCTCATGCAGCCTTTCTCAGTGTGGGAAGAGATCACTGGATTCTGGTGAAACTACACAAAGCAGTATTCTTCCATCACTTTATGATGCTTGCCTACCAAATTTTACCATATAAAAGTCTGCTACATTTACATTCTAAGGAAAATTTCTAAAATTGTTTATTAGTTTTACATGCACATTACTCATCAAAATAATTCATTAAAAATAAGAAAATATACTGTATTCAGATGGTGAACCCACCAGAAGATGCTACACCTGTTTTCCTTCTCTAGCCCCAGCCTGTGCTCCTGAGGGCTGCTATGGTCTTACAAAAATGGATTGAAATGGCTAATTTTTTTTTTAATTATACAAACCAAGCTTTCTACAAAGAAAAACCCTAAATAGAAATGTATTTTCCTACAATATCACCACCCAACATCAACTACTATGCATTTTGGTGTTTTACATAATGTTTATTTTACAAAAACTGAAATACAGTAATTTTTTAGTTTGCTGAAATATTTTAGAGTAAATTGTAATTCTTCAAGTATTTAAACTTCTTGCAAACTGTATGGTTCCTCCTAAAGTAACAATTAGTGTTGAGAAAACACTGAACACAACTAGAAAGCAGCAGTGAAAGGACACAGAGACTGATACCAGACTCCACACGGGAAAACTGGGAACAAGAGAAAACTAGAAAAACAATGTTCAGTAGCTGGGGTGAAGCTGGAGAGAGAACACTCACTCAATACCTGTAAGACTCTGTAAATTTAATCTCCTACAGCACAACCTACCCTACCCACAACAAGAGACACTATCCACAGGGAAAAAAAAATATCATTTTCAAATAGCAGTAATAGTCTCTTTTTACCCCAGATTTCTGATTATGGTACTGCCCTTTATAAAGGTTGATCTGTTTTCTCCTTATTGAGCATCCCAAATTTCTTGAGATACAAGTCACATCTCTGAGAAAATTAGAAGGTTCTACATCAGCCCAAATTTTTCTTCCTATAAACCTATCGCCCACCAGCACTGCTATCATCTCCCAGGCTCAAGCACCAACTGAAGCTTTGTTCCTCCCTAGCCACTGATTTTATGGTCATTTAGGAGATTGTGTACTTAGCCAGGCAAGGTGGCACACACCTGTAATCCCAGCACTTGGGAGGCAGAGGCAGGCGGATCGCTGTGAGTTCAAGGCCAGCCTGGTCTACCAAGCAAGTCCAGGACAGCCAAGGCTACACAGAGAAACCCTGTCTCAGAAAACCAAAGAGAGGAGAGAGAGACTGTGTACTTTAAATTTAACTCTCTATCCCATATGTAGCAACTGTGCATATACAAACATGCGTGTGTGTGTGTGTGTGTGTGTGTGTGTGTGTGTGTGTGAGAGAGAGAGAGAGAGAGAGAGAGAGAGAGAGAGAGAGAGAGAGAGAGAGAGATTCCTATTCTATCTTCTAGGAAGACTACTTCACCAACCCTGGTACTGCTTACCTTACAATTAATTTTAATGTTGCAGCAGGGAATTTTTTCCCTTTATGTTTTAATCTGGGGACAAGAACAAATCCAGTAATAGAACGTCAACATTAATTTGAGGGAAGATGAAAAATGACTTAATAATACTGCAGCAGGATTAATATTGTACAATAGATCATGGCACCATAAAACTTGACAAATTCATTTTTGTATCACTGTATATTCTTGCTAATGGAGCAGGGCATATCTGAAACACTGTTAATACTTTACTGCACAAATGCCGATCAAATTGCACTACAAGGGGATGTGTTTTGCAGGATGTAAGAAAATAACTGTCTTCACGCACCTACAGCTTGCATTTCAAAGCAAGATGGAAGAGGATGGGGGCCAAGTGATTTCAAGCAGAAAGCAACACTTGCTAAGAAATCAAGTGGTACAATTCAGAAAATGAGTTGATGGTTACCAAGGAATCTGCTTCCACTTGAAGACCCTTTAGTCCAGGAATTAAAATTGGAAAACAGGAAACATTATGAGAGAGTCTACTTCAAAGAGATCTAAACAACGTACCAAGCCAACAGGCCTTAAATAGACGTACACTACAAATAAGCTGTGCTTCTGTATAAGACGCACGCACGCGAACTGGATTTAGCCTCCTGCCTGAGACAACCAAGTAACTCAGACAAGACACATGAAGCAATTTCCAGAATTTTGGACATCTAGGGAAGAAACAAAACAAAACAAAACAAACCACAGTGCGCCCTGAAAGGTGAGACACAGCTCTCAGCTAGCCATCTTTGCTCACGTCAGAGAAGGTAGTTTCCAGGCCCAGCACAGAGGAAGGAGAGTGAGGTGGAGCTGGCAGCAGGCCTGCTTCACAGACAAGGGAGCTGGCCAGGTATGGCTCCTAACAGGCCAGGCTCCCTGTAATGCTGTTATGGCTCTCTTAAAACATTAAACAATTTTTAAACCAAGAGTTCTCGCTTTCACTATACACTGGGACCCTGCAAGGTTATGGCTAGCCCTGCCCAGCAAATGCCCTCTGTTAAAGAGAGGAACTGAAGAGGCCAGTGAAACCAAAGCAGAATTCATAGGACAGAGTTAACAGACAAACTGGACACACAGATGCACACGGACATGCTGACAGGAGTCCAAAGACTAATGGTCACTATACATACCTGCAATCACCAACAGAGGCCCAGAAAAGAACCAAAAAGAGGACTGCACAGACAGTGTCTCAGTACTGTCTGTTTCCAGAAGTCTAGAGGTACCAGAGGGGCTGCAATGTTGACCTGCATGCAAGGACTACTGTTGGTAACATCTACTCTCACCTACATAAGAAATTTTCTTTTTGTTGTTGTTGGGCTTGTTTTGTTTTGTTTTGTTTTTTGAGACAGGGTTTCTCTGTGTAGCCTTGGCTGTCCTGGACTCACTTTGTAGACCAGGCTGGCCTTGAACTTACAGAGGCCCTCCTGCCTCTGCCTCCCGAGTGTTAGGAGTAAAGGCGTGCGCCACCGCACCTGGCTGCAGTAAGAAATTTTCTTAAAGCACACAATACTTGTGGGCTGAATTTTTTTCAGGGGGGAAAAAAGAGGCAAAAGTAATAGGATATAGGAAGTAGCCAAAAGAATTATTTGCTTAAAAAAAAAAAAAGGGAGGGGGGAGGTCAAGTCCAATTTTGAACCCAGTGAAAGCTGATTATTTTCTTGCAGACAGTAGGCTATAAACTCTCAGGTCACTAAAACTGTCTCCCAGAGACACAGAAAAATATCTCACGTACAACACAGTATACTGGCCACTATCTGCACATCTAAGCATACAATATTTTCCAAGAAATGAAAAAGAACATTTCAAAACTTAAGCTAATGTAAAACGAATGAAGAACAAAAGGCAATTGTTACATTATTATGTAGAAAAAGTACCAGTAACCACCAGTGCAATTCTGACTCCAACTAGTACCCTGGCCTTCCATATCAAGAGAACTAAGGAAACTGTATGCAGAGCATCCAGCACAAAGCTTCATAGCACTATATCCTTTCAGAGGCCACAGTCGCATGTAGCTAGTTATGCCAATTAAGATAAAATTAAATACAAAATCCAGCTCCTCGGGCACACTGGCCACTTCTGAATAAGCAAGCAAGCCTCACAGCATCTGTACCGGTTAGTTTTTGTCTCCCTGACACAACTAGACTCCCCTGGGAAGAGAAATCATCACTTTCTGAATTCCCTTTCTCAGAATGGCCTGGGCTCTGTGTGGTTATCTTTATGACTGCTGGTTGATATGAGAGAGGGCCCAGGCCCAAGCCCACTGTGGGCAGTTCTGCCCTAGGCACATGGTCCTGGGAGGTCTAAGGCAGGCAGATGAACATAAGCCAGAAAGCAGCATGGACTCTGCCTCTGTTCCTGCTTGAGCTCCTACCAGGATCTACTCCCTCAGCACCTGGAGGTGTCCAGCAAGGGAAAATGGACCAGGATGCTTCCATATTGAAAAGCACAAATACAAAGTGCTGTCACAGTACTTTCTGCGGGCTACTCCAGAGCGAAGTGTAGAATAACTCATCCTGCAAGTATTTTCCTAACACCTGTATGAACCCAGAGTTTTAGAAGCCACAGTGCAAAGAAGCTTCACACACCACTAACCTTCCAGGTGTCTGTTAGTTTAATCTTGTGAACGGTCTCTATTTTGGGTTATTTAATATGTGGCACTTAAAGTTGTTGTGTTCCCATTAGAACATTTGAAAAGTGACAGAGAAGAACACCAGACTTTTGCCAAAACAGCGTATCAGGACAAACAAGCAATGGCTCTGACAAGTAAGCCTAGGGTGGGAAATGCCAATGACACTGAGTGACAACAACATTTCTGACAAGAGTAACCATTCCTTTATTAACAGATTTAACTTTTGCTAAGCTATATAAATTAATGAAGTTGACTTTCAGTTAAGTGGGAACTTCCCTGAAGTCACATTTTACTCAAGTCTTGGCCCTCCCTTGTCTGTGGCTACTAACTACTCTAATGCCAGATTGCAGGCAACAGAGACAAGCACCACGCTCACCTGCTCTTTCACTTAAATACTTTCATTCAAAAGGAAATCCTGCCATGGTGACACATGTTGCAAAAAGAAGCATATCACCTGGTCCACATACCCATCATCATCATCACCCATTACTGGGACTGAGCTAATAACACAATCCTGCTCAATTAAACTACAGCTACTATGACTCTTGAGAGCTGTTCCTGGATATTTCCTACCTTCCAACTCCTACACATTCTCAAAATGAACATTCTCAGTGTCACAGACCTGCAAGGGTCCAACACGTTGAACGGCCACATCTGCCATTCTAACATCGTGTTTAGTGTGCATCAGACAATGGGAGATTATTAATGAAAAAGTCTATTACTTCTAAGGGTTTACAAAGTTAAAGATGTTGAATAGCCAACAAAATAGAAATACTAGCTTGTCCAGTTTCTGTACTGCAAAACAGCTTTAGGCAGCCCTTTGTATGCAGCCAAACAGAGGCTTCTATCACTACAAATAAAACAAATGAAAAACAGACATTGCACCTAATGAAACATTCACCTGGGTCCTATCAGACTGCTAAAAGGTGTGGGGAGAAGCAGAGGATGACAAAAGAGGTTATGTCACAGGAAGTAGGCACATAACTCAATGCACCCCTTAGCTTTTCTTTTTTTCTTTATGTGTGCCCTCCCAAAAAAAAAAAATCATTGGAGGAAGCAATAAGGAAGATCCAGAAGAATTCAAGTAAAATGAAATATGAAACGCCCTTGTTTTGCTCTGAAGCCAGAGAGAAAGCACAATATGAAAAGCAAGCACTGCTGCCTCAGAAAAACGGATGGATCTGTGAAATATGGGGTTGCTGACTCTTAGAACACAAGTGAGGAGTTAAATCAACAAGCATCAAAAGCAAAAAAACACTGAGCCAGGATTCTCTCCCTCACAGGATACACAGAGTATCACTTCTTTCATTTACAAATGTGTGTGTGTGTGTGTGTGTGTGTGTGTGTGTGTGTGTGTGTGTCTGCGTGTGTAAGAGAGAGCTGTGCATTAGCTAAAGTTAAGGGCTAGGGTACTAGATAATTTAGAAAAAATTAAGGTAAGGTCTACTGTATGGTTTCAACAAGAACCATGGAAGCATGTCACCCTTAAAGTCACACTCCAGTGAAAGCTTCAAGGTACCTCTAGTGCTACCCACTCAGGCCTCTGAGAACAAACAAATATACGTTAAGAATACAAACCACACTCTTTTTCTTGAGCTGCCAGGAAGATGGTGGACATTTCAACGGAGTGTGTTTATCAAACACAGCATACAAGCTTTCAAAACAAGAAGCATATTTTGCTGAGAGAAACAGGCATGCAAAGAGGCTATCAAGAGCACTTACATAGACAAGAAATGCCCTTTCACTGGTAATGTCTCCATCCGAGGTCAGATCCTACCTGGGGTCATGACCAAGATGAAGATGCAGAGGACCACAGTCATCTGCTGGGACTACCTCCATTACATCTGAAGCACAAACGCTTTGAGAAGCACCGAAAGAACATGTCCATGCGCCTGTCCCCGCCTCAGGGATGTACAACTGACAACACTGTCACTGTGGGAGAACGCAGGCCCCCGAGCAAGGCCGTTCAACTCAACGTACTTAAGGTCATCAAGTCTGCTGGCACCAAGAAGCAGTTTCAGAAGTTCTGAGGGGACTTTGACCTACTCCTCAGAACAAAGAAAGTTATTTTCCAACTTAAAGCACACACACACACACACACCATGTGATCAGTGAGAATATTCTAGGCAGATCATCTTAGTATGTTTGGTCTTATCAGCCACAGGGGCTTCCATTCCACTCCTATTCCAAACAATCTCTAAAACCAAAGCCTTCGGTCTAATAACTTTATTTCTTACTTCTCATGTATTAGGTAATTCTTGCTGCAGAACAAAATCATATCCATGACGAGCGCTGAGACGGGCTCTTGGCTGTAGTACATTAGAGGTGGTGCAGCAGAGCCCTGCAGACAGACGCCCCTGCACTGGTTAGCTTTCTCATCATTTAAAGCCTTCAAAGCCTACGAGAATCATTCAAGAGATTGCTGTACACCTGAAAAGATTCACCAACCGTTCATATTCTGTCATGGAAAATGGGGGGACGAGGGGGGTTCAATGCTTTCTCCGCCCCCTCCAAGTCCTGGTGACTGAACACAGAAAATGAGAAGCAAGGTAACGGGGATGGAGTAGCTGATAGGCAACTTGCTCTCAAATGGTCTCAAAAAGTTACTTGTGGATTTTAAGGTGAAAGAAGAAAATCCTATTAGGAATCTGGCAAACGAGGTTCAAAATCAGATTCAGCCACTTGTAAACTCTAAGTTCTCAGACAAACTGCTTATCTTTCTAAGCTCTGTTTGCTTCGAGAATAATATGATCCAATCTGTGTTAAGAATTAATATTTGGCCAGGTGGTGGTGGCGCACGCCTTTAATCCCAGCACTTGGGAGGAAGAGGCAGGCGGATTGATGTGAGTTTGAGGCCAGCCTGGTCTACAAAGCGAGTCCAGGATAGTCAAGGCAAAAAAAAAAAAAAAAAAAAGATTAATGTCTGTAAGACAGTAAGACATCCCTAGCACATCAGGAAGTTAGCACTTGGTGCTTTTAAACTAAATATTATAGTGTCTTTAGTGACAGTGCTTAATTTCACCACACTTAAAAACCCAACCTTACCACATAAAACATTTTGTAGACTTTCAGCTGTCAGCACAGTAGGGCTGCTAGAACCTACTGTCTGTGATTCTGTACAGACTGATGGTCTGCTATAGCCTCTTCAGGCTAGGCTGCCCTTTCTCCACAGCCCTGTGAAACTCACAAGGTAGCAAGCACTCAGTACCTGACACTCACATAGCAGAATGCAGCTGCCCCTGACAATGCAAGCTACTGGCCTTCTGGGAGAGCACTTTGTTACTTCTAACTGAAGAACCATGAGAAGAAGCACATAACTTAAGGAAAAGGTAAAGATGTTCTCCAATAAGCAAGGTGTTCTAAGAAGGCCTCAGGTGTCCCTCATACATTGTCAAGAAGTGGCCAGGAAGTGCTGGGACTTCCTAAATCTATTGAGAGTAGGTCTGTTTGTTTCCCTTCAATTACAAACTAGTGCGTATGTATCTGCCTTCTGCAAGATTGCCCAGACACTGAGACAATGCAACTCAAAGCTCAGTGGACAATTCTGTGCCATTATGCAAGCAGTTACTGGTTAATTTCTGCATCATTAAAAGGCTTCAAAATTTACAAGCAGAGAAAATAGAGTAAGAGTTTAAGAAATTTATTCTATAATAACTTACAGAATAACCTGAATAATAAAAATAGGATTTACATTATTGATTTTTTTTTTGTCCATTTTATTATACTTACATGAAAGCACTGACTCCTGGCAGGTTGAAATAAGGAACTCTATTTTACAGTAGTTATACAACTATTATACTAAGATCTTTATATTCTGTATGTGTATAATGTACACATTTACTGAGTAGTCACCACTTGCCAGGTACTGTTTGTTTAATACATCAAGCCTCTTAAGCACATATGTTCAGTTACTATTCTCTCAGACTTGGAGGAAATAAGAAAACAAGACCGGCTGGAGCAATGGCTCAGCAGTTTAAAAGCTTCAGTTCTCAACAGCTACATGGTGGCTCACAACCATCTGTAACTCTTTCCAGCGATCTGAGGCTCCCTTCTGACCTCCCCAGGTACCAGGAATGAATGTGGTACACAGACATACATGTAAGGAAAACACTCATACACAAAAGAATAAAACCAGTTTTAAAATAAAAACAAGACAGACTAATCACTAAGCCTCAGGGTCTTCAAAAATTCATCTAGTAGAAGAAATGCTATTAATTTAAAAATGAGAGAAAGGAGTCATGAATGTAGCCAGGCATGGTGGGGGGTCAAGCAGTGTTAAGAATTAAATGTTGCCAGGTGTGGTGGCTCACTCCTTTAACCTCAGAATTCAGGTGGCAGAGGCAGGCTGATCTCTGTGAGTCGGAGGCCAGCCTGGTCTACAAAGTGAGTCCAGGACAGCCAGGGCTGTTACACATAGAAACTTTGTTATAAAAGAAGGAGAGAAAAAGAATTAAATGTTTATGCCTATACCTATTATCTTAGCACATGGGATGCTGAAGCAAGAGGATGTTGAGTTTGAAGCCATCTAGGTCACAGCACAAAAACCCATCTCAGAATAGAAAGGACCTCACAGGGAGATGTTAGAGCTTCTGCCGTTCGTTCTGTCATGTCTTCCTGCTTCCAACTACACTTAAGCCAAAGCCAAAGAAGACCTAACCAGGCCTGCGTGTCTAGCTCATTTACATTTCCCTCCGCCTCTCTACTTGTGCAACAGAAGCAGCTCTCACCGAGTGCCACAGAGGTTATGGAGACGGTATCTTCTGAGTCAGACATCCTCCTAATGCAGTAGCAAAGAAGGAAGGGTCCTCCAACTCAGGGACTGACCCAGTTGACTGGGTTTCCTGCTCTCCTCTCCACAAAGGCGGTGGTAGCCATATTCCCTGACATCTACCATAAGAGTGGGTATGTGTGGGTCTGTGCCTTCACATGCTCAACTCTTGTCATTTGAAGATGTGGCATTTTGGTGTTTCAAGGTTCCCCACATACAATAAATGATTTTGCTAAATAGCACAGATGAAGAGCAGCTGTGCACACCTGAGTCACTCACTAAGCTAGTGACCATCAAAAAAACAGCGTAGAGAGCATGTATGACCTTCATTTAAACACAGATGTCAGTTAACTCTCTCAATTTTGGGAAGCAAGACTCTCTCCCATGAGTTTCCAAGGTCCACTATACGCTCTCTCAATGACTAGCTAGTCTTCCAACTTGTCAAGATTCCATCCATGAGGCCGGGCGTGGTGGTGCACGCCTTTAATCCCAGCACTCGGGAGTCAGAGGCAGGTGGACTGCTGTGAGTTCGAGGCCAGCCTGGTCTACAAAGCAAGTCCAGGACAGCCATGGCTAACACAGAGAGACCCTGTCTCGAAAACAAAACAAAACAAAAAAAAAAGATTCCATCCATGAGTAAGGACCACACATTTACCTCTCCCCACAGCAGACACTTCAAAAAACTAACTTTGAAGAACTTGACATTTTCTTATGACACTCTTTCTAAAGCTTAAAGCTCAAGTTTAAGTGTTCTCAAGAAAAAAATCACTAAGTTCAAAGTGGAGGTCAAAGAACTGCCTCAGTTTAGTTTCAACTTAATTCTGAATCTGGAAGATGAATGGTGTCCCAATTTATTGAAAAAACAAAAACCTTTCAAAATATGGATAAAAGCATGACACAGTTGTGGACACCATTCAAACATTTTTCATATATGAAGCAAAGACTACAAATATTAGTTCTTTAATTTAGTACAGTCCAAGAGTATTCACACTTAGTAAGTGTATTTTATATTTACATAACTGACACTCTATGAAATCATTTGTTTCTACCTGTAATATTTGTCCATATTGCTCAAGCTTACTTATTTGAATGGTAAAACACAGGTGAAATACTCCAGCTAACAGAAAATACACACTCAACTACAAGTATATTAAGTTCTAATTTTTAAGTAAAGCTCATTCTTTAACAGCATACATAACAAAACAGAACAAACTTCCTGAACTTGGGGCCATCTACACATTTCCCGAGCTAACACTTGTATTTAATGAACTGATGCTGAATGCATTCTCAGGAACCATTGCCATGCGAGCACTTCCAGGGATGACACGGCATTTTCTGTAGCTACACATAAACACCACAGAACTAGAAGGAAGCTGACTTACAGAGGACTGTGCTCTGCTGGGCATTTTATATCATGTTGGTTCAAACTGCTGCACAAAAAGAAACCCCTGTGACCAGCATTCACTAAATTGACTAGAGCTGGGCAGTGGTAGTGCAGAGACAAACATCGCTTGAGTTCGAGGCCAGTCAAGGCTACATAGGGAAAACTTGTCTCAAAAAATAAAAATAAAAATAAAAAGGTGAACCAGAACTATCACACCTCCCAGCCATGTTTAGATTCCAGCTCATCAGCCTCACCACGTCCTTCACTGCAGCAAACGGAAAGACCTAAAGCCATTTTCCAAGGTCACAGTAAACGAAGGAGAGCTGAAACTCAACACAAACAAACAAACAGCGACAAGCAGACGGCGCGGACCACGGCAGGCTGAAGGCGAGGACCTCTGTGGCAGGGAGCGCTGTCACCACTCTACTTCTGACAGTAACTATGATCTTCAAGGAGTACCTGTTCATTTCCCTCACATTTTCCTTCTCCATTCTTTTCTTCTTGAATTTTGCTTTCATATCTGTCACTCTTAATGAAACCACCTTAAAGAGTTCATGACCAGAATGCAAATGCCTCCATGAAACTCATGAAAACCGTCAAAAATGAACCCAAACTATGAACACAAGTGGTTTTTCTTAGAAAAGTTAGGCTTTCATCAGTTTTCAGCACTCCCCCCCCCCAGAATACACTCTGTCCTCAAAGTTTACAATGAACATATTACTTATTAAATCTGACAACTATTACTCATTCATTCTCATCTATTTCATTTGATATAATAATATTCCAAGTCTAAAATAATGAAACAACTCCTTTTCAACTCTGTCGATGTTACCTAGCAAATGGTGGTCACTAACCGCTACGATTTTATCATCTCTTTTTCTTGTTCTCATCTCTAAAACATCTGGACACCCTTTTACACTCTCCATATTTCCATCTTAAACCAGTGGCCAGCAAAGTATGGTTCCCAGACAAGTGCACAACCCAGGCACTTGTCAGCAAAGCAAATGAGTCTAGGCCTCACCAGCCCAGACTAAATTAGAAGCTCTTGGGAGCATAAGCCCAGCAATTTATGTGTGCGTGGTTTATTAGTTATTTACTAATGTATACATGTATTCTGTCTGTATACATGGTTTATTAGTTATTTACTTAATGTATACACATAATCTGTCTGCATATATGTCTCTACATCACATGTATACTTGGTCCCCATGGAAGTCAGAGAGCATGTTAGATCCTCTGGGACTAGAGTTAGAAAGGGTTGTAAGCTGGGAGTGAAAATCTGGTCCTCTAAAAGAGCTGTCAGTGTTCATAATGACTGAGACGGCTTCCAGGCCTCCAGCAGGGTGTTTTAACATGCCTTTCATGCATGTTGCATGCCTTTCAAGTACATGCAGGTGTTGGGTACTACTACCATGTGCACAGGCTTCAATTCCATTGGTCTATTTGGTCATTCAAGTATGTAATGAATACCAGCTGTGTGCAAGTGTCTCAGCTGTTTAATGTGACAACATCTGAAACTGATTTTAGACCTTTTAACATGGTCCCCCCCAGAAAATATATGCAGCTCTTTCATAACTGAGTTCAAGACCAAATGCATCAACACCAACTCCAACCCTTGCTACCCCTGACATGCTACCAGTTTTCTTCTTCTGTTCAACAGCTAAAAGCCTTGGTCACATTTATTTCTTCCTCTATATATAAATTTTTAAAAAACAAGGAATCTTATTCCAGGGTGATTTAAATCACCCTTGCTCACCAGTCTATTTCACTGTGATTTAGAATTTTATACTGTCTATTATATTATCTAAATCTGACTGAAAACTTGCCCGAAGACAAACAGCAGAACAGGGAAAGGGCTGGGAACTGAGTTCTCATCCACTAAGCTACACTGTCAACTTGGAGCGTATCATCAAAGCAATGACCTCATTCAACTTTCTACTTCAGATCCCCACCAGCTTAAAACAGCTGCAGTTCACAGCAAAACTACTATTTTGGCATTTGCAACCAAAATAACTATCCCACTGATATACCCAGAATGTTCTTCTCATGACCCAACACTGAACTACCTATGCACTTTGGTACAGCACCTTAAAAAACCAAATATATTGCTTAAATTATATTATATTATATTAATTTCTAACTGGCTCCGTGGGAACAAATGGAACACACATTCCTAATAGAAGGGCTAATAAAACTCATAAGAATGCAAATTATCTTCATTTAACTTGAGATTTTTCTATTTCTCAGAATGAAATAGTTTACCTAAGGATGATCTAGATAAGAGGACCTCCACCTCTAGCTAACATGGACAGAGACACTGATTTATCTTCCAGTGTAAACAACTGTCAGAATATTTGAAGCTTTGGAGGTGAGGTGTTCATCCAAGACTTTGGCTGTCTTTCTCTAGTGTTCTCCCTATTTTTTGAGACAGTATATCTCACTTAACTGAAACTCAGCACTTTAGCTGGGCAGATGTATCTTGCCTGTAAGCCCCTGGGACCCGCCACTCCCAGGAGAATATCCATACACACTGACCAGCAGCTTTCCACTGAGCAATCGCCGCAGCCTCCACGAACCTATTTCCAAGACATCAAATACCAGACACAAAGGACGATGCCCAAAGAAGCAGGAAACTGGTATGGTGGATGAATTGTAGTAAAAAAACACCCAGCAAACTCGCAGTTTAAAGAGCAGAGCACCACGGAGACAAAAGCAGCTTGAGTTTGCAGAACAGAGCCCTGAAGATGAAAGAACACATGAGACCAGTGTGGGATCACTTCTGCTACTTAGCTGAGCCCAGACAGGGCATGTGTTAGGAAAGAGCCTGAAACTAGGAAATACTTTGACAAACTCAGAGAGAACAACATCTAGTGCTCACAGTCCAGGAAGGGTACTACTGGTTCTCACAAAGAGTTGAAACCTTAAGAGTTAAATAATTGGCTCTAAAATGGGAATGGTTCAAGGGCTGCCTGGTAAATCTCAAAATCAACCAGAAAAACAAACAAACAAACAAAAATTGTTTCCAAGTAATTTTCTTACATCCTAGAATAAGACATGGGAAGCTTTACAGGAATTTAAAAAAAACAAAAACTAATGTTAAACAAATGTTTTAATATCAAATAAAAAAATTCAGGGGCTGGGGCTGGAGAGATGGCTCAGAGGCTAAGGGTATGGATTGTTCTTCCAGAGGTCCTAAGTTCAATTCCCAGCAACCACATGGTGGCCCACAACCATCTTTAATGTGATTTGGTGACTTTCCCACTCCCAGAGCACTATATACATAATAATAAATAAATCTTTAAAAGAAAAAAAAGTCCCTTCATGAAAGTGTTTTAAAAACCAAACAACAAAACAAAACAAACAAAAAACTTCAGGGGCTGAGAAAACTCATGCAGGAAAGCCAGAACAGATTTCAGCATGGACAGGGAAAGTACTACCCCTAGAGAAGGGGCTGATGGTACCTGATACCTCTGGGAGTGGGAAAGCCCGTTTCTTTGAGTGCTGTCACTGGGAGGCCGCCCATCACCCAGGGGGAGACCACACATCCATGATATATGGGCAGCACAAATCGGACTTGATGAGTGGAGAAAAATAAAGAGAAAACACAAAGTTGGGTGGCTCTGGGAGGAGTTGGGGAAAGGGCAAAAATAAATATAGTCAAAATCCACTATAGAAAGTTCTCAAAGGGGACTGGAGAGATAGCTCCGTGGTTAAGAGGACTGGTTGTCCCTCCAGAGGACCTGAGTTCAACTCCCAGCACCCTATGACAGCGCACAACTGTCTGCAACTCTAGTTCTAGGCTCCAGGGGATGCGACAGCCTCACACCAATAGACATAAAATAAAACCCAACAAAGAATTCTTAAAAATCTCTCAAAGAACCAGCTAAAAATGTATTCCTCTTTACTTTTACAGCTACTGTGAGTGGGATTTCCATTTCCTTTTTAACACACATGTTCATTACTAATATATTTTTTAATGTCACTAATCAATGTTAATTTTTTTCATTCGAACTTTACAGAACTCTGAGTCCTTAGGTTTCTCTACACAAAATCATCTGTCAACAGAAATACCATTGCTCCTTCCATTACTATACACGTCTTCTCATTCCTTTCCGTGATCAACTGCCCTATGACTTGAAAGACTTTGCTGGGTAGGAGTGACAAGGGGGCCATTTTGGTCTTGTTCTAGATCTCAGAGGAAATCCTTCCAGGCACAGTCCTGGCGGTGACTCTGGCCTGCTCCTCTAGTGCAGGTGGGAGCGGTAGCTCTCTCTATTCCTGATTCACTGAGATTTTTTATCATGAAGGGATGCTGGATCTCACAACTGCCTTTTCTGCCCATTTAGATAGATAGATGATCATTTAGTTTTTGGTCCTTTGTAGTGATGCGAGGTGTCACAATAATGATTTTCTATTCTAGCCATCCTTACATGCCGGAGAGAGAGAAATACCTCTTGGTCACGAAGCATGCACTTTTGACGCACTGTCAGATTCAGCTTGCCAGTACTTTACACACATGTTCACCAAGGATCCTGGTTTGCAGTTTTTCTGTTTTGTGTTCTTGGCTGGTTTAGTATCAAGAGTAATACTGGTCCCAGACAATGTGCTTTGGACCAGCATCGTGTTTAGTTTTCTGGCATAGTTGAAAATTAGTTTAAATTTTTAAAAGTTTGGTAGAATCAACAACAAATTCATCTGATATTGGCCTTTTCTTTAATAAGATAATGCCCATTACTTGTTACTTGTTACTGGTACACTGAAGTTTTCTGTCTTGATACAGTTCTAGTAGGTTACATGTCCAGAAATCTATCCTTTTCTTCTAGGCTTCCAATTTCCTGAAATACAACTGTTTAAATGAGTTCCCAATGATCATCGTATAAATTGAATGTTTCCCTTTTCATCTCTTATTTGGGTCTCCTTTTTCTCTTTGATGGTTCAGTTAAAGGTTTGTCAATCTTATTTATTTTCTTAAAACAACAACAACAAAAAAAAGTAGCCAGCCAGTATAGCTACATTCCTTTAATTCTGACACTTATAAGGCAGAGGTAGGAGGATCTCTGTGAGTTCAAGGCCAGTGTGGTCTACAGAGTGAGTTCCAGAAGAGCCAAGGCTACACAAAGAAACTCTGTCTCAACAAAACAAAACAAGAACAAAAAAGAAACAAACAAACAAAAAAAACAGTGTATGAGGATTTACATGGTCACTGCATTTATCTCTGCTCTGGCTTACTTTTTCTTCCTCCTGCGGATCCTCTGTTCTTTCTTTTCTAGTTACCTTCATGCGCCCATTTAGCACACAGAGATTGTGCTTATTACCTGTCTCCTTCCAGCGCAAGTATTCAGGCTGCTGCTACAAGTAAAGACATACATTTTAAATATTAAAACACAAATAACAAATTCCAAGTAGATACAGGGACTAGGAGTATGTAGCTCACTGGTATTGCACCTATTTACATGTGTAAAGTCCTGGATACTAATCAAAAGATAGGCAAAGCCTGCCCACAAGTTGTTTTTATAAAGGTATTAAGGTTTTTGTTTTTGTTTTTACTTCATTCATTCATTCATTATATTCTGCCCACACACCAGAAGAGGGCATCAGATCCCATTATAGATGGTCGTGAGCCACCATGTGGTTGCTGGGAATTGAACTCAGGACCCTTGGAAGAGCAGCCAGTGCTCTCAACACCTCTGAGCCATCTCTCCAGCTCCCAGAACATTTTCTTAATTGAGGTTCCCTCTTCTAAAATGAGTCTGGTTTATGTCAAGTTGACATAAAACTAGCTAGCACAGTCTCACTATGTAACTGGGACTCAATATGTAAGCCAGGCTGATGAAATCTCTCTGCCTCAGCCCCTCTCCCCTTCTCTGCCTACCCCCAACTCCTGCCCCTCTGGCCCTTGCGCCTTCTGCATCTGTCTCCCAAGTTCTTAAATTAAAGGCCTGCACCATCACATCCAGATTTGTTGTTGTTGTTGTTGTTGTTTACAACATGTGTTTAGTATAATTTTAATACTTTAAAGATGTACTTCATCACTGGGGACAATGGGGCAAACCTATAATCCCAGCACTCAGGGAGGAAGAGGCCCTCAGATCTCTATGAATTTGAGGTAAGCCTGGTCTACAAGTGAGTATGGGACAGCCAAGGCAACACAGGGAAACCTGTCTTGAAAAACAAGAAAACAAAAAACAAAACAATTCATCAATGTCATCTAATTTGATTCACAGTGAGGGACATATAATATAATGGTCACCATGTGACAAATGAGGCCATACACTGACACATCCTTTCATGGCTCCAGAGACTGAGGCAGATGAAGAAATGGCAGATACACAGAAAAGCTGAATGTTGGCTGAGCTTTCTGATGAAGAAACCATAGCACCCAGAAACAGTAGAAGAGAAAGGCAGACTTATTACATACAGATATGCCAGGAGGCAGGGTTATTATACACAGCTGGACAAGGGGACACATTAAGCTATTCTTGATAGATGCAGTCTCTGCAAGGGAACAGTCTTCATTCCATAAATATCAGGAGGGAAAGCTAGGGTAGACGTTTTCTGCACAGACTATACTTGGATGCCCCAACACAGACTTTGCTATCCTCTGAACCTGATTGTGGATGGG
The DNA here is from genome assembly GCF_964271855.1 of Acomys minous. Classification (NCBI taxonomy): domain Eukaryota; kingdom Metazoa; phylum Chordata; class Mammalia; order Rodentia; family Muridae; genus Acomys; species Acomys minous. The sequence continues at coordinate 107,010,121 of NC_140495.1, forward strand.
AGAGACAGACTGGGATTTTCCCATGGGTTGGAGGCTGTGAGTCCTGGCAAGGCTGTGCCCATGCCAGCAAAACATGTGCACTCAAACTAAGGTTTTCTTTGATTTAATCACATACAGTGGTCAGTCTGCCAACATCTATATAAATTAACCAGGAAAAAATTTTAAAAGTTACTTTCTGTTCTAATTGTTATTTACTTATGAAAGTGTTTTTAAGTTTTTTGTACTGAAGATGGCTGTTTGGTAAATGCATAACACTTTCACTTGTGAATAATACATTTTTAACATTTTTTAATTTGTAAAAACCAAAATTACATTCAAAATATAAAAGTAAACATTATCTTTAGTCATTTTTATTGAGTTATATCTAAATCCAAGATAGTAATTTATATCAAAAACTCTTTACCTTCCCAAATGAAACCCTGTATCCACTAGCACTGAATCTCTATTCCCAGCATCACCCCAGCAAATATTCTACTCTTTATGTCACATGAATGGACCAGTCCAGGTTCCTTGGGTAAGTCATACACTTGTCCCTCTATGATCGGCTTGTTTCACATAGTGTGACGTCCTCCAGGTCTATGTATGTGGTGGCAAGGCACTTTAAAGCTTTTCATGCTGTTCAAAGCAACAGGAAGATGAATTCCTTGATAATGCTGTAAGGTATAAAGTGGGATTACTTGAGAAAAAGGAATACATACTTTTTATACCCTGCTAATCATTATCAACACACAAAAACAAGGAGGAGAGGACATTTTAAAGGAACACGTATCTCAGGGAATTAAATACTTGATCTTAGGTTAAAATATGTATCTCTAATAAACTTTTCCTGTACTTGAGAAGGTGTTTTTTAAAGAATTGATAAAATTGATGTATATGATAAATATACATACATAAAATGCAAGCAATCTAAGAAAACATAATTCTAAAACATAGCACATGACTTTAATTCCAACATTTCTGAGGCAGAGGCAGGTGAATTTCTGTCAATCTACAACTCCTTGTAGGTCTTTTTTCTTATCCATAGAGATTTCTAAGATAGAATCTAAAGATTTGTAGGGTTATCTTTAGATCACCAATATAATTTACTCACACAAGACAAAAAGAAACTGATGCTAAAATACATACACAACAACAAAACAAAATAAAATGAAATTGCCGTTTTTTCAGCATTACTTCAGCTCACTTTCAACCTCCTTCACTCAGAAAACGCCTGGGATGAGCAGGAGTATTTTACCCCTAGAGGCTATAATATAAAATTCCTTTCAGTCAGACAGTATTAGCCGCCATTTACGTCTAAGACTGACAAGGTCACTCCTCTAGAAACAGTGCTGGGCAGGAGCAACAAGCTTTCAGCTGCCAGTGTAACTTGGGACCAGTGTTCTAAGAATTCCTGATTACGACTCATTGAAACTAACAGCTTGCTGCACCATATGCCGTGAATGCAAGGTACACCACTGTTTACCTTCACATAAAGTTGGCAAATCAGAAACTTCTACAAATGTCAAATATTTTTAAACAAAATCATCTCCCCTGGTCTTTTAAACAGCTTAACAATATGCTAATACAATGTTAATCAAAAGAGAGCAGGCTTAAGACTTACTATACATTCATTCACTAAGAAAATTGGTGAGATAATTTATCAATAGTGGTGTTGATACTCATTCAGGAGTGAGTATGCAGCACTTAATGTCCTGCCACCATGCCTTGTCAAAGCATCAGTAGGACCTGCAAGACTCTCAGAGGACACAGCTAGAAATATGATGTTTAATTAAGTCCAATCAAACAGCTGCAGCTCGTTTTTCTAGAAACTTTCATACAGGCTTATGTTCAGTTGTTCTCAAGCTCTGTTCTCCTTACTCTCTCCCATATAGGCTAACAAACACCAAAATGTTGAATAAACATAGCCAACTCTTTACTCATCTAATTTTTCTCTTGACATTATTATTTCAAACAACTGATACGAATCCGATTTTTTTCTTCAAAATAATTCCTGTGCAAAATAAATATATACAACACTGCCATTTAACTGGGTCAATCCTGTTTTCTAGAGTATATTTTTATATATCAGCTAAAACTAATTCTGTTTTAGATACATGCAAATACAATACCAAAATGTGGTCTTCCTTGAGGGTGATTTGGTAAAGTAGCCTATGATGGTCTATCCAAAACCAGCTAAGCTTTTAAATATTTGGTGAAATTTGAAGCTAAACTTCCACTCTAAAATAACATGCCTAATATTTGCCATTATCAGCTAAAGCTACTTCTAGGACTTCAAATCAATCGTCATGACTTCAGGTATCTCTAGAGACACTGTCCTTATCCGCTGAGAACCTCCTTTGCTAGGAAAATAAGATCTAACTGTTACCAGCCTCACAGACCCTCACCCTCCTAAAGAGCAATAGGCAGAGCTCACAAACTACAGCAATTGTTGGTTAAATGCTTAGGAATTTGGAGAATTCTGCCAATCCACCTCTCAAATGATCACAAAGATGAAAGGGCAGATTTAAAGTGATGAGGTCACAAGAGGAAACCTACAAGCCACTCTACAGCTGAATCCTTAGCTCCAAAGTACTGATCTTTCCAACAGAGCTTTGTGAGTCAGAGCTTTAAAAAAAAAAAAAAAAGATATATATATATATCTTTTAATTCCCAAATGAGTGCCAGTCCCACTAAGGAGTGCCATGTTTTATTTAAAACATGTTCTTTCTCAGTAACCACTTTGTCCTAATTGGCAAAGCAGAGCCAGGTCTCTACAGCACATAGCTCGTTACACTCAGTTTGGATTACAAAAGCACACGATGAAACAAACTGCATCGAAATGTACAAATTAACAGCTCAGGAGTATGGGACGGGGTAGTGGAATTAGACCGTGATTTGGAACAAAATCCACAGGGAAGCTGGGGAAGAAATCACTAGTGCCCTTATAAGCCATACAGAGTTTCCAAATGAGCAAATACACAGCCAGAGGACAGACTTTTCCATAACTCAACCAAACTGTTAAATATGGATATGAGGAAGCCAGTTTCTTTAACATGATTATGTATGAGAACAGGAATACCAACAAGGCACTTTAACAATCAAAACCTACAGTTACACTGTCTAAATACAAAATTTATCTTTGTCTTCCCACTGACAATGCACCAACAGGCCCACAATTAAGTCAAATTTCAAAACTTTTCTTTTTTAATCTTTTAAGAAGCTAAACACAGGAGACAAAATTAAAATAAAGCTTTCTTATGCAGCACAGAGAAGAAGGTTAACAAGCTAAGTTATATGAAAAGAAACAAGAAAGACATTAAGAAATGAAAATCTCAATACCAAAACAGAAAATGCTTTAGACAAAAACATGACCCCTCTGTCCCTGTCTCTCTCCCTCTCTCATGCATGTGGGCACGCACAGGGGCACGCACACACACACACGCGCGCACACACACACACACACACACGACACACTCTTCTCAAGTTAGCCAATCCATGAAGCTTCCAGCATGCCTCTCTAATTTTCCCTAGAGATCTAGACACAAATTACATCTGACCTCAAAGAAAAAAGCATAGGAAAGGCAGGAGCTACATGCTAATGCACTGAGATGGCCGTAGCCTGCTACTCAGTTCACTCTAAATCCACGTCTACCCTACATCCTTGTCACACAGCACACAATGGAGATGAGGAGGATTGGAGTCCCAACACCTAGCACCAACCTCAAGTCTTCACTCTACAATCTACTTAATTTTGGGGGTGTGGCAGCCCAGATGAGCTGCAGCTTCATCTGTAGAGACATGAGTAACATTATAAGGGTCATAAAAGAGCTGCAGCAATCTCAGCCACCAAGGTAGATATTTCAGACTTTAAAATCTTCTGAAAAGCAGAGATGGAAACTGTCCATATCCTTTCTTTATCTTTTTTTCACAAATAGTTAACTCCTGTTCACGTCCAAGTTCTCTCCTCCTTACACTGAGTGTTTTTATTTTTCTCCAAACAGAAGTCTTGTATTTCTACCAAACCCAACTTTTATTTGTTTGTTTGGTTGGTTCTCATACAGCCTTTCTCTGTACAGTCCTATTTGTTTCTTTGTTTTTTATACAGCCTTTCTCTGTGTAGCCCTGACTGTCCTGGAACTTGTTATGTACATCAGGCTGGCCTAGAACTCCAAATCTGCCTGGCTCTGCCTCCCAAGTGCTGGAATTAAAGATGTGCACCACTTCACCTGGCCTCTACTCCAAACTCTTCAAGGTCTTTTTCTTTCTTATATCTAATATTCAGCATATGAGGAACTCAAGAAAGTTAACATAAGCCTTTGATGAGCGTTCAGACTATACACAGACCTACTTTAGACTCTAAGGAGTCAACAAGCACCCTGGACTTCTTGATATAAAATTTTAAGGTAGCAAAAAAATCAAATTTTATTTATAAGTTAGTAGCTTATAGATATTCCTTTTTTTTTTTTTTTCACTTATTATCCCTTAATTTCAAAAGAGTTATAACCAGGGAAACTAGCCAAAACTCTACAATGTTAACCAGATCAAGAAATACTTTCAGTACCAATAGCAATGTGGAACCAAAGCCACAGAAGCACACAAGAAACAAAATTCCCATTAAGCTCAATGCCACCCTGAGTCTATCATCAATTGCCTGTTCACATTCCTGTCAGATAAAAGGAAGCCCATACACCCAAAGCATGCTGATCCCAACACCTCACTAGTTCCCTGAGTACACACAGCACAGGAGACATAAACAGTTGTGTCAAGCTGCTCTTCAAAAGAGACCAACTATTTCCAAACCAAGTAGTTCTCAGGTCTGGGAGGCCTCTGAATTTCTTTGATAAAGAAGTATAAATCGGAGCACAAGTCCCCTACACATCCTGTTTGTCTTTGAAGTGGTTCCATTTTCCTGAAGTGGTCTGAGGGATACAATGTTCCCACCTACAACCTGTGAATATGAACCTTTTTTTTTCAAGGGGTAAAAAGAATAGGGGTCTTTGTAGTTATAATTATGTTAAAGATTCTTCAATAAAAATAATCCTGAATAAGGAATCTCTAACTCCAATGTCACTTATCCTTGAGAGACAGAAAACAGACACATAGCAGACAGAAGGCCAACAACAGAATGACTACTACAAGCCAAGGAACATGAGATACTGGTAAAACATAAGCCGGTCTGTTTCTGCAGTTCTGCTAGTACCCTGACTTAGGTTTCAGTCTCCAGAACTGAGAAAAGAAGCACTGTTGCTTAAACCCACCAAATAAGGGCCAACTGTTATGGCAACACTGTAACACTAATATAGTTAAGATGACACAGATTATAAAAACCAACAGAAATAGTTGAAGTAGAAAGAACACTGACAGATGCTTGTTAATGGAAGGGCACTTTAATCCCAGCACTCAGTAGACACAGACAGGGGTCTTTGTGAGTTCTAGGCCATCCTGGTCTTACAAAGTGAGTTGAAGAACAGCCAGGGCTCTATTACACAAAGAAACCTGGTCTAGAAAACAGACAAATAAACAAAAGAAAGAAAGGGCTTGAGCACTCATATTTATTTTTAAAAAGAAAAAGAAAAGGCCACGCATAGGTACACAAACTTGTAATCCCAGCACTATGAAGGCAGAGACAGGAGGATCCCTGAATTGGCAGTTCCAGGGCCCAGTAAGAGACCCTGTATCAAAAACCAAGCTACATCCAGAGGGATGACACCCAAGATTGACTACTGGTCTCTGAACCTACTACTAGCACACATACACAGAAAGGAAAAGGGTGAAACTAATTTTTAAAAAGTGAAATCTCTTTATTATTTTAAAATTTAATAGGTGCTTTTGCTGGATTTTAATTGGTCAGTTAACAATTAGTACAATAATTATTAATATTTCCTTTTAATTGAATTATTCTATAAAGGTTAGAAAAAACTGCTTTCTCTGTGAATAATCATTTCTCCCTTACTTACCCAGTTTTATATGAATTATGAAGTGTGTATGTCTTAAGTTAGTCTTAAATGGAAAATGTCTAAATTATCATTGTCATTTGATATGAAAATTTTCTTACATACGCATGTGTTTGAACACTTCATCTTTCGCAAATCTGTTTTGTGACACTATGACACCTTTAAGATATTAGGTCAAGAGCAGCAGTTCTCAAACTGTGAGCCATGACCCCTTAGAGGTGGAATGACCCTATCACAGGGGTCATCTAAAACCACTGGAAAACACCAATATTTATACTACTATTCATAACAGTAGAAGCATTACAGTTATGAAGTAACAATGAAAATAATTTTATGGCTGGGGTTATCACATGCAGAACTGTTTTAAAAGTTGCAGGATTAGGAAGGGTGAAAACCACTGGTCTAGATGGAGGAGTGGGTTATGAATAAGGGGTGGACCTCAAGATACAAGCAAATAGCTTTATACTCCTACCGCTGGTGACAGCAGGTACCACACCATGTCTTCCAAGCTGTCACAGACTTTACTCTCACACCGTAAGCAAAAATAGATATTCTTAATTAAAAACAAACCCCTTCTTTAAGTTATCTCTGTCACATCAGCTTTTTGTTTTGCTTTTTTGTTTGTTTGTTTTTTGTTTTTTAAGTAACAGTTACATATGCTGTTTAAAAGAAACTACCCACTCTTGATTTTTCGGTGAAGAATTTTTCTGTTGGCCAAGAAACAGCACATTAGTAATGCTTTTTTAACTTTGATTTTATCACTTTATGTGTATGAGTATCTTGCATGCCTGTATGTCTGAATGTTACTTGTGTGCATGGTGCCCTCAGAGGCCAGAAGGAGGAGTCTGATCCCCTAGAACTGTTGTTGTTAGCTGCCATGTGGGTGCTAGGAGTCAAATCTGGATCCACTGGAAGAGCTGCAAGTAATCTTGACAGTTGAGCCATCTCTCCGGTCTCCAGTACTGCCTTTAAAAAAAAAATTGCTCAAAAATCTATACATATGGAAGAAGCATATAAAGAGCCAAAGTATCCAGTGGTGTTTGATATAGTAAGCAAAGATTACATTTGTCTTCCGATATGCATCTATCCTAATAGCTATTCAATACTTTCTCATCCCCTGAGGGGAATCTGCAAGCTCTTTCCCACAAAGTATAAAATCATCTATAGACTCCAGATGCTCCCTAAGTACCGTACTCTCTCCCCAATTACGTCAAAGGTTTTGAAGGTTTGTGGATGGTAGAGAAGGCACTGCAATACTGGATGGGTTATTTAGTCAAGCCTTTAAAACCTTCTACTATCCATGCTCACGATCATCCCATCTTAGGAGGTCAGCAAAGTCACTCTGAGAAGGCAGAGGGATCACAAGCTTCATGCCAGTCTTAACTACAGAGTGAGTTCAAGACCAACTTGAGCTACTCACCTAGAACCTGTCAGAAAGGAAAAAGGAAGACGGGAGGAGAAAGGAGAAGCAAGGAGGGCAGCATAGAAAGGAAAGAAGTCTAAAGTGACAGGACTCTGGGGAACCTGCACATACCATTTAGAAGAATGTTTCATCAGTTAGCCCTGCACTAGCATCCAGCTTTCCTTACCCACAAGTCATCCTCATGAAAGGACTTCAAACATTTTTTCCCTCACTTAATTTTATGTAAATATAACAAACTTATGCTCTGTGGAGGCCAGAAGAGAATATCAAATCCCCTGAACTAGAGTTATAGACAATTTTGAACCACCAGACAGGTGCTGGGAAATCAAACGCGGGTCTTATTTCTCCACATTTAAAAAAAATTTTTTAAACCTTTTTATATCTTTAAAACTAGGTTACCAGTATATAAGAGCCATTCTTTAAGTGTTTTCCATCTTTTAAAGTGTATAGCTCATCTTTTTTGTTTTGTTTTGTGACAGGGTTTCCCTATGTAGCTCTGGCTATCCTAAAACTTACTATGTAGATCAGAGCGGCTAACTCATAGGTATCTGCCTGCCTCTGCCTTCTGGTTAAAAGCACTCATCAGTATGCCTAGGTTTAACATGCATTTAAAACTAGAGTAGCTATAGCCAACGCAACCCTCACGCTGTCTTGTACACACTTCATGTCAATAATATACTTCTATGATCTTTTATTTTCATAATAATGAATACAACAATATACAAATATTTTTAAAGTTCAATAGTATGTTCCTTTTAAAAGAATACAAGAAGTAGTTACTGGAAGAAGAAAGGGCTTTACAAACTTGAAATTAATCTTCGCTCTCCCCCTCGCCCCGCCCTTCCTGGAGAATTTTGTGCACTCAAACTCAGTAGGCAGTCAAGGATGAATTTTTACTTCTGATTCTCCTGCCTTCACATCCCAAATACTACTAAGTACCACCATATCCAGTTTATTTGGCTTCATGCATACTAAACAGGCACTATCAGCAGAGCTCAGCCCTCTCCTAAGACTTTTTTAGAGGAAACCTATTTTTTAAAAAAAGGATGGACACAGAACAGCACCAACAAGTTACTAAACTATAACCAAAGAAAGTAAAACTGAAACAAATCTAAAGAAACATGAAGACCACAATTGATAATTTTTTTAAATATTCATTTATCCAGGAACATTAGACAATTAAGTATTTTATGTGATCTACCTTATTCAAAGGTATCTGGCCTTCCCAAGGGAAGATCATTACGCACTCTAATGGAGGGCACTCTGAGGACAGAGCTACAGTCCTCTCCAAACTGTAACGACTAGATTCACCTGCCCTACTCCAGTTCTCACAGGTGAGGAAGCATTTCTTTCTATCTGTAATTATAGCTGTCAACAGAATACAGTCTTGCACAGAACCTAGCATAATATGTTTAAAACTGAACAAAGCTCAAATTTACCAATGATTCATTTCTTTAAAAAAAAACTCAAGCATCTGACAAATTGCTTACTTTGAACGGATGAACGTGTACTCACAATTTCCACCTATCCCCTCGATTAGTGTAAATTGTCAAGGTTTAAGGGTTGCAGGATGGTTGTTTCTTTGGCTAAATAGCATAAAGAACTCAAGATAAAAATTAATGACAAAAAACTGATTTGACTGGACTCTTCTGAGCCCCCTTCTTGACTGGGCTTCCCCTCAGCCTGTGTATCTATACCAGACATATTCTAATACAAAAAGGCTTAAACACTAACCGTCTTCAACATAAAAAGTTTGCATCCTTAGAATTACCCCATGCACAACCCCTCACCGTTGAGTTTGCCTCTGCAAACCTAACAACTACCAAAAGAATGCACTGTTCTAGTCAGCATTCAAAGGCATGTCCTGATCACTTTCAGAGCATTTACTAAAATGAACCTAGAATTATGAATTTTTCTATGTTCCTTTGAGATAAGTACGTATCTCCTCCTACAAACTTGGGAATGTTTTACTCAAGAACTTGAAAACCATGGGTTTTTTGGTGGTTGTTGGGATTTGGGGGGTTGTTTTGTTTTGGGGTTGGGTTTTTGTTTTCTTGTTTTTTTGTTTTTGTTTTTAAATGGAAACAGGGTTTTCCTTGGCTGTCCTGGAGCTTGCTCTGTTGACCAGGCCAACCTGGAACTCACAGAGATCCACCTGCCTCTGTTTCCCAGAGTGCTGGTATTAAAGGCATGGACCACCACTGCCCAGTGGAAGCCATGTTTTTAACATGTAATTACCAAGCTTATCTCCCAGACTCTGGAGGAAGACAGAGCCCTAACTTTGTTCATCATCAGCTCACACACACAGTTGGCATATCAGCATATTTTACTTGTTAGTTTTTTAATTTTGTGGTACACTTCATTTCTGTGTCACCTGTCCCACATTCTTGAACTCTCTCTTTGGAGGCCCCGCTGCCACTGTGCAATATGCACCTGAATTCAGTTTATGCTATGCCCTGTTATCTACTCCAACAGTGTATCACTGAAGTCCGTCCGTAACACTCCATAGTGTCCAGTTTTGCTTAACTCTGACAAATTAAGTTAAAAAGAGAAACTAAACATATCTCATCAGTAAAGTGAACTAATTACAGAAGATCATTAGCTATAAACTTCTTTTTAAGAATATAATTCAGGAAGGAGTCATAATTCATGGGGTCAATCAGTGTGTGGGATGGTAAAGACCCTGGGCAAGCACCAAGCCCCAATCCTATGTTCACAAATGATGGATCCAAAGTCCAAAAAGATGAAGTGACTTACCCAAGATGATTCAAGAAGGGTTCTGATTAGGAGGGGCTAACTCAGCATGACTCCAGCATAAAAATATTCTTCGGTGGTATGCTCATTGGTATAGCGACATTTACTATTAATCATTTAAATCAAGATCAGAGATTAACACACATGACCCTACTAAACCAGACACATTTTAAAAATTCCTCTGTACCGCAATAGCTGAGCAAATTGTATTTTATGCAAATACACATGAAATTTCATTTTACTCAGAGAGACAAGTTCAGCAATCTTAAGCAAATATATGAAGCACCCAGTGAAGGGAATCTGCTTTCACGCACAAAGAAAACAAAGCCCCATGCAAAATCCAAAGAAGGGCCAAATAATTTAGATAATCTTAAAATAACCAAAAAGAAAAATAAATAAATAAATTGTTGGAGGTTTAAAAAAAAAAGAAAAAAGAAAAAGAAAAGAAAAGAAACAGAAAACACCCAAACCCTTTTCTGCACTTACCAGCAAAGCATTTGGAACAGAGATTCATAGTCTTGCTGGACCTGGGGCAAAAAAAAAAGAAAGAAAGAAAGAAAGAAAAGAAAGAAAGAAGAGCTAAAAAATTCTGTATCACTCTAATCAAAACAAAAAAAATTAAACGCAGGCAAAGAATTTGCTGGCCAGACAACTGATCTAATAAGCTAATAACAAGCCTGGCCAGCTATCTATCCCATCCCAACAAAACAAAAGCAAACAAAACTAAAGTAAAATGCATGGGTTTTTATATTTTACCTTTGCATTAGCCAATACTTTTATTTGCTGCAATTAACAGCTGGGGTAGCAGTAAGTTTAGGGGTCCTATAGTAGCCCAGGAGTCAATTTATCTCACAGGATTCATCGGACTCCCTCTGTGAAGCGTAGGCATGCCTGCAAAGGGGTTCTAAGCATTCGCCCATAATCACAGGCATTTGCTCTCTCCATTACTACAAGTTTTATCTCCTCTTTTATCTTCTTGCTCTAGTTGTAGTTCAGATCCTGGTCATATTATGACCTTGTTGTTTAAAACTCTTCCTTCAGCTGCTCCCAATTTATTTTTCATGTCCTTTCATCTGTTAATAATAGCTATAATTCACTGAATATAACTTGGACGGACAATTTAACATAACATTATCTTACTAATCATCCCAAGCTCCCTAAGATGGGTATTACCATATTGCTTGCTTCACTTTAAAAAAATTCATATTCATGTCTGTATAACCAGGAAGCACTCTACAACTGGCTACAAGTAATGAATATTAATTAAAGAAATAGTCCCCCTCCAAAGTATTCTTAAATAAGCCAGCATCCACTCTCATCCCATTTGACCACTTTGAACACTTTTCCCAATACACACACCTAGACAGCTGTAGTTGATTACGTCTCTGACTTGTCTGAGCAAACTAAGGCCATCCTATCCTCCTCCTTTTCACAACATAGCACCTGGCAGCACACAGACAGCCAGGGACTACAAAGATTGAACCATCTGTCACATGTAACTTCCTGCTGCTTACTGGACCCACCATGTTCCAGGAGAACTCATTCTTAGAGCTCCTTCCAAAGACCTCTGAATATACTCCACATCGGGCAAGCTGTCCTATCTGCAGCTTCATTCCTAGGCAACTTTCCTCCCAGCATCTAAGCCTGGGGCCACAGCTGCTCCTACAAATAGAATAAAGCAATATTCTTCTGTCCTTTTTTCCTTAGTTTCACCATTTAAGCCTCAGATCTGGGTGTGGTGATGCATACCAATCACCCACCACTTGGGAAGAAGTCGGTTGAGGCAGGAGCATCATAAGTTTGATGCCAGCCTAGACGACATAGCAAGACTCTGTCTCATAATGCCAACAAGCACATTTAAAAAGCAGGGGAGAGGGGAGCCTCCCACAGGAAGCATTTCTTAGTATCTATGCCAAAGATTACAGAACAGTAAACACACGGTTCTCATCTAACTCCAATGTCTGTTCTTCTCACCAGGAGAAACAAGGGCTGCTTCTCTCCACAAAAGCTGAAGGCACCACACCAACCAATACCAGCCCAGCACATCAGCAGCTCCAAAGAATGATCCAACAGCTACAGATCTGGTCTGTGGAGGTCAAGTCTGCTCTCTGATAAGACACAACAAATCTAGACAGAACTAGACTATCAGCCTTCCTTCCTGTGAACTGAGAGTAAGGCGGTCTTCTTTAACTTCTCCCAAAGAAGCAGGTCCCTTTCTGGTGTTTGTTATCGCTGTCTTCATGCAGTACCCAAAGAGCCAGCAGCCCACGATCTATGGGAAGCCATGGAAAGCCTGCAGAAAGCCAGCAACGCAGTTCCACATGCACTAGTTTTAAAATCTTGCTCCACAAAACTAAGGAGGAAAAAACCTGGGGGGGGGGGGGTCAACAAAGTAGCGTTTTCCCCCCATCCCTCCAAACAGTTTATTCACGGTGCCAAATCAGAGCTCTTGCTATGCCACAGCTGGCTGCCCCTCTTAGCCACCTTTATAAACAGCAACACTTCTTTCCAGTTGCTCAAATCCAAACCATGGATGGCAGCTTTAGCTTCCCTCTTTCCTGCTGTCTCCTGGACGGTATTCAACAAGACCCACCACTCCACTCGCAACTGTATTTGTTTCAGACCTCTGTCCCTCAACTCCTCTGGCCACCCCTAACTCTTGCCACTGTGAAAGACTTTTCATTGTCTTCTGCCTCCTTACAATGATTTTCCACTCAGTAGCTAGGGCAATCCCCCTCCCTGCCCCTTTTTTGGTTTTTCAAGACAGGGTTCCTCTGTGTAGCCTTGGCTGTCCAGGACTAGCTTTGTAGATCAGGCTGGCCTGGAACTCACAGAGATCCACCTGCCTCTGCCTCTCAAGTGTTGAAATTAAAGGTCTGTGCCACTATGCCTGGCTCACTGTTACTGTTTTGATAAAATTTGATTAATGTTCTTCACTGGTTTTACAAATGCATAGTTCTTTATACAAATTTGGGGAGGGAGCAAACTTTAAGCAACAACTAAAGACATTCTACCTCAAATGTCATTCTACTAACATATAACATGCTTGCTTGTTTTTACGGGCAGACAGGTATAACTCAGAATTTACTACTTTTAATGGTAAGTTGTGTGGTATGCTCACATCACAGGGTCAGACATTCAAATACAACAAATATTTCATAAAGAAACCCATCAAAATTCATTTTTATTTTACATGTATACATGGAAGAGGAGTATGTGCATATGTACATGTGTGTGCAGGTACACTGTGTGTTCATATACACATGTGGATATATGTGTGTGTGAGCACATGTAGATGCCAGAGGCTGATGGTATCTACCTTCCTCAACCACTCTCCCTGTATTTTACTGAGGTAGGTCTCTCATTGAACCTGGTGCAGGATGATTCCATTAGTTTAGCCTAGTTTAGGCCTGGGGATTTCCTTTTCTCTGCCTCCTGAGGGCTAGAATTTCAGGCAAGCTGCCCCGCTTTTATGTGGTTTCTAGGGACCTAAATTCCAGTCTACAAGCTTGCACGGCCAGCACTTTATCCACTGAACCATCTCCCCAGCCCGAGGTGGTAGGTTTGAGAGAATGTTCCTAGCGGTTGCACTGTGGGAGCATGAGGACCTGACTTCTGCCATAGCACCCACATAACAGCAGAAGTGCTAGTCCACATGTGTAACTCCAGCACTGAGGTTGGAGAGGAGATGAGCCCCAGGGACTCTAGCTGAATCAGTGAGCTCCAAGTTTACTGAGACCCTGTCTCCTAAGATAAGGGGGAGGGGATGCAGAACTGTTGCTCTCACAGAGGACTTTAGTTCAGTAACTGGTTCCAACACTTTCTTCTGACCACAGACATCAAACACATATAAGGTACAAAGCATACATGCAGGAAAAACACTCATACACATAAAAATAAATCTTTAAAAGAAAAAAAAAAGGCCGGCATGGTGGTGCACACCTTTAATCCCAGCACTTCGGAGACAGAGGCTAGCAGATCGTTGTGAATTTGAGGTCAGCCTAGTCTATAAAGTGAGTCCAGAACAGCCAAGGATACACAGAGAAACCCTGTTTAGAAAGAAAGAGAGAGAGAGAGAGAGAGAGAGAGAGAGAGAGAGAGAGAGAGAGAGAGAGAAAGAGAGAGAAAGAGAGAAAGAGAGAAAGAAAGAGAAAGAGAGAGAGAGAGAGAGAGAGAGAGAGAGAGAGAGAGAGATTAGCCTCTATACACTCGTGCACAGGTGCAGACATCCAAACAGGAACAATCCAGCAGTTTTGGTCTTGTGGATTGAAGACGTGGATACAGAAATGTACATTCAACCAACCCAAGCTAACAGAGTGGAGCCAAAGAGCAGTTTCTAGAGAACGCTCTGTGATGCGTGTGGCCATTTAACAGTGAAGAAAAAATTTATTGGTGGTATTAAAAGAAGACAGAGGAAGAAATCTGAGAGACTACTCTGAAAATTAGGACAAGACTGAAAAGCAGAGTTAAAAAAAAGAAAGAAAATGAAAGGGTGTGCTTTCACTTTTTATGATGATCATGATTCAGCTGAAAAGGTTTTGTTAAGAAATATCACACTACTTTTGTAGTTGTTTGTTTATTTGAGAGACAGGGTTTCTCTGTATAGTCCTGGATATCCTGGAGCTTGCTCTGTAGACCAGGCTGGCCTCAAACATCAGCCTACTTCTGACTCCTGAGTGCTGTGATTAAAGACGTGTGTCCCCACATCCAACTTATAAATATCACACTATTTATTAACAGGCATAACTGTGGACTGACAAGGCCATTCTCAATGAGATGTACAGTCCGGTGGATCACAAAAGGGCCAGAGGAATGGATACGGCAACCTTTTGAGTTGTGAGAGAAACTTCAGAGGCTGAGGACCATACTAGAAACAGTGATAAAGGGGAGGCTGTTCGATGTAATGGACCAGAGAGGTATTGGTGACATCCACAGCTGTGGTCCTGGTTAAAATGGTAGAGGCAGCCAGTGTGGAGAGCACAGCATGAATGCCAAGGTAGAGGACAGGATCTGGAAGTACAGGAGGAAACGTCTATATGAAGCAGGAAACGTGGGTCCAATCACCGTACTAGTGGAAACACGATCTTGGAAATCAAAATGGACAAAGCAACCAAATTACAAGCTGGAGGAGGGGTGGGTTTGTTGAAACCGGTAGTTCCTGTAGTGGAGACAGTAGGAAAGGGCTCTGTGTTCTTACTAGGAGCAAACAGGGAGAGCTGTCAGCAAAGCTACAGACTACTTGAAGACAGTCCTGATGGGGAGTGCCTATAATCCCAGCATTGAGGAGGAGGGAGAGGGACGGAAGGGAGGGAGAGGGGGCGTGGGGGGGCATCTTAGGCAGGCAGATCGCTGTGAGTCCAAGACCAGCCTGATCTACAAAATGAGTCCAGGACAGTTGAAGCTGCACAGAGAAACCCTCTCTCGGAAAACCAAAAGACAGACAGTTGTTGTCAGGGGCACATGATAGAAATGATTGCTAGTAAGGGCAGCTGCCGCAGTCTCAACAGAAGCCTTCCTTGCTGAGGACTACCAACAATTTGCAAACGTGCAGCTACTGATGAATGCAGTGAATGCCAACTTGATGACACTTCACAATTCTGTCTGTTGTAGGTTTCTCTTTTCTCCTTTTGCTTTGGCTGCAATGATTATACATTCCTGTAAACTGTGGTATTGGTACCAGGACTGAAAAACTAACAAACTTTTAACCTAAAAAAAATACTTCATTGTGGCCAGACAGTGGCAGCATATGCTTAAACTTG
This sequence comes from Acomys minous, assembly GCF_964271855.1. NCBI lineage: Eukaryota > Metazoa > Chordata > Mammalia > Rodentia > Muridae > Acomys > Acomys minous. Next base: position 107,025,990 of record NC_140495.1, read on the forward strand.
GGAGGCAGAAGCAGGCAGATCTCTGTGAGTTCAAGATCACCCTGGTCTACAGAAAGAGAATTTCAAAATAGCTGGGGCTACATGGAAAAGCCCTGTCTCAAAAATCAAAAATCAAAAAACAATAAAAAAAATTTACTGTGGGAAATTAAAATAACATTTTCCAATTAGTCTGAAATCTAACAATCTCTAATTTATTTTTTTATGAATATTACTACCTCTCTGTGCCCAAAATGCACATACATGCCAATGCCAAACCCTCCAAAAAGTTAGTATAAAAAAAGCAGTAAGTAATCCCATTCCCCTATGCATTTTCCTTGGCAGCTGGTCTTCCTCTCGTTCATCAGTAAAGGTTAAACCTGGGACACTAGAAAAACTGAAGAATAAAACATGCCAAGATCTTCCAATATTCTGGTAGTAACTTTTATAGGCTAGAAATGGGCCCAAAACCAGAAATATCTACTATCTACAAAGGGACTTATTTCTGGTTTTGGTTTTGTTTGGTCTGGCTCAATTTGGTTTTGGTTCCTTGAGACAAAACTTACTCTGTAGTCCAAGCTGGCCTCCAATTTGTGGCATTTCTCCTGCCTCAGCCTCAGAGGTGCTATCATGAACCAACAGGACTAGAGGGCATCTGTTACTCGGCAGTGCTGACTAATCACCCTTTAAGGACCAGCAAAAGAGCAAGAGCAGGAAGGAGAGAAGAGAGAAGGTGCAGTAGATAGAATGGGTTCACTCTACAAACAACTGCTACCACCTCAGATGTGAGAGAGATGACGAAAGACTAATAACAATCTACCTGCCACCTAAAACAGCACACCACTGTCAGACTAAATTCCTACAACAACCAGGAATCAGCGAACAGCTCTACTACTAAAGTCCAGCTCACTCCAGGCAAACAAACAAACAACAAAAAACAACAACAAAAGCCGGTTTAAATACATGGCATCCTAGCTGGAGTGACGGAGGAGGCGGCTTTCTGCAGTTGCCAGCCACCAGAACTGCTCCACATCACTCCAAATCATTCAGATGACTGCAAAGTTTTCTTTTAAAAAAATATCGCAAAGGAAATGACAAATTTGCTAATGAGGGACTAGTTCTAAAACGAAGCAATCCTGCTCATTTTAAAAACATTCGAATTAAGCACAGCAAGGTGGCTAAAGAATAAATCATCAGAACTCTAGAAAGATTTTGCACAGCAAAGCAAATGATTGAAAGTAACAAAACAACCAATAAAATGGGCAGAAACATTTTCAAACAACCCATCTATTATGAAGCTAATATTCAAAACATTTGAAGAGCACAAACAGCGAAGGAAACATGATAGGAAAGTGGAGAAAGTAGTAGAGAAGAATATTTCTCAAAATGGCCGCAGCGAGTCAGGCATGGTGGCACACACCTCCAATCCCAGCACTTGGAAAGCAGAGGCAAGAGAATCTCTCTGAGGCCAGCAAGACATACATAGTAAAGCCCTAACTCGAAAAATAAATTAAAATTTTTAAATGGCCAGCAGAGACATGGGGAAAAAATTAAGTACCAAGCTAATACAAATCCATCTCCTCACATCTTCTAGGTAAGTATTGTTAAAAAGACAAAGGATGACAATTAAAAATTGTCACTGTTGGTGGGGATGTAAATAAACACAGTCAATTGTGGGAAACAATGGTACATGTGTGAAGTAATAACACTGCTAAGAATCTTGCGGTGGCCACTTCGCAACCTATTATCAAAACATCAAGTTATAAATCTGTCAAATTAAGCCATTTCTAATAAAACTTAAAGAAATTTAAATCAAGAAAGAATGTCTTCAGATTGCTTCACAAATTCTCTTTAGAATCCTGCCCCTATAAGCACCTACGGGCCTGTCAACAGCACGATTAAATAAGCTAACCACTTCAAGCTAGTATGTGTTACAGCTTTCATAGCTGCTGACTCTCATTACTACCATCTCCATCCTAAGGTGGGAGGTGGGCTGAAGGCACTCAAAGGTGAGTCCTTCGTGGAGGTCTACTTGCAAGTAAGAGGTAGGGACAGGCAAGGCTTCAGCGCATGAGACCTGGTCCAAGCAACCATGTTCCTTCTATACTAACTACGCAGGTGATGAGGTATGTACATGTCCTGTATAAAAGTATGTGGCTCTCAAGTCAGTGACAGACATGTCGAGAAAAGGTCTGAGGCTTCACTGAAAGACAGAAAGATCACATACATTCACATTTATGACAAGGCAGCCAAGTTATATTTAGTATGTTTTCACACGTGTTTTTCAATTACCTATCAGGCTCAACATGAATTTGAATGAAAGACTTCTGCCATGCCTTTTTTACCATGCTGAGGTATGCCAATCGACCAAAAACAAGAGCAAAGCAATTAACTCCATATTAATTACAGACATTATTGACAGAACATTCCCTCTTCACAGGCTAAATTTAACAGGACCAAGATTCTACTCTTACCTAAGCAGTACTATACTGTGCAGTTTCAGAGATGCAGACGGAAAAAAACAGGCAACTTTCTCAGAGCTTTAAAAAACAAATTACAGGGCTGGGGAGATGGCTCAGAGGTTAAGAGCATGGTCTGCTCTTCCAAAGGTCCTGAGTTCAATTCCCAGCAACCACATGGAGGCTCATGCCCATCTGTAATGAGATCTGGTGCCCTCTTCTGGTGTGCAGGCACACATGCAGGCAGAATACTGTACATAATAATTTTTTTTTTTTAAATTACAAACCAAAAGAGGGAAAACAATCTGGTTCATCAGATTAATTGATCACCGGTAGGAGATTGTTTACTATCAAGACAGCTGATTTTCTGAGTGGATGCTATGGATTTCTCTCCCATTTTGCTGAGCACTAAACTGCATTCAAATGCTACTTTAAAATCAAAAAGCAACTTCTAAAATGAATTCCAATGCACACTTTCACATATGGCTGCCACAGTAACTCCTCTCTGAACTGCTTAAGTGCCAAGAGACAGAACAGCAAGTCAGGGAGTTATTTATGAGAGGGAACCAGAACATATGGATTGTGGTTGACATTTTTGCTTTCAAAATTATAGCCCCGCCACATTTGTTCTCTGAAGTGGCCTTTGCATTCCCAAGAGGGGAGGCGTGCCTGTCTGCCATGCTCCCTTTAGCCTATCTATCCCCGCTTCTCGTGGTCCAGAAAATTCCTTCTCTAATTTACTCCTAAAATTCTCAAAGATTAGGTAATACAGAAGGAAATGTGTCCTCTTCCCAAAATGCCACCAGCCACATTCCCTACCCCAGCCATCTACCTCTGAAACATAGCCTTTGTCAGCTGATTTCCTGTTCCAAATATCTGCGTATTTCTACAATTTCTGCCTGAGCCCTCAACTGTTCTACAGAAAGTCCAGAGTTTATTTTCCAGTATTTCCATAACTTTCATGGCAGTTGCAATAATGGGGCATATTTACCAAGAAGTCTAAGGAAGAGAACTCAACATCTTTTCAAGTACTCAGCTTAGGAAGCTATCTTGAAATTACCTCTCTTTGTTGGTGGGTGAGTGTTTGTAATGTCAGAGGACAACCTGCAGGAGTTGGTTCTCTCCTCCTGTGTGGGCTCTAGGCAACCAAGCCCGGGCTCAGGTTGGGATGCCTGTCAGTGAGGTCCAGGAAGCGTTTGTAAGGTATTCTTCACTGCCTCAGTGTGTCATTATTTCAAGCAATGGATACTCAAATTTAAAACTGCCATTACTGAAATAGAATACAGTATGGTCAGAAAGTTTTATCCTATACATTACTTACCAAACAAATACAAATCAAAATTTATACCTTCAGAATGCAGCCCTGAACACCTTAGTCACTCATATTCTACTTCTCAAATAAGAAAATGACCTGCCATTGTATTCACCCTCTTTCAAACTACAAATGTTTTTAAATAAAAATAAGGCACTAAAATAAAATTTTAGTTATTTTATGATGTCATACCTTCACTTTTTCAATCACTTGGGTTTTTTATTTTAACTTTATTGTTAAAAAATTGAGAATCACAAAACAAAACTAACCAGACCCACAGTCTACACATATTAACGAACTTTCACACAGTTAGAATAAACACTTTGAAGCTGTGGAGCTTCTAACTGGATTTTACACTTTCACTACTGGATGTTTATGCATTTATCCACAACCAAAAACAACAATGAAAATCTACTGACAGTTAAATTTAGAAAGAATTAACATTATATCCAAATATCTAGGGGATACTTCCTGTTCCCTTTTCAATATGTTATACTGTATCCACCTGTAACTGTTTAAATATTACTGGCTAGGTTCAAAATACAAGGGAAAACATGTAGTTCTTTTCTTTGAGATTGTGTGATCTTGCTTAATATTATATACTCTGTATCTATCCATTTTCATGTAAATTCTGTGACTGCATTTTTCTTTAGAGCTGAACAGTATCTCACTAAATATACACTCAAGCACACAAATATAGGTACACACCCCCAAATTTTCACTATCCACTCATCTGTAGATGGACATCTAGGTTGATTGCAGTTCTTTACTACAGTGAGTAAAACAACAAGCATGGCTTTAAATGCCCTAGATGAAATACTATTAAAATTTTAAGTATTATATAATCTCACCTTAATACAAAGTCTCTTACAAAAAAAAGAAAAAAAGAAAAAGAAAAGAAACTGCTTAAAGAGATCCAGAGAGAGTAAGGGAACAAGTCCAAAGTGAAAGATGACTGGTCAAACCTAGATGACATTAAAAAAAAAAAGTGTCAGGGAACTATGCTACAATGAAAGAACTAAGCAAAGAAGTCATAAAAAGACTTCTTGAGGGACAACTAGGCAAATTTCAATACAGACTATCCAAACAGTCAAATTACAAAATCACTACTAATTTCCTAAGTGTGACAAACAATACTCTGGTTACGTGTCCTAGTGCTCAGGATATTTACACCAATGGAAAAACATCAGGAGATCTAAAAAGAGGCAAATTTACTTTAAAAGACAAGTGTAGGGCTGGAAAGATGGCTCTGAGGTTAAGAGCACTATCTGCTCTTCGGTCCTGAGTTAAATTCCCAGCAACCACATGGTGGCTCACAACCATCTATAGTGAGATCTGGTGCCCCCTTCTGGTGTGTAGGTGTACATGCAGGCAGAATACTGTATACATAATAAATAAATCATTTAACAAAAAAAAAAAAAAAAAAAAAAAAAGACAAGTGTAGGAGCCAGGCACAGTGGCACATGCCTTTAATCCCAGCACTCAGGAGGCAGAGGCACGCAGATCACTGTGAGTTCGAGGCCAGCATGGTCTATAAAGCAAGTCTACGCTAGCCAAGGCTACATAGAGGAACCCTGTCTCAAAAACCAAAAACAAAACAACAAAGGCAAATGTGGGCGGTAACTGTTAGTGGGTCAGCAAAATACAAAGTCCACAGAGTTCCTTATACAGACTTATCCTAATCACTCTGTGGTATTGGACAAGGCTGCACTTCAAAAAATACTAAGTCCATAAATGTACATTATACAACAGCCTATCCATCAACTGGTAAATGGACATATAGTATGTTACATTACCAAGAGAATGAAACAGTACTTATCACCGAGCAGCAACTCTGGGGGTGTCTACTGTGACATGAATGAACCTCAAAACATTCTTCTCGGAGCACGCAGTATCAAAAGACTATGCTGTGTTACAACTTAATGTGAAACATCCCTTAAAGGCAAATCAACACAACAAATCAAGTAAGAAGCCATGGGGTGTGCGCCAAACAGAGACACAGGAATTGTTAGTCGGCAAGCCTGAAGGAATTCTCCATAGTAGTAAAACGTCCTGAAGTTTTATTAAAGCCATGGGCATGGAACTTTATAAAATTAGTAAAATTCGCTCAGCTGTCCAGTGACAACAAGTAGCTGTTATGGCATGTACATTACATCCAATAAAGTTGTTAATAAACTGAAATTGGAACAAATCTATGGTCTGAAGGAAGAAGCTACAACGATTTGGAAAGTGAGTGAAAAGGCCAGTCAGGAAAGCTAACCTATAAAACTAAAGTGAGTTACATTTCTACAAAACTAGGTAAAAATCAAAGTTTCAAAACAATTTTATTTAGAAAGAATAAACTACAATAATTTCCACATTTCAAAATCTATATTATATTCCAAAATAGGCCTCCAAAGAACACTTAATTTTCATTATCAAATGATAAACAAAAAGACAAACAACCCAATTAAATACAGGACAAAGGACTTTGACAAACATTTCTCCAAAGAAGGCATGCACATGACCAAAAGGCAAAGAGCACATACAAGATGCCAGATGTTGCCAGGTGGCGGTACAGGCCTTTAATTCCAGCACTCAAGAGACAGCCTGGTCTGCAGAGTGAGTTCCAAGACAGCCAAGACTACACAGGGAGACCCGAAGACAGACAGACAGACAGACAGACAGACAGACAGACACACACACACACACACACACACACACACACACACAGATGTCATTAGCAAGCCATAAGAAAAATACAAACCCAAGTAATAATGAAACAAACTTCATACCCATAATAAAAAGTAAAAAGCTGGCACACCAAAATAGAAATTAAGTGTTGGCCAGGGTGTAAAGACACTGAAAGCCCTGAACACTGTTACTAGAATCAAATGGTACAACCATTGTGGGAACTCCTTAAGAGTTCAAAGTGGGGTCACCTGTGTCTAACCAACGGAACTGGCAGCACGTGTTCACATTAATGCCGGTATGGGCATGCAAGTGGCAGCACTACTGACACAGCCTGATGGCAACAGAACCCAAATGTCCCAAAAACTGAGAACTAAATAACAAGTCAAAATCCATATAACGCCTGGAGAGATGACGCTCAGGTTAAGAGCACTGGATCCAGAGAGGACCAGTTCAATCCCTAGAACATATACAGCAGCACACCATCTGCTATCATCCAGCGCCAGGGCATCGGAGGCCTTTCTGACTTCTGTGGGCATCAGGCACCCATGTGGTGCACAGACATATATGCAGGCAAAATACTCAGAAAATAAACATTAAATCTATAGCCATATGAATAATAAAAACACACAAAAAAATGAACAGAGCAATGAAACATATTACAACATAGTAAACCTTAAAAACCATTAAGTGAAGTAAAAAATCATGGGCTGGCTAATAGTTTGGTAGCAGAGCACTAGGCCTAACACATATACAGCCCTGGGGTTTGATTCCAACAATGCAAACCAACAGTAAATTCACTTCTTATGACTGATTTCATACAACAAATCCATACAGGCACAAGGCAGAGTGGTGGTCCTGGGGAATGAAGAAAGGGACTAAAGAGGGGAAGCAGCAATTCACTGGAGAGGGGTTTGTTTTATAAAATGATAAAGATGTTGTAGAACTAGGCGCCACATCTTTTTAAAAAAGATATATTAAACAGCACTGCTGTTTATTTTTAAATGGCTAAAAGAATATATTTTACACACTGTGTACTGTATTACAAGTTTTAAAAAAATTATGAGTTTAGAGTATTTTATTCAACTTAAACCTACTTATTTTTCTATTTCCTTTGCTTTTTAAAAAAACTATTTGCATAAATATTTTGGAGTGGTGCCATGCTATACATGTGGGAGGGTGAGGTCAGAAGATGACCTGAAAGAGTCAGTTCTCTCTTCTACCAAATGGGTTCTGGGAGTCAAACTCACATTCCCTAGCTTGGCAGCGAGCACTGTTAATTTTCTGAGCCATATCACTAGCCAGTCCTTTGACTTTTGCATCTGCCATAGAATATACTGTGGGAATGCTACATCTTTGAGACAACTGAGGACTTGCCACTTGGCTCCAAGGAAAGGTATTCTGTGAACTTTGATTAGTCTTCAAAATTCAGTAAGGTAGGTATGTGTAAAAAATCCCACCCTTCCCAGACTGTCCTGGCAATGACTTTTCAGTTACACACAATCAGGAAACAGCAGGCAGCATTACTTCCTTCCACAAGAACACTACTAGTTTCCTGCTCTTGTTACCACCTCCTGACAATAACTGTCACTGTTCATTTCAAAGTCAGTCAAAAAGTGGGAGGAAAATAGGATCTAGCTCTACAGAAGCACAAACAAAGGAAAGGAGTTGTTTGTTGCTTTAATCTCAAATCACAGGCCCCATAAGACATTTGTGAGAACTATGGCTGGTATTTAAGAAATAAAAATAAAACAAATAAGTGCAATGCAATTAGGATCTAAAGTACAAGGAATTCAGTATTTATAACATAGCTAGGAAGTCAGATGACGTCCCTCTCAGAGCATGACTGAAACCAAAATATGCTTGAGAATTTGCATTAACTCGTGGTATCTTCTATCAAACTGTACGTACCTACTCTGCATTTGAGCAATCTTCTACGAATCAAGACCAGATGCCATGTGTATAAAATACAAACACACACACATATGACAAACTCTACAAAACATGTAGGACGGTGCCTGACAAACCAGAATGAAATAGTTTCCCAATAAACAAGCGTACATAAACCAAAACTCACTAAGACTTGAACTGTGCAGCAGGCTCTGTGAACACAGTGAGAATGAGACCCATGTCACAAAGGCAGGACACCAGCCACTGAGTGGGCTCTACAGAAGGACTCATCTCTTCATCACTGCCCTTATTTTACTGTTAGGTATGCACGCTCTGCCTCACCCTTCTCCGGGGCATTATAGGATTCTCACTTTGTCATATCAATCCCTTTAAATTCCAGTTTTCATTGCACATGGAGAAAATGTACATCTAGGCAGCCTCTATTATTATTTCAAAGCAATTGGAAAATCCCAGAATCCCCATTTCCACTGGGCTGAGACTTTCCAATATGCCTAATAATGATACTTTATGACCTAGAAGTTCCAATGAATTGGTAGTAAGAAAACATTGATCTGCTTCAGTGGCACTGTAATTGGAATGGTGATTAAATGCATCATGTTAAATTTACCCTGGGCCTTTTCCAATGTGGCAAATATAAAATGAGCTCTCAGCATCAGCAGAGCCTAAACTACTCTCTTTCCTTCTGAACTGATACTCCTCTTGGATGTCAAAAGTGGTCTGTTGGAGTGTCCCCGTTAATAATTAGGTGGCATAACAGGATAAACTATATAGACGCATACAGGCTTCCACAGCATGTACACTGCCCAACATACTATGCTGTATTTAGCAACTTGGAACAGCCTTGTGTGTGTCAGAGCAGTGCACTTGCACCACTATAGTTAATGGTCTGTCAGCATTTCCATTATAAAGCAATTTTCAAAGGTTTATTGCTCTGCTGAAGAATTTGCTCTGAGCTAAAATCTGGCATTCCAGAAAAGCAAAAACTGTAGCCTGTAGTTGTTTATTCCCTTCCAAGTAGGCCAAGAAGGTTGTTTTGCCTTTTTTTTTTTTTTTAAGTTAATCTGGTTCTTCATTTTAGATTTCCTCATAGAGCCTTATGGGAATATCTGCAAAACAAAGCCCCACACCTCACAAAGGGGCTATTGTTTGGCAATAGGAGCTTGTAACAACATACAAGGTACAGAGCATAGAGCCTAAATCATATATAGAAAGCAATTCTTTTAAAGTCAGTCTACTTCTGATGAGCTGCAAAATTTGAAGGGCTTTTATTCCTTTCTATCTAGTAAGGATCAATCATTATTCATGCTGTTGACAGTATCAGGACAGTTTAAAAATCAACAGCTGACTTAAACATCTCAATTACAAAGCTTCCTTTATCCTTCCCACTCAAGAACCATGCACTTGGCCTAAGGTTCACGACACCTGCTCAACTCCATCTTTGGCTACTAGTTAACGGCATTAAAGGTAAATTTGAGGGAACAAGAAAGAGTAGTAAAGGGCCAGGTGTGGAGGCGCACGCCTTTAATCCCAGCACTCGAGAAGCAGAGGCAAGCGGATCGATGTGAGTTCGAGGCCAGCCTGGTGTACAAAGTGAGTCCAGGACAGCCGGCAATACACAGAGAAACTGTCTCCAAAAAAAAACAATAAATAAATAAATAAGAATAAATTAAAAAATAAGAAAGAGCAGTAAAACAGGAGAGGAAGGTCTGAAGAAAAACTAGAATATTTGGAAACCAGATAATGAACCCCTGAATCACAAAGTCCACAGAGAAAAACTGGTAATCTGGGATTTTGGGGCACCTATGTGATAACCTCCTGGGTTTATTCTTTGGAAACCTTCCAGCTAGTCTGAAAGCTTGTTAAACTATCTTATGATCAAAGGGAGAAAAACATCACCTATTCCAGTACTTTAGTTCCAGTTACCAAACAGGAAACATTATGTATGTATTTCAAATTACAGCATTTCCATTACACAGCCAACCCTAGTACCACTCAATCTAGTGCACAGAAGGCGTGTAAGCTAAGCAGCTTTGTGCAGAGTTGGGGATTTGCCGGGTCTTAGTGCTTGTCCATCGAGCTCAAGGCCCCATATTTGTCCCTTGGCATTTAAAAAGAAACTTTTTAAGCTTTATACATCTCATATACAAAGATCCCCTAAATTTAGGGATTGTTAATCAAAGTAACCTTCTAAAAGCAATCATTTTAATTGGGCATGGTGGCTCATGCCCGTAATTCCAGCTTTAAGAATGAGGCCGAGGCTGAAAAATCATCCAAGGTTCAAGGCAAGTCTGAGCTACAGATCCAGGAGAGCCTGAGCTACAATGTCTTAAAAAGCAAAATACAACCAAAATACAAAATAAAATAAAACCACTTTCTGGGGCCCAATAACGATTTATTCTAGAAGCCAATACAGGTTGCTATGCACTGCCAACTTCCCAACTTGTCACTAGCTGAAATTATTCAAGCCTGTCAAACTATTTGCAAAGTAACAAAAGTAGTAACAACTCAGAACACTGTCTATACAAATTAAATGGGACCCATTTAAAGATGACCATGAATGCGCCAGACAGAAAGGAGTTAACAAAATAGTCACTGGATAAGGTGGAATGGAGCTCAGTTGGGGGAAAGGGGTTTGCCTAACATGTACAAGGTCCTCGGTTCAATCACCAAACTACATAAATAAGCAAACCAAAAAAATGGAAACATGCCTTATAATCCTTCATATGTTGCTTTAGCAATCTCTTTTCTAATAAATACTTTGTAATTAAATTCCAAATTAATCCCACTTTTACCTTTGATGAGCATTAACAACCCTCCAAACTTACAGATGCAAATGCTCAAGTCAAATGCAAATATTTTGGCTCTGGAGAGGTGGTTCTGCAGTTAAGAGCAGTGGCTGCTCTCCCAGAGGTGCCAGGTTCAATTTCCAGCACTCTCATGGTGGCTCACAACCATCTGTAACTCAGTCTCAGGGGATCCAACACCCACGGTGGACACCAGACACACACATGTTGCAGAGATTTATACAGAGGCCAAGCACCCATAACTTGAAAGAAAACAAAACAGTTTTAAAAGCAGATAAGTAAGAGGGCAGCAAACAAAGAATAATCAAGAATGGCCCTCAACCACTGTAAGCACTCCTAGTCAATTCGCTTAGTTCATAGGCTCAGAGGTGCAGGTAAAGAATTAAGTCACTTTAAATTCTGTCAAAGGCCCCTCCAGTACTAAGCCGAGTCCTGTGAATCCTTGTGGCTTGTGACAGAGGTCGCAAGTCAGGCTAACTTGACTACTTCAACCAGCCTTACTTTCATTCAAAAGGCTGTGTTTCTCTAAAAGGCTTACCTGAAGCACACAGGAAGTTAGTTATTGATTGTTTCATTTCTATGTTCAAAAGACAAACAACCTCATTAATGATTAAAGTAAGAGCAAAGGTTTTGTAACAGCCTTTCATTTCTCAGCCACTTGTCAATCAAATCTCCTTTACTTTCTCAGGAAGCACTTTTCCAGTAAGTCACTAGTAGCAAACCTTTTAATATCTGCTTTTAAATAAAGAAGGCTCTAGTCACAATGAAAGAAACAGAATAAATGACAAAAAGTTCTCAACTTCCCCTCTGGAGAAGACAACAGCATATCCTGCAGTAAAACTTACATGATAAAAAAAAAAAAATTCAGAGTGTATAAAAGGATATGAATCAAAGGTATGACTCATCCTAACGCTGTCCTTACTCTCCCCTATACACGTGACCGTAACGTGTAGCTCCTTCCATGGGACACACTCTGGTAAAGTGCTAATTCTAAAAATCACAGCACTTCCTAATTTTTCTTCTTCATGCCTAATCATCAATTAGCTTGCCGGTATTTATCTGTAATATTTATGATTAGACAATTATTTTGTTCCTACTACATCCTCACCTGCAACTAAAAGCTTACACACACACACACACACAAATTAAGAATACTACACTGCTAGAGCATAGAACACCACCAGAAACAGAGTACATCTAAGCCTCGCTATTACAAGTTACTAGTAAAGCTGTACCCAAGTTACCTGTTCTCAACAGAACACTACAGAAACATCACACTCTACTAACAGAGCTAAATAAGTTTAACTGTAACTATGACTATGACCATTCAATAGTACCCATTATGTGAAATTATAACTTTTACATTTAATTCCAATATAAAGGGAAGTCTGCTCAAATATCACTAATAAAATTACATTCCCCTGGGGCTTTCTTGTAAATGAGATTTCTCCTACGAATCTACCCAAGACGATAATTTATAAATGGCAATTTATAATCTCAAGAATAAAATTTAAAAGGTAGTTTTCCAGATCAAGGTACAAATAAGCCACATAAACCAAAATATTAAGCTACATATGGTGGTCAGGTGTGGTACACATTGTAATACCATCATCCAAGAGAAGCAGATGGAGGAGCTATGCAAACCCAAGGCCAGCGGAGGCTAAATGCCAAGAACCCTGTCTCTGACAAAGAAATCTCCACATATATGCAGAAAGGTGTAAAAAAGGCCTTTCTGTTTCATGTTGTATAACTCAACAGTAGACTACTAAGTGGTGAATCAGTAGCTCCATTGGTAGAGTGCTTGCCTAGCATGCAAGAATGGGGTTCTGATCCCTAGACCTAAACAGAACCAGGTATGGTGGCATACACGTGAAATCCCAGCCCGAAGTTCAAGACCATCCTTGGCTATGTACTGAATTTGAGGCCAGCCTGGGCTACATGAAACCCATCTCAAACATCAGTGATAAAGATAAATAGCCATACAACAAGACTAGCAACAATGTAAACAGCCATGAAAAGACTGAAATGAACTGAATCCACAAAATATCTACTCAAGGTATCTAATTCTATCTACCATTATATAATTACATCATGCTAGCATGGATAATCAGTAAAATCGAGATGTTCAAGAGTGTATATAGTACAAATCAAAGCACAGATCAAGTAATTTTATAATTGTTCATTACAGTATGATACAGTATTAAGAACAGCTAAGTCGATTTAACACATATTTTTTAAAAATTGAACATTTAGTATCAAACATAAATCTATTATACAACAGAAACAAATGGAAGTAAAGCAAAAAGAAAAGAATGTATTTTTAATTTGTAAAAAACAATGAAAGTTAACACTAACCACATAAAACATTGGTAAATCATATTTTATTAAAATTAGAGAGTAAATAAGCCAAATTTAGGAAAAAGCTGCATGTGTATGGAATATAGTATTAAATTCCTATAAAACTCTAAGAAGACTGTAATCTCACTTTGAAGGAGGCAGAAACCTTGACCAGGTTCTTCACAATTGTGGACATGTATATAGTCAAAAAGACATGTGGAAACTTAAATTATCAGATGTTAGAGAATGTTAAGTTAAAATCAGGGTCAGATTGGGGCTGTCGCTTACTACGTACAGAGCACTTGTCTAACATGAGCAAGGCTCTGGGTTCAATCTCTAGCACTGAAAGTAAAGCAACAACCACAACACTATACCTCTACCAAAATGACTAAATTTCAAAGAATTGAAAGCAAATGTTAGCAAAGATATGCACTGGAGTTTCAATACTCAGTTCTATGAGAGTGGCATGATGCAGACACTAAGAAGCTAAACACACATAGCCTGTAGCTCATCAACTTATTCACAAAAACCAATGAACCAAGAGGCAAACAGAGCAACACCCACTGAAGAGTTATCCCTAACAAAGGCAAAAAGTCAACATTCAGCCACAAGAGAACATGTAAGTTGACCTGTAGTCACAAAGTACAATAACTAGTACAACAAGCAACAATAAAGACAAACCTTATTGAAATAATGCTGAACTAAAGAAACCAATAGAAACAGTGATGATACAGTGGTTATTTAAGGAGAAGGTCTGAGTACAAAGGGCAAGAAGGCTACATAAGTGACAGAAATATTCTTTACACTGAATTGATAAATGACCACACTGACACAGATAAAAACAAAAAAAAATTTTTTTTTGATTCATGAAGTTGTAAATTTAACATAGTAGTGTACTTTAGAAATCATACATAAACTTATATAGAGAAATATAAGCACTATGCCAACAAATTTAAAATGTTAACTTCTAGCCAGGCAGTGATGGCACACACCTTTAATCCCATCACTCAGGAGGCAGAGGCAGGTGGATCTCTGTGAGTTCGAGGCCAGCCTGAATGAGTTCCAGGACAACTAGGGTTAAACAGAGAAACCCTGTTTCAAAAAAAATGGAAAATAAAATAAAGTGAAAAAATAAAAATGTAAACTTCTAAGATTAAAAATAAAAGAAAATTAAGACCAGAAAATCTAATCTTATATTGGGAGAAAAAAACATACTTTAAAGCTCCCATGAAAATGAAGAAAAAGTCAGGGGACTTGACTGGCAATTTCTACAAACATAGTAAATCAATCAAACACAAATAACAGAAAGGAAGAGATCAGCTTAACCTTGATGCCAAAACTCCACAAGAGCATTACAAGTTTAAAAAGGAAATTTGCAGACTAGTTTTATATATGGACATGGATGAAAAGAAAGAAAAATTTGAAAAACAAATAAACAGTAAAGGCCATAGCCAATGAGGTGGTTTATTCTGACAAGGCCTTCAAGCATTACTATAACAGACCACATAAAACTTAATAAAGGAACAAAAGATTTAAGAATCAGCTAAGCATTACTATATATCCATGATCTTCAAAATCACCAGGCACAGAAAGAAATTCCATTATGCAGAAAAAAGGCATTAAAAAAGTATGCAATGCTAACAATGAGCAAACTTAGTAACAAAATCGAGGACTATTTTGAACAAAAAACAAACATAGCCATTAGCACGACACCTACACATTTGGATACTCAGAAGGCAACAGAGTCAGTGCAAAGAAAGAACAAACCAAGAAGAAAGCACAACTTGAAAGAAATTAAACTAATTCAAAAATCATGTGTAAGTGGAAAACAAACCAAATGCCTGTATAAATTAATAGCATTAAAAAGTGAACTGGAAAACCTGGGAGTCAAGAGCACAAGATGTTCCCAGAGGAGCCAGGTTCAATTCCCAGCCCTTACATAGTACCTCAGTCCCACGGAATCTGACACCTTCTTTTGACCTCCAAGAGCACCACACATTTGTGCCATAGTAGATTCACATATTCACAACAAAACATAAGAAACAATATTAGAGAAGGAAAAGTACAAGGCATAAAAGAAAAAAACTTCAAATGCCTTAATATATGTGTAACTGTTGGAGGAGACAAAAAAAAATATTTGAGCATAGCAGGAATATTAGAACTTTGATGAAAATCTCAATGAACCCAAGCACACACTCGAAAAATAATTATACAGCACAAAAACCTATCAGTAATAGCATCACTTAAACTCAGTTATAAACACAGAAACTTTTAAATACATCACATTATACACAGTGCAAAGATGGGAATGGCAGCAGATCTTCCATCAGGAACAGCACAATGGAAGAGTAATAAAAAGCTGTTAACCTACAAGCTGAGGGAATTCCCTCTCAGCAGCAACACAAAAAATAAAAATTTAAATATTTCTCAAAATATTCAAGGATTAAGATTACATCAAAGGGAAAAATGGACCTACACAAAGGAGTCAGCCCTGAAGAGATAAATAAAGGGACAATTACCCACCACTTTTTTGAGCAAAACTAGTTAACAATGTCACACTGGCTTTGTTACAGACAGAGGCAAAAACTCTTGATAAAATGTACTATCTGAGGAGCTGGAGAGATGGCTCAATAAATAAGGGCACTGACTGCTCTTACAGAGGTTCAAATCCCAGCACCCACAGGGTAGCTCCTAACTGTGACACCAAGATCTGACACGCTCACATACACATACATGCAGGCAAAACACCAATACACCTATAAAATAAAGGCAAATAAAATTTTAAAAGAAGAAGAAGAAATGTAATATCTGAAGAAGGGGGGCAGCTCCTCAGGCCACACAGAGGCATACAGCATCTGACAGCAAAAATGTCCTAAAGATTAAAAAGATTAAAGCAGCCACTGAAAATGACATAATACAAAACTACACCTTTCACCAGGCTAAGGAAGTCAGCTTCTACTGGTAGTTTGTAGAGGATTTTTTCTCAAGAAATCACACTGAACTTTATCATCTTTTAAGACCATCATAAGATTTTGATTTTTCATCCTGTTGACAAGATGTACTGTACTAATTTACTTCTGGTTGTCAAGCCAACCTTATACTCCTGAAATAATCCAATTTGATCGTGACCCTCGACTACTGACTGTTTATCTGATGTGCCAGCATTCTGTTAAGGATTTCTCAGTTGCTATCCCTAAGCGCCCACAGTGTGATAGCACTGCCTGCCAACTCTTGCTCTCTACTCCCTCCCCCTCTGCACCCCTCTCCCCTACTCTCCCCCTTCCTTCTCTGTCCCTTGACTTTCAATTTCTCCCATGTTCTCTCTGTGTATTAAAAGGACTATTAACTTTTCTTTAAACGACTGGTGGCATTCCTGTGATTCCATCTAGCAATGCTCTGTGGGCAGCTTTAGGTAACCAGTTCACCTCTTCTCACTGCAGGCCTGTGCGTCCACATGAGTAGTCTAAGGATGTATACAATCCCTTGTTACCTGTTACTATGCAATTTGGTTATAATCTTTTACTGTCCCTTTTAATTGTGTAAAGCTGGCAGTAGCATACCCTCTTTCATTTATAAACCTACTAATTCACATTTTTCTGTGGGCCACATTCAATCCAGGGAAGGATTTGCTAATTTTATTGATATCAAAAAAAAAACTTTTGTATTCACTGCTTTTTTTCTACTGGCTATTTTGTTAATTCTTTCCCAATCTTTATTCTTCCCTTCCCTGTGTTCACTCTTCTCTTCAAGTGTCTTAAGGGGGCAAGGCAAGAAATGACTCTAATCTCCTCACTATTACTACTACAGGGACTTTCCCATTTGGCATTGCTTTAGATGCACCCCATACATTTTCACAAAGCATTTCCTGCTCTTTTTTTGTTTTTGTTTTTCAAGACACAGTTTCTCTGTGTAGCCTTGGCTGTCCTGA
The DNA here is from genome assembly GCF_964271855.1 of Acomys minous. NCBI lineage: Eukaryota > Metazoa > Chordata > Mammalia > Rodentia > Muridae > Acomys > Acomys minous. Next base: position 107,043,387 of record NC_140495.1, read on the forward strand.
ACTCACTTTGTAGACCAGGCTGGCCTAGAACTCACAGCCATCCACCAGCCTCTGCCTCGAGTGCTGGGATTAAAGGCGTGCGCCACCACGCCCGGCTCCCTGCTCTATCGTTTAATCTCTTTCTTTTTTATTTTATTTTATTTTTCAAGTCAGGGTTTCCAGTGCCTGGCTTTAATGATCTCTCCGACTTAGTGGTTGTTCAGGAGTACCTTGTTTAATCTCAATACTGTGAGTTTACCCGATTTCTTCCTATTACTTCCAAACTTCACGTTATATGGTCAAGAGCCATGTGTGTGTTACCTCTATCCCCTTGTGATATTTTAAGGTTTAGTCAATGTTCTCATAAATAGCCTGCCTCTGTAAAGGTAGGTGCGCTTATGTTGGCTAGATCTAGTTGGTCTGTCATGATGGTCAAGTCTTCTTCCCTATTTTTTCTGTCTGGTTGCTCTCTCTATTACAAACAGGAAACTAAAGCCTCTTTTACTGTTGATTCACAATTTTTTGGTACCATATTATGTAAAAAAAAGAAAGAAAGAAAGAAAGAAAGATGAAACACTCACTAATTAATAAGTAGATAAACTGTGGTATATCCATACAGTAGAATCACAGCCATTGAACAGGAAGTACACTACAGTAACAATGATGTAAATTTGAAAACATACAAAGTGGGCTAGAGAGATGGCTCAGTGATTAAGAGCATTATTTGCTCTTCCAGAGGTTCTGAGTTCAATTCCCAGCAACCACATGGTGGCTCACAACCATCTATACTAGGATCTGATGGCCTCTCCTGGCATGCAGGCAGGGTACACGCAGATAGAACACTCATATACATATAAACAAACAAACCAAGTAAAAGAAGCTATTCAAAAAAGACCACAAAATGTCCCATTCCACTTTTGAGAAATGTCCAAAAACCTTGGAAGACAGAGGTAGCAAGGACTGAGGAGTTGGGTAGGGTAAAGAATAATAGCTAAAGCAAGGAAGGGTGGGTGCTTTTTCCTGATGATGTTTTGTTTGCAGTGATGAAAAGGTTCTGAAAAAAGTGACTACAACAGTTCCTCTTGTTCTGCTTCTGTGGGAAAATATGTTTGGGACTTGCTGGCTCTGCCATTTGGCTTAAGTCATAACTGAGCTGTTTTTTAAGACAATGGCATGTTATCAGAACCTCAGGTCCAAAACGCAGTGCTTTTGTTTCCCTGTATTCCAAAAGAAATTAAAACAGAAATTGGTAAAGAAAAGGTAGTTTTAGCCGGGCGGGGGTGGCACACGCCTGTAATCCCAGCACTCGGGAAGCAGAGGCAGGCGAATCGCTGTGAGTGAGAGGCCAGCCTGGTCTACAAACTGAGTCCAGGACAGCCAAGGCTAACACTGAGAGACCTTGTCTTGGGGGAGAGGGGAGGGAAGGTAGTTTTATTTGTAGTTGGCCACAATGGAAAAAGAAATAAATCAATTTCTCTCCACTGCACCTGCTGCCATATTACAACTTGTAGGAAATGGTGGCACAAAACCACAAGACACAGAATTTATTGTGAGACAGTTCGTTTCAATGCGTCCTGGGGTGGTGACAACTCCGCAACCATTGCCTTCATTCTCAGCATGGAGTCTGCTGTATTTTTTACAAATTATGCTATTACAGAAACTAGGATAAGCCATCCAAATATTTAATTGAGTTTAGAGTAATTTCTGCTATAGTATATATTAATACTCAAACTCCCAGAAAGGTCACACTACCAGAGCAGTCCTTATCTTAAAATGAAATAGGCTGATAAAACAACATTGTTTAGTAAATTAACAAAATACCACCAAACCTGATAGTGGTAATCTCTTCAAAAGTTTTAGGTACATCAGAGTATATTTACTTCATAAAAGTTACTATTGATGACAAAAATTTATAAAATCTTTGAACTCTACACGAACAGCCCAATGACCCAGAATTATGGTAAGAAACAAAGAGGCCTTCTTCACAGCAAAGGAAGTCAGCAGGAGAGGAACAGGAAGAGCAGGCTACTTACTGGCTCTCAGGCTTTAGCCTTTCTATTCAAATGCAGTCCTCTCTATGGACAGCAAAAGTCCAAATGTGAGCAATCAAAGATCACCATCTAAATATCAAAAGCAGTAACACCACAGGGATTCAAACTAAGGTGCTGTTTATCTACTTTACCGCCAAAAGCAGAGGGGCTTGGAGAGTGTTCAGAAGAACTTCCTGCTCTTCCTCAAGCTCCCCTCAAGCTCCGTTCTTAGCAGCCACATCAGACAGCCGAACTCTCACACCAGCTCTAACTCTCACTCTAGAGAATCCAATGCTTCTTTCCAGCCTCCACAGGCACTGCATGCGCAAGCATATATTCACAGACACAAGAATAGAAAAGCTAAAGAAAGCTGGAGAGATAGCTCAGTAGTTAAGAGCCCTCACTGTTCCTGCACAAGAGTCAGGTTTGATGATCACTAACCATTTGTAACTTCCCACGAACCCAGTACCCTCTTCTGACTTGCATAGGCACCAAGGCACCAAGCACACACAGTATGCATACATACATACAGGCATGCTCACGTATGAAATAAAACCAATATATCTAAGTTTACAGAAAAACAAGTTACAGTCATAACTATTAACTGAAAAAGAATTTACAAATGTGTATTGTAAAATTCTCACTCAATTATCAATTACAGAATGATTACTGCAGAGCTTGTGCAAGCTTTTGGCTGAGATCTGAATACAGAACAAACTAAAGTGATTCTTGTATCCTGAATTGCTAGCTACCTTCTTCTGTGTGGAAAAAAAGAATAAAGGCTAAATACAAGCTGTAACAACCAACTTAGGGGCCAACTGTTCAATCACGTGAACCTACATGGACACTTTACATAGGCACTGCAGACAGAAAGCCAATTCGGCAGCATCACCATCCTTCTTTGGCAATAATTCATGTAAATATGGCTGTGGCCCCAGTTCTGAAAAAAGAACTGTTTCTTCTCTTTTAAAACGTATTTTTTATTATTTTTAATTGCACGCACAAACAAGAGTACGGGTGCCAGAGGAATTGCTGAAACTACTGGAGCTAGAGTTACAGATGCATCATCTGACCTGAGTACTAGGTTCTCTGCAAGAGCAAAGAACACTCTTAACCTCTGAGCCATCTCTGCAGCCTCAGAAGAGCGAGAAGTGACTCAACAATTATTCCCTAGCAATACAAAAACTACAAAGGAAGTCCCCACCACCACTATCGCTACCCTTCCTTTCTTCTGGCTTCAGAGGTCCTCACTTAAGGGTGGGCATCATCAACTACACACAGAGAAAACACACTACCGAGACCACTCTGAACCCATCAAATTTTATTAAGTGAAATATGTGAGGTTTAAGCCCATGCTGCTCAAAATAGTAGAAGTCTTGACAGTCTGACAAATGCTCATCACCTATCAGTGAGGAGTGGAGCAACAAAGAACAAGCATTCGGAAACCTTGTGCTTCCACACTGCCACGTTATCCTACCACCTGAGTCTACCGTGCGTGCAAGTTTGAGAATGCAGCCCTTCACCACATGAACAGGAAAGCATTTACACCACGTATAGTTGGTTATTAACCCACCTGCAGCAGAGACTCAACATATAAGAGAACAGTTTATACAAGCCCTCTTACAACTCCCTCCACCCCATTTTAAAGGACCTTTCTATGGACAATTAAAAATGTGGACTAATTTAAACAAAAATAAAAATTAATTTTTCATTGATTAATAGCATTGTGGTCTCCTGTCAAATTACCAATTTCCAAGGACCCTAGCTCAGTGTGGGAGGGAGAGAAAGAGTCTAACGAGTAACCTCACTCGTGTATAATCCAAATGGCACAGAACTATCAGGCACTGAAAGAATAAGCCACAAACGGCTGCACCATTACATAGTCCTACACATTCCTACAGACAATGCCATAATTATGCAACTACAACTCAGATGTTAATTCTCTTAGAATGTAACATCTGACTTCAATGAACTACTTCATAGCTCAGCTGAGATGATCCACTACTTTGTCAGAGTCTGAGCTACATCACATCCAAACAGGCAAGTCTGGTTTTAAGAAAACTTGCACAATAAAACTATTTTTTTCATCCCATCTGTTAATTTTTTTCTAATTACAATCTCAATACCCTTTAATCATACTTAAAACAGAGAAGCTGAAATGCACATAACATGTACAGCTGTGAACTTGGGTTTCTCATGAAATACAGCACAAGAAAAAGCGAACTTATACTCTGCTTTGCCTATTTATTAAGTCAGAAAAAAACAAATTTATGTATGTCTTTTTAAAATAGTAAAGTAGTTAAGAACACGAGCTGAAGGTGCTTGTTCTACAAGCATGAGGACCTCAGCTCAGATCCCCAGGACCCACATAAAAAGCTGAGCATGGTGGCACTTGTACACAAACCAGCAATGGCTGTGTGCATGGGGGCTGGGGGGAAAACTACAACGCAGTAAAACATAACTAATCTCGTAAAAACACCAAGGTTCCAGGGTTAGTGAAAGACCATATCTCAAAATATAAAGCATGAGTTCAAGGTCAATCTGGTCTATATAGTGAGTTCCAGGCCAGACAGGATTACACCATTAGACCTTATGAATGTGGGGGCTCAAATGTGGGGCTAGAGAGATGGCTCAAAGGTTTAGAGCACTGAATGCTCTTCCAGAGGTCCTGAGTTCAATTCCCAGCAACCACGTTGTGGCTCACAACCATCTATAATGTGATCTGATGCCCTCTTCTGGCCTGCAGGTGTACATGCAGACATAGCACTGTATACACAAAAATAAATAAATCTTTAAAAAAAAAGAAAAAGAAAAGAAAAAAAGACCCTACGGATGCATGAGTAAGGCTAATAATAGTTTCATTTCCCCAACCAAAAAGCAGAAACCAGAGCTGGAGATATGGTATAGTTGGTATAGTTGTTAAGAGTACTTCCAGAAAACTCAGGTTCAACTTCCAAGTACCCACATGGTGGCTCACAACCATCTGTGACATCTGTCCCAAGAAATTCAACATCCTTGGTGCAGACATACACATATAATAAACGCCCACAAATATAATAAATAAATTGTCATAGTAAGGTGGTAAGCAATAGAGAAAAACACCAATGTTGACTTACATTCGCACATGCACGAGTGCACACACAAAGCAGAAACATCAGCACAATAAGAAGTGCAACTGTACTTGAGGCAGCAGACCTCTGTAGGTCGGCTGGCCTGGTCACTATTTTCCAAAGGTCTACACATGAATTCTTAAATAGATAAATAGTCCATACTCCTGAAGTATAGGTGGTGTCCAACAAGCATCTTCGGAGCCCAAATTCTCCTCACTGATTAAGTCTGCTACTACTCTACAGACAGTCAAGCATGTTGGCTCACATCTGTAATCCCACCACTTGGAGAGAGTGACTCAAGACAACATTCGAGATTCAGGAGCAGCCTGAGCTACAGTGAGATTTTATCAAAAAAACAAACAAACAAACAAACAAAATGCCATATTTTTCTAAACAGCTAAGATGCATTGATCTAGTGCCGAATAGTTATCCACTCTAAATAAAATCTTATTTTATATTTGTATTGACATTGGTCTTTACAAGGGAATACAATCTCTTCAGATTTTTATTTTGTGTATCATGTATAGAAATACACATCTATGCAGAGGCCAGAGGTTCAACAGTGACGGCTCAATTGCTCTCCACTTTATTTTATATCTGTATCTACAGACACATATAGACAGATTATTTTTTTTCTAAAGACAGGGTCTCTTGCACACTGGCTGTCCAGCAAGCCTCAAGGATCTTTCTGACTCCACCCCTCATGGTTCCTAAGGATCTGAACTCAGGTCGTCATGCTTGCACAGCAAGCCCTTTATCAAGTAGGCCATCTCCCCAGGCCCCAGGTGACACAATTTAAGACAGGTTATTTTTAACAGTCATTCCTAGTACCGCAAGCTCCAATCTGATTGTGACTTTTTTCGTAGTATACATAAAGTTTAACTCTTGATATCCCTTTTAATAACCCTAACGTAAAGCAAATACCTTGGTTGGTACAATGTCCTACTGATTTTAATTCAAAGTCATGACTACACGCCAAGAGCTGTAGGTGTGCTTCTGTCAAACTGAGAAGTAACTGATGCTCTTCCAAGAGTCACTTCCATTACCGTGCACGTGTGCTGCTTCCAAACCCAAGAGCAACACTAGAATGGCATGCAAAAGGAAAGCCAGGGGGCTTTGTGGTAACACTGCCAGGCTTGTTCCTTAAAATGCTCATGACGCATTATGATTCCCACTGGTTGAATAGTAAGTTACCAGACTCAGGAACTGCAGTGTGGTCTGGAACCTGCAGCTTTGGTCACGATGCCTGTGACAGGGAATTCTGACTTTGGCATGTGCAGGGACGCTCATGCTCATGTTCTAAGCCATTCACATTTTAAAACGTTACAGCTTTATATAGAGCATAAGTGTGTAGAACGCAATGAAGAATCCACTATCTCACTGTAGAAATCACTACTCCTCCCCAAACAACTAGTACTGTTTTAAGATTTAACCATTCAAACCAAAATGAAGTCTAACTTCCAGTGTACAGTCAGGAAAAAGAGGCACTTAAGTGAGACTTATCTAAAATGACATTATTCATTAAAAAAAAAAAAAAAAGTAGATTCCCATCTCAAAATGGAACCTGGGAAAATAAAAGGTAAGTCAAAATTCCTTCCCCAAAATTCCAATGTGGATTTAAAAACTGCTCTCTGGAAAGAAGCTTAAGCGGTGACGTATGACCAGCCTGAGCGTGAGGCAGTCCGTCATCGTCCTCCATCTACCAACGGTGTCCCTGGGGGACCTGCTCAGGGCGCCGTCAGGACAGACACAGAACGACTCCACAAGGACTCCCTTGATGGCAGCCTTGTCCTCCCACTTAATAACACAGTGCCACTGAAAACGTCACACGTACATTGGCTCAGAGCCAAATTCAAATGAAACAACATTCTAGCAATCTCTCCAGGTGCATGCAAGGTCCTCACTTCGTAATCAGGACATACGTCATTTTCAATCACCTGGATGTGGCCAAGCTCCAGCTGAGCTCTATTAGAAAGATATAAATACATAGATATATATGGGAACGCAAAACATCTTTGTTTATAGGCTCTCTTAATGCCCTATCCACAAAGGATGACTGAACTTTGAAAATTCTCCTGAAGGAGGCTGACAGTCCTGACAAGTCTCCTAATCTTCAAGTAGTCGGGTGCAGGGAAAGATGAAGAAACAGACATTTCCAACACCTTAGCCATTTTAAACTACCTGAAAACTAAACTCTTTGATAATATGCATACTTTCAATACAGGAGAAACTAGGAAGAACAAAAGAATTCAATGTTAATTGTTTTTTCCTTTTTCTTTTTGTTTTGTTTTGTTTTCAAGACAGGATTCCTCTGTTTGCCATGGCTGTCCTGGACTGGCTTTATAGGCCAGGCTGGCCTTGAACTCACAGCCTGTCCACCTGCCTCCCAAGTGTCGAGATTAAAGGCATATGCCACCACGCCCAACTGACAAGATGTATGGTTAAAGCTAAGGCTTAGTGTTCCTCTGGTGCTTCCATGAGGGGCTGCACCGGAAGGCATGTTTTCTATATTAGTTCTGTGAGTCAGGGCCATCAGACTTCCCTCCTGAGAGGGAGCACAGGGGTGACTCCAGCCTCACTGCTCTGCCTGGTTTTCTACTACCCTACTTTGAGACAGAGAAACCCTGTCTCAAAACACCAAGAAAGAAAAGAAAAAGAAAAAACATACACCCTGTCATTGGCAAAGAAAAAAGAAAAATCAAGAAGACTTACTGAATCATGACTCTGCTTTGCCCTCCATCCTCCAACAAACAGCCCTGAGAAGCCTAAGGTTCAGCGCTGTATCTGGACTGGTCCCTGACTGCTAACACTCCTAGGGTAATCAGCACAGTTGAGGCAGATCACAGCTTGCCGTTCCTACTTCAGACGGACTGGACTGCTTAGGCTGCATACAAAGAGCAGAGCTTCGGGAACAGGCCAGGCATTAAGACGCCCCCATCTACCACTCAGCAGCTGGCCTGTCACTGAACGCTCCCTCGTGTCACAGTTATCTTGGCACCCGACGCACTATAGAGAAAGAGAAAAATCCAACACTGACCACTCTGTGGTAACTAATTAAAGTAGCCATTGTTCTAAAAGAGAGCAAACTCCCTTGACACAGATCACTTGCTAAGCCCTCACCCTAGTCATCTGTGGTCTCCATGTGATTATAGGGAGATTTTGCTTTCTGAACTCACAACTTTCATCCTAATACCAGTATCTAAGGAATACCTTAGAGAAAAAATGCAGATGTTAAAATTAAAAGCACAGTCTTCAACTCTATGTGTATCCCAATCCCCATCTTTGCATTCCTTGCTTTCTCAAAATTGAAACATTTTTGTTTCAATTCCTATGAAGCCAGGAACAAAGATCTCTATGAAAGCCCCAAAGGCTGAAAAATTCTTGTCTTTAGTGCTCTACTGTTTTATTTAAAAGCCTGTAAGTGGGTTCCTTCTGGCTAAGGCGGTCTAAAGACTATAAAGCCCCAGCAGCCCAGCTACTTTATTTTCTAATTAGAGAAGAGAACCTAAAAAGGATTCACAATTCAGCTTTGCCCAGAGCAAACAGCCTCTCTCCAGCAGCAGCCCCGCCTCATGCTGGCCTAAGCACAAGCACAGGGACGCAATCAAGTGTAGCTCTCCCAGCACTGGCAATGACTGGCACTCTGGCCAGACACTCAAATAGCTCTTCCATTTAAAAGTGACCCAATCTCAGCCTTCCTTCCATGGCAGACTATATTTCATGAGACACTAACACACAACAGCCAGGGACCTAATAATGACCTTATCAAAGCCTATTTGATGAAGCAATCACTTATTATCTACAACTATAAACTATAAAACACTCTGCAGTACTAAGTATATCTTCCATGAAAAAACCCAACATACAGGACATTCCTAAAATAAGTTATGAATAAATTATTCCCAGCAATGTTTTCTCAAAAGTTTTAATACAGGCTTGTTTTGGTTTTTGTTTTTTTTTTTAAGTGTTTTTAAAAGTTTAAATGCAGAAAGGTTGCATACAATCTGTTCCACTCGGTCTTCAGGTTCCAAAAGACTCTGTGTGATCCACACTGGAGCAAGTTAAAATTCCCTCCCGAACTTCCTAGCAAGTAGTCATGTTGCCTAAGAGTAGGACATACTTTTCTCCCAGTTCCAGAACAAAGTCTTTTACAATCAAAAACAACTACTACCGCATCCTTGCCAGTCCAATAGGGTGAAGAAACAGAGAAGAGCCTGGGCTCTGAGGAGTCCACTGCAGCTGAGACGTAGTTCTGAACTAGGAAGCTTAAGTAACACAAACAGCTACAGAGTGGTTGCTGCTGTGTTTTTTAAATTAAATCCTTTAATGGTTTTTTGGTCCATTTACTGTCCTTTGAAAACTGACAATGGAAAAAACATTTCAACCTAGTAAATGCTTTATTGACCTAGCTCATCTCAACAAAAATAACCTGTATCTCACAACCTCTAAAAGCTTGTAAACTTTTTAAAGCTAAGTACACAAAACATCACACAGAAAGAGTTTGCTTTTAATCTTAGGACACAGGGCGGTGGTCAGCCTGATGGCCTGCCTCCACATTAACAGCTCCCTCAAAAGCTGCAAACCAACATCTCCACGCTTTCTTGACAGTAACTGAGTATTTTGTTCTAAAGAATTAAATGTCAAATACATCTGTTTCCAAGTGTTGTTTTAGTATTTTATACCCAAACACATGTTCTGAAGGAACTGTAACAGCAAGATAAACTTTCTCCAATAATAAACTATCACTCATACTGAAAAAGCAACACTCGCTCATCCCAACTATTTAATGTACTTTGAAAATATTTATCAATGACAAGCAAAGCGAAAGACTTGGGCACATACTTCTGCACCTCTGATGAAACAATTAATTCATTTTGTTTGGCTCTGGAACATAAATCTATCTATATATTTGTTACATACAGAAAGAATATATTTCAAAGCCACAAAAACTAATTACCCACAGTGCAAGTTATACTGGTATTAAGTTTCTATTCATTTTCTCCACTAAGACAATCTCCTACTTTCCCCCTTCAAAAGCTTTCTGCATTTAAAACAAAACTTAAGATAAAGCTGTGTATGTGTGTGTAATAATATAAATGTATATGTAAAAAAGAGAAAAAAAATTTTTAAAGATTTAAAAAAGAGAGATAAAGCTGAAGACTGTTCTTGCCTGAGCAGAGATGAGCTGTCAGGTGTCCTGTCACACACCAGGACAGTCTGAAGTGTCCCCTGCCTTCCTCAGGCCCCTCAGCTGCTTGTGCTCTTCTCACATTTATTTCTACAGCATGCACTCATAAGGAACGTAAAGAATGCTGTAACCCAGCACTCGGGAGGCAGAGGCAGGCGGACCTCTGTGACTTCGTGGCCAGCCCGGTCTACAAGGTGAGTCCAGGACAGCCAGGGCTACATGCACTGGGAACAGAGAGACTGGACACCTAGCAAGCGCGGGAAGTAAATCCCATGTGCTCCTCTCCTTCCACCCGCTGAGTTACCAGGCGCCCTCCTTCCTTGCCACTCCGAAAAACCTGACCAGCACAAACTGTTTTCAGAAAGTGGACAAAATCCAACCAGTCTAAGAGCTTAATGTTCTTTCCCTACTCTTTACGTTCCCAGATGCAAGGAAACCACCCCCACAGCAGGAACCTAGAGAAAGAATCCATTTCTATGTTAAGCTGAAGCTCCTATTACATATTGCTACAGAATACGTAGGAATATTACACTAAAGCTAGGGCTGTGGCTTAGGGATAGAGCACTTGCCTAGCACGCATGATGCCCTAGGTTCTGTGGCCAAGACATACAAATACACACTCAGTACTAAAGAACTTCCCCCATGAAACAATGGCCACAAAAATCACGGCATTACCTGTATATTGTCAGGATAAACAATAAAACCATCAGCCGGGCGTGGTGGCGCACGCCTTTAATCCCAGCACTCGGGAGGCAGAGGCAGGCGGATCGATGTGAGTTCAAGGCCAGCCTGGTCTACAAAGTGAGTCCAGGACAGTCAAGGCTACACAGAGAAACCCTGTCTCGAAAAAAAAAAAAACAATAAAACCATCATTGAAGTAAAATATTTTTTTAAAGATATTCTAAATGTATGTATATGTTTATGTGTGTATGTATGGATGTATGGATGTATTACTGTACGTGTGTATAGAATCAGCTTTCCTTGTCTACGTATGGAGTACCTGTATAAATATATAAGACATTAATATCTATGATTTGTTTCTAGAACCTCCCAAAATACTGCTACCAGTTTGAAACCAGGTGTTCAGCATGAGCCCTAAAGACATTTTATATTCAAACGACAACAGTTGCCATTTTCTTCTCCATCTTTCAGATGCTCTTCAGCATCCTCCCTTTCTTCTAATCAGTAGGTCCACAACAGCTACAACAAACCAATTTTCCAAACATCTGTCTATAGACTTAGTAAGTGCAAACCCTTCACTAAGCCACAAGAGATAGAAACTACACAATTCCACCCAAAACAGGACAGATTGCACTAGCAGCTCTGTCTGCAGTAAACAACTTACCCTAAGAGGACAAAACCACTATGTCAGCAGAACATATATACCTGTAAAAGGTATGAAATGCGTCAAACGGCTGTCAATTACAAATCTGAAGTCATGATCACAAATGAATCAAATTCAGTAAGCTCTAGTGAGCAGGCAAACTGATTATGCATAAATTAAGGTTGTTTGCCTTCAATTATCAAAATCCCAATTTACTGACCAAACGCTAGAGACTAGGGCATGGGAAGAATGATAAACTGTATTTATGTTAACTCTTCAGTTCCAATTTACTGTAGCTGAAAACTTCTAGAGCTTATTTGTTTAAAAAAAAAACTTAAGTGCTACCATTTGGTCAACTGTATGAAAGTATCAAAAAAACATGAAAGAGTATTTGCCTGGCCAAGCATGGTGGGTGGATTGCTGTGAGTTCGAGGCCAGCCTGGTCTACAAAAGCGGATCCAGGACAGCCGGGACCATTACACAGAGAAACTCTGCCTCTAAAAACCTAAAAGACAAAATTAATTTTTAATTAAAGAGTATTAGCGCGCGCGCGCGTGTGTGTGTGTGTGTGTGTGTGTGTGTGTGTGTGTAATTAGCTCCAACTCGGAAATAACCCAAAAACCCTTCAGTAGCAGAATGGCAAACTATCTAATAGTAAAGTCAGGCAATGAAAATGTTGCAGCAGTAAGGATCAAGTACTCACATGCATACAATTAGAATAACTGAAGCCAAACAAAATACAAAGCATATGAATTAAATAGCAAATACACACCATCTATGGCTCTAGAAGGTGGGATAGTGGCTGTTCTGGACACACATGAGAACTGTGGCTGGCAAGAGACAAGACCTATCAAACAGCTTCTGAGAGCTGGTAATAGTCTCTCTGTCCTTAAGTCATGTCAACTTGGTCAGACTGCCAAACAACTAGTTGTGATGATGTGCTATATCTGCCTGCACATCCATGACATACCACACCCCAATAAACAGGCTAGCAAAAATAACTCATGTCTAGAAACTAAATCCTAAGAAAATCCTAACAACATCAAACTACAAGTAGCTAGGGTTAAAATGGAAGTGCCAGAAGGCTAAGAGTGTAGCTCAAAGGTAGAATGCATGTTTCACATGTGTGAAGCACTCAGCTCAATCTCCAGCATAACACAGAAAAGGACTATTGTGGAGGCTGCACAACTCTGGGGATATACACTGCAGTGTCACTTAAGGACATGCTACAACCTGATAGAGCATCACTGGGTAGTTTCATCATTGTGTGACTATTACAGAGCATATACTTACTCCTTAGATTTGGATTTAAAATGCCTCTCTCTCTCTACACATACACACATACACACATACACACACACACACCACAACTAATCCCCACCGGGGAGATGTTTTAGGAAGCTATGGGGCCTTAATGGAAGAGATGAGTCACTGAGGGTAAGCCTTGAAACATTTTAATAGTCCCGCTTTGCTTCCAAATTCTCACCTACTGTTCCACACCTGCTGACATGTGAAAAAGTCCCACCACAAGCTCCTGTCACCATAAACAGGGCCTGTTCCACCACAACTGCCCAGACACAATGGACTGAAATCCCCTAAAACCAAGGACCAAAATAAATCTCTCTTAAGTTACTTCTGTCACCATAATGAGGCAAGTAACAAATTCACTTAAACAAACAAAGATGGCACCACCTCTAAATGATGGACTATTAGGGGATGATATGTGGCCCATCGCTGCAGTTATGTGAGATATGACTATATCAAAAATACGAAAAAAAATATGATGTATGCTGCCGGGTGGTTGTGCTTGCCATTAATCCCAACACTCAAGGCAGAGGCAGGTGCATCTCTGTAAGTTCGAGGCCAGCCTGGTCTACAAAGCAAACCCAGGACAGCCAAGGCTATACAGAGAAATCCTGTCCCTGAAAGAAAAAAAAAAGATGTATTTGAAAACTGAGAGGTCTATGTATACAAAACTGTATCTCCAGAAAGCTACTCAAACAAAATAGAAGGAAAATATAGAGAAAAATGGCAGGAATAGCAGACTGTTGGGGGTCACACCTTTATTCCCAGCAATCAAGAGGCAGAAACAAGATGTCTCTAAGTTCTAGGCCAACCAGGACTACATATTAAAGCCCTATATTTGAAAAAGGAGAGAATGGCTTTGGCATAATTCTATAGTAGAACACTTATGTATAAAAAGGTAAGTCTTGGCCTTTAATCCCAGCACTTGGGAGGTAAAGGCAGGTAGACCGCTGTGAGTTCAAGGCCAGCCAAGGCTAGATAGAGAGAGCCCTGTCTTGAAAAACAAAAAACAAAAAGAAGACAAAAAACAGGTAAGTCTTGGATTCAACCAAATCAGGTAGAAAAAAGATAAATCCAAGTTTAACTATATCAATAGTTACAGTGGATTAAAAATGTCAATTAAAATCTCAAATTCTTAAAGCAAAGACTATATAGTTTAAGTTCAAAAAGATTGAAAACTTTGGATAGGCCAATGTGGAAATAAACCTAAGAAAGCTGACATTCATTTCAGAGGAGTAAACTTAGACTCATATAATATCTTAGTCACTGTTCTATTGCTTTGAAGAGACACCATGACCGAGGCAACTATTATTTTTAAAAAGCCAAAGCTACACAGAGAAACCCTGTCTTGGGGGACAAAAAAAAAACATACCAAAAAAACTTTAACTGGGGGCTGGGAGGTAGGCACTAACGCAACAGCTGAGCGCCAAACAGTATGATCCGAAGGCAGGTGAGAGAGACTTTGGCATAGTGTGGGCTTTTAAACCTCAAAGCCCACCCCCCTGTGACACACTTCCTCCCACAAAGCCACACCTCCTAATCTTTCTAATCCTTGCAAACAGTCCCATTTCTTGGTGACTACGCATTCAAATATTTGAATTCATAGGGTTCATTGTTCATTCTTTTCATTTCTTTCTTTCTTTCTTTCTTTCAAGACAGGGTTTCTCTTATAGTCCTGGCTGTCCTGGACTAGCTTTGTAGACCTGGCTGGCCTGGAACTCACAGAGAACCGCCTGCGTCTGCCTCTCAAGTGCCGGGATTACAGGCGGGTACCACCACATCCAGTCTAGGGTTCTTCTTCTTCTTCTTCTTCTTCTTCTTCTTCTTCTTCTTCTTCTTCTTCTTCTTCTTCTTCTTTTTTTTTTTTTTTTTAAGAGTTTTTGAGACAGGGTCTCTCTGTGTTAGCCTTGGCTGTCCTGGACTCTCTTTGTAGACCAGGCTGGCCTCGAACTCACAGTGATCTGCCTGCTCCTCTGCCTCTGCCTCCCAACTGCTGGGATTAAAGGCGTGCGCCACCACGCCCGGCAGGGTTCATTCTTAATCAAATCATCACATACAGTATTGCTTAAGAGAAAGAGGGATATTTTATAATGGTAAAAGAACCAATTCCTAACAGTGAGAAAAATAAATGTTAATGAGGCCTCAAATTAAGGCTTCAAAATGAAAAAAAAATTTTTTTTCTAGAATTTGTGACAGAAAGATAAATCTCCACAGGTGATAAAAGTAAATCTACAAAAAGCAACACAATCAGCCTTGAACTAGGCAACAATTGTATTTCAGTATACTCAACTGCAGCCTACGCCACTATGTGCTGAACCAGGGAGAGGCCTCAGTGTTTCAGAAGATGAGGTAACTCCAGCGACCCTCTGCTCAAGACATGCTACTCCTGCCTCCCTCCTGTCAGAACACCACGAAGCTCCAACTCAGCCAACTGCACCCCAAGTCCTCCTGACCCTGTCAGCTTGTTTTCACACCTCCTGTCTCTAAAATTCCCATTGCATCTTGGAATTCAAGACGTTACTGTTTTTTGGGTTTTTTTCTATTCAACCACTGTTCTTAAAAGTCACAGCTGAATTTTTCCATCACATTAATAGAAAAAGTTCACTTCAATAAGACAAAAAATGACAAAAGTCAATACAGAGCTTTGAAAAAATTTAACAAATTAAGAATTGAGGGAAATACCTTTAAGACAGATAAAAAGAAAAAAATCTAGCCTGGTGTGGTAGTGCATGCCTTTAATCCCAGCCCTGGGAGGCAGAGGAGAGTGGACCACTGAAAGGTCAACGCCAGCCTGGTCTACAAAGGGAGTCCAGGACAGCCAAGGCAACAGATAGGAAAAATCCTATCTTAAAAAGCCAAAAAGAAAAACAAACAAAAAAACAAAACTACATTAATAACCCAAAAGCCACAGAAGTCAGTGCATGTGTTCAACAAGCACACGTGTTTACTTACCCTTCACTAGTCCTCCTCAAGCAGAGGCAGGGAAGGGAGCAATGAAGTGCTATCCCCACAGCTCCAACAGCAACTCTGGTCAGAAGTGGGAAGTCCCACTCCCAGCTAAGGAAGCAGGCTCTCACCTACAAGTACTTCTCCAGTACAGTGAGCAGCCTCGGCTTCAGGCCCAAGTCCCACCCACGGAGCAAACTGGATTTGGCCCTGTTGTCAGAACAGGATTTCTTGCAAGGTTTCTGGTTTAAATGACTACAGTTAATGCCTACTCGCTCAAGCAGTCATTACTTTTCACTAGTTGATCAAATAATACAGAATAAACTTTAAGCCAATTTAAGAACCCACGAAAGAACCTCAAATCCCCTTCCTCCAAAATAGTCGTGCCCAGCTAGAGGTCACCTCAGTGGTTTGCCAGCCCACCTTCCTTTCCTCTAGTCAGGTGCTGGGCAGACAGACAGCTCCAGGCCTTACCCAAAAGTTTCTAACTCACCACCAACCAGTAAGTGCCTCAACTGAGCAGCTGCCAGCAGGTTAGGACCACAGTTCCTCAGCAGAGAAAATCAGGGACTTCTATGTCCCTGTCTCTGGTCCATATGATTTTTTCATGCAGGAAAATATGAATGTGTCCTTTCCCCTCTGTGATACACCACAGCAAGCAAGTTCTCGGTGGGGCTGGGTTTGCCACCTGGCTGCGCAAGGCTTCATTTCAAACCCACAAACCTGGTAATACAATGCCAGGCAGGAAGGCTGCTTCTTCCTTAAACTAGTTCCTGTGCGGCCTATACGCCAATTACCTATGCCTATATTCTCTATGTTTGCTGAGCTGCACATCTGACTCTGAATCATCATTTGTCTAGGGCAAAATTTAAGCAATATGGCTAAATGCAGCTCCCCACTAAGGAGATGTCATCTTCTAAGCATACCAGATCCTTGGCATAAGTCCAAATGTTTTAAGGTAACACAGTGCCCTTTTATGACAAGTTCCTTAAAGGCTTGGTGAATTCTGGCTTGACCTCAAAGGCATTTCTTACTGACATTTACAGTGAGTGAAGTAAAAAATGGACCCCTTTTCTCTAAGTGACACAGAAAATTCAAAAATCACTAATAAGCCACTATCAAGTGCAGTGCCCTAGTAACCTCAGCTCTGTCTGACACAAAACATCTGCTTCCAACAATGAGAGCGGCCTGTAACAATCACAGTGACTTTGTAGAGGAACTAAAATTTAATTTCAAGCTTCTCTTTAATCCCAAAAAGAATTCATAAATATTCTTTGTTGTGTTGATTTCAAGACCCAGTCTCACTAAATGTAGCCCCCAACTAACCTAAAAATCACTCCACAGACCACACTGGCTTCAAAACTGGGGCAATCCTCCTGCGCCTGCTTTGCACATGCTTAGATTACAGGTGTGCATGAATTACCACTTGGCTTTCTAATAATGTCTAAAATTAAAAGGCCATCTTTGGATTTAAATCTTTTCTTACCAACCATCTTCTAAAAAATTGGGGGCCTATCAAGATAATTTGAATCTTCTCAAGCTCCTATTAAATTAAAATATTGAGCACACCACAGACATATCCAACTTAATTTCACAATACCACCCTCAAACATAATTTCAGGAAGAAATTTTTTTGTGGAGAGGGAACAACAAAGAATCTTGCTATGAACGGCAGACTGGACTCAAATTTGAATTGCAATCTTCCTGTTCTGCCTCGTAAATGCAGAGATTACAGGCATGTGTCATCAGGCTTGCCTTCTAAACACTTCTTTCAAATCCCTTCTAGCTGAGCCCTCTGTTCATAAGACTAAGGCAGAAGTTTCCATCAGAGACAGCTCAGAGGCACTCAGCCAAGTAGAGTAGCCAAAGATGAGACCCGAATGAAAGCTCCACTCCAAGTTTCACTGTTGCAGCAAACTAATTTCTATGCTAACCCTCAGATCCCAAACTGCCTACAGAACACATTGCTGTGACCTGCTCCTAGTCCACTTGCCCTCCACTCCCAGGGGCACCTCCCTCTCTCTCACTTCCTTAGCACCCAGGAAGGTCTAAGCAAGGCCACCTGGTAAAATAAGAAACTGTCTGTATTTGTGAGTGCAGAAAATAATAATTATTATTATTATTAGCATTATTATTATTATTAGCATTAGCATTATTAGCATTATTATTAAAGTCCAAGCCAAAAGGCTTTTTAGTTTAATTTTTAAATTCAGTAGCAAAACGTTTCAGATGTTGCTAACTGGTAAGGACAAGAGCATCAACTGTATAAACTTGCAAAACATTTACTTTTAAATGACTGAGTAGAAAGAAGTGAAGTCTCTGCCCTAGTTCTCAGTAATGAAGAAACTTTCAAAACACTATTTTTACAGGTTAACTTTACCAAATGTATGAACAGCCTTTGATTTCCAACTGTTCTGAACAAAGAAACTATTTCCTAACAATGACATGAATTCTGAAGGTGCAAACCTAACTCACATTTAAACTTTTACAACAAAAGCTTGCTAAGTCATCAAAACCTCATATACTATTCCTGCCTAACTTTTTCTGAAAAAAGAAAGGCCGACCATTATCAATCTAGTAAGCAGTTTTATGACCAACAGGCTTGTGAAAAAGATTAAAGTGTTTACATCTAATGAGCTTGTTTACAACTGCACACTGGAAAGAAAGGTGAAATAACAGGATGTTCATTTCAAAGTTTATTGTTTTAGGGATATTTTATACTGGCAAGTTAATCACACCACTCATTAGATCCTTTCCCATCCATTCCACAAATACTTTTTGCATGCCTATTATGCTTCAGACACTGAAAATACACTACAAAACTAAGCCAAACAGCCCCCACCGCGACATCCTGCATGTTATCAAGCAGAGCCACCCACACACTTCAGACAGCAATGATGTGACAGGAGAATTTGGCAAGTGGTCCAAACACTGCTTGTCCCATGTTGCTTAGTCTGTTTGCTTCCCTCAGAACAAATGACTGGCTAGCCCTGGCTAGTCAGCTGTTATAATCAAAGCAATGATTCCTTGGGTATTTAAAAGTGTTTAATAAATCGTCTTGGTTAAGGTAGAATGAGAAAAAAAAACAACAACAACGAAAGATTAAACTTTTCAACAATACCAAAATAACACCCAAAATAAGTCATTAAAGTTTAAAAAAAAGTCAAAGCATAACTTCTGTTTGTTTGTTTTGAGAGAGTTTCTCTGTGTAGCCTTGGCTGTCCTGGACACACTTTGTAGACCAGGCTGACCTCAAACTCACAGAGATCCGCCTGCACCTTGCAAAGACAATCAAAGTAACTTAAACCAAAGAATAAAATTTAAATTATACAAAATTCTTTATTTGTGTGTGTGTGTGTGTGTGTGTGTGAGAGAGAGAGAGAGAGAGAGAGAGAGAGAGAGAGAGAGGGAGAGGGAGGCAGGCCACATGCATGTGAATGCCAAAAAGAAGCCAGAAGACCACATGAGATGCCCTGGAGCTGGAGCTACCAACATTGTGAACCTCGTGATGTGGGTGCTGAGAACTGAACTCAGATCTCTAAGAAGAGCATGTAGCCGGGCGTCATAGCGCACATCTGTAATCCCAACACTCTGGGAGGCGGATCTCTGTGAGTTCGAGGCCAGCTTGGTCTACAGAGTGAGTCCAGGACAGCCAAGGGTACACAGAGAAGCCCTGTCTCGAAGAAGAAGAAAAAAACAAGAACACCAAGTACTCAACCACAGAGCCATATCTCCAGCCCCACACAATGTTCCTGTGTCTCTCTTTAAATGCATTCTTCTTTTTCTTTTCTTCCCCCCCACCCTCCTTTTCAAGACAGGCTTTCTCTGTGTAGCTCTGGCTGTCCTAGACTCACTTTGTAGACAAGGCTGGCCTCCAACTCACAGTGAGACGCCTGCCTCTGCCTCCCAAGTGCTGGGATTAAAAGTATGCACCACCACACCCAGCTAAATGCATTTTCCAAATAGAACTCCAGGATTTTAGCTCAGTAGGAGAACACTTGCCTAACTTGTACAAGTTCTATCCCTAGTGCACCTGCTAGTGTGCACTCTCAACTCTGAGGATTCATCCTACCAATTACACAGTAATACAGGGAGCCACAGAGAAACAGAAAATATACTACATATGTATAATATCTATCTCTATATTAATATTTTAACAAGGTTTGAAGACACTGAATGTTAGAATAAAGCCCCAGTTACCATACCTAATGCTCACAGAGTTGTACTTCTAAAAATACACTGAGCATGAAATCCACATATCAAAATGCTATGTCCCACTAGCCTTTCCAACAGTCTGTACTTACAGGCAGAAAGGCACAGACTTCCCTCACCTGTAGCCAGACACACATAGAATGAAATCTGCAATTTATCACATGTAAATGTAAAGCTAACCAAGTTTTAAAGTCACAGGTCTTCCTTCTTTATCTGTAGAGTGGAGTCACATGCAGAGGATGATGTGATGATTAGTAATCAAGACACAGCGCTCCTGAAACAGTGCTTTTCCCAGCTCTACAGAAAGTACCTACACTTCCTGCTGACATCTTTGGTCACATTCCCTTCAGCCTGAAATGCCTGTCCTTCCTCTTTGAAACCCAAGTTACCGCCTATGACTGGTCTGAATCTCAACATTTCAACAGTTCCCAGGCAGAAGAGAGATAACTTCATGGAGTATTGTTTCTTCTACATTCACCCCTACAGCTGCCAACATTTTACAAAAATGCATTCTATAATTAACACATGAATGACACAGGCTATTCTCTTGAGGAAAAAAAGGCTAGGAAGAAAAGGTGGCCCAGAGGGCCCCTTAAGTAGAGAAGCTTCTGGTGCATGCTACCAACTAAAATCTAGTTTAACTATAAAATAAAGTCAGTGAGAATCCTCCAGAGCACTGCACACAAGCCGCAAACAGAACGACAGAAAGCAATGGACTCCTTCTGCAAAGTGGCATCTCCTACAGCTCTACCCACCTAGACAAGGAATATGAAATGTGGCCATCTTCACAGACTGTCTTGGAACTTTGCTTCTTTTCTCAAGCGTATTTCTAAAGAGGCAGCCAGCAGGGGGAGTGCAAGTTCATTAACACTACAGTCCCATGGTATTTGTGGCTAACAAATTTCTGGAGTAAGGGTAGGGGGAAAAAACTATACTTCTGAATATTGGTCCTGAAAAACAGTGGATCACGAGTCTAATTATGGTATGCACAATCATTCCTTCTACTTTGTTCAGATACTCCATAAACCTACTGCCTCAAGTCCTTTTGAGATGTGGGTATATTCAAATAAAATATAAAACATGTCCTCTTTAATCAGAAAAATAAATCAATATTTAAAAAAATTCAATTGACAATGTTTTTAAAAGTTTGATTTCTAAATATTATCCACACCAACTGAGACACAAGGCAGCCACACTATTCCCACAGTCACTGTCTGCTCAGTCCTCACCTGTCACCCAGTACAGCCCCTGACTGGCAGCCTGTAGGCATTCAGGACTAATACATGCTTTAAAATGTAGTTGACAGGTTTACACAGACAAAGATTTAAAAAAATAACATACCCATGAATAAAAGCATAACATGTCCAATATTGACCCTAACTGCAAATTCACTCTATCTCACTTTTCCACTCTAACAAAAAAAAAAAAAAATTATTCAGTTACTAGGGCTTGAGAATATGGCTTGCCCCCTCCTAAACTCATTTAGAGTTAAAGCACTATTGTGAGGATGTACAATAGCGGGAAATGTTTTCAGTTCATCCCTGTGAGAGACATTAAAGTTTAGGTAAAGTCATTTGGGTGTAACTGCCATGACTGAAAACGTGTGCCTTTAGAGAAGAGAGGAGCCAGAGGCACACACAGGTCACCATTCTACCACCTCTACCTCTCACACATGCCCCAACACCGGGACGGTATCTAACCACAGGTTAGGATGTGACAGTGGGGCTGGACAGGCCAAAAGGCTGACCACTAAGGCAACGCATGTGTTCAGTATCACTGGGGAATGTCATCCTCCCCCCAACCCCTTCCCATTCCAATCCGCACCGGGAAGGGGACCTCCAAATCCAGTTAGTTTCTGTAAAGAAAATGTCCCCCCACAAAGAATAACAGAGAAGGCAGGCAAAAAAAGAACCACCAAAATACAGAAAAGAGGTGTCTGTTTACAACACACAACCATCCACAGTTTTACAGGTTCTACTCACTAGGCCTGGCTTCCTAAGCAGTATATATGTTGATGCGTTTTTCTAGAATAACTCCCCTGAGAAAACTTCCAGATCCAATCAGGGATAGACATGACATCCCTTATGGCAGAATATTAGAAAAGTGACATGCATAAGAGATCAATCAATGAGAAACAAAATCCCTCAGAGAAACTGACGATGGCCCAGGTTCTCAAAGTATGGTTCCAGAGAACTCCTGCCACACAGGGAGCTTGTCCAAGAGAGAGAAGATCTAGTCCTTTCTGCTCCCAGAAACCTGTTTCAACAAATGCATGCAGAAGCTTGGGAATCAGTCAGGCATCAACAGGTGCCTACTACCAAGGTCTTCAGAGCCTTCCTGAATTCAAACCTGCCGGCCAACTCAAGCTCCAGCAAAGGCCACACGCGCGCGCTACAGGGTGGCTCTGTGCTCAACTAGTATGCATTGCCCCATAGTCTCAGAGTACCTAGAATCTCGAATGCTCTATTTCCAGACCAAAGGCTGCTCCTGCTGTAAAACAGTAGGAATGTTCAGCCAGTTTAATTACTCAAACAACAAGACATCTGAAAAATAAGCTCAAGACTTCTGTCAGAGTTTTTTTGTTTTGTTTTTTGAGACAGGGTTTTTCTGTGTAGCCCTGTCTGTCTTGGAACTTGCTCTGTTGGCCAGGCTAGCCTTGAACTCTGAGATGCACCTGCCTCTGCCTCCCAAGTGCTGGGATTAAAGGCGTGCACCACCACTGCCGAGCAGGGCCAGTTTCTTACTTAAATTTCTCCTCTACAAAATATATGTTGATGAACCTTATTGTCAGAGGCATACCAGTTATGAAAGTTCTATACAAACCAGAACTTTAAGGCTATCAGACCTCCTGACATTCTACCTCATGTGTCTGTAACGGTCTTCAGTGTTCTCCAGAGTCTAATGTACAAACTATACCCTCAAGACAGCAAACATGTCATTCTTTAACAAGTCTTTAAGATGGTCACCTCCCTCTCCACTTACTTACACACACACACACACACACACACACACACACACACACACCTAGCAAAGAGTGAATTTACAAGGCTACAGAGACAAAGGGGATACTCCACATAAGGAGAAGAACCAGTTTCTCCATTCAGTATACAGCTCCAGGAATCTAATGACTTCATTTATTCAAAAAAGAACATGGTAATAAAACTCCCTGATGTTGACAGCAGGTGATTTTTAACCTCACCACTGCCTGACAAGCACCCACAGGCTTTACTTGGCCTCAATCTGTCCAATTAGTAGCTTCTCAAAAGAAAATCCCAATGTAAGCCATCAGGAAAAGTGCCTTCAAAATGCCAAATACAGCAGACCAGTCAAGCTCACCATGCAAGGACAAAAGCTTGACGTCCAACCTGGGCTGCTGATGCCAAAGCTAAATGACAAGCAAGGAAAGGATCAAATTGTCCAACCAATCCTGATGTCCATTCTCCTCTGTGCACAGACTGTTACAGCCAGAAATCCAGCAGGTGTCTCCATCCCAATCTCAGACACTGAGCTGAGGACGCACAGGAAGAGCACCGACACAGGAAGGTACCAGGAAGACTTCTGTAGACAGCTCAGGCTTTGGGGTATCCACGAGCAGTAAGTAACTGCCTGAGCATGGCATGTTCTGAAACTAACTTTACAGTCACTGGATCTGAGTTTCATGTGATTTTCATGGAAATATTCTAAAGGAACTTTTCGAAAGCATGCCATTGTTTATGGACAATATATGTCAAAATGCTGCAAATTAAATTTCAGCTAATATGACATGAAAAATAAGTGAGAATGAATAGTCTGAAATCATATACTACAAGTAACATTATATGGTTTGAGCAGGATGTATTTAATTTATTTAGGAGTGAGTGAGAGTGTGTGTGTGTGTGTGTGTGTGTGTGTGTGTGTGTGTGTGTGTGTGTGTATACTAGATATGTAACAACTACTAAAGAAAAAAAGACCATGAATTTGAGAGAGAGCAAAGTATGGTATATGGGAAGAATTGAAGGGAAGAAGGGGAAGGGAGAAATGATAGTTTTATTTTAATTTCAAAAAAATTAAAAAAAAATATTTTAAAAATGAAAACAAACCACACAATACAGCCAGTGCAATCCATGATGGCAGATGGTTTGAAGGTTCACTGGCTGTATGATCACTTAAAAAGTAGTGTGCTGAGAACACTCTCACCACCTTTCTGTAGCTTCTTTTACATAATCCCCCACACCAACTATTCCCATTATAATGTGCTAATCTACAGAGCTGCTTCCAGGACAGTCAGAGCTACACAAAGAAAAAGGCTCAAAAAAAAAAAAAAAAAAAAAAACAAGAGGAGGAGGAAGAGGAGGAGAACATCAATAGTATAAATAAAACTACTCCAAATTTACCCCCAAATTTTTTCACTTTACCCATAGTCAAGTACACAAAGTGACAGGGAAGACAGACATTACTGGGGCAATGGCTCAGGGGCACCCTACAGGAATACTACTAACTCCTCTTACAAATCAAGGTTTCTAACACTATTAAGCTATGTTCTATCTAGGCCCTGACTTGAAAAGGCATCAAGTAAATTATCTCATAGATCTCATATTCCCAAGAAAATCACTTCACTTCTGAGGGCAAGCATCACCTTTAATACCAGCACTTGGGAGGCAGAGGCAGGCAGATCACTGTGGGTTCCGCGAGGCCAGCCTGGTCTACAAAGTGAGTCCAGAACAGGAAAGACTAACACAGAGAGACCCTGTCTCAAAAAACCAAAAAAAAAAAAAAAAAAAAGTAACTTTCTCCCTGATCCTGTGGCTACTCAGCAGACACAATGCAACTCTCAAATTACCCATTCCAGTGAGAAATAGCGTCAGTTGACAACAGTGCCACCTAAGGACACTGAAACAATACTTAAACACATTTAACAACCTCCACCTCCATCCCAACCCCACACCACCCCATGGAAGATATGGTGGCACATGCTTTTTATCCCAGCACTCAGAGGTACAGACAGGTGGATCTCTAGGTCTGGGCTACTCTTGTATACACAGTCAAGACTGCAGCGCCAGACCTTGTCTCAAAAGTAATCGTTATCATCATCACCCTCTTCTACTCCAAGATATTTATTGTATATGTAGCTCATTGCTTTTTTTTATATATAAGGACTTAAAAGTACTCATTTCAAGTCATTAAAAATATTTTTACTAGCCGGGCGTGGTGGCGCACGCCTTTAATCCCAGCACTCGGGAGGCAGAGGCAGGCGGATCGCTGTGAGTTCGAGGCCAGCCTGGTCTACAAAGCGAGTCCAGGGCAGCCAAGGCTACACAGAGAGACCCTGTCTCGAAAAACCTGATTTTTTTTTCCAGTTAGGAAAGGTTAATCTGTGGAAACTAATGTTAACTGTGACACTATTAGGAATTATGAAGAGACACCTAGTTAAAACTTGGGGCAGGAGAGATGGTTCAGTGGTTAAGAGTTAGTACTGTTCTTCCAGAAGGCCCATGTTTGACTATCAGCACCTTCATTCTGAGGCTCACACAGATGTAGATCTAGCTGCAGGGGATCTCTAGTCTCCACGGGCAAATGCCCTCACATGCACATACAGACATGCACACATACATACAGTTTGAAAAATAAGGAGCTACAGGGTTAGCTTAGCAGTTTAAGGCCCATTTCTTTTCCAGAGAATCCAAGTCTGGTTCCCATGGCTCACAACCACCCATTGCAGGGGATCCAACACCTTCTGATAAACTTCAAAATATGCAGGCAAAACACTCATAGAGATAAGAAATATCAAACAAAAATAACAAAATAAAAATATTTTTTATCCCAGGCGTGGTGGTGCACGCTTTTAATCCCAGCACTTAGGAGGCAGAGGCAGGCAGATCACTGTGAGTTCAAGGCCAGCCTGGCCTACAAAGTGAGTCCAGGACAGGCAAGATAACATAGAGAAACCCTGTCTCAAGAAACTAAAAAAAAAAAAGCTTAAATACTGAGCTGGGTGCAGTGGTGCAGCCTTTAATCCCAGCACTCATGAAGGCAGAAGCAGGTAAATCACTGTAAGTCTGAGACCAGCCTGGTCTACAACGCAAGTCCAGGACAGCCAAGGCTACACAGAGAAACCCTGTCTCAAAAACAAAAACGGATGGTGCAGTGGTTAAGAGCACTGTCTGCTCTTCCAAAGGACCTGGGTTCAATTCCCAGCACCCACACGGCTGCTCACAACTGTCTGTAATTCCGGTTCCAAGGGATCTGACACCCTTGCCCCCATACCAATGCACATAAAATAAAATTTAAAAAAAAAAAACTTAAACACTGAATTATCCTCTTTTTCTTGAGGGCAGTGTTAAGAGAATAAATGAGGAAAAGAGTGAATGAGCAGAGTAAACAATGGGGAAAGTACAGTGTACAAAAACAGGCAAATACCTGTGTTACTAACTAGACCTAACTCTTAAAAATGACTGTCTGAGGCTAAGCAGAGAAAACCCTGTCTCAAAAAAACAAAACAAAACAAAAAGCAAAAAACAAACAAACAAAAAAGGACTGCTTGAAACTAGAAACAAAGGCCATGTTTGGTTTGTTGTTTTATTTTTAATTATCTCCCCCATTTCATCATGTTGAAGAATCAAGCGTCACACTTTCTGAATGCCCCAAACACAACCAGGAAAACGGGGTAGGTAGGTAGGTAAGCGTCCTTACAATGAACACTTCATTGAGATCATGCTGCAGCCTCAGATCTGCCACAATGAAACTGCACGCACAAGCTGTTTTGTGTTTAGGGGTTGTTTGAGGAGATTTATGATCGAGGGATAATTAGTGACATCACTGACATAAACATGCTGATTACCCAGTGATTCACACTGTGTCCACACACATCTGAAAGCCCAGGTTAAGACTATTTAAGTGTAATTCCAAGACTAATGAAGCAGGAGTCTAACTCACACACACACGCACACTCATAACACACACACACACACCACTTTGTTTTCTATTTAAGCTAACAGTATCTTTGATTAGTAAAAGTAAGAGGAAAAAAGATTAGGTTTCAGTCAACTTTCTACTACTAACCACTTCAAAAACAGATTTTTTGGCTGAATGTGGCAGCTCACACCTTTAAACTTGGCACTCGAAAAGTCTGCGAGTGGACAGAGCTGTAAGACCCTGTCTCAAAAGGCAAAAAAGTAAATAAAGGAACAGAATTTCTGAGTTTAAACCTGAGTATCTGCCTAACTTCATTTCAAACACAGCCACAACTCATCACATCTGTAGCTCATACGCAAAACACAACAGAGCTACAAACAAAAATAAAACACACTCCACTTCCTTTTCAGGCGCACACCTGTAATCCCAGAACTAGGGGAAGCAGAGGCAGGAGGATTGCTCTGAGTTCGAGGCCAGCCTGGTCTACAAAGTGAGTCCAGGACAGCCAAGGCTACACAGAGAAACCCTGTCTCAAAAAAATCAAAGATACATAGATAGACAGACAGACAGACAGACAGAAAGAACAGCAGAAACTGCAAAAGAAGTGCTGCTTCTCATACACACCAGACCTGGAGGACAAAGGTCAGGTGAGATGAAAAAGGGGCTAACAGGAAAGGATGCACAACCACCCACACATATCAGAACCCCAAGAACAAGGCATGGGAGACCACTAGCTCCCAACGCAATCCTTAGCCACATAGCACCACAGGAAAACCACAAAAAACAGGGGATGCCAAGATGTCACCTTTTAAAACACAGCACTACGATGGCAGCAATTCATTCTGCATTGTTTTTTTATCTCTTATTTTATTTTGTTTTGTTTGTTTTATTTTTTGAGACACGGTTTCTCTGTGTTATAGCCCTGGCTATTCTTAGAACTCTCTCTGTAGACCAGGATGGCCTTGAACTCACAGAGATCCTCTGCCTCCCAAGTGCTGAGATTTAAGGTGTGCACTGGTTTGTGCTCCCCCCCCCCCCCCTTGTATCCTTGGCTCTCCTGGACTCACTTTGTAGTCCAGGCTGGCTGGCTTGTGCTTATTTCTTATTTTCTATCATTTAATTTCCACTTGTGCACACGTATCTCTGCTTTGTTTTTATGCTCTCAGGTTTTAGAACTCTTGTATGTGCCTCCACCAGTTTATTCAAAGGCATTCTTTACTGTCCTCCTCAGACACACTTCCTATGCTCCTCTCTCATTCCCACAGCTTTTCTTTTTACTCTCATCCTTAACCCCTCTCCCTTTTACTTCTTAATTACAGCCTTCCATACCTCTACCCTAACAGTACCCCAGCTTTCCTTCCTAAATCCCCCATCTTGATTTTTTATTTTCTGTTCAAAGTTGATCTAATACTTAATCTTTATCCTTACTCGCCCTACGTCCCTCCTACACTGAGGAACTATTTTCTGAACTATACATTCACCTCTACCATATGCAGATTCTGCAGGAACACTCCAAAATAAAAGAACATTGTTGCTAAGTAATAACCATGTAAAGAAGTAATACCAGATGTGTAAACCCCAACACAGTAACATAATAAACACAACAAAAAACAACAACATAACACCTTAAAACTACTAATCTCATTGCAATGGCATCTAGACAGAGTGAATTTGATGAAATCCCAGACAGAATTCAAAAGAATGACACTCCAAGAAAGTAAGCCTACATTGAGAATACAAACAGCTGAGTGAAATATGGAAGATGTTGCAATTATTACGACAGAGGAAGTCAACAGAGACAGAAACACTTTTTTTAAAAAATCTGAAAAGCTAGAAACACACACACACACACACACACACACAGAGTTAGTCCCTGGGCAGTGGTGGCACACACCTTTAATCCCAGCATTTGGAGGCAGAGGCAAGCAGATCTGTGAGTTCAAGGCCAGCTTGGTCTACAGAGCAAGTTCCAGGACAGCCAAGGTTACACAGGGAAACCCTGCCTCAAAAACCAAACCAACCAAACAAACCAACCCACACAGCCAGTCACAAGGTTCTGTGTGAAGCCTGACCAATAGAAGGGCTCAAGGAGGGTAAAGAGCTCCTACACTTGAAGAAAAGGTAAAGAAACTGGATCAAACAAGAGCAGAGATGAGATGAGGTATGAGGTACCAGTGGGAATTCTAAGATAGACACGATACTCTGAAAAGGCCACGCCAAAGATAACAGGCACAGGAGGAGAACCACCCAGTTCCAAACACAGAAGCGTAGTTAAGAGCGCTCCCGCTTCCAGAGCACTCCTGCTTGGCAGCTCTTTGTAACTCTGCTGTAACTCTGGCTCCAGGAGATCCAGACACTCTTCTGGCCTCATATATAAATACACACACATACATATAAATAAAATAAATATTTTAAGAGGCACAAAAAATTATTTTTAAAATATCATATTTTCCTGAGTTTCAAAAGATACAAGAGACATTAGGGTACTAAATAGACAAAGCTATAAATGAAGCATTCCTCACACTATAATTAAAACACAAAATATAAGACAAAAGAACGTATACTGAGAGCAGCAGGCGACAAAGACCAAGCCACAAATAAGGTGGTGCCACTCATAGGAACAGCGGATTATTGAACTGAAACTTAAAGGAGGACCTGGACAAATATTTCAAGTTCTGGAAGACAACACTGCCAACTCTACTATACCCAGCAAGCTATCTGTAATAACTGAAGGAAAAACAAAAACATTCCATAATTACTAAGCCAGTTCTACCAAATAAAGGGGGGGGGGCAAAAAAAACAAAAACAAAAAACAACCTTGAGGAATCTTTCAGAATCAAGAGAAAAACAAATCCATCAGGTAAAGAATAAGCACACTAAAATTAAGCAATGAAGAGGTGGGAAAACAGTACCCCCATCCAAAAAAAAAAAAAAAATCACCAGAACGGCAGGAATCAATATACACTTTCCAATAACAACTCTGAATATTGCCAACTATGTTAGTACACACCTTTAATCCCAACATCTGGGAGGCAGAGACAGGTGGCTCACTGTGAATTCTAGGGCAGTATGGTCTACATCAGTGATTCTCAACCTTCCTAATACTGCAAGCCTCCTAATACTACAGTTCCTCATGTTGTGGTGATCCCTAACCACAAAATTATTTTACTGCTACTTCATAACTGTAACTTTGCTAGTATTATAAATAGTAATACAGGGCTGGAGAGATGGCTCAGCAGTTAAGAGCACTGGCTGCTCTTCCAGATAGACCCAGGTTCAATTCCCAGCACCTACATGGCAGCTCACAATTGTCCGTTAACTCCTGTTCCAGAAGATCCAATTCCCTCACACATGCAGGCAAAACACTAATGTACATAAAATAAAATTTTAAAAATTATTTTTAAAATAAATAAGTAGTAGTGTAAATTATGTGTTTTCTGATGGTCTTAGACAACCCCTATGAAAGGGTTGTTCACAGGATGAGAACGACTGATCTACAGAGTAGGTTCCAGGCCAGACAGGGCTTACACAATAAGAATCTAAAAAAAAAAAAAAAAAAAAGTAAAGAGAGGGAGGAACTACTAATGGTCTCAGTTTCCCAATCATAAAATACAGACTAGTAGATCATATCAAAAAGCAGAAAGCAGGAATGATTGATGACTTAATGGTTAAGAGCACTGACTGCTCTTCCAAGGACCTATGTTTGATCTGCAGCACCCACATATCAACTTACATCCACTTTTGGTTCCATTCCCTCTAAGAGCAATGCATGCACATGATACACAGATACACATACAGGGAAAACACTCAGACACAGAAGAGTAGTATTTTTAAAAAGCAGATACCATATATATGCTGCCTCCAAGAAACATAACTCACCATAAGACAGACATTACCTGAGGGTGAAAAGATTTTTAAAAGGTACTCCAACAGACCTAGGAAACATGCAGGTGTCACCGTCTTAACATCTGACACGTTGTCAACCTACCTTCTAAGTATGTTTACACCCATAAACTTCAGAAACTTCTTTCTACAGTGAGCATCGGTTAACAGAGACTTAATGTGCTAAGAATGACTGTTGAGTGCTCACTTTGTCAACACAAATACTAAAACTGGAACAATACAAAGATTAGCACGGACCCTGTGCATGGATGACATGCAAATTCTTGAAGCATTCCATATTTTTAAAAAAGACCGTTGAGCACTCAGTCCAAAATGGGCATCTGTAACACCATCACCCCCCACACACACACACACCATACACACACACACACACACACACACACACACACACACACAACCAAAGCTCAGAGAACATGACAAAAGGGGGACAGAAAGAGTGTAAGAGCTGGAAGATGGGCTGGAGAGATGGCTCAGCAGCTAAGATTAAGCACACTGTCTGCTCTTCCAGAGGTCCTGAGTTCAATTCCCAGCAACCATATGGTGGCTCACAGCCATCTATGGTGTGTTCCTATCCCCTCTTCTGGACTGTAGTTGTACATGCAGGCAGAGCACTGTAGACATAATAATAAATAAATATTTTTTTAAAAGAGCTGGAAGACAGGGAAGAGTCCTGTGAAATGCCATGACATGGCCACTGCATTCATGAACTCATTGCAGCCATGGTTAAATGCACCAGATATACACACCATGAAGCCAACATCAGTCAACATTCCAGGAGGCAGCAACAACTGGATTCAGGGTATTGCTCCCCCTCACCTCAAAAAAAAAGCAAGCAAAGAAAGAAAGAAAGAGGACAGAACAGTGAGGAGAGCCTGCGAGGAAGAGGTAAAGGATGCCCTGGGGCTGTGGAAGGGAAGAACTGGATATATGACCAACATACACTGTCACTGTGTGTGAAACTGTCAAAGAATAAAAGATATTCTTTTTATAAATGACTTTAACTTACTATACTTATTTGTATGTATTATGACATGCATTTCATAACACAAATGTAGAAGTCAGAAGACAACCTGCAGGAGATGGTTCTCTCCTTCATCATGTGGGTCCCAGAAACTGAACTCAGGTCATCAGACTTAAACAGGAAACAGCTTTACACACTAAGCCTTCTCATCAACCTGAGCTTCCCTTCCTTTTTTTTTTTTTTTTGTTTTGGTTTTGGTTTTGGTTTTGGTTTGGTTTTTCAAGACAGGGTTTCTCTGTGTAGCCTTGACTGTCCTGGACTGGAACTCACAGTGATCCGCCTGCCTCTGCTTCCGAGTGCTGGGATTAAATGCGTGAGTCACTGCGCCAGGCTCCTGAGCTTCATTTCTTTTAATGTTCAAAGTAATCGATAGTTTACCTAGTTAAGCCTCATATTTAAATAACTGTTCCATAAACGTCAGACTAAACTTTTATGGTCACTCCCCTTCAATGTTTACGTACTGAATAAATAGTACATCTCAAGAGTTTCCATACTATTTCATTGTGACAGAGACTCTATCAAACTATGAAAACAAAACGTCAACAACAGTATACAGACTTTTTTTTTTTTTTTTGGTTTTGATTTGTTTTTGGTTTTTGGAGACAAGGTTTCTCTGGCTATCCTCAAACTCACAGAGATCCACCTGCCTCTGCCTCCTGAGCACTGGGATTAAAGGCGTGCGCCACCACCCAACCCCCGGATTTTGGCTTTTTGAGACAGGGTTTCTCTGTGTAGCTCTAGCTGTCCTGGAACTTGTTCTACAGACCAGGCTGGCCTTGAACTCACAGAGATGTGCCTGCCTCTGCCTCCTGAGTGCTGGCATTACAGTCCGGCACCATTGCGCCCGGCTCCAGATTGTTATAGTAAGTAAAATTAGAGGAAAAAAATACACTGATTCGGATGCATCCTAATTACCCTATTGTCCCAGAATATACACATTATCTTCTTGTTTTATGTATGTGTGTATGTATATAATATACATGTGTTTTGGTTTGGTTTGGGGGTTGTTGTTTGTTTTTGAGAAGCTCTGTCTGGCCTTTAACTTACTATGTAAACCAGGCTGGCCATGAACTCACAGAAATCTGTCTACCTTACTTCCCAAGTGCTAGGATTGAGCACTCGGGAGGCAGAGGCAGAGGCAGATGGATCGCTGTGAGTTAAAGGCCAGCCTGCTCTACAAAGTGAGCCCAGGACAGCCAAGACTACACAGAGAAACGCTGTCTCAAAAAATAACCAAAAAACAAAAAAACAAAAACTAAGTGCTAGGATTGAAGACAGGTGCCATCATATCCATGTGTTCAACAACTTTCTAAAATATTTATGAAAAAATTGTGCTTCAGTAAATTTTAAGTGTATGAACAATTTTAAATGTATTAAATTAATACTACTTGTATCTAAATAGTTTGAAAGTACTTTCAAGCTAAGCATAGTGGTAAATACCTGTAATCACAGGCCCTAGGGAGTGAAAGCCATGTAGGCAAGCCTGAGCTACAGTGAGTTCCAAGCTAGCCTAAGCTAGATAATAAAATCCAGTCTCAAAGGTGGAGAAAGAAGGGAAGGAGAAAAAGAGGGAAGTGTATTCACATTAAAGAAACTGACAATTTTATTTCAAATATGACAATTACTAATAAGAGCTTTTTTAAACCTGATTTTAAAATGTCTAAAATGAGCCAACACATATTTCACTAAAACTTTTAAGTCCAAGTTACAGGGAACACACTGTTTTAATCCTAAAAGGCACACTATCTACTATATAAAGAACTTTCAAGTTCTATAAACAGAGCAGACTTCAACAATCTCCAAGGTAGCAAGTTTCCCAGTAAGGAGATGGTCTCTATAAATTACCCCAATTATCCATCCCAATGACACAATATAAACCAACAGAGACAGAGCTGGAAACTGCCTGTTCTAAGCACTAACGATTTGAACTGTAGGCCCCTCTTGGCATTCTCCTTTCTATTGTGTGCCCACAAGAAAACTCAAAGCTCTGGGATTTGCCAAGCCCTTGTGATAGCTGTCCTCACAGACAATGCTCG
Organism: Acomys minous; assembly: GCF_964271855.1. Taxonomy (NCBI): domain Eukaryota; kingdom Metazoa; phylum Chordata; class Mammalia; order Rodentia; family Muridae; genus Acomys; species Acomys minous. The sequence continues at coordinate 107,077,332 of NC_140495.1, forward strand.
GCAGCAGCAAATGCTGAAGCCTGAGTCACTGGAGAAAGCACAATCCCTAAAGGAACTCCCTCTACTCGCATGGTTCCAGAATGATTCTGCTGAGAAGCTCCTCTGCAAATGCCTGGGCGTGGGCCCTGGCTAGCTCATTTTAAAGACCTGCAGCTTCCAGAGTGCAGTGCTGCACAAATTTCTTAGGAACATATTTGTTGTTTTCATGAAGGGAAAGACAGAGGTATTGCTTGATGACTTTCAGCCCATCCACATTTCTGTATTCTTCCCAGCCATGACAGACATGCTCATGCCACTGCCATGGCTAGCCCACATTACTACTTGTGACAGGTGTTCTGTATCTCCAGATCTGGCAACACTCCATAAACACAAACACCACATTCATCCAAACACACAATCACACCCACACACCTAGCCACTCTCACGACCAGCCAATAACCTTTCATATCAAAGGTCTTCACATCAGTCCAAGCTCAAAGTTCTTTATTGACCCCCCACTGCACTCAGGATAAAAGTCTAAAGGCCTCAGCACTGCCTGTGGAGCCACTGTCACCACGATTCTCACCTCCTCAGCCTCATCCCCAGCTGACTCCTCCTCACAACCAACCCCTGGGCCACTCTGGTCCTCAGCCTCTCCCTCACTTCCTGGCCTTCCCTCCACCTCAAACACTCCTCCTCCTCCTCCCTTTTGCTCTTCTTGCAGATCCTTGCTGAAGGGTCCCTTTCTCAAGGACAGCACCCTGGACAATCTATTCTACGGTGTCAGTTACTTCTCTGAGGATGTGGCAAGACTTGCCCTCCATTGTAACAGAGGCACTCAAATACCTGTATTGAATATAGTCTATGTTTCCTTGATAAACACAGTATAATTATGGCCCATGCAACAGAGCAAAATGATTAAAATCATCCAAGACATGACAAAGACAACAATTTGACTATTCTTTGGCATAAATTATAAACTGCACAGGTGTCTACACTCACCCTTAGGAAAGGTTTTTAAAAGGTGTGTTAAAACGTGTTACCAGATTATGACTAGCTTTGCGGTCACTACTTCTGTTAGGCAAACCAAAGTTCATAAAGGGGCCAGACTGAAAGTATCAAACTGAAGGAATCCCAGGTGCTTCAGAAAACTTCTGCCATCTGCAAGTAATCCTGGGTCCTTCAGAAAACTTCTGCTGTCTGTTACTACAGAAGTGTCTTACTCTGACTCAAAATCTACTAGCTAAATGCAAGTAGCTTTTCCACTTCTCTAGTTTCTAAGCCTCGATGAAAGGAAGGATTCCTTCCCCTCTCTTCACACAGAAGCATGGCGCCAGGAAGCAGACCTCTGCTGCACTCTGAGCCCTCACAGAGGTTGTCACTGGGAGCTACTTCAGGCCACATGTCTCACAGTAAGTTACAGTGTAGGGCTTGTGACACTAGATTCTTCCAAAGCGATGTCATAATGTGATGGCACTGAGCACTCTGAAGCACTCACCTACCACACCCTGCACTCCCTACAAGGAGGAGTAAGCTACCCACCCTCTGTCTGCTTCCACTGCCCCATCCAGGAACAGATAATCTTGTAAGATTCCTGAGAGCTGGACTGTCCATGCAAACATCACAGCAAGTCGCAGACAACCCAATAATTCTTGCAACTCTAGATGTGAAGTTTTTGGGTCTAGTTAATTTTGGTGTGATTTTTTTTTTGCAACATTTTTTATAATAAAGTTCAAAATAAAACTTTAAAACGTCTCATATCAAATTAAGTTGAAGACGCTACAGCTAAAATACTTTTACATCTTTGGAATTTTTGGTAATGCTACAATTTATCTTGACTACTGCTCTTCCTTCCACTGAGAATTTTTTGAAAATGAGGATTCACTTCAAAACCTTGTGAACTTAACTTCCACCAAACTCTACATTAAAATCCACTTCCTCCTGGTCGTCTTTACTCTTAAGCATCTCTCTAATCTCTGTATCAACCATTCCTAGAGTAGAGAATAGCCATTTCCTTCATGTATGCCCCCAATACACTCTTAAAAATAAAAAATTTAAAACGATGATTTAAAAGCAAACAAACAAAAAACCTGAATCACAAAAGTTGCTCTTTAAAATCTCCAGTCATGAGGTAAGATGACAGCACCTGTTAGGTGACAGTCTATAAAACCCAAAATGTTCCAATGACAACTTAACCTAACTGGGGGTAGGAGGAGATCCCCTACATCTGCCTGTCTGTCTCCCCACACACACATATACACACCCTAATGCAGTATGGAATTGTACACTTTGTGCTATGAACATTTTTTTTAATTTAATAGGGAAAAAGGAATTTGAGAACCAATTAGGAAACGGGCTCTCACAATTCTACAAGCCATGCTGGCTTGAGGTTCTTTGGGGAAGTTTCTGTTTTCGGTTCGGTTTAGTTGGGGGGGGTTGTTTGTTTGGGGGGGTGTTTGTTCTTTTGGCGTTGCTGCTTTTGCTGGTGGTGATGGGGGTTTTTTGGGGTCTTGGTTTTGTTTGGGCTTTTTGTTTTTGCTTTAGTTTTTGACAGGGAAATTTTTACAGACTCACTGATAGGTGTTTTAGATAAAACAATCCTATGAACTTTACTCTCCAAGCCCGAATTCTAGACTAAGGGTCTGTGCAAACGTATGACGTGCAAACAGCTTCCTAAAAGCAAATGGGGACTGAGATATAATTTAGGAAGTGATGATGCAAATCTCCCGGGGAACAGCAGGGAGGAGGGGAGGTGAAAAAGTCAGAGGAAATACCCTCCTGATGGCTGGGCACCAACTCATGCCAACATTGGGGGAGGGCGGACTGGCCTCCACAGGCCAAGGGAAAAGGGGCAGCCCTGCCCCACCGCGAAGTGCCAGCACCGCTGCCTCATCCCTCCCTCCCTCCCTCCCTCCCGGCCCGCGGCCCCTCACCCAAAGCCGGCCTCGGGCCAGCGAGTCCCACAGAGGGCAGCGCGGCCGGGCGGGCCTCCTCCTCCTCCTCCTCCTCCTCCTCCTCCTCCTCCTCCTCTTCTTCCTCGGCCCACCCTCAGCGTCCCCTGCCCGCAGCCCTCCTCAGGCCGAGGCCGCGGTCCCCGCCCGCTCCCCCGAGGCCCGGCTTCCGCGGCCCAGCTTCCCGGGGCTCCCTCAGGTCCCCCACCCTGACCCCGACCCCGAGGCCCGAGCCCGCGCCCCTGCTCCCCCCCACCACCCCCCAAACACTTACCCCCAGAAGCCGCAGGGACAGCGAGGCGGCAGGCTGGGCGCTTTGCTACGCTCGCTCCCGGCGTCTCCCATGGTGCTCGGCGGCGGCGGAGCTCGGAGGCGACGGCGGTGGCGGCGGCTGGGCCTGGGCCCCGCTCGAAGGAAGCCGAGACGGCGGCGGCGGCGGCAGCGGGGGGCGCGGGGCGCGGGGCGGGGGGAGGGGGAGGGAGCGGGCGCGCAGGCGGGCGCGAGTCCGGGGCTCGCAGCCGGGATTCCAGGCCGGTCAGCTGGAGGCGGGCGGCACCACTCGGCCGGGGGAGGGGGGGGGGGGAGGCCGCGGCGAGGAGAGGGAGGGGAGCTGCGGAGGAGGAGCTGGGCCGAGCGCGTGAGGGGGGCGGGGAGGAGACCCGGCACCCTCGGAGGCTCTCTCCTCCGCTCCCCGGCCACGGTGCTGTCCCGTGCGGCGGCGCTGGCGGGCTCGGGACAGGGTGGGGAGGGACCCGTGGGCCCCCGCCGACTGTGGAGTCGCAGCGGCCGGCTGTGACGCGCGCCCCCCCTCGGGCCCCCAGCTCGCTCTGTAGTTCCCTCCCCTCCCCCCCCCCACCACCACTACTACTAGGCTGTGCTGACCGGACAATGGCCGCTCCGCCCCCTCCCCTCAGCGGACACCCCTCCCGAGGCGACGCGATGGTCTCGCCCGGGGGTGGGGGGGGGGAGCCGCAGCCGGAGCCCCGCAGATCAGCTGGGATCGGGGCGTGCCACTTTGTTCAGCGCCTCGGAGGCTGGGCGGTGCGTCCTCAGCCGAGCGCCTCGAGCGAGCGGCTCCCTACCCCCGCTCCCCCGGGCCTCCTCCTTCCCAGAACTTTTTCCAGCGGAAGCTAGCTTACGCTCCTGAGGAAGGGGAGCAGGTGTAGGGTCCTGTGAGGAGCCCTCCCCCCAATAAAACAAATGGTACGCCCCAAGCGGGCCAGGGGCAGCATTAGTTATTTAGGCTAAGTTGGGTCGGTCCCAGAGCGGCTGCGCATGCGCCCCGGAGACTTTGTAGTCCATCCCGAGGAGGGTGAGGCCTTTCCAAACCCGGAAGTTGTCTGAGTGTCCGGTATTCACTGCTGGCCGTCTGGGTCTTCGAGGCCCTGGCTCTCGCTCCTGATCGATGCCGTGAAAGCGTTTCTCCTCAAGCTGCCAGCCGTCGGAGAATCTCACTTCCCGTTTTACCACCCACTCTTGCAGTTCCACCTGGAAAACTGGCCCCCTCCTGGCATTAATGAAAAATTCTGGGAAATGTATATACAACCTCTCCTGATGGCAAGTCGGCGGCAGAGGTAACTTGGCCGAGTGTTTCCACCCCCTGATGTCCTCAATGTCAGTGTCCCAACGCCACTCCCAGTGTCTTGGTTTGATAAACCTTTCTTCTTGACTTCGTCTATGGAAGTGAATGGAAGTGGCCAAAGAAACTTGAGCCATTGTTAGAATCTCTAAATATTACTTATCTATGATCATGAATTCTTTCTGTTCTCCAGTCAGTGGTAACCAAAATAGTCCACTACCAATCACTAATGTTAACACAAAGGAAACTTCCACCAGAACTCTTGGACAAGTGAACTGGCCCTAAGGGTTTTGGAACCAACTTGAAAGTCTGAAATTTCCAGGAACGCTAGCATGGGTACCCCAAGGGAATCCAATCTCAGAGACTATTCCTTAGATTAACTTTATTATCAAATGGTACTTTTCCTTTTCTTTATATCAGCTTATGCATTCTCTGGATTTGTTAAGACTGAGAGCCATCCTCTAAAACTTCTAAAAACCAGGAGTTAGTTTATAATCCTTGGAAGGATGCTACTGAAGGTGAAGACAAAAAAATATAAGGCATTTAATGCCACACTGTTTAAGCCTGATTTTGTGAACTTTCTTATGCCTTCAATAGAACTACTGTCACAAGTGCGTAGGACCTGAGCATGGGGGTGCATGCCGTTAGTCCTAGCCCTATGGGGGGCAGAGGGGAGCTGGTGTATTTCTGTGAATTTGGAGCCACCCTGGTCTACATCATGAGTTCCAGGATAGCCAGCACTCCATAGACAGACCATGACTGGAGGAGGAAAAGGAATAAACATATACAGCATTCTTCATTCTCACTGGACTCTTGTCCCCTCACATATTCAGTTAAATTGACATGTAATTGTCACATAATGAGAGAGAGAGAGAGAGAGAGAGAGAGAGAGACTTTGAGTTTAACAAAGTGAGATTAAATCCCTCGCATCTCTCTGTATTGGCATCTTGATGATTGTCTTTTTCTGTGTAGAAAAGAAAACCCAAAGGAAAGCTGCGTGTAAACGGTATTTATTTGTTACCTAACGAACTGCTACCTTGTCTGTCTGCCACTAACTCAACAAGCATTTATTGAGTGCCCAGTATGTCCAGTCCCTCTGGAGACTAGAAATGATTTCACAAGGATGTAGCTAACCCACAGGTACAAGCTCCCTGCGTACAGGAAGTTAGGTCATTTGCGTTTCACCTTCCTCTAAGACTCACACCATTGACTCCTCTGCATGTGCCCCCTAGAAGTCAGCCAACTGCGGCTGTGAAATGCTGCTCAGTTGCTCCGACCCTCCTGTCCCCTCTGCTTCAGTGCCCACCCCCCCTCCGGCCCAGAACATTCCTTCATTTACAGGGACCATTACCCCGTTGGTGTCCAACTGTGCCAGAAGAGAGTTGGGTCCTTCCTGTGCCCTTTATAGGACCATCCAGCAATTCTCTGTGCTTCTCTCTTGTTTTGTTGGTTGGTTGGGTTGGGTTGGGTTGGGTTGGGTTGGTTTTTTCAAGACAGGGATTCTCTATGTAGCCCTGGCTATCTTGTATTCCCTCTGTGGGCCAAGCTGGCCTCTTAACTCATAGAGATCCACCTGGCTCTGCCTCCAAAGTGGTGGAATTAAAGATGTGTGCCACCCCACCCCCCACCCCCACCCAGCAATTGTCTCTTTTAAAACTGTCTTCAAAGCCAGGCATGAAAGGCAAAGGCAGGCAGATCTCTGTGAGTTTGAGACTAGCCTGGTCCACAAATCAAGTCCAGGGGGCGGAAACTGTCTTCAAAAGGACCAAGATTGAAGCAAAATTAACCTGTATTTGGTGAATGGAAAAACTAATTTGACAAAAATACAGTCCTTGCTAAAAAGCCTTGTCTTTGCAAGTAGCAAAATCATACAAATTTCTTCATGCAAAATAAACTTCCCTCCCCACTCCTCCCTGTGTGTGTGTGTGTGTGTGTGTGTGTGTGTGTGTGTGTGTGTGTATCCAGCCTGAGCCACACAGCAAAACACTATCTCAAAACCTAAATACAGAGCCGGGCGTGATGGCTCACGCCTTTAATCCCAGCACTCAGGAGGCAGAGGCAGGTGGATCGCTGTGAATTCCAGGTCAGTCTGGTCTACAAAGTGAGTCCAGGACAGCCAAGGCTACACAGAGACCCTGTCTCGAAAAAAAAATCTAAATACACTAACAACATCACAAGGGGCCAATCTCACACAAGGACTTTAAATATCAACAGGAAGCCATGTGGCTAGTCCCTCAAATTGTTTCCTCTGTTCACATTTCACATGTTCTTTCATCTCCCCCCCCCCCAAAAGCGGCTTCATTCTCCTTGGACCTGCTTACTAACATTCACATCAAGAGCAATATAAGACTCATTAATATTGGTTGATTCTAGCTGGGCAGTGGTGACACGCACCTTTAATCCCAGCACTCGGGAGGCAGAGGCAGGCAGATCTCTTGAGTTTGAGGCCAGCCTGGTCTACAGAGCTAGTTCTAGGACAGCCAGGGCTACACAAAGAGAAACCCTGTCTCAAACAAACAAAACTCGTGTGTATGTGTGTGTCTGTGTTCCAATTACCAAGGGAAAGAAACTGGTCAGGCCACTTTATATCAAGTTGTCACACCTTGGTTCTGTGCCACCTTCTGCAAATGTAACGGTATAGTCAGGCCTCTCATCCAAGTGTGCCTGCCAAATGCCCATCCTTAGAGGCTGTAGTTCTCAAGAAGGTCAGCTGAGCCAGGCTCTCGGCAGCACACACGTTTAATCCCAGCCCTTTAGAAGAAGATGCAAGAGACCCTCTGTGAGTTTAAAGCCAGCCTAGTTTATATAGGGAATCTCAACCCAGCCAGGGCTACATAGAGATCCTGCCTATAAATAAATAATATATATTTTATTCTTATATATATATATATATATATATATATATATATATATATATATATATACATACATACATACACACATACATATATCACAAGGTTGGCAAGATGACTCAGTGGTTAAGAGCACTGGCTACTCTTCCAGAGGACCCCAGTTCAATTCCCAGCACCCCCATGGCAGCTCACAACCACCTGTAATTCCAGTTCTAGGGACTCTGGTACCCTCACACTGACATTCATGCAAGCAAAACACCAATGCACATAAAAATAAAATATCTTTTAAAAAGAAACTGTACAAGAAAACATCATTGCAAAGAGAAAAGGATCAGCTGTCTTCTTGGGGAAGGTACCAAAAGGGAATAAGCTGCGGTAAGTTCTCTGTGTAGCCTTGACCATCCCAGACTCAGTTTGTAGACCAGGCTGGACTCAACAATCCACCTGCCTCAGCCTCCCAAGTGCTGGGATTAAAGCTGTGTGCCACCATGCTCTGAGTTTTGTTTCTTTTTTCTTTTTCTTTTCTTTCTTCTTTTTTTCAAGACAGGGTTTCTCTGTGTAACCCTGGCTGTTCTGGAACTGGTTCTATAGACCAGGCTGGCCTCGAAAACACAGAAATCTAACTGTTTCTATTTCCTAAGTGCTGGGATTAAAAGTATGTGCCACCACTGCCTTGCTTTTTTTTTTTTTTTTTTTTTTTTTTTTGAGACAGGGTTTCTCTTTGTAGCCTTGGCTGTCCTGGACTCACTTTGTAGACCAAGCTTGCCTCAAATTCACAGGCCTGCCCTGCATCCTGAGTGCTGGGATTAAAGGCGTGCACCACCACGCCCGGCAGGAGGTTGTATCTCAATGCTACAGCACTTGCCCAGAATCCACCAATGAGAGGCTGGGATGGGGATCAGTGGTGGAACAGCTGCCTGGTATGCACCAGTGAGGAACTAGAGGTGTGAATGCTCAATGGTATCGTTCAAGGCCATTCATAGGTTCAGTCTCTAGTACTACAAAATAAAAACATCGATTAAGAAGGTGAGACCCGTATAGAGACTGCCATTGTGAGCATTGTTCTATGAGGAAGGTCTGACTCAGTCACACTCTAGCCTTTCCCTAGAAGATGGTAAAAGTGCTAGTTTGTGGGAAGCCACACTGGAGTTAGATGAAATAAGACATTCCTAGCCAGCTTAACTCTTCATCCTTGGTTCCCACGATCTGGATTGGAAGAGCCCTGATCCATTTCCCACAAAGCGTCCACCTAACCGGATGGAAGCTCAGAGAGGACATAACATTTCAGGGTTTCATCCCGTGAGGGGGCCCAAGTGTGAGGTAATTGGCAGAAGTGCTTTTGTCATAATTGTCTTGACTGTTTTCTCGTACGGATTGAATTCCAGACGGACCTGGGATGTGGCCCTTGGGGGTGCTTTGCTTTCACCATTGGCCCAAAAGGAGCCATCAGACATGCTCAGTAGGAGCTAGGGAAGAATAACATTGCCCTGGCAGCCAGAGCTCCTGAAGTAGCAGCTGAGGTTTTCCGGAACAGGCCTCCTGTGTCTCAAAGGCAGGGCTGCTCAAGAGACCTTACTTAACCCTGAAAAGCAACCACAGAGGGACTTTAGAGGCCTGAGAGGAAGCAGATGATCCTCCCCCCCACCCCACCCCCACCACGTTCTAATCCTAACCCCCACAACTCTCTCTAACCCAGCTTTAAAGCCTTTCACTGCTGTAATTCATTATAACCTGGTATTAGCCCGTGTCCAAACCCTGGCCTGGACCTCAAGCCTAATCCTCATATTATCTGCCAAATGGAATCCCAGACTTCAGACCTGACGGCAACCCTGATTCCACCAGCTTCACAGAGGCTCCTTGCCTTGCCACTGACTAAAGTGTCCCCAGTCCCTCTTTCTGTGACCTCCCACTCATGGGAACAGGGAGCCCCAAAATATTCCTAGATCTGTGGGGAGATGAAAAGCCAGTTTTAGTCATCAGAGAAAAGGCCTTGGCCTGCTAGGAAAGACAGTGTGGGGCATCTCCCTTCTGGGGCAAGACTCAGCAACCATAATGTCCTGTGTGCTAATTCAGGGGAGCCCTGCAAGTGCAGGAAAGACGCTAGCCGAGTCCACGCATGACTTGGGTCCCAGGACTACAGCTGGCAGAGGGCAAAAGATCTGAGGCCCTTCTATAAAACAACAGGATGTGCAGAGGTTCAAGGCCAGGCTGATCTACATACAGAGTTGCAGGCCAGTTAGGGAAACACACAAGGGTGTCATGAGACGCTTTTTTCAAACACGGAGGTGGGGGTCTGCTCTGTTCTTTTGAGTCTGGTTTTCCTGCGTGGGAATATTATTTTTCCATTGAACAAAACCCTGTCTTAGGTCCCTCCAGGCTTTCAAGTTTTCTGGTGTACAGTTCGTTCTCTGAGTCACTTACAGTCCAGTTGGCGTAGATAATCTCTCAGAACCGAGGGGAAAGAAGGGCAGCCAAGCATGCCATCTCCAGCCCTTCTCAGGGAAACTAAAAATAAATGAACTAAAAGGAAGACGTGGATGGGAAGAGGAGGGAGGAGAGCAGGGGGCTGCCATTTCACATTCTGTCTTCCTTATGTGATGACATCATCCCCGCTATCCCTGCTGCTCACACCCGGCCTCAGTGAGAAATTTGATTTTTACTGACTTTTCTACTTCTTGACAAGAATAGAAATAGCCATTTCTCTCAGAAATTTTGACCTTTGTAGAAAGAAAAGGCCTCCCTAATACCATCTTCCCCACCCACCCTCAAGAGATACCCTGGGCTAACAAACGGGTGTATAGCCTGCAGGCTACGTATTTTGTTTGTACATAGTCACATAAATTAGATCATATGCTGGGCATGGTGGCACAGGCCTTTAATCCCAGCACTCGGGAGGCAGAGGCAGGTGGATCACTATGTGTTCGAGACCAGCCTGGTCTGCTAAGCAAGTTCAGGACAGCCAAGGCTACACAGAGAAACCCTGTCTCAAAAAACCAAAAAATAAAAATAAAAATTAGATCATACAGGGCATAGCGTGTCCTGAAACTGATGTCATGGCGTCTTGCATATCTCTGTGCACAGGCTTACAGTATAGCCTTTTGTAGGCAGGCTTTGGCTACTTTATTGGGTTTTTTCTACCACCCTTCTCCACCCCAATCCCTTCCTTTTCCCCAATAATAAATAGGAGAGAAAGAAGGTTAGAGGGGAAAGGGAGCTACTTCCTGCTGATTACAGGCATTGAGTTCCTTGGAGCAATTTTGATCTTTGCTGTCAGGGTATCTCCAACAGGCAAAGGGCAACAGCAAACAGCAGCAGGGGCAGTGGTGGAGGCGGGAGTAGTGGGGACAACAGCAGCAGGGAGAGCAGCAACCGCCACTCAGAAGAGTCCCCAGAATTTCAAAAGTATATTATCTGCAGCTGGCAAAATCACACACCTCCTACAGCATGAGACAAAACACAGCCAGTTGCTGTGGACAATCTGAAGCATCCCCATATCCCACACCTGGGAAACAAAAACAAATTCACATAACATTTCTATGTTTTTAAAGAAACCAAAATTCTCACTACAGCCTTTCTTCTCCTTCTTCTCCTCTTCCTCCTCCTCCTATGTCTCTTCTTTCTCTTCTTTTTAAAGGCTTTTCAAAGCACAGTTTCTCAGTGTAGCCCTGGCTGTCCTAGAACTTGCTCTGCACAACAGGCTGGCCTTGAACTCAAAAATCCATCTGCCTCTGCTTCCTGAGTGCTGAGATTAAAGGCCATGTTCCACCACCTCCAATGAATCTTTTCATTGTTAATAGTGTGTGTGTGTGTCTGCATCTGTGAGTATGTGCACATGAGTGCAAGTGACCTGGCAGGCCAGAGGAGTGTGTCAGATGCCCCTGGAGCTAGGGTTAAAGGTAGTTGTGAGCTGCCCACTGTGGGTGCTAAGAACTGAACTTGGGCCCTGTTTTTTTGTTTCATTTTTATTTGATTTAAGATTTATTTATTTATTATTTATACAGTGTTCTGCTTCACCCAAAGAGGGCACCAGATCTCATTATAGATGATCGTGACCCACCATGTGGTTGCTGGGATTTGAACTCAGGACCTTTGGAAGAGCAGTGAGCTATCCCTTCAGCCCAACTTGGACCCTCTGTAAAAGCAGTGCATGCCCTTGACCACTGAGCCATCTTTCCAGTCCTTCAGTATAGTTTTAAAGCTAAAGGCATGAATGCTGGTGTTCCAGAGATACAGGATTGGTTGCGGGTAAGAGGCTGAGAGGGGGAAGGGTGACAGAGCCTCCTAATGAGCTATCATCTAAAGGCATACAACCAGCCGAGTCCATGGTGTAAACTTGTACTATGGGGCTGATGACATCCAAAAGAACCATCTCCTGACTTATATACCATCAGTTAGAGAATTCTGTCTTACTTCTTTCTTTCTTTTTCTTTTTCTTTGTTTTGTTTTGTTCCATCTATGCCTTTAATAGGTTAGAGAAAGCCTGCCCACCTTGGGAGGGCAACTTGCTTTATCTGGTCTACAAATCTGTTTCAGAACATTTAGGCTACTGTAACAAAATACCATAGAGTGGGTAACTTACAAACAACAGAAATGTATTCCTCACATTTCTCTCTACATGAGTGTGTGTGTGTGTGTGTGTGTGCACGCGCGCGCGCGTATTGATGTGAGTGTCCAGAAGAGGGCATCATCAACTCCCCTAGAACCTACTAATAGAAGCAGATTTGAGCCTCCAGATGTGGATGCTGGGAACTGAACTCAGGTCCTTCTGCAAGACGAGCATTTGCTCTCCAGCCCTGCTCTCCTCCCAAAGTTTTGAGACGGGGTCTTGTCATGTAACCCAGATCTGGACTGGTAGGTCCAATGTGCAGCCCAGGCTGGATTATAACTCACAGTGGCATTCCATTGTCTCAGCTTCCTGCATGCTGGGATTACAGGCATGCACCAGCAAGCCTAGCTTTTTCTCTCCCCATCTCCCTTCTTTCTTTTTAAAGACACTGTGTTTCTCATTATGTTGCTTAGGCTGGAATCAAACCCTTGGCACAATTCATTCCGTCTCCACCTCCAAGTAGTGGAAATGGCAGATATACACTACTGTCCCAACTTGGGGGCATACTTCTTAGGAAAATAATTGCAATACTGTTTCACATTCATTCTAGGAGGCCAAATGTCCCATCAGAAATCGTGTGCCAATTTACACTCCCTCCAACAGTGAAATAAGAGGATAGGTCCCCGTTCCTAAATATCTCCGTAATATCATCAGTCTTAACTGTTTCCAATGTTACTGACAAAAGACAGCCCATTTTTTTTTCTAGGCAGGGTTTCTTCATGTAGGGCTGGTTGTCCTAGAACTCACTTTGTAGACTAAGCTAGCCTCAAACTCACAGTGATCCCCCTGCCTCTGCCTCCCGAGTACTGGGATTAAAGGTGTGCACCACCGCTGCCACTGCTGCTACTGCTGCCACCACCACCTTAAAAGACAGCACTTAATGGCTATTTTAATTTGCTTTTGTGTGTGTGTGTGTGGTGTTGTTGTTGTTGTTGTTGTTGTTTTGCATAGCATTGTCCATTTAGGTACCTTTGTCCACTTTTCTATGGGGTGTGGGGGGAATTTTTTTCCTTAAAGTTTTAATGTTGACATGAATAATAGTAGCCTTCTTCCACATGCGTTGCAAGTGACTTCTCTGTTGTCCCCTCTCCTGCCCTTCTCATTTTATCCTGGGGCTTGAACTCATAGCTGCATATGTGCTCCGCGAGTACCCTACCAATGAGTTGCATCCCCACTTTTGTATTTTATTTTTGAAATGGAATATCATTACATGAACTTGTGATCTCCTGCCTTGTAAGTCACTGTGACTCCACAGACCTGTGCCACTGGGACTGGCTTTGTCATGTGTCTCTTGATTGCGTCTAGGCCTTTGATTTCCAAGAGTCTATGGTGTCTGTGTGTCGGGGGCGGGGTATGTGCATTAACCTTGGCTAATTTAGAGTTGCTGATGTGGACATTTTTTTCTAGAACTCTGTTGCCCAAAGATTAAAAACAGAGAACAAGAGACTGAGAAGACAGAACATTCTGAGCGAGAGGAGGCAGGCAGCAGAAAGGAAGTTCCCCCTTAGGCTATCCTTTCCTGCCTCGTGGCAGGCAGTCTGAGGCAAACGGCCAAGTCATCTGTGGGTCATGGCAGTCCCTTGGGCCTGGTGCCCAAGCTCCCCAGGGCAGGCTGTCCAGGACTTGTGCCCCAACCTTCCCAATTTCCTGTCTAGAGGTTTTCAGAAGCAGCCAAAAGCTATGACCTCATAGCTGTGTGAATCCTTAGAGACCTGAAGTTTGCCATCAAGTCCCTTGCTCAAACTGGCATAGATCGTTTCCAGGGCCAAATGGCATCATGGGCGACTGAGCACACACTGGGGTGGGGTCTGTTTGACGCCGAGGATGCCAAACAGATCGGCGCCAAACAGACCAAGGAAGATGGTAGAGAGTGCCTAAGCTTACAGAGGCCAGGTCTGTGTAACTCCAAGACAGACTAAAGGCATAGAGGGCAGGATGGCCCTGTGGAGGGATGCTTGCTTGGTACAGAATCCGCACTGCCAGCAACTTCTTCCCACCAGCCTGGGAGCCCAGCTAGGCGGAGGCTGCACAGCTGCCATCTGCTCTCTCTTGGCTCCACTGCCTGGCAACTGCCTGCCTGTGTCTGTTCTCTCTGCACTGGAAGAGGAGGCAGCGTTCCTCCATAGACCATCAGGCAGGAGTGGCCTCGCCAGCGCCTGGCCACATGATGGATTCACTGATTATGACTTTCTGATGTGGGGGCTGCTCAGTCCTGTAGCAGACTCCATCCCATCTGGTGCTTGCTTCTTGAAAGAGCTGAGAGAAGGGAAAACTCCACACGCTGGCTGCTCGTGGGGGAAGTGTATCTTTGTGCGGGCAGGTGTGAGTGGGTGTGTACGCACAGGTCTGATTGTATACACTGGTGGGCACCTCCATGGCCCAGAACTTCCGCATGTGCTGCAATTGTGTGCATTCACGAAGGTGTGAACATAAACACTAGGAGTTCAACACCACTGTGATCCCATTTCCTCCTTGGACATCACTCAGCAAATAGGGTATTAATAAATAATAACGCTACCATCTTTTTATGCTGTCCACTAACGGCAATGGCTGCTTTGCACGCCCTGGTTTTGTTTTTGTTGTTATGGTTTTTTGAGCCAGGGTGGCCTCACAGTGGCTCACGTAGCCAAGGATGAATGCCTGATCATCCTGCCTCCTCTTCCAAGCGTTGGAATGACAGACGTCACTCACTTTGGCTACTGCAGTCTGCATGAGAAACCTTACCTTCTCTGCTGTGCAAATAAGGCCATTAAAATCCTGGGAGCCAGATGAACTGCCCAAAGATTCGATTTGTAAGCAACACAGTCAGAATCTGAGATGGTGTTTCTCGTTTCACAACGCGTGGTATTTCATTTCCATCCCCTTCCTAAATCTCATCAAATGAGAATAAACAACAAACCGTACTGTACGCAACAGGAATAATTCACGGGGAAACCAATGCCAAGCAAAAGACGCCAGGCCCCCAAACAAAACCGCTGCTGCATTGTTCTGTTCACGGGCGGGTCAGGAATGGGCAGGGCTCATCTAGCCTGGCAAGGACTAGAAGAATGAGCCGGGCGGGATACCTGCAAACCCAGCAGAGGAAGCAGGAGTTCAAGGTCACCCTCAGCTCTACAGTGAGTTTGAAGCCAGCCTGGGCTTCATGAAACTCTGTCTCAAACCAACAAAACAATTGGGAGAGAATGGGGCGCTGGGGGTGCAGCTCAGTGGTGCAGCGCTGTCTGCTCTGGCACAAGGAAAGGCCCTAGCTTCTCTCCTTGGGGGTGTAGGGCAAAGAAGTGGGTAACTCTTTGGGAAAAGGCTTTGAGACAGGGTTTCTCAGTGTAGCCTTAGCTGTCCTGGACTCGCTTTGTACACCCAGCTGGCCTCGAACTGACAGAGATCCGCCTGCCTCTACCTCCAGAGTGCTGGGATTACAGGCACGTGCCACCACATCTAGCTCACCAATGTCTTTCTGAGGGGCTAGTCACTGGCAGTTTTTTACTTATGGATCTGGCTACCTGGCTACATGAATGCATTTAATCCACATGAATCCATTGAGCCATGCCTGTGTGAATAATGCATTTTTTCTATATGAATGATTATCCTCAATAAAAAGCTGGAAATAAAGGCAAAAATCTTGCCAGGGACTGTGAGAAATACAAAGAAAACTACTACAGAGCCTGCATTTGGGGGCGTCAGGACGATTCCAGGCTTTCAAGTGGGAGAGGCTGTGAGGTTAGTAGATTCCAAACTGAGTGGTCTCAGTGAGCTACAAGGAGTAATGAGAGTCAGTCTAAAGACTTTGATAGGGTGCTTGTGTGGCACGCTTGGGGTCCTGGGTTCCATGCCCAGCACTGCATAAACCAGGTATGGTACCTCCCATACCCAGATCTGGGAGGTAAAGATTCGAAAGTCAGAAGTTCAAAGTCACCTATAGCTATATAGGTAGTTTAGGAGCAGCTCCACTTCCATGAGTCCTGCCTCAAAAATGAACAAATAGGCCCAGTTTGGTAGTACACACTTTTAATCCCAGCACTCAGAGGCAGGTGGGTCTCTGAGAGTTTGAGGCAAGCCTAGTCTACATATCGAGTTATAAGACAGCCAGTGAGACTTTGTCTCTAAATCACTCGCTCACTCACTCAAGAGACAGACAAACAGCCAGAAAGAAAGTAAAGACATGACTGTGGCCACTGTGCACTGACCAAGAGACAGTTGTGCCCTTTGAAGTCCAACAGGTTGACTTCCTAGGTCTATCTCAAGCTAGCTGGGGGATACTGAGAGGGCTGTTGTTGTTGTTGTTGTTTGGCTTTTCGAGACAGGGTTTCATTGTGTAGCCTTGGCTGTCCTGCACTCACTTTGTAGACCAGGGTGGCCTCAAACTCACAGAGACCCTGCCTCTGCCTCCTGGGATTAAAAGCATGCGCCACACGCCGACTGAGAAGGCTATTTAACACCTTAAAACCTTAGTTACCTCTACAATGCAATGGAGATGTCGACATGTGCACACACACACACACACACAACTAAAAATGTAAATGTAAAAAATATACACACATTGTCATATATATTCAGTCACCCATCCATCACCATATATACATATATACATACATATATGTGTATTGAGCTGATGGGTGAGTGACTGAAGAAGGACTCGAGTCATCTAATCGGAGGCTAACCACCAACACACTTCCTTCCCCAAGGACCCATTTAGAATTTTCCACTTTCTCTTTTATGCCCCCCTAGCCCCCTGGGAACCAGTGCAGGCAGACAGTCTCTGTCGGTCATTCTGCATACAATACAAACTCACTGCCCCTCCCCCCAAATAAAACAGTGCCTTAAACACAATGGCCACTTATTTTGGTTTCCTTGAAGTCCACTAAAATATGTGTATCGGGGGTAGAGAGTTGGCTCAGTGGTTAAGAGCACTTGATGCTCTTCCAGAGGTCCTGAGGTTAATTCCCAGAATCCACACTGGATGGTGCATAGCCACCTGTAACTCTAGCTCCAGGGGATCTGGTGCCCTCTTCTTGCTTCTGCAGGCACCTGCATAAATGTAGGGACACACACAGACAGGGAGAAACATGCACATGCACATAAAAATAAGTATATAAGGGCTGGAGAGATGGCTCAGAGGTTAAGAACTGACTGCTCTTCCAGAGGTCCTGAGTTCAATTCCCATCAACCACATGGTGGCTCAAAACCATCTATAATGAGATCTGATGCCCTCTTCCGGTGAGCAGGTGTACATGCAGGCAGAGCACTATATACATAATAAATAAGTAAATCCTTGAAAAAACTTAAGTATGTAAATAAAAATATTTTAAAACCTTACAATGTGTGTTTCAGCAAAAGGCAAAGGCGGGGCACAGTTTGAGAAGGGGGAAAGGGTTGTAGGTCCTATGTCTGATAAAGAGCTGGTTTCCAGGGGCTGCAGAGATGGCTCAGAGGTTAAGAGCACTGTCTGCTCTTCCAGAGGTCCTGAGTTCAATTCCCACCAACCACACAGCAGCCCAAAGCTGTCTGTAAGGTACTGCTCTAGGGAATCTGACACCCTCACATAGACATACATGTAATCAAAACATCAATGTACATAAAATAAGAATTAATTATTAAGAGTGGCATTCCACCAATAAGGATGCATTTTTTAAAAAGAGCTGGTTTCCAAAACATATAAAGGGCTGATAAAAATCCAAAAAGGCATACAATACAATTGAAAAGAGACAAAATATTTAACAGCCATTTCCCCCAAAGATGTATGAATAACTGACAAGCAAGTGAAAGGAGCAGGCCAACAGCATTAGTCATCAGGGAAACGCAGACTGAGACCACAGGGGATATTACCTCAGAACCACCAGAACGAGCATCACCAGGAAGACACTCAGGCAACAAGTCTCCGGGAAGATGTGGAAACACCCACACCCTTATTTGGCACTTGAAGGGGTCCAGCCACTTTGGAAAATAGCCTGGCAATTTAAAGAGATAAGTTAGATATGATTTCACTGTACAACCCAGCAAGCCTGCTCTT
Source organism: Acomys minous (assembly GCF_964271855.1). NCBI lineage: Eukaryota > Metazoa > Chordata > Mammalia > Rodentia > Muridae > Acomys > Acomys minous. Next base: position 107,095,306 of record NC_140495.1, read on the forward strand.
GGGTATCTGTCACGCAAGAGAGATGAACAAAGGCCACACAATTTGTACGCAAACGCCCATAGCAGCATTATTCCCAGCAGCCCCGAAGCGAGAACAACCTATTCACTTCCTAGTGAGTGGTCTAACTATATCCTGGGAAACTATTCAGCAATAAAAAGTGGGGAGTGCTGGTGTGTGCTGCATCAGTGAGAACAAGGCCTTCAAAGCCCCACCCCTATAATCTGTATACAAGGAACGTCTAGGGAAATCTAATCTAAAGAGGTGGGAAGTAAGCCTGTGCTTAGCAGGGTGGAGGTGAGGGTGGGGGCCGGAAGGCCCTACTGGCATAAAGATTGTGAGGAGAGCCGAGTAGCTCAGTAGCTCTTGTTCCTTACTTTCATTCGTTTACCAAGCTGTAACACACATACAGAAATGCACAGGAACCTTAAATGGACAGCTTGAATTATACAAAGACACACACACACACACACACACACCACACACGCGTGCGCGCACATTCCCCTGAGAAAACACTGCCCACACTTAGATCAGGAGGGCTCCCAGCATACACTGCTGGCCAGCCTCGCTCCCCACAGAGCAGGCTTTCAGCGGGTAGCCCTAGCAGTCTACTCCCACAGGGCTCTTCAGTGCCCTGGCTCCTCGGGCGTTGCCCCCTTGCTCTACCATTCCGCCCTGACACGGCCTGCTCTAACCCACCACGTGTCCCCAATGGAGATGGGGTCCAAGGGGAGCAACTCCAGCTCCAGGCACGAATGTAACGGTAGGCATACTTAGCCCAGCACCGCAGTGGCCATCTGCTGTGGCACTGGGTAGGGCTTTCTATCCGTGCCCCTCACCCCAGCAAGGATCACAAACAGGGAAATAGCAGGCAAGAGGGGTGCTCCAGCCCAGTGTCCCTAATGCTGCAGGGCTTAGGTTAACAAGCTCGGTCATTAGGTGTTTGTTCCAGCCTTTCTCCCCTTTCCGTGTCTCTACTCTCCCTCGGCATTAGCCTGGAGCCAGGCAATTTCCTCTGCTCAGGGCTCCTCTTACGAGCCTGGCCCCCCAGCCTCCTTTCCTAACCAAATCCTCCACCATTACTTTCCCTTTAGAGACTGCGAAACTGAGGGACCTTGAGAGAGGAAACTCCTTATCGTGACTCCGCCCACCTGTCTGTCTTTCCTGAGGCTTCTGCCTTAGTCTGTCTCCACCTTAGTTTTGGAGACAGGGTCTCGCTGAACCTGGAGCTCACACACTATGCGCAGCTGGCCAGCAAGTCCAGAAAACCACCCTGTCTCCGCTTCCTAGGCTGGGATCGCTCCCACCTCCCACTTAAGGTCACTGTCTCCAGACCTCACCAAGGGCCACAAGAACCACTTTGAGGAAGGAGGGCAACTGGGAAAGGAGGGAGCGGAGCACGTCCTGGGGCGGGGGTGCTTGAGACAGAATCCTGTACTATATGCGTCTTCCCACTTCCTGTGCCCCAGTTCAGAGCAGTGCTGAGTTTTTTGTTTGTTGTTCTTTATGCTTTGGACAAAGTCTCACTGTGGATCCCTAGATGGCCGGAAACTCATAGAAATTCTCTCTGCCTCCTGAGGGTTGGGATTAAAGGCATATACTACCTTGTCTGGTCCAATACAGTATCTTAAAATCTACTGACAGCCAGTCAAGGTGGCACACGCCTGTAATCCCATCAATCTGGAAGGCTGAGACATGTGAACTGCTGTGAGTTCAAGGCCAGCCTGGTCTACAAAATGAGTCCAGGACAGCCTGGGCTACACAGAGAGACCCTTTGGTGGGGGGGGTCTGTTGACATTGACCTTAAATCATAAATGACCAATCAAGCCTCGAGCTATGCATCAATAACCCTCAGCTCCTTCTACCTGTCAACTTGTCCCTTCTATCTCACTCCTGCCTCTCAGGTTACCCATCCCAGTTTCAAGGACTACCCCCAAGAAACCAAACTGTTAGAGTTTACATATAAAAATTACCCCCAAAATACACACACACACACACACACACACACACACACACACAGGTTCATGTGTTTGAACACTTGGTAGCATTGTTTGCGGGAGGTTATAGAACCTTTAGGTGGCAGGGGATCTAGTTGGAAGAGTAGGGTTAGACAATTGATGGTTACAGCACACTGCTTTGGCCTCAGTCCCTTTGTTTCCTGGTCCATGAAGATGTGTACAAGCACCCTCAAGCTCTCGCTGCCTTCCCCACTATGCACTCTACTCCCTGAAGCCCAGGACCAGAATAAACCCTTCCTCCCTCAAATCTCTTCCTTTAGTTTCTTTTCTTTAAAAAAAAATAATAAATTATTTATCTTTATTTTATTTACATTGATGTTCTGATTACATGTATGTCAGAGTCCCTGGAACTGGAATTACAGACAGTTGTCAGCTGCCATGTGAGTGCTGAGAACTGAACCCAGGTCCTTTGGAAAAACAGCCAGTGCTCTTAACTGCTGAGCTATCTCTCCAGCCCCCATTCTTTTAGGCGTCTTCTTCTTCTTCTTCTTCTTCTTCTTCTTCTTCTTCTTCTTCTTCTTCTTCTTCTTCTTCTTCTTCTTCTTTTCCTTCTCCTTCTTCTTCTCCTTCTCCTTCTTCTTCTTGTTTTTCTAGGTAGGGTTTCTCTCTTGTAGTCCTGGACTCACTTTGTAGGCTAGGCTGTGCTCGAACTCACAGAGATCCGCCTGCCTCTGCCTCCCGAGTGCTGGGATTAAAGGCATGCACCACCACTGCTCGGCATCTCTTAGTTTCTTAAGACTCATTTTTATTTCTATGTCTCTGTGTGTCCCATGTGTACAGATGTCCACAGAGGCCAGAAGAGGAGTCTGACTCCCTGGCCCTGCAACGTCAGTGCTGGGATCTAAACCCAGGACCTCTGGGAGAGCAACCAGTGCTCACACCTGCTGAGCCACCTCCCTAGTTCACAGACAGACAGACAGACAGACAGACAGACACAGAAAGACAGAGAGATCTTCCTGCAGCCTGTTTTGATTACATCAAGTGAAAGTCTCAATAGATTGTGACTCTGCCCATGGGACACTGCCCTCTCACCCTGTCTCTCCAAACCCAGGGTCCAGAGAAAGAGACAGACAGGAAGGAAGGAAGGAACGAAGGAAGGAAGGAAGGAAGGAAGTCAGTCCTTAGGATCTCATTGCAGGCGGAGCTGCCTCAGTGAAAGGCATCAACAGATTATGACTCTCCAGATAGGAAGACAAGTTTGTCCAAGGAGAGAGTCCATGAAGAAAGACATTCCAGAGCAGAGGCAAGTGTCCAACAGAAACAGCGTCCACGCCCGGAATTCGCCCTGACAAGGGAGGCGAGGCCAGGCCCCAGCCCACTGGACCTTTCACCCCTCACTCCATCCCTCTCCATTTTCAGAACAAGCTGTGGGAAAAGAATCCTGTGCTTTTTAAACTCTATTTATAAATCTCTTTCTTGCTTTCATGTGGTCCAGAAGAAGGCCTGGCCAGAACATTCCAGATCACAGAGGAAATCAAAGAACGTGTTTATAAGCACGGGACGAAGCCTCGGCACAGAGGTCTCCCAGGACACTGGGGGTACGGCTGTGGATCCGATCTGACTGCTCTGAGGCTCTCGGACCCTGGACTCAGTTCGTTCCCCCCCTACACACACACACACACCACCACTGCTAATTCTGCCACACCTGGGCATCCTTGGGCAGACCCTACAGTCACTGACAGGGACAGATGGGTGAGGGCTTCCCGCATCTTCACATTGTTCTTCCCTTAACCTGTCAGGGAATTCCTCATCCGGGCATGTGGAGGGGTTACCTACAGAGCTCACTGTGTGTCACCCTGCTGAAAACAGATGGATGTCCCCAGAGCCTCAGCCTCTTCCTTGCAGAACCCCTCCATGTAAGATTCACAGCGGGGGGGGGCACCGGATGCCTGCCTGTTCTCCCCGCTGCAAGGCTTGGCACACAGAGACGCTTCCTGGGCTCTGGGCTTCCCTCCCACATTCCAGCAGTCCCAGGAAGAGGCTGGGAATGAGAGCCGGAGAGCAAGGGACCTAGATGGCTTTCCAGACCCTTCCGTAGAGCTAAAATTTACATCTTTCATTCCAAAAGTCATTCAGGACAGACAGCAAGACTCTCAGCCCGTGGAGCACTCACTGCCCTCTCAGCCTGTCTCTCCAAACCCAGGGGTCCAGGTCCTTCCCTCTCAGGCAGCATCACTACTGTACTCATAACACTGAACCTGGCTGCTGAGCTAGCATCCCTTCTTTAGCTCTGGTGGGTGGACACAGACAGACAGACAGACAGACAGACACACACACACACACACACACACACACAAACACACCCCAGATAGGAGAAATGAGGCAGACATAAACAGATAGGCTAGAAATGGGAGGCAGAGGGAAAGACACAGATACAAAAGCTCACTCACTAAGGGAATCGGAGAGATGGCTCAGAAGTTAAGATCACTGGCTGCTCTTCTAGAAGATTGGAGTTTAATTCTCTGCACCCACATGGTCGTTCGTGGCTGATGCCGTCTTCTGGCCTCTGAAGGCATCAGGCACACAAGCAGTGCACAGAGATAAGGTAGGAAAAACACCCATACACATGAAACTAAAACCAAACAGTAACATCAAGAAGACCAAAGACGCCGCACTGAGACAGGAAGACAGAAAAGGTTGGGAGGGGGATCAGAATAAAATGAGATTCTCACCAAGACCTGGTTGAGCCAAAAGGGCCCTTTTTAATCATCTCTCCATTACTCAATTTCCTCATCTATAAGATAGGGGCAAAGCTGGGACTTACCTTACAGGGGTATTATGAGGAGCAAACAGGTTAATATACCTGAAAGTATTTAAAGCCATACCTGGATGTTTTATTCCATTGAACATAAATATTAACTATCACTACCACTATATAGGTGTGGGCTCATGTGTTGTGTGTACATGTATGTATAGTTGCATGCAGTTTTTGAGAAAGGGTCTAGCGCTGAACATATTTGGCTAGACTGGCTGGCCAGCAAGCAACAGGGATCCTCCAGTCTCCGCCTCGCTGACTCTGGAATTATGGATCCGTGCTGCTGATCCAGCTTTTTACCTGAATGTCTGACATCCAAACTCTGGTTCTCACGTTTGCAAGCGCTTACTTACTGAGCCATCTCTCCAGCACCATCATCACTGTTTCAGGATCGCCGCTGGCATCTCTGGTTCTCAGGTGCAGTTACTCGTCTACAACTTTCCTGGAGGAAAGAGTCACCTTGGCTCATGGTTTCCGAAAGATTTCAGTTCATGAAGACAGGAACGAGGAGGGCCTGTGAGAGATGGCTTGGCACAAAACCAGGCAACAGAGAAGGCAGGAAGAACTGGCACAGGATATAACCTTCCAAGTCCCGCCCCCTGGGACCCACTTCCTCCAGCCTGGCTCCGCCTTCAAATTAGCGCCCCCAGCTGGAGACCCGGTATTCACACTAGGAACCTGTGGAGGACGTTATGGGTTGAAAGCGGAACACCATACTTTGCCGGGGACATGAGGCAGCGGGAAGAAAAGACAAGCTTCCTTTGCTCCCACTGTCCCAACTTTCTAGGGTCCGAGTCCTTTCTGTAAACCACACCTGCCGCTAACACTTTGCAGAACCACCCTCTGCTTCGGGAGACACTTCATTCCTGAACACTCCCCAAACTCCCTCTGCCCCCCCCCCCCGTTACCTCACCCATCTGGACGCGGCTCTGAAAGCCATGTCTACAGTAACGAATGGACCCGGGGGTGCATGGAGCAAGAGATAAGGCTGCAGAGAGTTTGAGTTTAGCGATAGGAGGCCTTGAATTACGATTTGAGGATGCTGTGTGGGCTTTGTTCCGAAATAAATGGGGAACCACGGATGGTGTTAGAGAAAGAGAATGGTCTAGTCTGAGCTAAGCATCCATAAATTGGCTCTCGGGGGCTAGTAAGTGCAGAATAGCATTGTAAGCTCTCCTCGGTCATTTACATGCTGGTGAGAACAAGTCTCAAGTGCTTTCCCAGGAGCAGGTTTGATGGAGAGATAAGGCCTCGGCTTGGAAGGATTTGGCCTGAGGATGTCTGGTTTTGATGTGAGCGTGACGAAGGCCCCTCCAGCAGCTGACCGTGCATTTCATGTCCTGCACTGTTCTTGGTGGCTGAGTATCCCTCTTCTGATTGGCCCACATGCCTAGAGGCAGGTCACTTCCATTGTCTCTAAGCCTTCCCTAGCCCGGCCCCCCCCCCTTTTTTAAACTGTAGTGGGGTTTATATTAGGGGTAGCAGCTGCCCTGAGCTATGACAACAAAGGTTTTAGCCAGGAGTTTGCTACTAGGAGAGAGGGGAGGGGAGGGGAGGGGAGGGAAGGGGAGGGGAGGGGAGGGGAGGGAAGGGAAGGGAAGGGAAGGGAAGGGAAGGGAAGGGAAGGGAAGGGAAGGGAAGGGAAGGGAAGGGAAGGGAAGGGAAGGGAAGGGAAGGGAAGGGAAGGGAAGGGGAGGGACACAAAACTGCAGGGAGTCTGAGTCAGACTCGACCTGATGCTGGTCCTATCTGTAATCTAAACTCATCTGAGGCAAAGATCGTGTGGGCTGGGGCCCAGCTGTGTTGGCAGCTGTGCAAACCACAAGGCAAACTGTTCCTCTGTCTCAGGTAGAATAAAGTTCTTGCTGCGGGCGCGGCTCAGAGGCACAGCCCTTGCCTAACAGGTGCAACACCAGGTGCTATCCCCGGCACTGCAGATAATGAGTGAAGAGCAGCAGCCAGGTGCGGCGGCACACTCCACACAGAAAGTTCCAGGCCATCCAGGCCTATACAGTGAGACCTTGTCTTAAATGGATGAATGTGTGGATTTCACCTCTTTCTTTCCTTTTTTTTTTTTTAATACCTCTTTCTTTCTTGAGTTAGTTTCTGTTGTTTGCAAGCAGGTTACACACACACACACACACACACACACACACACACACACACGCACACACTGTACTGGATGCCTGTGGTCTGATTCATATTCTACTCTAACATGCACACACAGACATAGACACACAGACACACAGACACACATACAGATGGCCGGACGCAGAGACACGTGCTTCTTGCTTTAGTCACCTGCCACTCATCAAGGGCCTGCATGGACTCCAGGAGCAAGAGAAGCCTTCACCTCTGCAGTGCGTCACTGGACCCTCCCTCCCCACCTAAGTCTGAATGGGAAGTTCATTTCTGTGCTTTGGGATCATCTCCTTCACATTGTCCACCCAGCTGGCCCTCAGGGCGTCTGGTCACAGTCAGCTCGGCACACAGTGCAGGAACAGTGAAGCAGGGAGCTTGTATTTACTGAGCTGAACTCTTCTGTGTCTCTATTGGTCATATACATGTCTATGTATGTATGTATATATGTATGTATGTATGTATGTATCATATATATACATATACATATATAATTTTCAGTAGACATTATTATCCATTCTTCACCTATTAGGACAGGGAGACCTATGGTATATATTAGAACAGGTTAGACCCCACCCCCACCCCCAAGAGAAACGTTTATCTCTCACTTCTGTGAAAGGCCAGAGATGAGTCGTCTGGGATGGGATGGCAGATCTGCTGTGTTAAGTCCTCAGGATTCACTGGTCCAATATCCCTACAGTATGCCCTTGCTCTGTGTCCAGGAATAATGGCCAGGGCTCCATCCATCACATATTTGTCCCAGGTGGATGATTGAGGACAGACTCAAAAAGGAGGCACAGGGATGGGGTAGGTAGCTCAGCAGGTAGGATGATGCTGTTGTAAGCATGGACACCTGAACCGGGATCCCTAACACCCACACAGGGGCCAGCCATGCTGATATGCGCCTGTAACCCCAGCGCCAGCCCGTCTGGAAGGTTCAATGTTCAGTGAAAAACTGTCTTAAAACTAATATGAGGGGTGGGCTGCAGAGATGGCTTAGCAGTTAAGAGCACTGGTTGCTCTTCCAGAGGACCCGGATTCGATTCCCAGCACCTATGTGGAGCTCAGCACTGCCTGTAACTCCAATTCCAGGGGATCCGACACTCTCGCTCACTTTTAATGGCAGCATTCGGGTTGCAAGGAAAGGCAGATCTCTGTGTATTTGAGGCCAACCTGGTCTACATAGTGAGTTGCAGGACAGCCAGAGCTGCATAGAGAAACCCTGTCTCGAAAACAAATAAAACAAAACAAAACAAAACAAAAAAAAATAATAAGCCAGGCGTGGTGGCACAGGCCTTTAGTTCCAGCACTAGAGAGGCAGAGGCAGGTGACTATGAGTTCGAAGCCAGCCTGGTCTATAAAGACAGCCAGTGATACACAAAGAAACCCTGTCTAGAGAAAACCAAACCAAACCAACCAAACAAACAAACAAAAAGCCAAAAATATTCCTCAGTGTGGAAAGCAATAGGGAGAGATACCAGAAGTAGACCTCTGGCCTCCAGACACGCGTGTACTGGAAAACATACTCACAGGCAGACATGCATACAAACCTCTCTCTCTCTCTCCCCCCTCCCCTACCTCTCTCTCTCTCTCCCCCCTCCTCTCCCTCTCTCCCTCTCTCTCTCCCCCTCCTCTCTCTCTCCCTCTCTCTCTCTCTCTCCCCCCCCCCCCGCCTCCTCTCCCTCTCTCCCTCTCTCTCTCCCCCCTCCTCTCTCTCTCTCCCTCTCTCTCTCCCCCTCCTCTCTTTCTCTCTCCCTCTCTCTCTCCCTCTCTCCCCCCTCCTCTCCCTCTCTCTCTCTCTCCCCCCTCCCCCCTCTCTCTCCCCCCCCTCGCCATGTGCTTAGATGAACACAGAAATGCTATTGTCGTAGAAGAGCTGCAACAAGTGAGGTATAGTGGTCCATACTCACAATCCAAGCACTTGGGGATGCTGAGTCAGGAGGATTGCCACAAGTTGGAGCTCAGCCTAGGCTGCACAGTCATTTAGTCTCAAAAACAAATAAAATCAAAAGAAGACAGGCAGCAGTAGCAACCTTTGCCATAGAGAGTCCCAGGAAGCCACTTGAGGTCACACGGCAGAGCAGACCCCAGAGGTGGGACTTGAGCCTCTCTCTGCAAAGCATCAGTAGGACTTCTGAGAACTGGAAATCAGGAGGACAAAAATGCAACTGGGAGCCAGGCCGTGGTGGCGCACGCCTTTAATCCCAGCACTCGGGAGGCAGAGGCTGTAGATCCTTGTGAGTTCCAGGCCAGCCCAGTCTACAAAGCAAGTCCAGGATAGTCAAGGCTACACAGAGAAATCCTGTCTTGAAAAACCAAAAAAAAAAAAAAAAAAAAAAAAGAAAGAAAAAGAAAAAGAAAAATAAGAAAAAAAAAGAAAAAGAAAAAAAAAAAAAGCAACAGGTAAGACAGAACCCCCTTGGAGCCTCAGATAAGGAAATCCCAAGGTCAAGCTCAACACAATCTTTTTCAGGCCCCACAGGAATGGAGACCCCTGAATGCTCTGAGAGGCTGTCAAATCCCGAGGTGTCAGTCACTTCTAAGACTAGGGTTCCTTCTTCCGAGACAGTCTTGGGGAAAGGATATTACAGTCCCAGAAAGGGACCAGGCATGGGGGTGGGGTGCAGAGGTCAAGAGAGAAGGAAGAGAGGAGCTGGGGGGTGGGGGGGGGGGGCGGGCAAGTGAGACACAGCATCCAGCCATACTCCAGGTGGCGCTCACCGGGCGAGGCGGAGGCCTTAGTGGATACTTGGAGTAAATCCACTGGGCTTCGCTCCTAGAATTAAGCCTCTATCACTTTTAAGCAAAGGCTTGTAGGCTTAAGTCTTTACAACTGGGCATGAGTCTGTTCTCCCCACCCCCACCCCAGGGTCCCCCAGGCAGAAGGAGGGGTGGGCACAGAGCTGGAAGGTGGGAGCTGAGGTCTTGCTGGGTGTGGGGAAATGGAGAGGCTAGGTTCCCTGGAGCACAGACTGTACTAATCTACCTTTGTGGCTTTGGATGCAGAGTTTCTCCGTGTAGCCCTGGCTGTCCAATCTGCTCTCAAATTCACAGAGAGCAGCCTGCCTCTGCCTCCCAAGCGCTGGGATTACAGGCGTGAGCCACCACACCTCGTCAAATCAATATCTTTGAGCTTAGGTATCGGCTGCTTATAGCCAAAACACTATTTTGAGGTGTGCCAGAGATTATTGACAACGGTGAAGCACCAGGCACTGTGGATGGGGACCAGAGACAGCCTCTGGGCCTGACCTCATATGTGTGCATGGATATAATAAGATCCGCTGGCCTAGGACAGCTATGATGTGGCACTGGGCTATGTATGATACAGGTGACAGACAGGCTCAAAGCAAGGGCTCTACCTAGCATACCTCAGCACCCCTTAAATCAGGTGGTGGCATACACCTGTAATCCCACCACTGAGGAAGTAAAGGCAAGAGGATCACAAGTTCAAGGCCATCCATAGCCACAAAGCCAAAAGGGGCCAGCCTGGGCTACACAGAACCATCTAAACAAACAAATAAAACAAAACAAAAAAATCCTGAATAAGGAAATAAATTAAACACACACACACACACACACACACACACACACACACACACACACACACATATAATGCAGGGTGTGAGTTTTATTAAGGACAGTAGCATAGGTGGTGTGTACTGAACACCCGGCAGCTTACAGAGTGTCTGGGATAGAAACTTGTGCTTTGTGCATGCTAAGCAAAGCCTCAACCCCCTGAGCTACAGTCCCCAGCCCCTAGCGGACCTAATCATAAGGGAAGAAGCTGACCTAAGGCTTTCAGCAGACCTATAGTAGATAGACCGAGCAAGAATGCTTTCCTAAGAGAGATTCTAGTCCTGATTTTAGGCAGGACTCCTATTTTGGATATAGGGGAGACGCGGGGCTCCTGGGAGGCCTAAGAAGCATCAGCACAGACACCTCCCTGCCCCCTCCCACTCCTCGCCCCAAAGCAGACTCTTGGTCCAGTGCTCTTCCCAGCTCAGGATCCTCCAGAAGGCCGGGCCGCTGGGCCTGGCTCCCTCTCGCCCCCCTGTGGTCACAATTGGAACAGTCCAGAGGCCTTGCTGCCAGCACTGGCTATAAACAGACGGATGTGCCCAGGCGGCTGGAGGACACCACAGCTGATGAGTCACCCCCAGGCAGAGGAGAGCTGCAGAAGAAACTCTGTCGCCAGGAGCCGGGCAGAAACTCCAGGACTGTTTCCAGGCCTGCCTGCCACACAGTCCCCACAAACTTGGGCTTTCCCAGGAACACAGAGAGGGAGGTGGCAGAAGTCTGAGTTGTCCCCCAGGTGCCCAGTCTAGCTTAACCCATGCCTGTGGTACATCCTGGTGACAGCTCTCATCAATATGCTGTTACCCCACCTCCACTCCAGATCTCCTTTAGGTACCTGCCGCTAAGACCAGTTTGTGCTCAAGGCAGCCAGCCACCTCCTCCTTGCTCCCTGATGCCACTCTGTGACCTTGTCTCATCATTTATGGGGCAGAGAACACCCTCTCTGCCCCACATAAGAACTTGCCAGTGGCTCACTGGCATGTTATTGGCACTGCTGGCTTCTCCATAGTAGGGAATTGTACTTGGATGTTAGTTTGAGATAAGTTTGGGTTTTTGTTTCTTCGCCTTGCACCGATTTGTGTGTGCATGTGTGCACGTGTGTTCTCACACCTGTGCCATGGAAATCATATGGAGGTCAGAGGACAACTTGGGGTTGGTTCTCTCCTTCCACCACGAGGAGCCTGGATATTGAAGTTGGGTCACGAGGCTTGGCAGCAAGCACCTTTACCCACAGGCCCCTGAAACAGGGTTCCTAAAGGCAGTGCTTGTTGGGAGCCTCTGTGCATGTCTGTTCTTTCTTGTAGTCACTCACTGAATCCATATTTGTTGTGGGCCAACTGTATATGTTAAGTGCCGGGCTGAGGCATGGGTATGCAGAGGCATAAAGTCATCGTCACAGACCCTAATCTGCCACTGGGCCATGTGTTATTTTCCCTGTACCTTTTCCCTTCAAAGACAGCTTCTAGCTGGGTGGTGGTGGTAGCAGCAGCACATGCCTTTGATCTCAGCACTCGGGAGGCAGAGGCAGGAGGACCTCTGTGAGTTCGAGGCCAGCCTGGTCTACAAAGTGAGTCTAGGACAGCCAAGGCTACACAGAGAAACCCCATCTTGAAAAACCAAAACCAAAACCAAACCAAACCAAACCAACCAAACAAACAAACCCTGGCAAAAGCAACTTAAGGGAGAAAGGGTTTGTAGTAGTT